>NC_079160.1:115426580-116052205 GCF_947563725.1 Argiope bruennichi
CTTTTTTTTTTTTTTGCGATGACATATTTTGCGATCTCTTCATAAATGCATTTCCTGAGCAATGATCTCATCCATTTCATTGATTTAGTTTAAATTTGATTATTGATTCGTTTTAAACCTTTACTATGAGAGGCATACCAAATATGGAAATGAAAAGTTTTCGGTTCAGTAGTAGTTAGTCTGGATTTCCTGACGGAAATAACAGTGATGTAGCGACGACATACTTTCGCTCCAATGACGGATCGCACCTTCTACAGAAAAAGATACAACATATCTAATGATCATTTATGAGTAAGAATAAGAAATAAATATTAGATATTTTTTATATATTCTGATTGGTCTTTTCATTCTCCAGAAATAGATTTGTCCATAATTTCTGTACTTTTGGTGTATTATAGACATTTCTGGTTCTTATCTAAAGTGATTGGCCAGTAGGACTCAGCCTCAGCCTCAGTTCTCACCTCCATGCCACCTCCACGATAGCTATTCAGGTCACTCCGCCT
Source organism: Argiope bruennichi (assembly GCF_947563725.1). Classification (NCBI taxonomy): domain Eukaryota; kingdom Metazoa; phylum Arthropoda; class Arachnida; order Araneae; family Araneidae; genus Argiope; species Argiope bruennichi. The sequence goes on from NC_079160.1 coordinate 115,427,084, forward strand.
GCAAGAGAAGTTCGAGAATAACTGAAGGGGATACTTGAGAACACTTCAAGAATGAATAATAAGAATTTGTTATAATAAATTCTCTTTTCTTTTTATGGCACAATAATAGACATGTAAGCTAGTTAACAGTCCTATCGGCGATGACGAAATGTACCTGCTTTTGAGGATTCCGCACATGAAATGTTCCTTAAAGACTTTATTATGGACGGGTATTGTACCCCAACTGCTACTTACACCTGGCGGGTAGTTGGAATGTACCGAATATCCTCAGGACAGGGTAGATTTTTTTTTGGTATATATCGGAGGTAACTATATGATATTAACAGTTATATTACTGGTACCGGACATATTTCTTTGTGAGAGTTCTGCTCATTGTCTGCTCATAACAATTATGTAGTGATGTTACATACTTTCGCTCCTATGACGGATCGCACCTTCTACAGAAAAAGATACAACATGGTTGTTGATGGCAAGTAGGATTTTGCATTAGTTCACACGCCCATTCTATGGCGACGATGGCCATACAGATTACTCCGTGTGCTCCAGCAGGTCGGGAACAACTGTTTCATGATCTTACGAGGGGGATGCCGGATACCACCTCAAGAATCAATAATAAGAATTTGCTACAGTAAATTCATTTTTCTTTTTATGGCACAATATTGGACATGTTGGATAGATAATGATCCGACCGTGGATGATGAAACGTACCTACTTGTGAGGATTCTGCACTTGAAATGTTTCTTAAAGACTCCATTTTGGGCGGTTATTGTACACCCACTGCTACTTGCGTCTAGCAGGTTGTTTAAAATATATGGTATTAACGGTTCTATTATTGTTAACGGGTATATTCCTTTGAGAGTTCCTCTCACTGTCCTCTCATAGCAATGATGTAGTGACGACTTACTTTTGCTTCAATGACGGAACGCACCTTTATATGGAAGATGTTATAACGTGGGTGGTGATGGCCATTAGGACTCAGCCTTAGTAACTCGTAATAGAAATATTTTGCATATTTACAGCAAGCATATTACTATTTACGGCTGTCTTACTATTCAGATTTGCTTATGTTGCTGTGATGAAGTGGAGAAGATTCTTTATGATTTCCTAAGAGACTTTGTTGGGACAAGCCTCATAATTTTGAATCAGATAACAAGGATGAAACTTGAGCTGGCTTTTGCAAAATTCTGTGCAAAACTGGAGGAAGAAAGATGAACCTCGGCAGATTTATTGTGACTCAGATCCTCTTACATGGCATAATTTCTGTAGGACCGGGTTTCGAGTTCAAGACCCAATGGAAAGAATCTTTCATAAGATCACGAATCTTATGTCTGGAGTTGAAGTTTGGAGAGAGAATGCTGGTACATGTGTCGATTCTATCATTTGATCCCAGTTTAAAATGATGAAATATACCCCAAAATAGTTTTCATGCTGGTTGCTTCAAAAGGAAATGTTTATATAACAAAACTAAACTAAAATCACCTCCCATAAAATAAAATAAATTCTGTTGCAAGATTTCAATGCTGATCAACAAATGTAACATTTCTAGAAATCTCACTGTGATTTATAAAGTCTATGTTAATTAGAATGTAATAACATAAAAACCTTCTTGGGGAATTTTTGTATCATTTTTTTCTTCCTTTGAGCATTTCGAAAAGCAATTTGTCATTGAAATACCTATGAATTCGAATCAGTGTTCGATGATGTGTTTTATGACTTTGCTCCCAAACTGATCATCATGAATTCTTATTTTTTGAACGCCAATCTCACAGCTCTTTATACTTCAATGGAAGTATATTTCGAAAATTTGTACGAAATTTGGCACAAATATTCTTTAGAAGAAAGAAATGTGCATCTCAGATTCAGTTTTTGAAATTTAAATTCTTTAAAAGTTAAATGAGATTTACTGGCACAGTTAAACAATAACGAAAAAAAATAAAGAAAGGGGGGGGGGAAAGAACTAAGCCTTACAAAAATTACTTTTTTACAGGTTTTTAAACTAAAAATTTTTTAATGACATCAATTTAATTATTATGCTATTTTTCAATAAATAGTACATTTTTTAAAGAATTTTTTTTTTGCTTGATGTTTAACAATCGATTTTATCGTTACAATTAGTTTCAAGCTGTTTTTATAGTCTAATCATAGACTTATTATAGATATTTTCTTCTACGTTAGAGTCCGTTTATTATCAGCGAGGAAACAGAAAAGGAAATGACACTGCTACCAAAGACAACATACAATTTACATACGGGTTCGTATCACTGCTAGTTTTAATATTTATTAAATCCCTGGTTTTATAAAAATTTTTGCAAACTACCCAGTATTTTAACCTTAAAAAATATTCTGATTTTTGCATTTTATTTTTAAATTTTGAATATAATTTATGCAGCAAATACAAACAATAATGAATGACAATGTTCAACTTCTCAGATAGAAAATTGACGATAACCAACACAAATAACATTCATTTTCATTGAACTCATTTAAAAATAAAAGGCAGTGTAGATTTTGGAATCTGATGACATTATTTTTTAGTATTATGCATTGCACGTGAAAATGAGTTTATCTGATGTGTCATGTTATCAATATTCATGTATATTTAGAGTATGAACTAAAAAGTAGAGTTATTTTTGAGCACATTTCATATGATGGCTCCAAACTTTCTAGTCCGCATCCGACCTAATTCTTTCGCAATATCTCTTTCGGTTCAAGGTTTGGAACGGAAGCATTGACCTCGGGAACCTTGGGCTCCTGTCGCTGGGGACGTAGGTGTCCAGACTCGGGTATACCTGGGCGTTACCTGTTTCTAAGCCGTGGGGGCGAGAACACAGATCTGTGATTCACCCCATTCCCACGCAGAGGATGAGTTGCATGTCATTTCTGCTATCTCCTATTGCGCTAATTGTCTGATTTTTTTCCCGAATCGACAGATATTGCCTTATTTCAAGCTCCGCCTTGCCTTATGAAGTCTTGTTGGCTTTTTACGCCTCACAGATGTGGTGAAAGACGGCAAATCTGTATTTTGATTGATGGTTTGATTGCTAAAAAGACAATTCTTGCGTTTGGTTAAGTTCTAAAAAAAAGTGAAGTCTTGGGCACGAGGTCCAAAATTTACATTCTAAGAACTTAATTCAGGCAAATTGTGGCGTTGCTTAGAATCAATAACGTAACTTCTTTTTTGCATTATATAATAACTAGCATTCCAACATTTCTCGAAAAAAGTCGAGAACATAGTGCACCCCCAAGTATCCAGTTGGCGACTAGCCGGCTTTCGTATTATCCGGCCTAGTTTCCCTTCATCGTAATTAAATGAAGAAAACTAATCGTTGTATTTGCAATATTGCCAAAGCATTGGAAGAGGGCGTCTGCTACGATCCTTCTAAGTGCCGAGAGCAAAATGCAAGTTGTGACAGGAAAAGAGCCACGTTCTGCTCGTTGCTCATTATTTCGTCAATGTGCAACGGAGCTCAGTTGTTGTTGATGCTGTTCTAGTTATAACTGCACAGTGCGAACAGTATTCATAAATTGTTTTTGGGGTATGCTTAATGTTTTTTTAAATGTACCACAGTGCAGATTTCGAAATGGATAATAACCGAAAAAAAAATTGTACTGACTATGGAGGAGAAATTACGTTCTATACAGTGACTAGAGGGTGGTGTAACTGCAAAAACCGGCAACTGCTTCTAAGATTTATTGGGCTGTGTTCATATTTTACTTGGAGATCTTTGTACTCAATAAGAAGTGAGAAAATACGTATTATAACAGTGAGTTTTGGTATAAAAACTTTGTCTTCTGGTATTGAAGGGCTAAGAAATGAGTTCATAGAGCTCCGGCCTATCCGGCTTCTTCGTTATCCGGTCTATCCTTCCGCCACATTAGGCCGGATACTCGGGAGTGCACTGTAATTAAAATATGAACAGATTAACGCATAAATCTGCATAATCATTTGATTCATCAAATATATACGCAAAGAATAATTTGTATGTTATTCTATTTGTTTTATTTGTATTCCTCGTGATCTTAACTATCCCACAATAAATGAATTCCATAAAAAAATTGTCATCAAGATTCCTCATCAAGTTGGACAAGAGCAATAATGTAGCAATCAAAGAAATTGAATCCTATGACCCTCAAGTTCCCAGAGACCCCGAGATCTTCTCTGTAATTGAACTTAATTGCAGCATTGCCATTCCAAACTAACTACAGACCGATTTATCTATTTTTTTTCTCTCAAAGCTTCCAAATAATTTTTTATATATGTTCTATAAATAAGCCTAAATCCTCTTAAATATAACATTTGTTTAGTAGTTTCATTTCCAAATAAATACTCTCTAAAGGAAAAAAACTTCGAATCTTACCATTTCCACGCATTCTATTAGCATAGCATTTTCACGCATTTCGTGATCCACCACCAAAAATGGTAGAGTTGTTTTATTTTTTTTTAATCGACAGATATTGCCTTAGTTTTCGCACCATATGAAATTTTGTTAATTTGTAATGTGTTACAAATGTGATGAAAGAACAGGCAGTTAGATTGCAAAAGCGGTACTTTTTTTCTAAGTTAGATCGAAAACTTGTGGTCGCAATCTTTATTTTTACAACAATCCTAGAATCAATTTAAGATTTAAGAAAGGATAATCAAGTTACTCTTTTAACAAAACTCATAATTTTTCAAAATAGCATTTTGTTTTGTATTTTGTATTTATTTTGTATATACTTCTTTTGTTTATTTACTGCTAATAATTTAAATTTTTTTTAAAATTTTCCATTTTTTTATCTTTTACTTTTTTATCAATTTAATTCGTCAATGTAGAAACATGATTTGGAGATGATATAAAAATCATATAATATTTTATTAGTATTTCAAAATGTTTGTTAGAAAATACAGAGATATTTAAAAAAGTCCAATTATCTGTAACCTATAAAACTGGCTTGTTTTTTAATACTAATTTCTGTTTTATTATTTTCGTATTAATAAAGTCATGGCTGTTACATGTTTTATAAGTACTACCACTTATGAAAAAACGTATCATTAATATGTGTAATGTATTGTTTATTGTATATATAAAGACGACATTTCACTTAACTAACTTGAAATTTGTCTTTAAACAAGAAAAGTGGGTCAAAAACTACAAGCTATTGAATAAAAGTTATGTTTGTTCCCAAACCTTAACTCTTTACAAAAAGTGTCACTTCTGAGTTCCGTGAGACACATTTCACAAAGAAATATTGTTTTAGAACATTGCATGTGGACAAATTCTTCCACTTTGCGATATGAAGAATTAATCATCTGGAAAGACATGTGGTTTGAAGATAAACGATCGCAAACAGCAGATGGTATTGCCCAACTGTTGCCACTAAAAAAAGAAGGAAAAAATTGTCGTTTGGTCGAAAAGAAGAAAATAAAAGTAAGGCAAAACAGCTTTTTTGAAATCCGAAGTATGAAAGCGTGGGTCTTGCGTTGGCGTGTTAGTGGAGGCGTAATCTAGGTACACGGAACCCATTCTAAGCACTTAAAAGCGGAGGTTTATTTGGAAGAATTAGTTAAATATATCATTTTTGTTTTAATGATCCAGGAGATAATTTCCACCTTTGACTTACATGGTTGGATAAATATCCAAATTGAGGTTAAATTTGTTTGACAAGATAATTTTACTCTCTAAATATTTCACAAATCTTTTGTGGAAAGCAGTTATTTAAGAGTCCTTTTTTGTCGTTTGGTTTTCAACACTTTTCAAAGAGAACAAAACTTGACATTGACCTCATGTGCGATTCATTCTTGGTTTCTGATTGTTAAGAATATTTTAATCGCCTGATTATGTTTTGTAAAATGGTTTCCTTATACTTTTTTTTTTAACGAGAAAATCTTTATAGGTTCGCATACTATTTATAAGTTACGACATGCGTTAGGTGATATTAATAATATAAATTAATTAAAAACATTCTATAGGACAGAACACTGGATCTAAAGCTGCTGAGTTTAGAATGTAATTACATTTTGAACAATTGGGGATCGTTAAGGAAGTATTTTTCAAAATTTTAATGGAATGTTAATTAAAAATTTTATATTTTCCCTCACTGGCTATAGCATATATTATAATATAAAAATCATCACAAGATAATTTAAAATTTAGAAAAAGATGTTTTCTTTTATATAGTTTCATTCCGTACAATTTTTTTCTCTAATTTTAATACATTTTCAAAAATATCTTCAAGTGCAGTTTACGTACAGTGGCTCAAAAAATTGAGAGTACACCTTACTTTTATTTGATAAATGTGACTTTCAATGTAAATAACACATTACCGAGAAGAGCAAACATGTTTTAATTTTTACCCATAAAAAATGGTTTAATTTAGAGTAAAAATAAAGAAAAATCAACAAAAAACTTCTAAATTGAAAAATTTCAAAAGCATTTTAAATAAACATACTCAGATTTTTGCCTCAAAAAATTGAGGATACACCAATGAAATTTTTGTAATATCTCGCATAGAAACAAAGTGTCACTTTTAAATTGCATGTCTTTTGGCTCCTATAATGGGCTCTAAACGTCATGGTACCGATTCACCTTATTTTTGGCGTTATCTGAAGATATTTTATCCCATTCTTCTTGCAACACTTGTTTTAAATAAGTTTTGTTTTAAATTTTGTGTTTTTGTACCACTTTTTCGAGTATGGTCCACGAATATTTGATGGCATTGATGTCGGGGTACTGTGGTAGTGTGTGTAACTGCTGTTTACAATGAAAACGACACCATATTTTGACGTTATTTGCATTCTGTTTGGAGTCGTTGTTCTGCTGGAAAAGGGAATTTCCGTCTAAACCCACATTTATAACATTTTCCTTTAGATTGCTACGACCGTATGGTTCTTCTAACTTGCTGCAGAAACTTTTCAAATCATAGGCAAAAGTGTAAGTGATGAAACTATGCGAAATGACAGTAGACAAGCTGGATATAAAATTCGCATTGTTAGAGAGAAACAATTCATCAGCTTTCAAATTCTGATAAAGCATTTAAAGTTTGAAAAAACTCATTAATTGAAGACAAATTACTTCTGAAAGAAAGTTATATTAATTAATGGAAGAAAACTCAACATTTCTGGCATTGATAGCCATCGTACTGTATGGAGAAAGCCTAATACTGCTTTGGATCCAAAAAATTTACGTCCTACAGGTAAACATGGTGGTGACTAAGTCATGAATTCAGGTTGCATGGCTTCATCCGGGGTAGGAAATTTAATTCTTATAGATGGTATTATAAATCATATGGTTTACTTGGATATACTTCGCAGCAATCTAAAGGAAAGTGCAAAAATTTGGGTTTAGATGGGAATTTCATTTTCCAGTAGGGCAACGATCCCAAACAATACTCCTAACTTCAAAATGTGGTGTCTTTTTCATTGTAAACAGCAGTTACACATACTTCCTCAGTACCCCGACATCAATGCCATCAAATATTCGTGGGCCATACTCGAAAAAGTGGCCCAAAAACACAAAATTAAAAGTAAAACCTATCTAAAACAAGTGTTGCAAAAAGAATGGGATTAAATATCTTCAGATACCGCCAAAAATTGGTCGAATAGGTACCATGACGTTAAGAGGCCATTATAGGAGCCAATAAACATGCAATTTAAAAGTGACACTTTGTTTCTATGCGAGATATTAACAAACATTTCATTGGTGTATTCTCAATTTTTTGAGGCAAAAATCTGAGTATGTTTATTTAAAATGCTTCTGAAATTTTTCAATTTAGAAGTTTTTCGTTGATTTTTCTTTATTTTTACTCTAAATTAAACCATTTGTAATGAGTAAAAATAAAAACACGTTTGCTCTTCTCGGTAATGTGTTATTTATATTGAAAGTCGGTTTTATCAAATAAAAGTAAGGTGTACTCTCAATTTTTTGAGCCACTGTAAGTTTTCATTTTTTTAACTATTGAATTAATAGTCAGTGTAATAAAAAATATTAAATATATATTTTTAGTGGCCATATTTTCGCTGTCATGCAATTAAGAATACATTTTAAAAATAAAGTAAACACAGATGAAACAAGCCTAAAACATTTCATGCTATGATATTCTAGATTAGGAATTCGAACCTCACTTATTTTTCCCCCCAGATTATTATTCATTATTAGCCATTAGAAACAGATTCAAGTTTATCTTGGATTTATTATGATTGATTTTATTAATCTTATTATTACAAATTCATTTTAATGTTGTTTATATAGAATATTTTTTCCAATCGCAACTTGTACTTCATTACCCGGAATTACAGTTGAAGACACCAAAAATAAGAAAAGAAATATTTTCACCGTTATTATAAGCTCAATTAAATGAGGACTTTTATTTAAGAACACACATTAATACATTCCTTTACTTAATGAAATAAATTTAGAAATAACTACTTTTGAAACACGAAAATAATGCATGATATGGAACCTTCACACCCAAAAAGACACCTACCGCTATTGCACGGCGTTTTTATGACATTATTTTTCTTTCTTTTTTAAATTATCGATACATAAATTAGTTAAAACGTTTTATAAGTTCTAATGAATATATATAATCTAATTAACAATCTTGAATTTACATATTTTTTTTCTTATTTCAAAAAAATTGGTATATTGAAATTCCATTATCCTGAAAGCCATAGTGCAGAATTTTTATTCTTTTGCAATTAAAAACAATGTTACATATTTAATTTTTTAAAGACGGATAAAAATTGAATTTAGCAAAATATCTTTCCAAAAAATGTACAAATTTGTATGTAATGTGCAAGTTTGGTATTAATTTACTAACCAACTAGAATGGTCTTCTCAAAATTTTCTCGCATATTCTTTAATAAAAGTATTATCCCAGAGAATGCCTTGCACGACATGGGTGTACGAAAGTTATGAAATATTAACTTTTGGTGTGAATTTAGCATTTTTACTAAATCAGTGGAGTGACTTTCGACTAGGTTTTTGGCGATTAATCCCTGACAGGCGATTAATAGTATCCGAAAATCAGATTTTGTGTTTCAGACGCGCTTTCCACACCCGACTGAAACCAAAATTTGACACAAAATTACACTTGTAGACTCAAAATAGCATACAAATTTAATATATTTAAGTCAGTGTGGTTTTGAACTATCGAGTTTACATTTTTCTGAAAGTACACGGACGATCAACCCTTTATTGGATTTCGCTCAAAATCTGCTGGATATCTACACTATAGATATTGATGTTAAACCTATTTGCCGAATTTTACCTATTTAGCTCTCTTTATTTTAGAGTTATCTTATACTCGAACAGCCGGACAGACAGACTTTCTCAGAATAGATTTTGCCTAAAATTTGATAGAAATCTACAAATTTGGTGTAAAGACTATATACCGAGTTTCATCTGTTAGCTCAAAGCGTTTTTGAATTATCTTTATCACAGGCAGACAGATAGACAGACAGACATTTCATAAAAAATTATTTTTTCAGCTTTGGGAGGTCTAAAACGTGGAGATTCGTCAAAATATCGAGTTCGAATTTTTTGACGATTTCAATATTTTCTCTATATATTCTCTTTTCTATATTTTCTCTATTCTTTTTCTCTATATGAGAAAGTAAATATCCATGTTCATATAGTATAAAAACCAGAAATTATTTAATTATTTTAGATGAAGCAGTTTCAAATAACTATCTGACTATAATGTTGAGGTAAATTTTTAAAAAGATAGTTTTTTTAAAAGGTTTTAGGTAGATTAACTTTTTCTTTTTTACATTTCCCTTTAGAGATTTTTCACAATTAATTTAAAATTAAACTGAATTTAAAGTAAAAAATTCACCTCATGTTAGGAGAAAGATACGTTGGACAGAAATTTAGAATAACATGTGATTCACCTGTAAGTTTTTAATGCGTTTTTATTAAAAAAAAAAATCTTTTATGAATTTTTATATCAATAAAAAATCAATGAAACAATATATTTTTATATTTATTTAATTTGTATTTTTACATTTGAAAGAATTCCAAGGGCGATTTTAAACCGTAGATAGAGATTTTTTTAAGAAAATTTTTTGATCAATGTATAGAAATTTTGTTCAATAAAAAGAAACTATTTTTCTAATGGAAATCTAAGATCTTAGGAAAAGTAACCTAGAAATTTTCTATGTATGGAGGTTTGAAAATGAAAAGTATACCAAATAAGCTAGTCAAACAAAATTGAAACTGCAACGCCATAAAAGAACGAGCGTAGGCATATGCAAATCACATGACTAGTAGAGGTGGGAAATACATGCAAACGATTAAGTTTGCGTGCGCGTTATATCACATGACATCTGGTTTCGGGCAATTAAATCCAATAATTGTTTCGCTTCTTTTAATATTTCCATTGATAGATGGCAACAGCAAAACAATCGAAGAAGTCTAGTGAATAGTAGGGAACAATCAGCGAATTAGGTGCCAGCAAATAATAGCTTTAATACCATTGCTGAGGACCGAAATCCTGTCTCATATATTATTTATTTTGACCACAAGCCACCTTTCAAGTTATCTTTAGAACATTTGCCAAATTATCGCGTGGGTCAACCAAGAATGAAGGAATACTTTGTCGATTATTCTAATTATGGAAAGTGCAGGGCTATTATCGTATTAGATGAGCTTCTAAAACGGTGATCGCGTTTCAACTTTATAAACTATTAATATTTATTAATCTTATTATTACTGCATAATTAAAGTCAAAGAAAAAAAATGAGTGATGAGAGAAACAGTAACTTTTTGTCTGGACATATTGAATTTCTGAAGGCTATACATTAATTATTGAAAAAGTCGTGCTCTGCTTAACCTCTGACACGGAACGGTTAGCTGACAGGACATTTAATCGACATAAAGCTGAGAGTTTGTGAAACATAGCCAGTTAGTAAATATGCTTATTCATATAATTAAACAAATTTAATAACCTCAATTATCTAACTAATGACTATAATTTTATTTGGGCGTTTTATGGTCTAATAATAATTTATATGCTATAATTAATATTTAATTAGAAATGATTAGTTAATATAGAATTAATTATTTAATGGTTAATTATATGTGAATGTAGGAAATCTTCAGCAAATGAGTTTGATTTCACAATCCAGTAAAATTGATGTCCTTGAGTTTTACAATTCATCTTCGGAACATTTGATAGCTGGTAATTATAAGAGAAATTAAAGATTATATTTAAAAAATAAGTTCATTTAATTAAAATTTTAAATGTTTTGAAAAATTAAATAATTTGAATTTGAATTAGGTTTAGCTTTCTTAGACCACAGATCTGTTTAAGCCTTGATAGATCACAGACGTGTTTAGCCTTGTGTTCTTTTTTATGAATCAAGTCCAATGTTACTCTCTCTTTTTTTTTTCAAAGACTTTTCTTTAATTAATCATTCCTTTTTTTATTCACTAAGTTCTTATGCGTGTCACATTTTAGTATGATTTAACAGTATAATGTATTTTTAAACATTCATATAAATAAATGTCTTTTTCAAAAATATGACATTTAGTTCATTGAGGTTTAAGTTTATTAGATTTGTTTTTAATTCGATACACATTTAGAACAGCCTGACAAGACTTTTATTGAGCAATTCAAATAAAAAACACTTGGAAAAAGTTCGACTAATTCATTTTGAAAACTAAATTACAGCACGAATCAATCACACAGTAGGTATTTTTATATCTAGCAATAACGAACTAGATCTTGTTAATACGAATAATTGTAAAATTATGTTCGGATTAAGAAAAGCTATAATTTAAAATAAATTAGATTCTTCAGCTCTAAGCAACATTTTAAGTTTTTAAAGATGTTTAACTTTTATTTCCATGCTTGCATTTTTTTTTTCGCGCAATCTACCAAATGTGTTATACTATAAAAAAAAATGAAAAGAAAAGAATGAATAAGTTTTACTATTTCGAAATCATTAGCTTAGCTGATGTAATGTTAGAAGCTTGCACTTTTAATTCTACTACAATATCTGATTTGTGTCGGACAAGTCGTTAAAAAAATGCCAGAGAAGCGGGGTACGTTGGTAGCTTTTGGAGAATGTAGACATACTTAACATCTAATTGAGACATCGGACTGCAGACAAAGCAATTCCAGACATTTTTCTTGTCCAATATTTCTGCTTGAGATTGGAATCAAATCGGAGTGAAACCGGAGGAATGTGTGCACTTGTCCTCCGAAATTTCGGATTGTAAATGCATTGTGCATTGGACCTCAGACCCGTACACACATCCGATTTATGTATGAAGAGATATTAGCGACACAAAATGTCGGCGAAGTGAAATATATCGGCAGTATTTAGAGAGTGTACATATGATTATCGTTTGGTTGAAACCTCGAACTAGTAATTACACACATTTTTGTCCAATATTTCTCTCTGAAATTCGAATCGAATCGGAATGGACACATGCCTCAAGTTTGGTTTGTTATACGGGTCTGAGTTCTAATGCAATGAATTACGTTTGATGATTGCATTACTTTTCATTTGTTTTCGAATATTTGAAACTTCAATTTGGATAAGTAGGAACAAGAATTTGATTGTGTTTATCCACACCCACTCGCCTCTCTGTAAACCGGCATTGCACCAATCCAAGTCCTTTTATTGTCCGGCTCTGAAAGTGGGGAGTATTAAAAGGAAAACAATTTACTGCATGTCACTGTCAATGACCTTGGGACAATATAAACAATTAGCAGCAGGTAATTTTTTAAAATTATTATAATAATTACTTTAAACAATAAAATTTTCTGTATATTTTCGTAATATTTTGCGCAATTATCATAGCTATTGTTTTTTTGATGAATGACTTTTAATCCGACACTTTAGTTTATCCATAACTCTTTTAAACAAATTCTTTTCAAATTACTAAGAGTTTATTGCATTTATATATAACGCAAAATGTGTTTCCTCAGTTTGAATGTGGAATTCCGAAATTAACTGGATGGGGTCTGATATTAAAACTAATATGGAAATGTCAGAGTCTAGTATAGGATTTAGGTATTTTATGGCCCCAAACAATGAATATTGTAATTTCCTTCTTTTAATAAGCTGGTGAATTTAATTTCAGCACATTTTTAGCATTTTAATTATTTAATATCTAAAAAACCAAACTTCGCTCGGCAGGTTTTCCTTCCTTCATAATTGTGTTTTTTAGGAGAAAATATTTAAATACGAATCACATACTGATTACATATGAATATTTTTCCAATCTTACCTACACATGAACTGGACATTTAAATTTTTAAAAAAAATCATGAATACATTTCAACACGTTATTCGAAACAATCTGCTATATTACAGCATTCATTTTACAGTTTATCTACCATTATTTATATTTTTGAACTTACACTGTGTTTTATCACGTTGAATATATGTGATATGTGACACATGCATGGTGAATCTGTATGGCATTGTCAGCATGAGAGCAGATAGAAAAAGGCTCTAATAGCTATAAAAACTTTTTTTTTTGTGTGTGTGTAAAATCGAGTTTTATCAGGAAAGACTCTTATAGAGACAAACTAAAAAAGCAAAATTATTTAATATAAAGATGTAAATAAAGCAAAAAGGGCGACTTGAACTACAATACACTTTTCATTCATGTTGTTCTGCCACTATATTGCACGGCCCACACCTCGAAGCGAAAGTTGAATATACGTATTGTAATAGTTAGTTATAATTTTTTTTTTGAGTAAAATTGCTTATTTTGAGAGAAGACATCTAAATAAACTTAAAAAAGCAAAACCTTATTTAAATATAAAATTGGATCCAAATCGTTAGAACCGTTTCTGACATGCACACACACACACAATATATATATATATATATATATATATATATACAAGAATTTATCTTTTAAAGTTATAAGATTTTAGTTTAATATATTTTCATTTTATTAATTTCTCGAAAATATATTTTTTTATTTGTCTATTATGTTTCTAGACCCACGTTTTACGTAACATCATTGAAACATAAATTCATTTCTATAATTAATCGAGTACCGAAGTGGAACATTGAGAAATTTGACCAGTTATACGTGATAAAGAGTTAAAATTACCTTATTATTCCAGTAGTTTAGTGAGCGTATCGAACATATAGGAATTTGATCAATTACATTTGATAAAGTGTTAATATTAAGACTTTTATCATTAAAATAATTTGGAATTGAAATTTTCTTTTTATTTGGAAATTCGGAAAATAAAGACTTTTAATCGACCTGGTTTATCTTTTCTCTGCCTATGGTCCTAGGCAGCTGCCTAATCCACCTTGACGGAAATACCTCTGGTTGGGTCACAAATAGAGTTCACGATGAGCTGTTATATGCAGAACTTGAAATTTCCACCGTTCGGCCGAGATTACGTGCTAACTAAAACGAAAGCCTTATCAAAAGCAACAAATAAGGCACTGAAACTGTCGAATCATCATCGACTCAATCCAATGGGGCACACGGCAGCCAACGCGTATGTCACCACATCACTTTGACGGCGAAATATTTGCCGATAAACCAGGATTCCCGACAACAGTCCACCCACGTTTTTTATCCGATAGTAGCACGCCCGGTGAGGATTGCTCACGATTATTTGTTCTTTGTTTTTCAGTGAAGCGAAGAGAGAAAACGTTAGTCCGAAAATGCAACTTTCACTCTTCCTCGTGTGACGTCACCTCGTCTGTTAGGTGATGTTTGACCCAACTAGTAAATATTTCTTCCACTTCTGGCCTTATCGGGAAGCGAACGAATGTTGCTGATTCAGAGCGAGAAATCGAGTTTTTCGGAAATCAAACTTTCTGGGTGGGACTGGGGGTGGAGGAGATAGAAGTTGGTGAAGAAGGTGGTTGTCTCCCCCCCCCGATTTTTATGCTTCTCCTAATTATATTTTAAATAAATAAAGTTTTGTGTTTTATTAATGTTAGGTTAACAATTTTTTTTCGTTTATCTATGCAATAATTTATTGTGGTTACAAGTAGTGATATAAATAATTAGTATAAAATAAAGCAAAATAAAATAACGACGCTCATCTTCCCGAAACCTTCTCGCATAATCGCCATTAAAGGTCTGAACCTCCTACCCCCACATAAAATTGAGGAACTTGTGTAACGTCGTGAATGCTTTGCATAACATGGGAAATAATAGCTACAAAATATAGATCTTTACCGTGAATCTAACATTTTTAATAATACAGGGTGGCTATAAAATTACTTTCCCCATTTGGTGTCATCTGCATCTAAAAGGAATGAACGAAATGAAACCATATTTCATGTACAGACTGTGGAAGGCATGGGAGGATGAATTCCACAGAAGAAAAAAAAAATTAGTACCAAAAGTTGTCGATAAGGGAACTGTGTACTGTGGTAGTACAGTTATGAATGAATTCATAAAATTCACAGAAAATAATTCATAAAAATTAGGGCCCCCTGAACGTCGTGCAACATTTTCAGTATACTGACCTTCCTTGCGTACGGTGTATGACGTTTTCCACTGCTGTGTGTAAACTGTCAGTTTCGATGTTCACAATAACTCCTCTTATATTCTGCACATAAGACATGCATGTTTGCTTAAGAGCAGCCCCCGCATTACACTGTCAAGTGCAGAATAATTTTATCAGCAAAGCATGTTGAGGTAAGGTAGGGTCCATATTAAGAACACATCAACAATCGATCACGAGCAACAATCAAGAACATATCAATTGTCAAGAATGAACTGCTAACAAACCGTTTGCTCTTCCCTTTTTTACAAGAAATGCATGGTGCTACTGTGAAGCTCGTACTAGAAATTTTACATAATTCATCCATATATGCAAATTTTCTCTTTCGAACGTGACAACAACGACTATGTTTCTCTTATCAGCAACTTTGGGTACTGTTTATCTAGGTCTATATATCGAGGTCTAATATATCAACGTTTACACAGCGAAAATTTGTAATTAAAAAGATATTGGCATGTTTATCTTTATTTTCATGTTTCACTTATTATAATTTGAGTAAAGTTTTGAAAATATAAATTTTTAATATCCGGTTATTCATTTATGAGAATTCTGTACATTGAAACTCTGATATTTACTATAATGATTTCATGTTTTTATTTGACTTTGGAAAAAAAATGAAATATCGAATTCTGATTTTCACGAGTTTTTTGATAGAGTGAAATAAACTAAATGAGATATAAAAATTTGCTTTTACTGGATCAGACACATTGAGAGCGCGAAGGATAAGTAAAAAGATACCGTCCGATCCAAAATTAGATTCCGGGTGCGTCCTTAACCATTTTTACATTCTGTTTAAAAATAAACTTTGTGCTGACGTTTACTATTGATGCATCTAAGATCCTGCTTCTAATGGGGTTAAGATTGATAAGTGACAGAAACTGAAAGACAAGAAGGCTTCGATTTTCATATTCAAGGACTTTTGTAGCTTTGCATCTGTTTTGTATTATAAGCATCAAAGCGTTTGTGTTATGAATGTAATTTGTCTGATGATTTTCCACGTTTAATGGTGTTAATATATTTGTTACATTCTAAAACTAATGAATAGATTCAGTTTAATACATTATTTCCAACATACTAATATCATGGATTACGTATATATAATTCTTAATTAGTAAGACTAGATGCCAAAATTTGAATCATAAATATTTTTATATACGTATGAGAATGTAATAATATCGAGGAATAAAAGTTTAGCTAAAAAAAGGACAAAAATAAATAAATAAATAAAATACATAATTAATCTTTTTATTACTTTATTATTATGTGTGATTAATGAATTATTGATTATTATGTATGCTAATGAATATAAAAATATATATAAAAGACAATGCATACCATAATCCAATTCATCTGAACTGCAAATATATCTTTGAAAATAAAACGAATATGAAGAAAATTGAGCTTTCATCTGAAAAGTAAAAAATAAAAATGAAGATAACATCATTTTGCAAAAAAAGTATAGAAATTTACAAAATATTTTAAAATGAAATAAAAAAATGAATACGCAGTGGCGGTTTTAGATGTGTTCTGATCCTAGACAGTGTACATTATGACACCCCCTTTTCAATATGATCAATTCAACTTACTGAAAAAATTCCTTTTCAATAAAAAAATTCCTTTGTTATGGTTAACTTTAAGTTAAATTAAAAAAATGTTAATGGTTTACTTTAAGTTAATCTTTTTTTCCTTTTAACTATATTGATTTTTGAAAATATATTTTCCCATATACGAAATATTGCAACCGTCAAAAAATTTGAACTCGTGATTTTGGCGAACCTCCAAGTTTTTGACCTTCTTGAGTTCGGAAAATATATTTTTGGCATTGTGTCTGTTTATGAATACGATAACTCGAAAACGCTTTGAATTAGACGGGTGGAATTTAATTACATCAAACTTATAGATTTCGATCAAAATTTGACATAATCCGTTCAGAGGAAGTCTGCCTGTCCGAATATAACTACAATACGAAGAGAGCTAGATGGATAAAATTTGTTACTCAGAATTAACATCTATAATATAGACCTGTATCTGATTTTTAGCTTAATTCAACAAGGCATTGATAGTCTGTCGGTCTGTAGTTTGAGCAACATGTAAAAGTGGTAACTCAAAAACGCAATAGCTTAATTATATCAAATTTGATATAATTCAGATTATGTCAAATTTGATATAATCTTAATATATGATACATATGATTTTGTGATTACAACATAAGTTTTATATCAATTTTTTAAAAAATTTATTCAGGAGAACGTGTTTAAAACATCCCAGGGATTACTCGCCAAGAATCACAAAATGGATTGAATAAAAATGCTAAATCCAAGCCAAAGGTTAATATTTTGTAATAATTGTACGCCAATGCAATGTAAAGTATTCTCTGATTTAACACATCTATTATAGATTATGCGAGAAAGGTTTGGAGAGACCACTCTCGCTTCTTATAATACCAAATTGCCTGGCATCCACGTTTGTATACAATATTATTGCAGCAGATTTGTGGTATTTATGAATATTCAAATAATTAATTAAATTTAATGGAACATACAGGAACCTGATCAACCATGCTTGATAAAATGTTAATATTATCTTAATATTCACATTTGTATACAATATTATTGAAGCAGATTTCTGGTATTTATGAATATTCAAATAATTAATTAAATTTAATGGAACATACAGGAACCTGATCCTCCATGCTTGATAAAATGCTAATATTATCTTAATATTCATTTTTTTAAATAGACATGTTCTCGGCATTCTAGCGGCCCTTGACAGCTGCCTAGTCTACCCAATAAAAAATCCGTTCCTACGAATAAGTATTTCGTTTCTTAACCTTTATTACGATAAAATATTGCAAAACATACCAGGCCAAATGAACCTTTCAGATCAATTTATTTATCTCCTTTTAATTTTAGAATTAAATTATTTTTAAAACAAAGTTATCAGTTCAACTTTGAAGGGATAAACTAGACAGAACAAGTCGTACAACTGGGTCTTATAATAAGTTAAAGTTAATATACACATAACTAGTAAGAACTTCTTCTTCTTTTTTTTTTTTTTTTTGATGAAATCGGGTATTGATTGAAATGTAGTCATAATGCCTTAAACATGAACAACACTTTTATAACTGAGCAACTTTTCTGCAAAATTTCCATAACCTCTTTTCATTCTATAATAATCCATTATCGACCACAAGAATTTTATGTCGTAAATCTTCTCGCTATTGAAAATTAAGATTCAATTTCTTTCGGAATGCTATAATTATTTCACTGGTTTCATCGACCTTATTTGCATCATTTCAAAGAATTATAACTATTGCCTCTTTATGACGTATTTTGAAATTCGAAGAGAGTCTCTTGAAGATAACATCAAGATTTCCTCCCAGAATCTCACAGTTTTCACTCTGAACAAATAAGATGAATCATTTGAGGGAAAATGGCTACTCAGAAATTTAAAATGGCTTTGTTTATTCGCAGAAATATTTTTCATCTTATAAAATCAGAATTTTGTATAAATATATGAAGCAGAATGATTAAAATAAACCCAAGCATTATAGATTAAATGTATATAATACAGCAAGAATAATTTCTTTTAAACTTGAAATGATTTTATTGTAAGCAAGGAAGTTTTACTATGCAAAAAAGGAACTGTTTTGTGGTAAATAAAATGCGATGAAAGAATATTTATTTGATATTTAATTTTTAATCTGATATTTAGTTTTTTGTGAGAATATTTTGTTACAACCTAAAAAGAAATGGCAATGAATTTGCAATTTTATTATAGTTAAAATTTGCGAAAAAATATAATCCATCGAACATGAACAATTTTTCCTTATTATGAAAGTTAATTTTTAAAAGGAATTTTTTTGCTGAAATAATTGTGCATGCTTCTAGTACTAGTTTAATTCTTTATAGTCTTTATAAAAGATTTTTTAATTGTAATACTGAAATGCAATCTTCGGATCAGTAAAATTAAGTGGGAGAAATTTAATCAAGACAATTAATTTACTTAGAACTCAGACTAAAGTACTTTCTGTTAAACGTTTAAGAGAAGAATTAATTTAGAATATATCAGTATATCGGATTTTGAGTATGTTAGAACTGCTGAGTACTGGATAGTATTGTGTAATAAAACAAAATTTGAATGTAAAAATATTATGTAGTTACTGCTCTGACAATGTACAGTTTGTATGCATACATAATACGTAAAAATATTTGTAACTTATTAATGAACACATTATATTAGCGCATAATATTAGTGATGAAAAGAGAAAATGGCACTGTGTAAAATGTAGAAAATTCGGAGTATATTAAGAAGGATTTCACAAATTTTTATTCAAAATAAAATAATTCTTTAATTTGTTTGAGGATAAAACTCAATATTATAAGAAAAATTAAACACATTAACCATTAATCATTTAAATGAACTTAAATTCTTCCTACTGTTTTTAATAAACAGTTAAACGGCGTAGTGTTTCAGTTTTAATGTATACGCGACTGATTCTTGATTAAACATATCGTTAAAATAAAAAGGGAACTATAAGTAAGCTTTTCTTTGAATACCATTAAAACGTAAAATAGTTTTATTTTCCAGCAGTATTCTATTGTAAGTATGTTTGTGATAATTCTGATATCGTTTCTATGTATTCAGTACAATCTTTTCACATATTTAAAGAATTGCATTTACCAATTTGTCTCTCCCATTACCAATTGGTTATGTGTTACCGCAAACGCTAAATAATAAGTAAGTCAATGGGAGCGATTTCACCCAAACTTTCTTTCATACTTGGTTAAAGTAATCCCCCCTCCCATACCCCCCCCCTCGGAAATCATGGACCTCAGGTAAAGCAGACAACGGCTTACCCGGCATTGATTGGCATTCATACAATAGTTACGAAATAACAATTTTCGGCGTGAACTTAGCATTTTCTCTGGATCTATCAAGCGATTCTTGGCGAGTGTTTACGCGATTAATTTTTGGCATGAGTTTAATAGTATCGAAAAATTGAATTTGTATTTTAGACGCGTTTTTCCCAACCAATTGAAACAAAAATTTGAAGAAAAACCACATTTGTAGTCACAAAATTCCATACTAAGTTTGATATGGAATTTTGAGCTCGAGTCACTGTGTGTTTGAATTACTGTGATGACATAGTTTTGAAACTACATACCGAGAGATGGTCAGCTCCTAGTTAGATTTAGCTCAAACTATTATAGGTGCATATACTATAGATGTTAAATCTGTGTGTCTATTCCTCTTCGCTTCGTAGTTAGCGTTTTAACTTATATTCAAACAGCCGGACAGATAGACTTCCTCTTAAAATATTTTGTTCAAGATTTGATAGAAATCTACAAAACTGATATAAAGATTATATTCCAAATTTCATCCGTCTAGCTTAAAGCGTTTTTGAGTTATCTTTGTCACAGATAGATAGATGGGTGAAGAGACTTTTCCCAAAAATGTGTTTTTCGATCTCCGGAAGGTCTGAAATGTGGTGATTCGTCAAAACCGATTCAATTTTTTTAACGATTACAATACTTTCGCTATACTTCATATACGAAAAAGTAATAGATTAAATAACAAAATTGATAAAAAAAATAAATAGCCACTTAACTAAATAATTAGCATTCTGTTTTAACTCATGCAAAAACATATTTGCATAAAAGTGTAAATAAACATATGCGATGCTGTGATGTTTTGAAAACTTCGAAACAAAACTTCACCACAAACCACTGTTCAACGTTGCCTACGCTCCGCAACAAAGATGATTTAAATCTTTTCTTCTTCCGCGAGAGTTGGTACCACGTGATCCTCGACGCGTCCAATGAGGGTGGGCGGTCTAACCACATGTTGATCCTCATCCCGCTGTTTCCCACTGCAGTCACCTTTTGCAACCGCGAAGATGAAGATCACGGTGAGTACCAGCTGTCTTTCTGTATTTCGTAGCTTAGGTTTCGGTTTCGACTTCAGATATGTTGTGCAGCTGTCAAACAGTGCTGTAAATATTCATTCATATCTGAAGTTCAAAGTAAAATAAATAAATAAATTTTAGAAGATGTTTTTAAAATAATGTTGACGAAAGTTTGAAATGGTTTCAATTTTAATTACTTCTATAGTTTGAAATTTCAAAATTTTCTTTGAAATTATAGCTCATTTTTGAGAAAAAAGACAAACGTTTTATATTCCACAAAATGTATAAGCGAATAAATATATTAGTATAAAGTGGATTTTATATTTTTGAAAAGCATTTTATTGTTTAATATTTCTTTTATTATAAACGCAAAATCCGTGTTCATTTTTCGTTTTTGATATTGCTTTTTTTTCTATCTTTGTATTGGTTTTTGTTAATTCATATCTTAAATTAACTTTTCTTAAAAAGTAATTTTAGAATGGAAAGTGAAATGAGATGTATTTTCTTCGGTTATATTTCTAAATTTTGGTGTTAGCTTGTTGTTTCTAAATTTCGATATTAGCTTGTTGATTCTAAATTTTGATATTTTGATTCGTGAAATTAAAAGTTGGAATTTTTTTAAATAATTCCTTTTCCACGGAGTTAAAGGTGTCCCAAAAATATAAATATTTATTTTTATAAATTTTTACGTTTATGGCTTAATAACTTTTAATATAATTTGATTTACATAATAAATAGTTGTTAAAACTTTTTTTACGATTTTTCTTAGGAAAATTTATCGAATTATTCTGACATTTTTCAATTATATCAGTCATGAATGATTTTATGTAAAGATAGTTTAAAGGTATATTTATTTTTAAAGCTTTTTTAATGAATATAAACTTCTGATATATTTATATCAATGAAAGATATGGTTCTGAAATAAGAGTAAATAAAACAGAGAATCATTTAAAAATAAGAATAGGAAATTTAGATAGAATAAGGTTTAATGAATAAATGGATAAACGTTTCGTTTAATATGGAAATATTCACTCGAAGAGATGTTTAGATTTTGATAATTTAAAATTATAAAAATATGAAAAGCAGGAGGAATAGCATTAAATTTGTTATTTTAAATTTTATTGATTTAATGTAATAAAAATAATATATATAAATATTTAAATGCTTCAAGAACTATGCAAAGTGCAGAAAATTATTGAAGTTAAATTAATAAAAATTATTTGAAATGCTTATTTAAATTCATTTAAATTATACAAACTGATTTAATATACAATAACATTCTTTTCTAATTGCCATTTTTTTTTTTAAATTACAAAATAAGAAGCATTGCATTCACTTTGTAAAATAATACAACGAACTTTATAAACAAACTGTTAAAAATTGTAATGCGGATATGAAATCTACAGAGAAAGTAGTATATATTCGCAAATTCGAATTCCTTTGTTGATTTAATCTTCTTGGAGGCGGGAATCCAAATTCTCTTCTGGTTTTCTATTATGTGAAAAATCACGAACAAGTAATTAAAACATTTATCGCCTCATCTGTTCATTTAAAAATTTTTCTGTTTTTCGTGAGGGTTTGTTTTACTTTCTCACGACTTTGATCTTTAAGTTTTTCTGGAAATGCCGAGGGAATTTACTATAAAGAGGTGTTAATTTTTTTTTTCTTATCAGAAATGCTTTGAAGTTTATCTTAATGCATTGCTACTGTTTGGGTTTAATTCCAGCTCAAGGTCATTGATTTTTTTTTGCAAGTGCCATAATCTATACTTATAATAAAGCTCAATGCGTGTGTGTGTGTGTGTGTGTGTGTGTGTGTGTGTGTGTGTGTGTGTGTGTGTTGGCGCTCTACAGGCCAGACCGTTTGACATACAGCTACCAAATTTGGTACATGCATACCTTGGAGGTTGGGAATGTGCACCTGGGGTTCTTTTTTTCGAATTTTTAATTAGAATTTTAATTATTAATTAAAAACTAACTTTCCCGCCAAAAAAATCTTCCATTTTCCCCACCGCCAACTTTTCCGCCAAAAAAATCTTCCACTTTCCGAGAAAGGCTTCAGATTTTTTTTCTCCCAACAGTAATGAGGCTAGGGTTAAAATTTTTCGGAGGATTATTTCAATCGGTTCTGTTTATTTTCTTAATGTTTGAGGCATTTAAAATTAAACATTGTTAATGAATCGATCTTTCATATTCATTCTGAAGTACTTTTGAATTAAAATAAAACAGAATAAAGGAAATTAAAAATTTCTAATCCGCATAGCGTTACCCCAACTGGCGTAGAAAAAAATCACGTATTTGCGTTACGTAACCTGCGGAGAAAATTCACGCATGCGCATTCTGTTCTGATTGTTGCCATGACAACGTTATCAATGGATGATTTAAATTATTTTTGGGTTAGCTCCATGCTTTTGTAAGTAAATTGTATTTATGTTAGTTATATATTTTTTGTATATGCTTATAGTTTTAAGTACATCGTTTTTTTAAGTAGTTTTTTAAAACCCGTTTTCCACCGTTTATTTTAAACGATTCGTTTTATTTTCTTAGTGTTTGTTGCATTTAAATTTAAACATTGTTAATGAATCGATCTGCTCATAATGAATCTAAGAAAATTTTGTTGACCAACTCTTGAGATATTACATAAATTAAAAAAGATATTGATTAGTGCCCATAAAGTTTAAACGCTGAGTGACTCTATTTTCAGTAATCAGATTATAAAAAAATGCTTTGTTTCAGTAAAAAATATTATTATATTAATTGAAGATTAATTCTTTCCACTTTAATTTAAAGCATAAATTCTACGGGTGCTAACAGAAAATGAGAGAGATACATATTACGTTATGATTGAAGGCCTTTATAATATTATGAATGAATTATATGATAATCAAAATTTGAAGTTTTAAAATATTTTGATGAAGAAGCTATTAAAGTAGAAATTGCATAAAATATTTAATTATTAAAATTTTAACGAACATTAAGATTGGCGAACCGGCTGGTCGCCAAAGGCGGCTAGTTAATAATAAAATACTTAAACAATTTCTTTTTGATAGCTTAATAAAATCACACTTTTAATAAAATCCTGCTATTTTAGAAATTCATTAAATTCATTTCCTGGTATTAATGTTTTAGATTTCTTTTGCTATTTTTATTTGATCAGTTTTTAAATTGTACTGATGAATTTTTTTACTTAAACTAATTATAGTTATAAATACTTGATATTCATACAGTGATAGCATATTATGAAAACAACTTCTTGAGACCAATTACTTGAAATAATAAAACTATTAGCTTAAAAATATAACCTTGAATTAAGTAATAGTTTATGAAAGACTTATGTATTTTTTTTGTACAAAAGAAAAAAAAAATTCGAAAACAGCATTTGTTGCATTTTTCGTCGCCTCGAGGTGACTTTATTATACGCCATGTTTAATTAACTCATAACATGAATACATTTAAATATGCTTAAACTGGTTTTGAGTTGAATAAATAAAAAAAATGTCATAGTTAAATATTTTAATGTTCTGATTTTTCAAATGTTAATATAGAAAAACATATTTTTGAAATAAAACGATTACCCTATTTCAAATGAATTTTAATTCAAATGGATCATGATGAAATATATTTTATATATTTACACAAAAAACACGCGCACGTATTTAGATAATATTTACATTTATTTACAAACTATAAACTATTAATGAAAATTTACATTTCATTAATAGTTTACACCCCTATTTCTCTTTATTTTAATTTTAAACATCTCTTTTAAATACCCTCATTTCTCTTTATTTTCATAAGTCTCTTTTTAATCAAAAAAAAATTCAGAAGAAATACATTTTATTTATTTCCTTATCTATTTCATTGAATCTGAAGCTCCGCATGGATGCTAATATGTTCTTCAAATAAATTATATTTTATTTATTGCAAAACAAATCCACTTTATTTATTAACTTAATAATAAACTGAAATGAGTATAAAAACGAAGTAATATTCATACTCAGAAATTTGTATATAATTAAAATTAAAATTTTATATTCAATAAGAAAAAAAACCTTACTTCTTGTTCACACACACACACACACACACACACACACACACACACACACACACACACACACACACACACATACACACACACACACGCACACACACACACGCACACACACACACACACACACACACACACACACACACACACACACACACACACACAGAGGGCGAGAGAGAGAGAAAGAATTTCAATCATGTGTTTATAGTGAGACCAATTTCGTCTCTTCTATCATAAAAAAAATCGCATTAACTCTTAAATAATAAAACAAATTATTTTATTCTAACGAATCTTTGATCTTTTTTGATTTTATAATTTTTAATACAAAAACGCATAGGTACCCGTAATTTTCTGGAAGCAGAATGTTTTGTAATTTAACCAGAGTAGTATGGGAAAATGCCAAGGAGGGAATAAGTCAGAAAAAAAGAATACATCATTGGCTAATCAAAGTATTATTTCTCATTCTCTCCTGATGATTTAAATAGATCGTATTCTTTTTTTTTTGTCTGTGGTGATTTTTTTGTCCGAATATTATTTTCCTAATCTTCAATTATCTCATATTATTTTTATCTCATTAATGGTATCATGATTACGTTCCTTTGTCCATAGTTACAGTATTCTGTCGAGTATTTTTTTTTCTTCTTGCCCCAAAATTAAAGAAAGAAATTCAAATCATAACTTTTCATATATATTCCCACAAATTAGGGATAAATATTGATCCTACAGGATCTTAATATAACATATCAAAGTTTATTGAAAAATTATAATAATTGAAAATATTTTTTGAACTTGGTCACAGATTATAATGATTTTCATTTTTTTTTTGTTGCTGAATTATGTTCAATATTATGCAAGTATTAATTACTCAATGGATATTTCAGGCTTTGTGACTATTTAAATTATTTTTCTCAAAAGACATGGTAATGTTAATGATTTTCAAATATCGAATTTTTTACGGAAGAACATAGTTTCAGAAAACCATTTCACTACACTTGTCCACTACAAAATCCCTTACCAAATTTGATATATTTAAATCATTGCGTTTTTGGGTTATCTCGTTTACATGTTTCTGAAAGTTCAGATAGACAGACGGTCAATCCGCTGATGGTTTTGTCTCAAAATTAGACTGTTTTGTACACTATATTGCTGAATCTGTGTACCAAATGTTATCTATTTTACTCTCTTCGTTTTGTTATTATCGTGTTAACTTTATTAGAATAGTCGTACAGACGGACTTCAGAACAGATTTTACTCAAAATTTGATTGTAATCTACAAATTTGGTGTAAAGACCGTATACCAAATTTCAAACGTCTAAAAATGTGTTTTTCGAACACAGGAACACGATAAAAAAATCTCCACAAAACCTGGAGATTCGTCAAAATATCGAGATCAAATTTTTTGCCGATTATTATACTTTCTCTATACTAGGTATACGAGGAAGTAAACAACCTCAAGATAACAATGATTAAATCAAAATTGTTATGTTAAGAACGTGGAAGAGTGAGTTGACATTTGGGATGAGGCGAGAAAAGCTTTCCCCATTGAGCATGCAGTTACGTTAATAAGTGCAATACTTATCGCTCTGGAAAGATAGTTGATGTATTTTGCTTCGCTTTCACTTCTGGCAGGAAGTGCTTTCTTTATGATTGCGTTTATTATCACTGTCATGGTCAGCGTTATTTTATTAATTTGCGCAGCTCTGCTTAAATCTTTTCCATGGTTCAAACAGCTTGCAATTTTCAAACATGATAATGTTTATAGGCTGGCATACTACCTGCAAATTACAGCATACGATGTGCTAGATTGAAAATAGAGCCCAAAACTCTCTACAGGACAGAATCTCGGATCTAGAATTATCATATTTGACAGATTATTTCTACTACGGTAGTAGGTGTTCACTAAAAAATGTATTTTTAAACATTTTTTTAATTAAATTTAAAAAAATTGATTTAAATTAAAAAATTTTCTCAATGGAACATGTTATAATTCGAAACACATTTTTCACTACATGAAAATTCAAAATATTATCTTTTCAGTATCATTAATTTTATTTCCTTAATAATTTTTCTCTAATAGTAATAAATATTTCAAACGTTTTAAGTATATTTTACAGTCATTTTTTTCAATGTTTCTATTACTAGGTTTATTCTTACAAGCATTGTGACGATATAAAATACATTTTTTTGTGTTCATGTTATCATTAGGAACATATTGTAAAAATGCTATATATATAAACGAATCGTTTTTGAAGCATATCGTGCTAAGGTGTTTCCGATTACTGATTCGAATCTGCTTTTAATTTTTTTAATATGCTGCTTTTGTGACCAATAGATACACTTATAAAATCGAAACGAAAACTTTTAATAAAATCTGTATGTTACATGTAATTCAAAATGAGCGAAAGCCTTTTAAAAATAATTGATCAGAGTTTTCAAAAAAATGTATGCTGGTTGTAATGTAATCAATACATTGTTCTTCATAATATAATTAATTAATGATTAAATATTGATAATATTTCATCAGTAATTGCATTAAATGTTAAAAAAGTATCTTTACTTTGCTTTGAAAATATAATTTGCTGTTTTCAGCGTCATTTAAGTGTAATCGGCTAAACTGTTTTTGAAATTTATTCAATTTTTGAAACGTAAAATGAAATCGGATATCGGTATCTACATATAGCCAAAATATATTGAATATTCTCGAAACTTTTTTGTTGACTGTTTATTTAATAACATTCAATTGTTATTAAGAAATCGTCTCATAGATTGACTTCAGACTTGACGTTTTTGTAGAAGCAAATATAATATGATATATATGATAAATGATATAATATGAATAATATGATAAATTTTTGATTATTAATATTTATTGTATTTGATCTTATCAATTTTTGAATGTTTGAAATTCCTTACCGTTTTCAGAATATTAGAAACTAAGCTGTATTATCCGCACATGTCAAATCATTGAAAAGGAGCATCAATTTATTTTTATTCCTTTTTTAATAATTTTGAAGCATGTAATATTATTATGTAACTGTACAATAATTTAAGTATTTTGAAGAGACTGACAAAGGTTGCTCACGGAGACAGTGGCATTAATAACAGATTTACTTTGAAAGGTGCAATCGAAAAAAAAAAAGATTTGTTGCATTTCTATTTAATTGCTATTTGTAATAAGTAAAAAAAGAAATTTTAACTTGATCCAAATACAAAATACTAAAGTCTCATATCAGATCCATGAAAATTTTTACTAGAAAACCTTCCTATTAAAATGCTTTTAAAAAAGTACTAAAACCAAAGATGATATCATGACTAACAGAAAAATTATCGCCCTGACAAACAGGAAAGAATTCTCACATAATTTAGTGCTTAAAAATTGCTGCATCACGATTGGTAGACAGGTGAAAGTTCTCTGCTACAATTGCCATTCGACAGAGAGAAATCGAACTCGGAAAAAGAATGTTTCTTTTCTCTGTTCTGTCGTGATCTCGGCAGGTGAAAGAATGAGGACAGCTGATTCCCTGGGTTCTTTATCGGTGTCAGGCTCGCACCTAAGGCAAAGGTTTACTGGACTGTTTGTGTTGCGGTTTGGGCCTTGCCAGCTGATTCCAAGGCGCCAGAATGGTTCGGTTGTGAAACGCGTTTCATTCATTGCGAAACAAAATTCCATGATTGAGATACATTCTTGTGAAGGTTATTCGTACTCATTCATTCCTTGAGTAATTCATCGTCGTGAAATCTGCCGACGGAATTAAGAGGAGGATCTCAATGTCGTAAAAATCACGATTTTTTTAGTATGAAATTTAATTCTCTTATTTCATGACTTTCCAAAAATAAATTGTAATTAATCGAAATATTTTTACTGGAAACATTTATCGACAGAAATATTTTTTGAAGATTAGATATGATAATACATTTATCAATTGACATTCCTGTCATTGCTGTTTCCAAATAATTTATCATTTGTTGCAAAGGAAGATATGTATGTGCTAAATTTGTTAATTGTTCGCCAAACGGTCCTATCTGAAGTCGCCAATACACATAGTCATATTTATTACTAGTAGTACTATGTTTTTTCCCTTGATAGAGAAAATAAAACGAAGTATTACTAGTAATAAAGATGGATGTGTGTGTTTATATATATGTGTGCTAGCGTTTTACAGGTCAGGTTATTTGACTTGGCATATGTATATACATTGATAAATATATACCTTGCCTTGGGATATATATATATACCTTGATAAATATATACTTTGACTTGGCATATATATACCTTGATAATATATATGCTTTGACTTGGCATATATATAAATTTACCCACTAACAAATTATATATACCTCTGAGGAATAGGAATGTGCACCTAGAAAACAATCTTTTTAAAATTTTAATCAATTAGAAATTAAATTGAATTTTTTAGGGGACGGGGGGTTCTGGATAACTTCCGAAAGTATTATTACACAAAAATTATCTTTACACCGTTTCAAAAAATTTAAAAAAATGTCTTTCCATTCATACAAATTTGGTAAAAATATAATTTTTTTTTAAATCTTTGAAAATTAAAAAAAAAAAAATTGTCCAATCTCCCACTGTAGACTACATTGTTGTTCTGAAATTCACACTGTTTTTATTGTTTCTTCGAATAATTAATTATTCGTACGATTTTCTTCCATTGTTGAAACCTAAGGAAGGTACTTCTCGATTATACTCGACATCAAAAAGCGCCCGGAAAAAATATTTCGCAAATTTGGCTATATCAATTGTCAAACAATATAGCATGTGACTCGCACGTTCAAATAATGAGTATATTTTTATAATTTGGGGCAAATTTTTTCTTGGCTTTTTTTGGTCACAAATCGAATAGTAACTTTAAGGAAGAAACATCCTGTTTAATATCTATGTAGCTTAACTGACGAATAAAAAAGAACAGTACTGTGAAAGTTAGAAAACAGATATAAAGTACAATTTCATTCTTTTGAATTACTTTATTATTTCATGGGAATGGTCTCCATTAAGAATGTTCACATACACAAGGAGCAGAACATATATATGACTATTAAACTATCAGGACTTTAATTCTGGCAGTTTGACCGAATCATGGACATAAAATTATGTCCAAGTAATTTAAATGAAATCAAGTGTAGCCAATATTCCCGGCGAATTATATGGTGACCACAGGCGAATAGTATAGAATAAACGCATCATGTTTTGTTATCAGTTTCATCAGTTATCATGTTTTGTTATAAGTGTTTGCTTTTCTGAGTTCGTATACGCACAAATTGGGCCGCGATGGTCTGGTGGTAAGGTCTCGGCTTGGGAACCGGAGGATTTGAGGTTCGAACCCCAATTCCACCGAAGAACCGTCGCGTAAGTGGGTATGGTGCATGCTAAATCAGTTGAGGCCAAACGCCCTCCAGCTGGTATGGTGTGGAAGTTTGGAGAGGGGGTGCAAGCTCGGGTGTTGTCCTCATCTGACAGCTGTTCAAAATTAAGAGATCCGTCTCAAAATAGCCCTAGTGTGGCTTTTAATCGGGACTTCAATGCAACTAAATTAAACTATGCACCAAATCGACAAATATAATTTTGGTCAAGGATTTAATCCAAAAGTTTTATATAGATCTAAAAATTTGGTTCAAAAATGTAGCATCAAATTTAATTTGTTTAACTTATTCCGTTTTTGTGTTTATTCCTGATTGGGTAATATAATTCAAAAACTGCATTTTTCAGTTTCAGGAAGTTTTGAAATGCAAGAATTTCACCAAAATTTGAATTTAATCTTTAGACGATTGGAATAGATTTGGTTTTTATCCTGTTTCTTCTAGAACTTATATCTGGCTTTCTGAATTGGAGATTGGATCCAATTCATATTCAGTTGATACACATCAAACCCAACGTTCCAATTTTATTTTAGAATCTGTTAGACAACAAACAGAGCTTGACTTGAAACTATAACTTTAGATCTTGTGGAGATTGTGCCGTTGATAGTTATTTCAATAAATTATAAAGTAAATATGCGGAAATATTATAAGAAAATCAATCAATGTTTTTAATAAAAACTAAAAAACAAATGTTAATTCAAGCATATGAAAATTTTAAATCAACTTTGGTGCTTTAAAAACATTTTCCTTTCAGAAAATTTCATTTATAGCCTTTTATTTAATGTTATATTTTCTAAATATAAATTTAAAAAATTACTAAATGTAAGCAAAAAAAAAAAAAAATTACTAAATGTAAGGTAAACGTATGCAGCTTTAATCGCGGGAAAATTAAATTTAGTTTAACGTTGTGCGCTTGCACTGATAGGTTTACTTTCTTTACAAAGTTTTTTGAAGTTTTACTTTCAAATGGTATGTGCTTTGCTTTCCTATTTTAATGATGTTTTTTGGTTTTTATGATTAAATGGTCTTTTTGTGGTTTGGTTTAATACAATTTTGCCGTGGTTTTGATTAGATTTAAACATTTCGAAATAATATTTTGTTTTTTATTGTGTAATTTATTGTCTTTAATTTTGTGATACTAATTCTTTTCTTCAAAACCTCAATTTCTTGGAATGTTCAGGTCACAACGTGTCAATATTTTGGACGAAAGTCAGACTACTCATAGAAAAAAAATCCCTGGTTTATATCCTACCTGAGGGTTACCCTTGAAGAAGTTTTTAGGCCGGATTCCTCCTTTTTTTTTGTTCCTTTTTTGCATTTAAACTTAATATTTATTTCTATTTTGGTTAAATGTAAGTAATTAATTCGAGAAAATATTCAAAGTTTCAAAACTGACTGTTTATCTCAATAGAAGATGCTTTTCGATTGCCTTCTATATATATATATATAATTTTTATTTCTAACTTTAATGTATGAATTATTCAATTTTACTTGTATCTGAAATTGATGAAAAATTAAACTATTTTATAAGAAATCCACCTATAAATTTTAAATTTTGTTTTTGTGTGTTTATGTGATCTCTTTTTTAGCTGTAACATTCAATTTCAATATTCTTAAACATTTATCACTTCATTAGCAAAGGAGGACGAGGAATAATCTTCGCAACGAATAATCTGTTCGTTGATAAGGCAGTCCAGATATAAACTGTTTATTTCATTCCAAAATATTATCTCCACAGTAACGGATGTTTAAATATGCATCCGAACTATCCTTTCGCTTGTTGGCTAGTGTAATGGTCAGCAATCTGCACCAGCCTTGATCTGGTCTCAATTGCTTCAGCGAAGCGCATCCACTTGGACGCGTGCCAGCTCTTGGCGATAATTTTGTTTCTTTTTGGCACTCTGAGGTCATTTTTGAACATCCGTCAGAGTATTTTAAACTATGACACTTTCTTTATATAAACATTGTCTGACCGCTGTTTCTGATAAAGACAGGATTTTCCTTTGCAGTATCAACGGAGAATAGATAAACCGGTGTTTTGATGTCAAGGGGTTAGTTTGTTTTAGAACAGTTATCTAGTTATCTTGGAATCTGAATTTGGAAAGATTATTTCTTAAGGGAAGATAACACGTATTACCTATTGGCATAGAAATAAAGTAACAATGTTTGCTTTGGTTTCGATTCACTTACACAAATAGTATAGTATTATCCCGATTATCCGATTCGCGACTATCCGGTTGGCTTCCATACTATCCGGCCTAGTTTCCTTTTATCGTAATTAAATGAGAAAGGCAAGGCATCTGTTAAGTCATCTATTAAAAACATTTCTAAAACCTTAACATTGCAAGTTTTGACTCTTATTTTAGGGTTACCTTTTCATATCTGTGTTATCATTTATCAATGAAAAATAAAATCAGTCTGAGCCAATTTTCTTAAGAATCGGGCCTATGATTCACTTTAATGTTTTGTTTATGTTTCCTGCATTTAAGATGAGTATTGTAGAATTTATGTTAAAATGTGAACAGTTTATATTATTTAATTTACTTTTTCTCTAATAAATTCTTGAAAATGCAGTGCAGTACATAAACATATATAGACTATCAGTACAGAGCCTACTACCTTACCTCGACACGTTACCGGCAACTGCTTCTATGATTCACCTGGCCACAGTTGCGTTCACATTGAGATAAATGGAGAGTTTAATACTCAATAAGAAATAAGAAAATACGTATTATAACCATGAGTTTTAGATAAAAACTTTGTCTTCGGTATTGATGAACAAAGAAAGAATTCATAAAACTCCGGCCTATTCGGGTTTTTTTGTTATCCGGCCAGTTTTTTCGCCAAATTAGACTGGGTACTCGAGAGTCTACTACTATATTTGAATCAGTGATGGGCTTAGGCATTTTTCGGCCCTAGGCAGTGTATGTTATGAGGATCCTCACTTAATAAACTGGATCAATTTAGTTTCACATTTCAATTCATATTTAATTTAAAAATATCTTAAATGATTTATTTTGAGATTTTTGTTTTATTAACTTTATGAAAATATAGCTTTTTATTGATTTATTTTGAGTCAAGATTGTATGACATCCATGTTTAGAATCCATATCGTTTATTATTTAAGCTCTATTATTACTCATTATTTAAAGCACCCTTATTATTTAAATAGAACATTCGGTTTTAATAAATACCATAATAAGTAAATGAACGCATGTGAGAATTTAGTTATCTGACCAATTTTACTTTAAAAATATGTTAATATTATCGGAATAATTTATAATTCATGTAATTTGTATTTTTACAAATTTTATTTATTTGACTAATAGGAGAAAAAAATATTTTTATTAACCTATATCTGGTCGCTTTTCGGCTTTGCGGTTTTATGTAGTTGCTAGTCCTTTTAGGTAGAAATCCATCATAGATTTCAATGCTAAAAAAATTTTTTCTGATGTTGCAGGTATTTGTTGGAAGACCGACGATTTTGAGATCAATAACACATCAATATTTACTTTTTAAGTCCAAATAAATGCTGTTCTTTTCTTAATATTTCAACGTATTTGAAATAGCTAGATGCCAGCTTTTTTTTAAACTAAAAAACAATCACCCATTTGGCAACAGTTAAATCTAGTTTACCGTTCAATTAAACTTTCTGTTTCAAGCCTATTTCTTAATCCTTTTTATATCTTCTTACTTCTGCTTGAATGCATTTTTGGTTACACGGCGAACCATCACCAGAATACTTTTAATATTTTGGGGCTCCATTAATTAGCTAAGTGAAGCATTGGATTCAATGTAGACATGAAATTTGTATGAAGATTAGTATTAAATTTGATTGTTTCTGTTTGACAATAAATAATCAGAACGACTTCTGTGCTAGGTACGTTGGTGTATATGCATGGATGTTTTTTGTTATTTTTCTCAATCATTTTTTATTCCAAAGGTATTTAAGGTTTTTAAAGAGGGACATTTCTGTAGATTTCAATATTTTCACTATGTTCTTTAAAAAGCATTCATACCGAATACTAAATCTTATATCCATTGCTAAATACGGTTTTACATCGAAATAAATATTTAAAATGGTATTTAATATGAGCCAGCATCGTATGTACGTATGCTGGTATTCTATTTTGTTTTCTGATACTTGAGTTAAAATGATATAGTTAATTTTCTAATTCTGAGACAAAACATGTTAATTTTATTATTAACATGGTAATGTTTGGTGTAGAAGTTGAAGTTAACAAATAAAAAATTATTACATTTTCGAATATATTCCTTGAAGTTCGGAGCAATATTAAGGCTCGTTATTTTTCCTAGCTGATTTTATTTGATATTTTATTTTGCGTAGTAACATTTGAAGAAATAAACCGATATATTTTATTAATTCCTCTCAGAATCGAATTGCTGCAGAAAATTTCTCATTGATTTAATATGCTATTTTAATGCCCGAGATTAATATTAGATAAATATTTTTAGAAATTTTATTTAATCATTCGAATTTAATAATGTACTGTGTCCCCAAATAACTCTTTTTTAATAAATAAGTTTATTTTATAAACATGGAGACATTTACAAAAAATTTAAAAGAGCAACATTTAATTTATCAATTAATCATCAGTAAAATTTAGTCTTTATTAGACAGATATTCATTAGCTGGTGTCTCAGTTCAGACTGCTTTGTAACAGTTGATTCCACACAATGACACTGTTCTTACGTGTGGTGCGCATGCGCGCAATGTGAAGAATTATTGGAAATTTTTATAGACGGGTTTCATTTCGTTCGTGGGATTAAATCAGGGAATAAAAGTATAGAGAATAATTTAATATAGCTTTTCTCAAAAGATTAACCATTTTTGCGCCTATTTCCAAGTATCAAAGCACATTCAATGTTTCAGAATTTTATTATTAGTGTATTAGTTGATATATCATGTTACTTTATATTTATTTATCCATTGTATGTTTGTCATAGTATGATCAATGTAACTTTTGAGCCAACAAACTTAAAAAAACAACAACTGTTATTCAAGATATATATCAAAAATAATTTTTGATAAGTAGAAATATTTAGATCCCAAGGTCAGATATATATTAATATATCGATAGATCATTTTATTTATGATGCTGCTATTTACTTATAAAAAACTATATTACTTTGTTTCGTTCTAGGAAATACTAACACTCATAAAAAAAGAATACGTAATATAGCGTTTTTCTCAAGAGCAGCAAGGTTTAAATTTTCTGCCTTCCTGTCATTTCGTCCCCATTCTTCATATTTTGACATTTCAAAGCGAATATCCTTGAGACAGCTCCTCTTTTGTTGCTCCCGAACACAAATGTTGCGTGTTTTCTGGCAGAAGCCTTGCTTCGGGTTGTTTTGTCTCGCGTCTGATACTCTTGGTATAATTGTAGCGAATGAGAAGTCATTTAGTAATTATTATGTGACCTTGCGATCTGCCGGAAGGTGTGGCTACATTAAAAAAAAAAAAATTTGTATAAAGTCCAAATATTATTCTGAATAAATAATAATTGTTTCAAGTCAAATATAATGAAGTATTAAAATAAGAATAGCTTTAAATTATTGGTGAAGAATATATTCGAAAAGCAAAACAATTGCAAGAATATTTATAAGATTTCAAGTACTACCCGTCTTTGGCGATCCATTTGTTCGCCCAGAATACTGACTTTTCTGGTTGTTAAACTGTTAATACGGAATTCATTTATTAAAATTCACCTTGTTTAATAGAACCAATATGCACGAATCACTGTTTGAGTAAATTAAAATATGTATATGTTACCTTTAAAGTGCATAATTTAATTATTTCATAGAATTCCTTGGAGCGCATTAAAATAAGAAAATAATTTTCAAATGATAAAAAAGGGTAATATATTTTTATTCGTTCAATTTTATTATATTAAGGAGTAACAGTATATAAAACAAGAAATATAAATTTTTTAAATTCAATTCCTACTTAGGTCAACAAAGAAAAATTTTATTTTTGTTACTTTTTATTAAATAATTATCAAAAAAATTATTAAGTATCCAAAAATTATTGATTTTCGCAAGAATTGAACTCGCATTCTTCACCTTCACGTGAAAAATACTAAAATTCTTACATTTTACCGATTAAGCTACTGCTTGCTGACTTCAACGTTCATTACAAACTGCTAAAACTTATAGTATTAAAAATTAATTAAATTAAATTAATGAATTAATATTTAAAAAAAATTTTTAACATCAAGTATTATCCACAACAAGTTTAAAAAATGTATTTGAATTTGAGTGGATGATAAAAAGTATTTTATTAACGATTGAAAATTTGAACAAGCTATATAAATATATATAGGGAGAGCGTGAAATAATAATAGGAATTGAAATAGATGCAATTTAAGGAAATTTCGCCATTGCTTACTTGTGAAGTTAAATCTTAATTTGAAACTGACAAATAAGTAATTTCAATGTGACTTGATTTTAAAAAGCATGTTCAAAGCATACTTAAAATAGAAACCTATTCATTATGGAAAATAAAGCATAACTTTATATTTACATCTATAACAATAAGAGAAAAAGGCGCATTGAAATATTGGTAGGAACAATGAAAACAAACAGCAACAAATGAATAATTTGAGTTTCTTTTCAATAGTAAAATATATTGCTTTAAAGTAATATTTAAAAATATTTTTGAAGATTAATTTAAAATAGACAAAAAATTATAAAGCAAAAAATTGGAAACATAATTTTTTAAATGAAAAAATATTATACAAATTATATTTGTTCTGTAATACTTTTGGAAGTTATCGCACAAAAAAACCAAAATTTTGATAAATTTTTTTACTTATTAAAATTCTAATTAATATTTGAAACATCGGTACAAATACCCCAACTCCGAAATATATATGTGCCAGTGTAGTAGTTTTAACTCTCTACAGACCAAGTTCTATGGTCTGTGGAGCACTTAAACACACACATATACTCAGAGACGCGCACGCTTTCATCTTTATTATTAGTAATGACAGATGTTACGATCATTCTTGGCAAAATATTAATGAAGTAATAATATTTTATGATGCATAAAATCTGTATTTTTTAAAAAATGTATTTATTTGGCAATGTGGTTTAATAACATTTTTTAAAATCAACCTGTCTGTGGCCCCCTCCATCTCATCGCTTTCCGAGTTCTGTTCGTTCTTTCGCATGTGAAGTCGATTATTCGAATTGTAGCTAGATGGCTGACATTTTGCATATAATTTTATCATAAGAAATACATTTTGTTAAATCTAAATGCTGTTAATTATATTGTTAAATTAATCATTAAAATTTAATTTAATAATTAAATTGTGTTTTAAATTTTGTTATATTAACTATTAAAATTTAATTTAAAAATTAAATTGTATTTTAAATTTTGTTAAATTATTTATTAAACTTTGGATGAAATCGGCAGATGTCTGTTTTGCCTTGCGTATATGAACATGATAACTGAAAAACGCAAAAAAAAAAAAAAGAGATAAACGAAATTTGGTATATTTATTCAAAATGGAAGATTTAGAACCAGTCCATCAGAGAGGAAAAGCTTAAAATGAATACAGTACAACCTCGGTTAACGAGATAATTCATTCCCGAATATCACTTGTAATTCATAGACAAATCGTGTTCGCAATCACATGAGACACAGCATTATCGTTAAATGAATTTATAATGCGCGTAGCAGTTGCTTTATTAGGGCGATGCTTCTCAACGTACGATGCACTCATTTCCCATATTTCAGCATCTCCCTTATTTCACTGGAAAATTATTGCTCTGCTGCATGTATTATTTTTTCTGTCCGGATGAAATATCTTCCGCAGCTTTTTACTGTGACGCAGAGGGCAGATTTATAAGCTCTTTGGTAGTTCTGGCTATGATTTTCAACAGGCTCATAACCCTCTAATTTACCTTCTAAAATCCTCTTCTTAACGGCTTAATTTGCTTAAACCAATTCGGTCTCACATTCGACAACGCTGTCTTTCCAAAATTACTTCAATGTAGATATAAGGACTGTCTTCAAGCAAGCGCTCAACGTAGATTGATATTGACTAAACTAATATGTAATATCACAGTATCTCTTCGCTACTCGTCCTGCGAAACATCACTCGTTAAACGAGTCACTTTTTTACATTTGTTTTTGTTCATTAATGCCAAGTTTGATTGTAATTGATTCTATTTGGTAAAAGACGAAATTGAAAGTAAAATGCAATACATTGAAGAAGTATCGCAGAAAGTCGCAGGAAGAACGATTATTAAATTAGTTTGCAAACTATTATGCAGCAATCGTAAGGAAATAGCGAAATATTGCATAATGTTTATCTTGAAAATTGTAAAAAGAATTGTAGACAAAAGATAAAAAAAAATTTTAATGAAATCTACGATCGCAAATTTCAAGTTATCCTGTGAGAACATTATTATTTTTTAAGTCATTATTTTTTTTAAATAAATTTCAGTCATTAACCATTTAAACCAGTTTGAAACAATTACGAGATCGGTCTCTCTCTCTCTTTCTCTCTCCCTCTCTCTCTGTATATATATATAAAATGATAATTTTTTTAAACTTCCATTTTCAATTTTTCTAGCTGACAAACAAATTTTTGGAGCTCGACCGATTCTGAAATGACATAACAGCTATGATGTTATAGTTCTTCGTCAATCTTTTAAAAACGCATCTGCTGTCGAAGCATACATAATAATAAAGTAATACTGGTAAAAGCAGGTAAAAAAATATATGCGATCAAAAGATGATGATGAAAATTGCCATTTATGCTTTATTTATTGAATACGCGATTTCAAGCTTCAATATTCATTGCCTACTCGATTTTGAGCTTCAAAACAGTTCACATGATAAAAATTACAAAAAAAATCCCTACAATACAAGAAATATGCAATTTTATATTAAAAAATGTAAATATGCAAGTTTAAAATTCCTCTAAACAAATGCATGGGATTTAAAAACGGCTCAACATGAGAGACGTTTTACTCTTAATGGCGGTTAAGTTTAATCAAGTTCTTCATTAAAAGCTCGTGGAAAACAGGAAACTGAATTACTTCTTTATGAATTTATTTCGAGATACTTAAAAAGAGGAAAAATTAAGCGAATGCAAGGACAAAACTGTTTTACTTTTCGAAATGAGGCGACGGCGTTTTGTTTTAACTCTAACTATGAACGCTCAGTAAAACTATTATTAATTTAATGGAGTTAG
This sequence comes from Argiope bruennichi, assembly GCF_947563725.1. Classification (NCBI taxonomy): domain Eukaryota; kingdom Metazoa; phylum Arthropoda; class Arachnida; order Araneae; family Araneidae; genus Argiope; species Argiope bruennichi. The sequence goes on from NC_079160.1 coordinate 115,467,128, forward strand.
GAAACCACAGGAACGATGAACAATTAGTAAAACTAATCAGTTGATCGTTGTTAGGGAATTCTGCACGATGGCCACTCATTAAAACTATTATCAAGTCAATAGAATTAAGCAACTACAGGAAAGTTGAACAATTAATACAACTATAATCTGTTGATTGGAGTTAGGAAATCTGGAATGATGGATACTCAAACTATTATGAATTGATTGGAGCTAGAAATCAGGAACGATGGATGCTCAAACTATTATCAGTTGATTAGAGCTGGGAAATCCAGAAAGATGGTTACTCAGTAAAATTATTATCAATTCAATCGAATTAAGCGACCACAGACACTCAGTAAAACTATTATCAGTTGATCAGATTGGGAAATCCGGAACGATGGTTATTCAGAAAAATTACTATCAATTCAAAGGAATTAAGCGACCATGGGAACGGTGAACTACTTAGTAAAACTATTATCAGTTGATCGGCACTAGACAACGAAAAATAAACAACTATTTGTTGGATTATATGTTCACTGTTACAAACAGCACGCTAAGTTCATAATTTACTCGGCAAAATTTAAGAATTCCGAGGAATAACAAAAGAGGTAATGGTTTCTTAAAAATCATTTTCCCCAAGATTCACCAAGTGTTGTTTTAACTTAAATCTGATTTAGAAAGTCAAACTTCCTTTCGGTGGCTTGTTATAAAATTCTGGAGAAATGGCGAAGGAGTTGATAACCGCGTCATCTGATCGCAAAATTAAATGAGAAGGGCCATGTTGAGAATATTTTTCGAGTTGCTTCAAAACAGGACTGTGGCATTTAATTTTGGCATCAGTGGAATTTTATTTTTATTATTATTTCTTTCGAATTTTTTACTATTTTTCATGTATCTGTATTTTTGTGATTGGGTTTTCAATGGAATTTGCCTTCTTAAAAAATAACCTAAAACAAAACTATAATATTCAATAATTTTAATCGTCAAACGCACGTTGCCATTTTCTGGGAAGAATTGCAATGGTGTCAAATAATTTTCAATACAAATAAATACCACTTAATTCGAGGAAATCGTGTCATTTAATACTCGCAACTTTTATGAGAGTCGCTCAAATTTTGGAATCGTGCCAAATGTAAACATGTTCTCGAGAAATATTGCTATTGCAGCTTAATCTATTAAATTTTGGTAATAGGTTTCTGAATAAAAAATTGGGAATGGAATCTTTCTTAATCATATCTGTTTTTGTTTACAAACACTCTGTTTAACTTAAAACACACTTGCATATAAATTAAATATATATTTTTGCTTTATAAATGATAAATATTTTTTTTGTAAATTGTCTAGACTATGCTTACGTGCGTTAGTTAAAATCACAGTTCAATTTTTATCAACAGGATATTATGATTTGTCGCTTTTGCGCTATTATTATTGCTTCTCTTTATTCAAATAAATTTAAGTTGTTAAAAATTCAAATACTTAATTGAACTTCAACATTTTTTTAAAGTTTTATCAGTTTTCTTTTATTCAGAAAATTTATTACTTTATTTAAAAATTTATGGAAGTTTTTTTCCTTTTCCTCACAGCAATTACATCAGTTTTTAATGTACATAGCCTGTAAAAATAATTATAGATGGAACATGAAAAAAAATCAAAACATGGTTAAACATATTAATAAAAAAAAGCAATCTATTTATTAATCAATGAATATAATTCTTATGGATTTACAGCAAAATAATTTATATATTTATCTTTAGATAGATTTTATGTTTTAAATTTAATTTTCAAAGCAATAAAACATCTAGTACAAGCATATAGTAGAAAAAGAGATAAATTCTCTTGCCACATAATCATGATAATCGCATTTGAGAATGCTTTCTAACAGCTAAATAAAAACTTTTTTGTGTTCTCAGTGACGTCACGCCTTTTTTTATTCAGAAAATAGCATTACGAATTTAATGAAACTGCTTGGTGCAAACGATATTACCGATATTTTATCTCATTTTTGAGAACAATGTTGAATATTTTGAAAAGAATTCATTCTTTTTTTTCAACACAAGATTCATGTGCAGCGTATGCACTTTGCTTGAATTCGCATATTAACGTATAAACAGTTAGTTGTTTCCTGAATTAAATGATTCATTATGATTCTGTAATAATTTTTATTTTTTCCGACTGATTTGTTATAATTTTAACAAATAAAGAATTTCATTAGACCAGCAATTTTCTGGCTCCATAGTAACACAATGAATTAATTTTTTAAGTCATAATTTTCTATAGATATTTTCTGACACTTGAAACATAATTTTTACTCGCCTTTAGTTTATATATAACCTTATTTATATCATTATTTAAGGAATATTTTTATAAAAATGTATTCAGTTCTTTGAAGTTTTATTGTTCTTATTGGATTAAAAATGATTCGTTCAATTTTATGCTCTTTTATTTCTTGCGTACAAAAAGGGAATTTTATGATCGATTTTTCACTCATCTCTTGATGCGCTAGAACTTCTCTTCATTTTTTTGTTCCTGGCAACAGTGCAATATTTTAACTTAAAAGAACTTATCTATCAGAGAATCGATTTATTTTATTTTCTTATAAGAAGTGTTATCTAGTAGCAAATTTTCAGAAAATTGATTATAGGAATCCATGACCGTTATAATAATTAATTGTAAAAACTATTAAAAGCAGAAAATAATAAAAAATAAAATTTATGCTCGGTATTTATTTTTGAATGAATTGTAAAGTAAATAATAATATTTTTTATGAAAATTGCAGAAGTTAGATAAATATAAGGCACCGATGGGAATTTTATAAGGAAATAATTCTCAATGAATATTATAAAATAGAAATTTCTAAATCTTCTTTAAAAGTATATTATGGATGAGATTATTTCACTTTTCTTAGAGTATTTAAATCAGTACTTACGCTTTTACGATTTTTATTTTTATTTACATATTTCTGTAATTAAAAAAATTATATTTTCTATATAATACTTTCAAATATACATTTTTTAATTTTGATATAATGATTTCTGTGTGAATGAAGAAAAGTTTGTGAGAGAATGTAGTTTTTCTTATTTAGATCCGGATAAGATACATTATTGATATCTATGGTTGAAAAGATGCTTATAGCCTCTGGAGGTTATTCATGATTCTTAGCAGGTGGTTTTCTTCTGAATTTAAAATCGACCTTCTGTAGCGGCTACACAGTTTCCGTGCCTTCGAAATAAGTTTTTACTCAGCAGGCAGCTTCCACGGGGCGTCCTAAACGAAGCCAAGGAAATAAAGCTTTCAGGTGATTTAGCAGACATGTCTAGATGTTGTCAGTCATGTCATATTGTTCAAGGTTTAATTTTACGGCGATGAAATCTTACCTCTCTCGTAGGAAAAGGATAGAAGATTTACACGTTAAGCTATTAACTTTCAGAAAATTGGACAAAATTTATTATCTTCACTTTATTAAAGTGAATTGTCATCCGGGCAACTACCAAGTACTACATAAGAATTGAATACTCAAAGGATTGAGTATAAAATACAATGAATGCCAAAGTTGGAATCTTTCAGATTTTATTTACAGTTTGTACAAACTTTTTTCAATACCAGAAAACCCTTAATTCATACAAAAAAATTTGTATTTTTTTAGTAAAAGAATTGATTTTTAAGGCGCAACCCCTCTAAAAAACGATTCAGGCTTTGATTGAACATGTTCAAAACCTTTTTCTTTGTAAGAAAATTTAGCGTATTTTTGCATGAGAACAGCATTTTAAAGAAACTGAGGGTTGAGGTAAGGTTTTAAAGTTGTTAATTTTTTGTGGCATTTATTAGGATTTTAAAGATTACATATGTAGAAAAATAATTGAATTTTACCATTTCTTTATTTTGTCTTACTCTAGATTACGATTATTTAACATTTTCTTTATATACATTCATTTGAACCCAACAAATAATTTAGTTTGCTATTACTATTTTATGATAAAAAAAGGCGTTTTCGGTTCAAAGAGAGTATCAAGGAAGCTTTTACTTTTCCTGAGGTGTAAAAAAATGACGATTAACAATTTTCTTAGTTTTACTTTTTATGAATTGAGGTTGGATGTAAGAACCTCACATTATTTGAATTAATTGAACTTCTTAAGAAATTGCCCATATGTGTAAAAAATAGTCTATCGAAGTTATCTGCGCCACTTAGCATGAATTTTCTTTAAATGTATTTTCTGTCTTACACTTTTTTTTAAATGACTCTAATTATAAGTAAAACAAAAGATGAGATTGCAATCGTTGTCAGAAAAATAATTGAAGTATGCCTGGCTGTATTTCCTCCTGACTATTAGATAGATTGCCACCATTTATATTTTTTTTGGTTTAAATTAGTATATGACTGAAGAATATGATTAGAAGGAAAGAATGTTATTGGCTCTAACCTTGGTTATGCTTTTAGCCATCATTATTAAAAAATGGGCGGACCAATATATGCATTTGCGTCGAGCTGCCACTGTGGTCAAGCTAGTTTCAGGTGTTTTCCGTAAATTCTTCCAAAAGAAATGTAAATGTGAACCTATTACTCCTGAAGGGGACCCTTCTTTATACATTGGAACTAAGTCAGATTTTCGCTTCAGATGCTACGAATTCGCTTTGGAAATTGAAGATGCAATACTTACTTCATCTTTTCATGAATACTTCTAACCTCTAACCGGGCATTCCGACCCACCCGTAAAAACATGGAAAATCCTGAATCACCGGACCGCCGCAACAGCAACACTGGCAGGAACTGTGGTTGAGTCTAAGAGCCGTCACCGGCCACGGTACAACCATTCCCTTGGGAAGTCCCCAGTGGGAGTGTTTTCATGAATAATCGACTCATTCCCAATTCTGTTGGCAAGATATGTTATACCGAGATTAAAACCTCAAACATTATTGGTTGAATAGCAAAATATACAATCAAAATTTTGGCTTTAAATCTGCTATATTTTTAAGACCTAGTTTAATGTATATGTCTTCTAATAGAAGCTTTAAGAATCGCAAAATGACACTATATAATCAGATCGAATGACATTATATTGTCAGATCAGTATTCTTATTACTAATGGCAATTACAGAAAAAACGTATAAATCTTGTTATTTTCCTCAAAAGGCTCCACATCATATAGCTGCGTTTCTTCTGAACTTAGCCGTCTAGAGAGATTTGTATGCAAATGAAAAATAAATAATGTCGTGCCGTCATGTAACACTTTCACAAAAGACGGTCTTTAAAGTTGTTTCATAAAGCGGCATAGTCCCCTTTTCACTTTCGCCGCAAATAATTTCATTGAAGATGAGGTAACACCATGGCGACCTTGATCTCTATTATTATCTCCCATCTCCTTCTCGGCCGAAGGCTACGGCTAATTGCGGTTCCACCTTTAGAAGAGCGTCGGACAAAATGAGCCATATATTTGAGAAGGGCGCAGTCGTTTTTTTACGAGGATTTGTTTCGCTGTGTAATTGCTTACATTCTACGGTGGACTTTGTTTTCCTCAGAGCTGCAACGATGCTTATTTTACGTAACTGCCTCCTAAACCTGATTCAAAAATCATGAAGGACGCAGTTTTTTTTTTAATCTTTCTTTGTTAGTTAAATGTGTGAAACCGAGGAAGTGTGGGCTAAATGGCATTAATTGTGTTGGACGTTTAAGCCGGCTGAAGTTTATTTTGACGTACATCTCGTTAGTCCAATCTCGTTGAAGTGTTTGATGTATCGCTAAAGCTTCTGTGATTAAAAATGAATGGTGTATTGTTCTAAAAGTAATCACTGGCTGTTACATCATAGATTATTCAATGCATAAGCTTCTCATATTAACTACTGTTATTACAAAAAAAAATATAATCAGCTTGTCTAAAAGAGTTTATTATTTTATAGATGAGAGAATGAACGTTTGAAATATTAGCATCTTGCTTTGTCAACCGTTTCTTAAAATACATTTCCATGTTCATTTACACAACAAGATACTTTATTATTATATTTTTTTATAGAGTATTATTCTTAGCTGGCTTATAAAAGCTTAAATAATTGAAAAAAAAAATACAAAATTGTTAGAATTGGCATACATTTTTATTTCAATAACTGAAGTTCTTGTTTGAAGTTTTAAATAGAAGAGAAGATTTTCGAAAAATAACAGTGATTGTTAAAAATGATTAAAGAAATCACTTACACGTCCTTTACTCTTTTTCACTTTCTGGTATACGAAGTATAGAGAAGTATCTATTGCAGTTGTAAGTATCTATTATTATAGAGAATTATCTATATCTATAGTATAGAGAATTATCTATATCTATAGTATAGAGAATTATCTATATCTATAGTATAGAGAATTATCTATATGTATAGTATAGAGAATTATCTATTGTCAATTGCAAGTATCTATTGCAATTGACAATAGGTTCGAATTTGAAATTTTGATGAATCTCCATGCTTCAGACATTCCTTGAGTTGGAAATAAATATTTGTCTTTGAACACGATAGCGAAAAATGCGTTGAGCTAGACTGCTGAAATTTGTATGTGGAATTATGATCAAATTTGTAGTTTCTTTAAATTTTGAACGAAATCCATTCACAGGGAGTCTGTCTATCTGATAGTTCGAGTGCAAGTGAACTGAATAACAACAAAATGGATAGAAGTAGGTAGATAAATTTCAGTACACAGATTTATCATCTAGAATATAGAAGCGCAGCAAAATTTTGAACCAAATCCGAGGAACAGTTGACCACTTTTGGTCCGTTGGTACTTTTGCATGCATATAAAGTAATAGTTTAAATCAATAAAATTCGGTATGCTATCATGTAACTACAACTGTAGTTTTGTTTCAAATGTAAGTATCAATAGGCCGGTAAAAATGTGTTCAAAATACATATTATTGTGATGGATTCAGTAAAAATGTTAGATTCACTCCAAAAATCTATATTTTACAACTATCGCTCACCATCGACACGTAAGGAATTTCCGTCCTTGCCAAAGATCCACAATTTTATGCGGAGGAAGAGGGTGGGTGGGGTGGGGGGTTTATTGGTGATTATGTTCGAACGTTTCGAGGAAATCACTTCGCAAATTCTTTTTTCACTCTCCCTCTCTTAAAATAAAAATAAAAAGTATTGAAATTCAAAGGGTAAAATGTGTGAACGATTCAATAGCATCTGTTAAAAAATTATTTTAGCTAAAGTAATATTGTTAACTTTTTTTTTTTTTTTTTTTTTTTTTTTTTTTTAGTGGAAAGCAAACACGTAATTCAATTTTTCAAGCAAATTATTTCTAATATGTAGGCAATTTTCAGGAGCCAAATAATGGAAAAACTTGATTTTGAGGTCTTAGAGCAATTGTCATTCCAGCTTTCATTCAAAGAGTACTTTTACATGATAATTTGAAAACTTATGATGATGCTTAAATCCATTGCTGAAGCTAGAATTGCGTTTCGATAAATATTTTAAGATTGTTTGGTTTAAGATTATTATTTTAAAATGAAGTGAGGACATCTCGGTAATTGCTATTTCTTGAAATTTTGAAATATGAATTTCCACTGAAATCTTTGCGTGTTGCACGTGTTTTCGAAATGACGGTGACTTTGATTGTAGTGGTGAACATTTTTATCTAAAATCTAGTTGCTGTTCCATTCAATAATAATAATAATAATAAAATGTGGAAAAAAATTCGTATATCTCAATTGCCAACTATCCCGCATCGTATTGAGGGAGACAATAATTCTTTTCAATTAAAAATGAGTCTAAGCAAAAAAACTGATTTTGACAGATACGTTGAAGAATTGATATTTAGATACACCATGTAAACATACAAAATGTAAACAGTAATGCTTGTGTAGATATTAAATTAATAAATTTTAGTGAATTTTTTATTTTTATTTTCCAAGAAGTCTTTTTTTTTTGTTTTTTTTTTTTTTGTTTTTGTTTTTGTCACATTCAGTTTTCAAGATCAGAACTTTTCAACTTCAATAACGGCAGGTCTACAAATTTCAAACATCTGATGTAAAAAAATTGGTGTAAAGATTGTACACCAAATTTCAAACGTCTAGCTCAGAGTGTTTTTGAATTATCTTTATCATAGACAGAATGACATTTTCCAAAAATGTGTTTTTCGAATTCTGGGAGGTTTAAAATATGGCGATTTGACGAAATCTTGTGTTCGAATTTTTTCACAATTACTAAACTTTCTCTATACTACGTATACGAGAAAGATAAAAAATTAGGTCAACATTTATTTTTCATTTCAATAATTCAAGATTTGCATTTTTACCAATCATTTCAAAGCGTATATATTTATTAACATTTTGACTTCTATGCTTCTCAAGCTGGTTTCTCTGCTTAATTCTCTCATTTAATTAAAACATTAAAACCCACACACTCCAATCGCTTTTGAGGTTCAACGGTCTTTCCATTTGCTGTTCTATTCCCTGACACCTTCGAAATTTTTTTTGTCAGACGATATATTTACGCACGTCTCACGTGAGTAGGAAGTTCGCTACCATTTATGGACAGAAACCGTGGTTTAGAGGGCTTGCCCCAATTTCCAGCGGGTCGCCGCGAGTGGGCACAGGAAATTACGCAGGAAAGAGCCAACACGCTCGTTTCCCTTTCTTTCGAGTGTTTTGATTATTACTTGAGTGGCATCGGATTTGATTTGAAGATAAAAAGGAAAGAAAGTGTTACTGACAGTGTATTCTTAATCCTTTTTCTTTGTCTTTCGTTTGCTTATGTATGCAAAGGTGTGCGATTATTCTTTTTATTTCGTATGGGTTATTAAGGTCATATTGTTTCTTTATTTTATTGGTTTTGAGTGCTTCATAAGTGAAATTTAAGTCCGAAACTCAGTTATTTTATAACTGACAATCTATAAATTATATTTCCCAATGTTGGTTAGATGAAAAGTAAGGTTAAACGACAGGGTGCTGTTATTGTTGGTTAAATAACTATTTATTCTGTTTTTTTTTTTAAATTAAATATAAATGAATTTCATACAAAAAAGATAAAACAGCTGCTTGTTTTATAATGTTTTTATCATGAATTTGCCCAGTTTTTTTTAACGAAATATAATATCTCATAAAACATATCATATCTCTATTTGAAACTCTTCTTCATATTCAGTATGCATGATTCAGTAGCATTTAGTTTATTTTAGGAGTTTTTTATTTTTTCCTAACTGAAGTATAGGGAAAGTATTGTAATCATCAAAAACATTCGTGCTCGAGATCTTCCAAGAATGTTTTAGACATTCTTGGTTTTAAAAAATAAATTTCTGGCATTATATCTGCCATTGGCAAATATGACTCAAAAACGCTTTGAACTAGGTGGATGGAATTTAGTATACAGACTTAAACCAAATTTGTATATTTCTATCAAATTTTGAGCAAAATACATTCAATGGAAGTCTGTCTATCCAGCTGTTCAAATATAGCTTAACACGATAACTATAAAACGAAGAGAGCTAGGTGGATTAAATTCGGTACACAATTTTAACATCTACAGTGTAGGCACCTATCAAAATTTGAGCCAAATCTAACATGATGTCATCGACCGCCTGTCGGTCTATACTTTTAGAAGCAGGTAAATGCAATAACTCAAAAACACGACTAAAATTTATCAAATTTAACATGTGATTTTGTGACTACAATTGTAATTTCGTGTCAATATTTTGTTTCAATCGGTCGAGAAAAATATCTTAATGTCTTAAGCATAAAATTTGATTTTTAGTTACTGTTATTTACATACCAGGGATTATTCGCCAAAACACTCTTTAAGAATCTCACGATAGACTCGATAAAAATTCTAAATTATGATTCAGATGTTCATTAAGTAACTATTGTGCGCTCATGCCATGCAAGGCGTTCTTCGGGATTTATTGGAGTAAAAAAGAAGTGAGAAAATTTACTTGAGACCACTGCCACTGATTAACTATTAATCTCATTTTGCTGCTATTTTATCTGATATCTATCATTGTTTATAAGCTACATTATTTCATCGTTCATTTGTTCACTTTGTCCATCAGCATTCATACATTCATAGACTTTGAAACACAGCTGTAAAAAAATACAAATGGGATTGTGGCAGATTTTAACAAAAGAGATGTACAATTTAAAGAAAGAAAACACTGATTTAACAACCACAGTAGTCTAATCGACTTGCAGCAGCCAGCAACATTAGTTATATATCACTTGGATGTCACATATTCATCTGACCTTGTTGCCCTTTAAATAGTGAAACGAAGAACACTTAATTAACAATAATTAAAACTACCGAATACATTTTTTTGATTATGAATATTAATTTCACACTAATGATGGTTAAAATAAATACCGAGACTACTAAATTTACAAAATTAAAATTTTCGTTTGATGCAATTTTATTCTCTGTATTATTTAGTAATTATAATACAATAATTTAGTTTTATATAATTGCAGTAATTTTTAAATCTACTCTTTGTTGAAAATTTCTTTCTAGATTCCAAAAAAGTGTATTCAGTCCAATCATTTCTTGAATAATCTGCATTTTATTTTCATAAATTAATAAGATAACTACTTTCAATACAATAGAAAATTACTTATTGATGAAAATTACATCTAATCATAAGCAATGTGATATTTAATTTCACATTTCGTTCGTTTTCCATGAAGGAAAATCAATTCGATAATCTGATCAACGATGTTGCTTAAGTTTCAACCAGCAATAAAGCTCACGTGATTTTCTATATTCAGCAGTTTTATTTAGGTTAGATATTTATCTGTGTGATTTGATTTTGCTGTGTTTAGATAGATCACGTTTAATAAGAGGAATATCGTAACGATTATAAATCGTTATACTTAATTATTTCTTTTTGTAAAAACTACTTTCACAATTATTTTCAGAACCTTATTCCATGAATTTTAATTTCAGATAAAAAAAATATTCCATGAATTTTCGATTCAGATTTAAAGAAAATAAAATCTTTTATATTTATTCTACATTAATTGAGTTTCTTTTTATATTTCATATGATCTGTTTCATATTATATGTTGAAACAGAATATTATGTTATGAAACAGAACAGAACATTTATGAATCGTTATGGCATAAAAATCCATTTTTCATGAAATTCATAAGAAATATTTTATATAAAACATTCATATTTTATTCTTCACAATTTAACAGTTTTTATAAATTTTGGAACACAGTTTTAAATAATACCAAACAAGTTAATTTCTAGTGTCTAATTTTTTTTCAAGTAAAATTTCTAGTTTTTTTTAGAACAAATTTTTTCAGTTGTAGAATTAATTTCTGATGATTTCTTAATTTTGAATATATTTTGATTTTGTTGATTTTATAAGAAAGGATTAAACGACGCCATTTAAATATTCCGCTTATTTTATATGTAAAATTGATTCCTTCAGTTTTAAATACTTTGCAATTTTAATGAAATTTATTAAATTTTTCAACCAATAAGATGCTTACAGACAGAATATGTTTTCATTTATGTACAACAGCAGGAAGTCCCAATAAAATAATTTCGATCTTTCTGCAACCAAATTATTTTTGCTCAGATTTTGTTTTTAAATTTTTCATTCTTTTAATTAGATCAAAAAGCAATTTTAACAAAAACTATTATGGCATTTTTCTCGCAAATGATTTGTTGCTAGATGTTTTTTAAACAAATTATTTACAAAAAAATGAGATGCAATTTTTTAGCTGTATCAAACATGAATCTAGAGTGAATAATTTTTGTTTTCTTTAGGACCATTCAGAATCAATCCTTTTTTTAAATGACGTAAGAGAAATTTACGTAAGAGAAATGTTTTATTTTAGCTGCATCAAAAAAAAAAAATTCTAGTTTGATTAACTTTAGACTTTGTAACAACTTTTCATTCTCTTCCAAACTATTAGTTTTAAAATAAATTTTTTTTCAAAAAAATCTGCTTTTCTTTTTTGTGATATTGGAAAAATAACTCTAGCTTAGAATAGTTCGATTCTATTTTTCAAAAGATTTTTTTCCTAAGTAAAATAAATTAAGCATTTTTCGCAACAAGACTTATTAGAATTATTATTAGACTTTTATTGGAACTTTTATTATTATTTCGCTTCCCAATTTTTTTTTCCAAAGATTTCATATCATAGGATTAAAAATAGATTTATCAAATCCAGTTTCGAATATGAAATGAAATATTTATTTCATTGCCGAAAATAAATTTGGAAATCTTATATGATTAAAATATTGCTGAATTGAACCTCTTCATTGCCATTCTGTTTCTTTCCCTTCTTGATATTTGGATTATAAATTAACTAACGACTTTAAAATAAATACCTAGTGTTTGGCACAGAATGGTCAAGTATGGATTTTGTATTATAAAATTTCAATCAATCGATCAGAAATTTCTTTTTTTTTATAGTAAGTTTTTATTTCAGTAAATTTTTTTTCATCAAAAGGTAAATTTATCTGCATTACTCATTTACTGCATTCAGGTAATTTCTTTATGGCATTACTGGGCGAGTTTTCAAGGTAATCTCATTTCACGCCACCTACACTGTAACAACTTTCGTCTGGTTCTTTTCTACTTACTGATTTTTCCCACGTCCATTAACAACCCGTTGCTTTCTTACAGCATTAAAAAAAATAATATCGATGAGTCAAAAGAAAACTGCACCAAGGCCACGAGGTCTTATGAATTAAAGATGAAATTACGACGTGCCTTATTCGAAACAAAAATCCATCGTAGCTATAGTGGGGTGCTTCTTGAACTAATATTGAATATTTTTATACAGGGATAATATTTTGCTATTTTTTGATAGTTAAGACGATGTCGAATTCGGAAATAAAAAATAATGAACAAGTGACGTGACATTTTACCATTACCACTCTGGGTGCTCATGAGAAACTTAAAGATGACTTTCATCTATCTCTTGAAAGATAAAAGAGATCGAAGAAATTCTGTTTCTTTTTTCTTTATCTTTCATTATTACCATGACACTTTTCTGTAGGAACTACCAATTTAGTGGGAAATATACTTTTAATAGTTCACAGAAGAAAAAAAAATATCTGATGGGTACACGGAAGGTAGTCTGTAATTTTATGAAAGAAAAGACCTTGTAATTCCGAATGGCGAATTTCTGAAGCAACATGGAAAGAATTGCACGGAGCGGACTTGAGAAGTCATTAATAATAAAAAAGTTAACGCATTACGGTTCTGAAGCCCTTTTGAGAATAAATGAAATATTTTTTTTTGCAGTTAAGTAAGGAAAGACGAGAAAAATTTTGAAGGTTGCCCCGTATTGCAAAGGAGATTTATTACCGAAATTTCTAGATTTATTTTTTCATTAGCGGCAGTTATATAAGCCTAGTTACAGTGGTTCTCTTTCCCAGTTCTCTGAAAATTTTTAAACACATCTGTAGGTTGGAAGACTCAGCTGATCTATCTTTTTTCTGGTGGTACGTAAAATCATTGGGAGTATTTTCCATTCAACTTTCGCATATACTTCTGTAATATGGTTCATTTTGAGATTAGTTTCATGGATGGTGAAAACAAAAGAACTGAATATAATTTCGGAATATTACCTTTTTACTTTGATCGTTATGGTCCAAAGTTCGATATACGTCTATTAGTTTGGTGTCAAGACCAAATGCTAAATCGTATTTGAAATATTTTGCGCGAAATATGGTACAAATATACGATTTTAATATGAATACCACATGCCAAATTTTGTTGTTATAGCTCGTTCCGTTTTCGTTTTTGCTTTTAGATCGTAGGAGAAATAGACATGCTTTTTACTGCAGGGAGATCAGAAATATATTAAATGTGGATATTCATCAAATTCTGAAAGTTGAAGCTTTTATGATTAAAGTACTTTCTCTTGTTATAATACTCCGTTTAAGAGAAGGCAAAATGCTGTTATTTTTACACAAAAAGTGGACGAACTATTAGAAAGTGGACGAACTATTCTACAATTAGAAATTGGTTATAAAGAAGCAGATTCAAAAAGTAATTTGTTGATGCCATTTATTTTACCATAGATATTAATTTATAGATTCTTTCAAAACTATTTTATTTTGAGTGTGAAAGAAAATGAAGAAAGTGTGAGAAAGATCGTTTAAAAAAGAAAAGTAGTTATTTTTTTAAAAAAAGTTGATGATGCTGTTTGCATTGGCATAGATATTATTTAATGGTGTTAGGAATTTCTTTATTCTCGAGTGCAAAAAAAGTGAGGAAAAATTATTTCTTGATCTTCTTCATATTGATTATATTTAATTGTCAGGAATTCATTTTTTTAAATTTCCATTAAGATGGTTTCTTACATGTCGAATAAATATAAAATTAGAGAGGGTTAATAATGAATTTTTTGTTCTTAACAGTCAGAAAATTTGTCAAAAATAATCTCTTCTATCTTAACAATGAACATCTTTAAGAAAGCGCTTTGAAAACTATTTTTATTAGAATGAAATATTTCAAAAAAAAAAGTTTAAATACGTCTTTCTGAAACAATAGAAATATTGATTTATCTCTATACTGTCGTAAGTCTGCTATGTGTGAATTCTTGAAACAAGAGTACAGACAACTGCAGTCTAAAATTGACTTGTGATGTGTGATATTGTGAATTTGGTCGAATTTCATGGCATTAAACCGGTAATGTATTATACAATAGCGGCATTTGCATCTGAGATTATAGAAGGTGATTCAATATCTCTCATAATCAAATCACAAAAGTTTTATTGTGATTTTTTTTTCTTGAAAGATGATTTTTATTATGATTTCTTTTACTAAATACAGTTACCATGAAATGTTGAAAATGGGGGAGAATTACATCGAGTTCTTATTGATAATGTGATTAAAGAACTTGTGAATTTTTTAGTTATGTCATAAAGAATCCAAATGCTAATGTATGTTTGCTGTTGCTGTGATCTTTGATATATGTTAAACCGTTGTTTAGAAGTTTTTTATTATCGAAAAAAAGAAATATATTATTAAGGAGATTCCTTCTCCCCTGTGAAGTGGGAATAGTTAGTTAGAATCGAAATTAAACGAATATTTATAGGAAGTTCCCATTAAAATTTGAAAATAAATATTTAGATCAAATTGTGATAGTTGTTGAGATAGTTAAGTTCATGCATCCATAACTGAAAGGTATTGTTACTAATTGCATTTGCTGCCGTAAAATATTTAAAAAAAATTATCCTTAAATATATGGAGGGTACTGTTTGGTAATAATGTAGGAAATTCTTTATTCGAAATAATTAGTTTACATTAATATTCGTACTTTCATACATATTCGCTCATGATAGATCGTTTGTGGAATCAAGACTTTTGCATCCAGAAGTCCATGCTCTGCCACCAGACCATACGACCAAATTGTTTTCTGTTGTGAGCTGTTGCAGACAATTATATGTCAAATTTTCAAATTCGAAAAATGACCTCCAGTGACTGTATCCTATGCTTGGTAGTACTTGACACTGTAGCAGAAAGTAGTACGACCTTCATATAACTTCAGGATTGGATTAGAAATTAAGCATACTAAGCTCTTGCCTTAGTTCAAAATATATGTAAAATGTGGTACTAAACAAATACCTCACATTTTTAGACGAAAATTCTTGAAATAGCCAGCTTTTCTAAGCTAGCTTAATCCATTTCTATAGGGTATAATGCCCCTGAATTCATGGGCCAAACTTTAAGGGTAAATAAACTGCATATAAAGAATTTTTTTTTCATAGCAATGTATAGTCGGAAATGAAGAGTGTAGGCGGAACAAGTAAGTGTAAGTAAGTATAAGCAAGGCAGAAAAATGAGAGTATATAAAATTCTAATTGACTCTGATCAGAACTTCAATTCCAAACTTTTAGTTACTGCTGCAACTGTTCATGAAATACCAGGTAGCATCCAAAGATTATGCCAATAACTTGCTAATCAATACTAGGCCTATATTGATGCTGGTGGTGGCACATTTGTGCACTTATTGTAATGTTATGCAAGTAAAGATCTTTCTTTTCATTTCCTCAACAATTTGTTTTCCACCAAAACTTTTTATTTCCGAACCCATATTGCTATACAGTAAGTGTTTCTTTATACGTATTTTAACCATCCTTAAAGTTTGTCCCACGAATTTAGGAGCACCCTGTACATTATTCAATCCTTAATACCAATCCAATATTGATTAACATAATATGTTAATAAGTTATATTCTTTAAAAACATCTAACTCTTAAGCATCTAGTCAAATCTTATTGAGTAGTTTAATTGTATGAAATTAAGATGCTTTGTGATGAAACATTCATATTAATGTCAAATGTTCTCTTTTCAGAACGGCTTACAGAACGGTGGTACCACCACTACCACCACCCACTCTTCTTTCGTCGTCCAGCAGAAACCCTGGACTCCCACCAAGCGACGAGGACCAATCTCCGGAGAGTGGAAGACCCCAGGACCTGCTGACATCACCCTTCCATCCACCTTCGGTAAGTAGATATCTTTTGTGTGTCTGGCAGTTGTGGCATACTAATAATTTACAAAGAATTGAGGACTGCATAATATAACTGCATGTAATTAAGAAAAATCTTAATGTCATTCAATGTCCCTTATCTGATTTTATAAAAACTAGCTGTCTTTGGCGACCAACTTGTTCACTTAGATTACTGACTTTTTAATCTGTAATAGAATGTATTTTTTAAAAATTCATATTTTTATTTGATACGAATAGAAAAACAAGAATTTATTTGAATGAATTAAAAAGTATATATATTACGAAATAAAAGTGAAAGTGAATATTTTACTACGGAGTTAATGATTGGTACAAGCACGCGATTGAATGTTTCGATGCATGAATTTGAATTTCAACATAACGTTTAAAAACGTGTATCAAATTGAACTAAACAATAATGTTAAAATGAAAAGATATTAATTATACCTATTTAATGAAATCATTTCCATAAATTTTTTAATCTTAAAATGAGACAAAGATAACTTTTGTGAGACAATTGTTTTGGAAGGTATTATGTTACTTTCCATAGGCAAGTCAGCGATTACACATATTGTGGCGGTTAAGCCTATTTTTGAGCTAGATTAAACTTTCTATTTGAAACTTATTTCTTGGCTTCTTTCTTTTAACTAAATTGACTATTTTGTTGACACGGCGAATCCTGTCCAAAACATTAAATAGTATTTTGCAGCTCCATCAATTAACTAAGCAAAGAGCTCAATTGAATGCAACTGTAAATATATTCAATGAAGCAGTCTAAAATTGCGTACAATATATTGTTTACATTTGACTTTTGTCACTCGACAATAAGTAATCAGGGTGATTTCTGTGCCACAAACATTAGTGTTTTATATATATAGATTTTAGTAAATTCAATTAGTGAATTCAAGTAATCATATACAATATTTAAATCAATTTCCTACTCTGGTTAAATGTTAAAAAATTATTAAATCAATTTAGAAGTGTTATTGTTGTTATTTCTTATGGCACTTGCCATGGACAAGCCCGCTGTTACGAAGACAGCGATTTAAGCCGGTGCGGGGGCGTCTCTCTCTCTCTCTCTCTCTTTTTTTTTTTAGTAGCGCCAACTAGGGCCAAGAGTACGATTTTGCTACTCACGCATCGCTCATTCGCTTGCACAAGCCCTTTTCACAGGAGGGCACATTCACACATCTCACAGATAGAACAACGGAAGAACAACCATGCCCAAACCGGGACTCGAATCCAGGATGCCCAGATCACGGGGAAGACGCGCTACCCCTATGCCAGGACGCCGGCTCCATTTAGGAATTAATATCATGAGATATAATTTAACAATTTAAGGATATAATTTCAAAAATACACGAAAATTTTTTAATACCTGAAGCTAATTTGGATACTTTGGTTTAAAGAAAGATAAGTGTTAAGATCTCGACGTTTTTTTCCCTTACCTATAGAATAAATAGCTTTTTATATGCAAATAATAACATTTTTGTTATCAGCATCCAGCATAATTCTGATTGAAAGGCAAAATTTAGGAAAGAAGTGTGCTTTAGTTTATTTTACGTTTGGCTCGGAATTGCTGAACAATAAACATATGAATGTGTTCCAATTTTTAAGTATTTATCAAGATGAATTACTTATACACTCAAAAGAAGTGTAAGGTATCCATGTTATAATCATAAGATACAGACTTATTGACTTCCAGTTTGGCTTAATTTTAATATAGTAATAGGGAATTTTAAGGCCAAATTTGAAAAGGGATGTAATTTTTATCAACTTTATCAGCATCACATTTTGAGACAACGCAAAGAATGTTTTTGTAAAGATTGTAATTATTAATTGTGGGAGATAATGAATTAAAAAATAGAAGCAGATCGGAACTGACAATTGCCAGAGAAAAACAATTTTTTTTATCGTGTTTATTCGCTTTTATGTATTTCACATAAAAACATGCCTACTCTTCTCTAAAAAAGTATTTACTGCTTTTTTCTTCTTTTTTTTCTTTCTTTTATCAAATCTTCTCCAGTCTATGTTTGCCTACTAGTTAGTGTACTTGACATACAAGATTTCTCTTGTAGTTCAGTGCTTCAAGAACTGTTGTTGGTTGTTTTATTTCTTTGACGAAAGGTGGGTGGTGGGACGGTGGTTGAGCAATATGTGCTTTCCCAGTCTTATAGTGTTTATTTAAGCATGTCGTTTTACGTTGAAGTGATTGCCTAGAAGTAATGACTTAAAAGTAAGAGATTGGCAAATAAAATCTGGTTCGTTTTCTTCTGGCAAATATTTTAGATAATACACAGAGAATAAAGTTCAGACATCGATTTAAACAAATATATTTTTATTTGTTTTCATTGTTCACAAATATATTTTTATTTGTTTTCTGTTTGAATTTTTCAGATCTCTGATATTTAACAGATAAATAAAAGGGAAGCTCATAAAGAATCATATTTTTGAAAGTAGAAGCATTTTTTAACCTTAAACAAATTTCGGAGGAAAAATTTCAAGAATTGATTGCAACAACACATATATTTGAATTCATTTGGATTTCTGTGACTGTTTTTGTTTTTGTTATTTTTAGCAGATAAATAAAAGAAGTAGCTTATAGAGAAGCATATTTTTGAAAATAAAAGTTCTTTTTATCCATCGTAAAGCCGAATTCGAGAATTCGAGAAATTATCATATTTTATAAAACACCTTATTTGGATTTATATTTGTCTATCCATATAGTCGAGTATATGAATACAGTAATACTAGAATCGGTACCAATTTTTTCCATATAGAGAAACTGGCACTGAATGAATTGTTAAAAAAAAACTTCTTAACGAAAATGGACCTCAGATTGTTAAAAAATTTTTAAAGGTTTTTTAAAAAAAATAAATTCAAAAGTTAAAAAAAAATTCTGTTTACTAAAACCATATCATGCTGTAAAGACTGTTTTGTATTTATATGATTAAATTTCTATGCTGTATTTTGAAATAGTGATGACAAAGAAAAATGAATAATTCATGCAAGATTAAACTGCGTATTTAAATTTTAAAATCGGTATTCTGTAAATTATCTCAATTTGAAATTGTATTTTAAAATACGCTTCCTGCTTTTATCGGATTTTTTAAGATCTAAATAATAAAAATAAAGAATATTGATAATCGTTTTCAATGTTTATCTTATCAAAACTAAATTATGCTCTTAAACTCTTCAAAGATTAATTTTATAAAACGAAAAAAAAAAAAAACTATTTCTGCTTTTTATTTTATAATTCAATGATTCAAAAAATTTGAGCTCTAACGTTTGGGCGTCTTGCAACATATTTTAGCTTTTATTTATCTAGAATAGTTTTAATCAAAAATGTTTCTAAATTTATGCATGTTTACAATATCAACTTAAGATAGGATGACTAATAGTTGATAAATTTCATCTTCTTCAGCAAGCATAATTTTTTCTCCTTATCATGAGCATTGGTTAAGCAATCGGAGAGGAATTTATAAATTAGTAAGAAAAAAATATTTAAGCTTAAATATTAGAGCCTTAAAATGTAAATGCATGCACGGATATGTTGGGCTCAATTTCTTCATACAAAATAGGAAATTTTCTGTGGAGTTAACGTGTTTTTCTGGATAAATGTATAATTTATTACGTGTGGCTAAAAATGCATAGTTATTATAACTCCAGATTTTTACTTTTTTTTGTATACAAAGTACATAGACAGTATTGTAATCAACAAAAAATTCGAACTCTAGACTTCGAAAAGGGCCTTATTTAGATCTTCCTGAGTTCGAAAAAAATGGCATTATTATATCTGTATGTCCGTCAGACTATCTTTGACAAAGATAACTCAAAACGTTTGAGCTAAATAGTTGAAATTTTGGTATATGGTTTTTACAGAACATTTGTAGAAATTTTAGAAATTTTGAGTTAAATCCATGCAGCTGTCTGAATATATTCGGCTGTTTGAATATAAGTTAACACGGTAACTGCATAACTAAGAGACCTAGATGGACAAAATTTAGTACTCAGATTAAGCACCCATAGTGTAGACACCTACCAGATTTTGAACGAAATCTAAAGAGGGCTTGAACCCTTTTCACACTGGAATTTCCTAATGACTGCAATGTTTTGTCTATATCTATCTTCGCATCTATGAGAATTCTGAAATATATTACGATATTCATGACAATATCGTGGTCTTACATTTCGCCGGCTGTAAATTCAACTTTCGTCTATATTTATTTCATAAGTCACACAGACAAAAATGAAATGTTTTATGCTAGCAATTAATTTTTTAAAAAGACTATCTAGTCGTGTATTCACGAAAAGTTTTAATCGACATGTTAAAACTATTCTCATAAAAAATTAGTCTCCCTGAAATATTACACATTCTTTCAAAACTCAAAAACAAACCAAAGGACAAGCATTCTAATTCATGTATTGTATGCATTAGGGATAGTGTTTAAAGATTTATCTGCCGTGTTCCAGTACAATCTTCTGGCATTAGATAGTTTATATTCTCAACGTGCCGTGTTGGTACATCACGTCCGTTCATTTTAGAATGCGTTACCATAAACAAATCTCCCGACTAATGACCTGTGATTGCACGCGAGGACAGTGGTCAGTTTCACACGCCGATACGAATCTTCATTTATACCTTCCGCTTTCTTTGGTATCATTTCTAAGCTGTTCTTCCATATGTTGATTCGAAACAAGAGATCTATATTTGTTGCATAATAGATTATTGATTTGCAATATTTCATCTTTCTTATTTACGTTATGGATTGCTTATGTGGTTGCGTTTCATTCAAAGGTCAATGTCCGTTTAATGTTGCTTTAGTTATGCTCAGAAGTAATGTGCGATTTCTGGCTTCCGTATTTTTGGAAGTCAAAGTCTCTTTATTGTTCCTATACTGAAGCAGTCTTTTTTGGTTCGAAACTGAAACTAATAACTAATAAAATCCGTATAGACTTGTAAGCAAAGGGAAGTAAGGAAAGCTTATAAAAATTATTTAATAATTGTATAGTTTATTTATATTAGAATTCGTTAATCGTTCTTTTAATTGATTATTTTTTTCCTGAAATTATTTGTTGTTTTCAGTTGGCAGCAAAGGATTAAATAGAGGAATATAGCTTATCTGTGTTCTAAGTTTTTAATAATGTGAATTTTTTTCGTTCTGTCGTATACTGAGTAACATAATATTAAAATATGGTTGCAGATATTAGATATTTATAAATAGATAGATATTTATTGTGATTAATTTGGAGTCAAAATTAAAAATATTGAAACCTCTAATTTAATACGTCCATTTCTTCAGTCTCATAGGCATTACTGGATAATTTTATTCATTCGAGAAATTTATTGCTGCTCTATCTATTAATTAAAAATACTCTAAACACTTTTGAACTTTTTGAACTTTTTATTATTTTAGATATGAGTTATACTTTTTATCTTGAAAACTTGTTTTATAATTTATTGCAAAATATATTTATTAATATATTCAGCAGTTGTTGTATATTATTTATTTATTGAAATATATATTATTAAAATTATATACTTTTAAAATTATAATTAATAACAATTAATTTATTAAAATGTAACCGCTAATTAAATAAGCCCTTTTCTTGAGTCGCATAGACACTATTAAATAATTTTATTTTTTCGAGAAATTTACTGTTGTACATTGTATTAATTAAAAAATATGATAAAAATTTTTGAACTTTTAAAAGCTTTGAACTTGTTAGATATGAGTAATACTTTTTACATTGAAAGCTTTTTCTGATAATTAATTGTAAAATATATTTATTAATATATTCAGTAGTTGTATATTGTTTATTTATTAAAATTAGTTATTTATTGAAATATATATTATTAGAATTATATACATTCCTTATTATAATTAATAACAGTTTATTTATTAAAATAACTTAAGGTTTTTATTAATAATAAAACTTTTTCTTACTAAAAATAAAGTGTTGTTCACTTTTTTATTTTGAAAATAATTGTTTTCTCTTTCTGTATTCATTCTTAGACCTATATTTTAAATAACTTTTTTGGATGTCAGTCAGCTGAGAATCACCCAAGTTCAATTATATTATCGGTTTAGTGATAACTTTATGTCTGTTAACTCGATTTTTCAATGAATAAATTATGAATATATTAGAGAAATATTTTCTGAAATATGAGTGTTAAAAACAATATTTAAGTTCATTATTTTCAAAAAACTTATTTAAATCAATATAGTAACGAAAGCTATTCACGGATTTAAAAACAACAACAATCAAATCAGAGTGAAAGAGTTTATAGTTTGATCTAGGATAAAAAAAATAAATATATTCCATGCTTATGAGAAAAAAATTTATTATTTACTTAGAAAAAAGTTAAATTTGTATAAAGACTTCAACTTATGCGCCATGTTTTATTTCAGGTGTCCAAAGAAAAGTTGACGTTACCAGGTCAAAGTCTCCAGCGTTCACCTTTGCTGGGAAGTAAGTGATATTTACTTAATTTGATGGGGTTTTACAAAATGTGCTTAAAAGTTTTGGTCAGATTTTATGATTGGAAATATATGAGTTTTATAAGAAATATTCAAACAAAAATGAATGAAACGAATTTTCAATCAAGAATGAAATAGTTTCTATTTGATGCTTAATAGAATACTTATATCAAAGTTCCAAGATTGTTTTACTGCTTCAAGAATCTTTAATACTAAAGTAATTATATTGACAAAGCAATAAATTTATAAATTCATTAATAAAGTTAGTTCAGGTGACTTTCTAATTGCATATAAACAAAACTGCGCATGTCATTCAGCTATGTAAAAATTGCAATTAGATGACGTTATATTTTGAACTATGACGTAATACTATGAGCAGTAAATATGTGATTAATAATGATTTCCCAGATTAAATGATATGTTTGACATGAAACATGTTTTAACATGTTTTATGACTGTTGAAAGAAATCTATGAAATTATGCAAATTCTTTTTAAAAAGAGTTTTATTTCACGAAATGTCCTGAATTAGGATTTAAAACTAAATCCTGCTTAGCTTTTTCAATAATTTTTAAATGCATTATAGTCGAAATTATTTAATTAGAACACAACCAAATTAGAAATAAATATTAACTTTAAATTGAAAAACAAAATTAAATAAAATGGAATAAAAAATGTTAGAAATGACGAATCCGGCCTAAAGACTTTATCGAAGGTCACCCTCAGGCAGGGATTCAAACCAGGGTTTTTTTCTGTGAGGATCTGATTTCGTCGAAATATTGATTTCTCGTGACCCGAAAATCCCAAGAAATTGAGGTTTTTTTGAAGAACAAGAATTAATATAAATAAATCAACGACATAAAAATTAGAAAATAATGAACAAAATATTAATTTACTAGACAAAATATTTCTGAATTCAAATCCAAGCAAAACCACAACTAAATCAAATCAAATCAAACCACTATGAGGCGATTATCAGATTATAAAATCAAAAATATCAATAAGATATAAAAGCAAGGAACTTAGCAATTAAATGTAAACATACCCCTAAAAGTTTTTATGAAGAAAACTAAAATAATTTAGAATTTTAGTTTTTTGCTCAGTTGTGTTTTAGATGAGCAGCATTGACGTGCTCTAAATAAATATTTCAGTAAATATATACTTTGCAAGTTAGTGTCATAAATGCTTTAATTTTATGGTTTGTAGTTTCTTAATTAAATGCAACATTTCTTAGTCTTTACCGTGTTGACATTTTGAGTTGCCACTGATTATAATGTTTATTATCATGCAGACATGAAGAGAAATCAAAGTTCGTGACTCCGGGTCCGGGCAGCTACAACGTATCCGGTGTCCGGCGCACCGGCAAGGAAGCGCAACAGGGCAAGACTATCTCGGGCCGGACCAAATCCCCCCAGCCATTCAAGACCCCTGCTCCTGGCGAGTACACCCCCCAGAGGAGAATTGTGCTCCACAAGTCACCCGCCTTCTCTTTCGGCCACAAAGGAAAGGACCCCAAGCCGGACAACATTCCAGGTAAGCCAAAATGAAATTGGATATGCGTTTATGTTAATAATAATTGTGATTTCCTGAAGATTAGACGAATTGTTTTCGAATAATGTATGAAAATGAGCTGTTATTTAAAATACAAATCCTCTTTTATTTTCGACGACTGTTTCGATTTATAGATCATAAGTCACATTGATTAGAAATCAGATTTATATTTTTCAGCACTAGTTTCATACAAATGGGCTATAAAAATTGTAAATGAAGCACAATATACCCGTTTCTGTTCCTATTATTACTGTATATGTTACAGTAAATGTGATTATGAATAATAACCGGTGATTATTTATAATCACTACTAAACTTATCAGTAATTATGAATAATCACTCTAAACTCATTGATGATTATGAATAATCACTATTTTACATATTGGTGATTATGAATAATCATCATTGGTGATAATGATGCTGGTAATTATACATAATCACCAGTTTATTGCATTTACCGTAAATTTATATAATGTGGAAAAAATACATATATTTTATTGCATATATTTTTATATATAAATATATTTTTACATATATATTTACATATATTTTATGTAAATAAAAAGTAAAACCTAAAATCAAATTTTATTTTGAAACTTGAAATTTATTTTTTATGGTCTTAAGTTCGAATGATTTTAAGTAGCGTCTGTTGTAAATCAAGAAAAAGATATATTAAAGATGTATTTTCGGTCATATACCGCTTTTTCTGGGAATTCTTTTTAAAGATCGGGGAAATTAAGAGTATATTAAATAACAGAATTGTTTTATCAGCTGAAAAAGAAATTCGATACTATTTACCTTTAATGAACAAATCTATTTCTAATCATATCAAAATGATGATTGAAAATGACTGAAGGGATTTACTGTTTATCGAATTATTAGTGTTGATTTCCATTTGGATTTGCGAGGATTAGTAATCTGAGGGGACGAAAATTTTAAACACCCTCATGTTTGGCAAATTCCTCAGAATTAATAATTAAAAGTTCTTAATTTTTTGGGATCTTTAATGAGTTGCTAAGCTTGATAAATGTCATTAATCTTATTTAAGAAAATTAGAAAAAGTCTATCAAATAATTATATTTCATTTTTTTTACCATCCATTAATTGCTTAATCTATGCTTCCTATTTTATTACTTAAAGAATGCAAATAATTTTAATCTCTATTCGGAATTGCATAGAGTAGTAATTTAGAATTTTGAAAATCTTAAGGCCTGTGTGTATGACAAATTTTTGAGTAGTAATAATTACAAGTTGTTAATTTTATTTGAGATAGTTTGTGAAGGAGCTGATCTTGTTAAAATCAAGTTATCGTGTTTTAAAATATTAATGAAACTTTAGCGAATAATTGCATTTATTAATTTTTTCTTAGTCTTTTAAATTAATTTTCTTAGTTATTAATTGTCTACGTGTTTTGATTTCTTTATTGAAAAAATTTCCCATTAAAAAACGTGTTTTAATTTTTTTTTGTTTTATTTCATAGAAGGAATATGCAAAGAAAAATGTTCAAATATCGCGCGTATGAATAATACACTTTTCAAATTTCCCGAAGATATTTTTGATTAAAAAATATATATGTGTATGTTTTTAAAAGGAAAATCAGTTTTTCTTTCATAAAAAGAGATACTTAACAGATAAACTTTTAATGCTGTTGAAAAAAAATATTTGTGAATTTTGTTATTAAGTACGAAGTAATAAATTTAGACATTTACATAAATCAAAACTCAGAACTGTATACATATAATGGCGAGCAATTATCTATCTCGTTCTTCATTCCGCCCATTAAACAGAAGGCTTAATGGAGTGGATCTCGTCTGCAGGTTGTTCTCCCTGAGATCGCGATCAGATAATTCTCTTTAGCAAATGTGAATTAGATAATTTTTCAAAACTGTTTCATTGATTATGAAACTGACCTTGTTCTTACCGCAACTCTTACCTCTAATTAGAACTATCTGTTCCATCTTACATTCATCGCCTTTTTTTTTTTTTTTACATAATAAGAATTCTAATTTTTTATTCTGAATGGAAAGCTTGATGAGAAATAAGTTTCAAAAACATTTCAAAAGCGTTTGTTGTTTTGGCATCAATGTTTGCTGAAAAAGGAAGTGATCTAGAAACCAGAAAAATTAATTGGATTGTCCATAACTAAACTGAATAGCCTTTTTCCGTTTATATTTATTTATGGTGGTTGTTGAACATAGACAAAAATTTAACGTAGGTGTTTGTATTTGTGTTTCTGTAACAGGGCCATATTTAGATGTATCGGGATTAATTTCCTCCTGTATTAAATAGGATTGGATTAGATCATTAATTGGATTGTAGTCATGTTTTGTTATGAATCGAAATCCAACTATGATACTAGATTTTGTTGAGTTTTTCGATTTTTCCTAGGAGTTTTGAAATTTTGCCTTATTAATAATAAAATACTTTTTGTTTTACTTATACTGATTTTTAAGTGACATTTATTTTTGTACTGATTGAGGTTTTCTATTTTTAACACTAAACATACCATGACCGTCAAATGACCGATTATGAATTTTTGCATCGAAAATGCGCACATCATCTTATCGCTTTTGCACATTTGACTTCATGACTTTTTCTAAGAATTATTACAGTTAATATTCTATTATTTTTTAATCTGTATTTTGTTTATTTTGAGTAATAATTATCGTATACCGTTAATTACCACAACCGGTCATTTGACCAGGAAAACAATTTATTGCTCTATAAGGTTATCGGATCAGAATTTATGATGTAATGCGTATTCAACGTACTGTATTCAGTTAGTTGCACATTGATTTAGTTGACTTAAATACCTGGATTTTGTACAAGCAAGCGACAGACGAAAATATCTCGATAACAAGATTTTTTACTTCTCTTAGCAGTAGAACTTGCCACCGATTTTCGAGAAGCCCATGAACAACCAAAAGAAAGAGCAAGCACAAAACGGTCGATGCCTAAATCTATTACAGATTCTTTTCAACGTAAGACATGTCAAATAGGATATTGTAACGAAAATAAAACCCGTCAAAATGGTTCTAAGTGTGAAAAATATGTTTGAGGAAAATGTACGATGGAAACACCCTGTATATATAAAAAATGCGATAAGCAATGAATTAAAAATTCTTATTCCTTGTGTTTGTAATACATAGAAATTGATAATATACAATTTAATTTAATTATAATGAAGTTAATTTGTTTATTTCCTTTCTAAAATTCATATTTCATACGTTCAATCAGGAAACATTAAGTCCGGTCATTTTGATCCCCTATGGTAGAAATAGGTATGTATTAAGTGTTGGTATGTTTAGTGTTAGGAAAAATCTTATACGATTTCAATAATCTGTCTGTTTTTTCTCCTTTTAATTTTCTGTCTTTGTATACCTGTCTTGTATACTTTGTATACTTTTTCTGTCTTGTCATCCTTTATATTTCACAATTCTGCAAGAGTGTATACCCTAAAATGTATAGAATTCTTGACGATTTCATAAAAGGCGAAGGTCAACCATTCATAAGGAAATTTAACTTACTGAAAGTCTTCTCCTAACAAAAATTTTGACTCTATTCTTTTATTGAATTTGACAGATGAAAATTTCAACAAAAAGCAGAATTTTACAAAAAAAGAAAAATGAGATACAGATGAGCGTGGTTGAACTTTTACTTTGTTCCATATAACAAAGTGACATCTTTTTTGTTCATCTATGCTAAGTTAAAAAAAAAAAAAAATCCTGCCATTCATCATCTGTTCAGGGAATACGACTGTCGTTCCAGACTGCTTTTATCAAACAATGCTGGCTATATATTCCAAAAGGCCACCTTGACTGTTAGTCTGTAGCGAAAAAATGACAGTTCTTCTCTATTCTTGATGTCGTTTCGTGAGCATAACGAATGGGGCCGTTAGCGTGTTTGCTTACCGACCTTGCGAATCCATGATCAGCCCTAATGGCCCGAGCCCACTATTTCATTAGTGATCTTTTCGCAGGACAGCTCTCACGCCAGGACATCGCTTACTCTGAGACCACACCCTGCTTTGTTATCCTTGCAAGGAGAACGAACAGAAGGTTTCACGGCATATCTATATTTACGATTTCCGCCGCTCGGGTGTGGAATAATATCTTTTTGGACCAAAGTTATGAAGTTTCTGGGAAGAAGTGGAACAAAGAGCTCAACAGTAGGGTGTGACGAAGCTTTAAGAAGTAGAATTTGCGCGCGTGATAGCTTGGGGAGTATCGATATTAGCAAATGCAAATGGTGCCGGTGGCTTTAGGAAATCATGCAATACATTTTTAAAAATATTTAATGGTTTTGTTTTGTCGAAAAGTGTTGAGTTAAATTGATTTTATTGCTCAGTTTCCTTCCAAAAGTTCGTTTTGGGTATGATTTTAGATAATGTCTTTTGTGATTTGAATTCGGAATCCTTCCCTATTATTGATCGAATCTAAAGAGAAAAATAGTTCTGGAATTTGATACGGATAGCTCTGGAATTTAGCTCGTCATCGAGGATCCTGGATAGGAAGAGAATGAGAAGAATCATTCGAAATCCGAGAAAAAAAATACGCCAATAGAAATGGAATAATTAATAGTAACTTGAGTAAATGCAATTCGGTTTGTGATCTTGTGTCTATAATTGCGGTTCTGTGCAATTTTTGGTTTTGATCGATCGGGAAAAAACACATATTCAGTTTTCTAGCATGTCTGTATTAACTGCCTTCTAGTAAAGAATCGCCGAAGATTGCATGCTAATAGCGTTCATTACTATTTTTCGCCAATGACATACGGTTAATAATGCACAAGCACCGATTTTCTTTAATACATTAACACATAACTCTGAAAAGAAATCAGTGCGCGGGACTCTGAAAATAAATATCTGAGCACTCAAGGCGTTCACAGTCTTGCTCAAGAACAATTTTATGGGGGAATAAGTATGTGTATAATGCCTTTATTAGAGGATGCGCAATAAAGGCATTATCCGAGCAAGAAAGTAGCATTTAAGGTACCTAGCAAGAAAGTGGCTAGTTAAATTTTCGCATCGGCTTGCTTAGGATCAAACAAACCAAATTACAGCGAACTCGTTGACAGATTTAGTCCAGAATTTTGATGCAGATCTCTTATTCCGATAATATAAGCATAAAACAAATTTTATCTCTATAGTTGATTGCGCTTTTGTGTTATCTTGTTCACATGCTCAAAGATGGGTAATAAAGACTTATTATTTACGGATTTCACCAAATATTTGACACCGGTTGTAACAGTCAACAAACACTGCTACACGAAGATGCCAATCATTTCTCTCTAAACTACGAGTGTAGAAAGTCCTTAGTTGTAATTTCCTTCAGTGGGCAGACATCACTGCTATTGTCAGATAGAAATTGAATCCAGTTTAGAAGTGACACTTTTTCTTCCAGCTAAAGAATTTTTTTTTTCTTTCTCTCGCTAGAAACACTTACAGAGAAACTTGATTTTCTGAGAATCTCTATGTTGTTGCGTAAAGAGAGAGAGAATATTATAAGATTTTGGTATATAAATCACAAATTTCATGTATAAATCAGATTTTGCTTTTAGTCATCGTATTTATTGGCATACGAAAGATATAACTACAAAAATGGATATTTCTGTCTTAATTTTTGGGGCTAGGTGCGTTAAAAAATTGTCCCATCATTTGTTTGTCTTTTTATACATGGTGAGATTTATTTCAATCCACCTCGAATTGTTCATAGTCATTCAGTCTATATTGGCAATATTTTATTAAAATTTTTTCTTTTAATTGGCAGTGCTATACTGATTAATGTGTCACCAATGGTAGATACGTAAATAAGTAAAAAAAAATATTGACACAATCGAAGTCTATCAGTAAGTTGTATGCTGTGGTTAAAGTTGAGGCATTGTGTGATGTAGTGAAATTTTGTCTTTCATAACGATATTCATTATTTTATTAGAGTGAGTAAATAATTTTATTATGAAAAACAAGTTATTTTATATTATATACAAATTTTGAAATTGTGAAGTGGTGGGATTTACATATGTTTCCTACCCTGGAAAAGAAAAGCTATTGAAATTTTATTATTTTTTCCCCTCTTATTTTGAGTAATGTTTTAAGTTGAGTAATCGAAATGAATCCTTTTTCTACTTTTTTATAGTAAAAATGCGCAATGGGAGTTTTTATTTTCTTTAAAATCATATGCCACAATGAATTAAGAAATTTTGATATGTAGGATTCATTAAAATATCGAAGTTAAGTTTTGTAACGATGTCAAGAATTTCACTTCATATACGAGCAAATAAATAATTAGAATCATGCATTGCATTTTAATTTTCCCTTTTGAAAATGCTTAGAAAAAAAAATCGCTTTTCATTACTTTTTTATGTAAATTATGAATTAATTAAAAAAACAAATAATTATTACAACACTCTGACACAAGGGCTTTAAAATAAACATAACCATTACTTCACGCCTGAACTTAAAAGCCGACCTCTGTCGCTTAAGGATATAATAAATTTTCGTTGCCAAATTAGGTTAAAATCGACCCTTGAACGCGGAAAAGACGATCTTTGGCGATATAAAGGAAATTTTGCTTGCTTATCGGATGTGTAATCTAACGTAAGCATCTGAATTTCTAATGAAGAGGCACTCCTAGTTTAGAGTAACCATTCATATCTCTTGGGCTGGAATTGATACCTAATTGGCTGTGAATGGATGATTTGGCGCTGTGTTAACTAAAAACATGTAACAATTGAACGTGTTTTGAATTTTGATGATAAATTAGTTATTTGATATTGACATGTGTTGTAATAAGCTTTTCTAAAGTCAACTCTAATGAATCAATTTATACGATTTTCAAGTTAGGAACCTATATTTATTAATTACATGTCATACTTGCAATATTTTATATTAAATGAAGGATGTTGTACATTGCTAGTGAGAAAGGACTGATGAAATTTATAAAATGATTTTGATGCTATAGATTGTTTCGATATAAAAACAGGAAAATTAAAAATGATGGTTAATGTCGATTTCATTGAATTTTGCCTTATCTTTCTTCATTGAAATAATTATTTATTTCTTAATTTAGAAGCTTAAATTTATTTATTACATTTCATGTTTAAAAGTGTTTACAATTGAATGAGGGGTATTATGTATGCTAATGATAAATGATCTTTGTAATTTATAAAATGATTGGGATGCTTAGATTTGTTTATACGAAAAGTAAAAAATAATGATTAATGGAGTTGTGTTTGATGAATTTTGTTTTTTATTACTTTCTCGTATATGAAATATAGATAAGTTATTCAAATCATTGAAAAAATTCGAACTCTATATTTGGACGAATTCCTACGCTTTACACCTAGCTGAGTTCGAAAACAACATTTTTGGAAACTGTTTTTCTGTAACAATGTTCAAGAACATTTTCAGCTAGATGATTGAAATTTGGTTTATGGTTTAACACTAAATTTGTAGGGAAAAAATCAGATTTTGAACGAAATCCATTCATAAGAAGTATGTCAGTCCGGCTGTTCAAATATAAGTTACACAATAGTTACAAACTGAAGAGAACCAAATGGATAAAATCCGGTATACTATAATGTAGACAACTATCAAATTTTGAGCCAAATCCAACATGGGGGTTGAACGTCTGTCGGTCTGTACTTTCAGAAGCATGTAAAGGCGATAACTCAATAACGCAGTGACGTAAATATGTGTAATATATAATTTTAATATGTGGTTCACGGATTGCAATTGTATTTCTGTGTCAAATTTAGAATTCAGTCGGTTGGGAAAAACGGGTTTAAAACAAAAACCATTTCAAAACATCATCACATTTATTAGTGAATATGCGAAAACTTTTTTCATTACTGAAATCATTATTTTCTTACAAGTGCTAAATATAATTTCCTTTGGATATTTTGTAATGAAACAATTATTTAAAATGCGATCAGTGTGATTTAACCTAAAGTTAAAGTTTAAATTGAATGGAAATAAATTTGTACAAATGATTATATTTTTTAAATTATTTTTTTTTTAAAAAAGTCAGTTATACCATTGTAACTTTAAACATTCCGTACACAAAAATTGCAGTTTTGTATTTTTCACAGTTGTTATTTAATTAATTTCACATTTAATGCTTATCTTTGATATGCATTAGTTGCATAGATATTGCATGCGAATAGTTTAAAACGGATAGAAAATGAGATTTTTTTTAAATTTTTTTTATTTTTATAACCAGAAAATTTCGAATTTTGAAAAAATGGGGGGGGAATGAGATTTTCTTTCCTATTTGATTTTTCTGTTTTAACTTGTATGTTGTTTTTCTCTAATATAATTTTGTTTTACATTAAGTTGAAAGTATATGATAAGTTACCTATTTATATAAAGATGAATGTTTGTATGTTTTTTATATAAATCTAAAGTTTTAATCGATGTCTAAAGTCTTGTGGAAATTTGGCGAACTAGCCTTTTCAGTCCAAACGCTGTGTTAAAAATTAAGAAAGTTTTAATGTTTTTCTGTGGTCTTGAATTCGATTATTTAACTATCAAATCCACTAGATCTCGACTAGATACGGAAGATGGTGCTACCACTAAGAGAGCAATGCTGTTTTAAATAAAACAGCATTGCTCTCTTATTGATTTTATTAAATTCATATTTTTCAATCTTATAAAATAATGTGAAAATTTATATGAATGATTCTATAATAATAGTTTAATAACCAAGAGAGCCAATATTCTGAGCAAACAAGCTAGTCGCCATTGGTGGCTAGTTCTAAACAAAACAGTATTGTTATTTACATATTCACGAAGTAGCATTTGTTGTAACGTTTACCGAGTATTGCAGAATTTCAACAGCTTGATTTCATTGTTAAAGCTTTTACTGAAAAATATTTAACATTTGCATTCAAAGCCAATTAAAAATCATTCAGGTAACTATCATAATGTATTCTTTTCTCTCCCTAAAGTTGTTATCTTCATTTTAATCATGTTTTCTTTTAAAGTAAGCTTCTTTCTTTCATTCTTTATTCTTTCTTTCAGATTGCTTATTATGCTCGCTATTAAAAGTAAGCTTATCTTTTAAATTATCATTTGCTTTTATTAAATATACATTTCGATGCTTCAAAAAGTTATTGTCTCATTTCTAACTTCAAGAGCTTGCCTTTCTTCTTCTTTTTCCCCCGACTGTTAACTTGTAGCTCCTGGTGCTTACGAGCCAGAGAAAAGCTCGAAGATGGCGCTTGAAAATGCACCCAGCTATTCCTTTCGTATAAAATATAAAGAGCCCAAGCCTGACGATTTTCCAGGCGAGTACATCATCTGTAGCTAGTTTATCAGTTGCTTGTTTATCACTAGTAGCTAGTTATCAGTAATTTATTTTTAATAGGTTTTAACCCTACACTGCATGATTTTTTATTTTTCCTTGAAAAAAATATATATGTAATAGAGTGTAATGATAAAACATGAAAAAATATTAAAAAAAAATTAAGTCTAAATTTTCATTATTTTTTAATTAAATGTTAGTTTGTTGCCAAGTGGCAACATCATGCAGTTAAGCATAAAAAATAAAAAAACAAACTGTGCCAAATGGCTACACCATGCATTCCAGAGAGAAAAATTACTGTAAATGATAGTCTCTAAAACAGTTCTTCTCTTTATAAAAACATAGAGGAATTGAGCATTTCATGCACTGTACTCTTGTAAATCCTTTACAATTCAACATTTTACATCGTTTGTTTATTTGTAGAATGCTCTGGCCAGTGATCAATTCTGTCAAATCTAATATCTTTTGGAGGCTCTTTTCGACAAGCTTTTTTTGATTGTTTTCCAACTGTTTCCTCTGCACTTGATGGTCTCCCTCTTTTTAGTGATTTTACTTGTCCATGTAAGCACAAAGTTTCTGCTAACTGCAATCTAAAAGTAACAAGTTTCATAGGCTTTTCACTGTTACGCTTTTGTTTGTGCACTCTCTTATACAGCAACCAAGCATTGATAATCGTCAGGTCTAATAAATGATAAAACAACCGAAAATACCACTTTTTGCTTCGCATTATTATTTTATACCTTCCAATCAAACTGTCAAGTAAGTCCACACCTCCCATGTGCTTGTTGTAAGTTTTTATAACGTAAGGGCAATTTACTTTTACATGACATTTTTGTTTCCTGTCAAAGCGCTGTACTTCACTTACCGGGTTTGTACCAGCAAATGTAGAGAGCATTGTGACAGTTTTATTGTCTTTCCATGATACATTTGACAGTTCACAGCCATCATATTCAGCCACAAATTCAGTGATGGATCCACGAACTTGTAACTTCAGCTCCCTTTCAGTTGGAAGTTTGCAGTCTGGAATTCTATTTCTTCTAATAGTTCCAAGAGATAAAATTCCCTTTTTCTTCAAATATACTTGCAGAGGAATAGAAGTGTAATAATTGTCAAAGTAAAGTTTGTGATTAACATTTTCTTGAACAGGACGAGTTAATCTAATAACTACATTACTACTAGCTCCTAAATCAGGCTCTTGAAGTATATTAGCAACATCAAGTTCTTTGCCACCATAAATCTCGAAATTGTATGCAAATCCGGATACTCCACTCAAAATGAAGAGTTTGTAACCGTATTTATGGGGCTTGTCAGGCATATACTGTTTTAAATGGTGTCTAGCTTTAGTAGCACACATTTGTTCATCGACACATAAACATTCTTCCATAGGAATGGAAAGGAAAGATTTTTGAAGTTCATCAATCAAAGGTCTCAGTTTGAAAAACTTATCCTGGCCTCCTTGCAAATCAGTTGAAAATGCATTATTGTCATTGAAATGAAGATATCTTCTTATTTTTTCAAATTCGTTAACGGGCATAGAATTTTGAATGAGAGATATTCCAACAGCAGGATTCCAGTACAATCTAAAATCTTTAACACTTGATACAGAACTCAATATACAAATTCCCAAATATTTTCTTATATCAGATGATGTTACATTCAGAGGTTTCTCAGGTGTCTGTTGTACACTATATAGAATAGTTTGTTCAGAAATAAATGTTATGAGATCCGGATGAAAAAAATATGAAAAAAACTCATAAGGTGTTTCCAAATTCAAAATATTTTGAGGTAACTGTGTATCTCCACTGAAAGTTATGATTTCAGGATTTACTTGCAAAGACTTTTTCTTCCATACAAGTTTAATTTTTTCCTTTTTAACTTTCTTACTTTTTTCCTCTAATGTCTTGTTACCTGAAGTCGAACTTTCGTTTTGAATATTCACTTCATTTTCAGATGATTCAGAATCATTGTTATTGTCAGAAATATCTTCTGAATTTCTATTGAAGAGAACATTAGGATTAAATGTAGGATCTTCATCGCTATCATCAAAATCATCATCGCTTCCACTCGAAAGAGCATTCCATATTTCATCTGTCAATAATTTCTTTTTACCATCTGTATCAACAAAGTAAACAGACCTATGCTCTTCCATTATTCTAGCTTATAGAATTTCAAAGAAAAAATAAATTGCTTCTAATTATATCACAAAACTCATAATTAAAACTGCAAAGACAAAAAAGAAAGACAAAATGTAACATAAGTAGTATAAACAAAGCACATGCTTTCTGAACTACAGTGTTGAGTTGAATTGTTCATCGCATCCTTCCTGCATGATGTTGCCAAATGGCTACAGATACATATTGTGGCTTAAATTTTTTTTAAATATTCGCTTTATCATAAAAAGCCTAATAAACGAATTTTAATAGTTCATTTTATGCATATGATTTTTTTAATGGACCTAGGAAAACATTTAATAGTAAATAAAAATTTCAAAATATGGCCATTTATGTGATTGCAAAAGTCTACTGCTATGTCTCCATTTACTGTTATCCACGGACACCTACCGCCATCTATTGAGAATAAATGGTGATAACTGAATCAAAGAAGTCCAAACTTACTTTTAATGCACAGTGTTGCCTCATGGCTACATTTTTCTGGTCATGAAGATGACAAATCGCCAGTGTAGCCAAATGGCAACATGATGCAGTGTAGGGTTAAAATGCTTTGAACTCTATTTTCACTGGGATAATAGAAGTGGAAGTAAAAAATCACGTAGGCTTACTGAAATCATGAAACTGTGAATTTAGTGAATTGATTCTATTATTAAAAATAAACAAACCACCAGTAACAAAATATTGTCCGAAACTAATTAAATTTATCAGTTATTTTTAATTTTAAATTATTTTACAGATTTTTTGCCTTACTTTTTTTACTATCCCGTTAAAAAAATAGTTAATGTAGGTGATTATGTTCAAAAGTCGATTTTTTTTGTGAAAATATCAAATTTCTTGTATAATATTTTGAATTTCTGATCTATCTTCTTCAGATATCCGTTTAAAATTTGTTTCTAAGTCCATTATTTGGGAAGTTACACTGACATCTATATTTGCATTATGCACATTTTAAATCTATTTTATGTGTTTAAACGCTATTTTCTCAAATTTTATATTTTGATAAAATTTTCTTATGAAAAATGTTTTAAATTGAAATCCATAACATAATTTTGGATCAAATTTGGAATAATAATTTATCAAAATGTTCTACAGTTTCTGAACTAGAGACTGAGTAATCCATTCATTTGGAAATATTCTACATTTGTTTTAAGGGTTTACAATGCCAAAAAAATAGAAAATTTCAAATGTATCTGACAAATTCCAATATTTAAAGATAGAATACACCCTTTTTTAGTTCCCAAAACTAAGTAATATATTTCTTAGGCTTTTTGCAAAATTTTATTTATTTCATATTTACAGTAGCTTTCACTTATCCAGAGATTTGTTTTATTATTTTTATTAAGATTTTTTTTTTTATTATTGTTACTATTTGTCTCACAGAAAAAGTATACAAGTAATTGAAAGGCTTTATATTACAACTTTTTTTTGCTTTATTCTTGCTTTTGCACATTGTCTTATAGGCAGCCTTAGAAGAATTTTTTCCCCGACTAATAGAGTATTTGTCCATGTTTCTCCAGTTTGAAATAAAATCTCTGAGATTTGCTGGGCAGTATTTATGGAAAATGAATGGTTTCAACAAGCTTTGTTAAAAATTATATTTCTTTTCGGGGTTTAATACAGCTATTTTGTAATTTTTTAACTGGTATTCTGATGTATAATAAAATAGTTTGCTCTGTTTTTTCTGATACTTTTTTTAAACAGCTGAACCTGCTTTTATCAGTCTTTACAGGTTCAAACCCCGTGGTCTTTTGCTGCCGCTGTTATTATTCCAAATTAAGCAAAGTGTGATTAAAAATTTAGTTGTTGTTTACCCTAATATCGCTTTCTTAAAAAAATTCTGTAGATTGAGTTTCTATTTATTTCAGACTATTAAAAATGAACTTTGAGTCAAATTGCGGAATAAATCTTTCACTTCTTTTATCACTATGCTTTCTTAAAACAGCACGCACTTTCTCTATTTTATATTCCGATACTTTTAATCAAATTATAATTGCTTACTTTTCAAGTGCTAAATGTTTATGTCTTAAAGAGTTTACTGTTACACTTAAAAACTACATCTGAAAAAGAAAAAACTATGCCTGATTTTATGATTTTCTATTTAAATTCTTTATTTATACAGAAGTGTAATTTTTTGACTAAAATAAAATTTGTCAGATATCAGCGAATAAATCGAAATTCAGTTTAGAAACATTTTCAGCTTTCAAATCTTTAGATAACTTAGGTTGATTAAGACAATTTCTGATTGTAAGTGAGGTTTAATGAGAGAACAATTTTGAACTTAATGTTATTTACATTTTCAACTTTAGATAACGAGGTTGATTAAGATAATTTATAAATTTCTGATTGTAAATCTGTTCTCTAAAAGGAAGTTTACTGATGGAACAATTTTGGACTTAATGTTCGTACATTTTCAACTTTCAAATCTTTAGATAATGTAGGTTGATTAAGATAATTTACTAATTTCTGAGTGTAAATCTGTTTTCTAAAATAAGGTTTAATGACGGAACAGATTTGAACTTCATTTTCTAGATATTAGAAGAGAAAATCATGAATTCCGTCCATTGAAACGAATTAGCTGAATTTATTAATTCAATTAAAAAGCATACAGAATAACACTGAAAATATACTAAATAATATACAAGATGATATGGATATTATAAAATAGTATATAATAATTAGAATAATTATCTTTTCAATCAAGTCATGCACATTGCAAACAGAAATATATTTTATAGATAACTAAATTTTAAATAATTTTATGGATAACTAAATTTTTTTCTGTATTTTTATTATGATGTACATTTTTCCGATTGAAATTTTTGGCCTATCTCCTATATTTTTTTAGTTATTTTTTGCAATTTCCTTATTTTGACACTAGGTGCTCTGTAGCCTAGATATATGTTGTTTCTCTGCTTTACGAGAATTTAAAGGACTTATTTAAAGAGAATTTAAAGGGCTTATCAGAATTTAAAGGGACCATTTTGAATTTAAAGGACTTTATCGATCACCTTTTGTATTCACAAGATTCAGAAACTTGACAGAAGCATTTTTACTAACATCAATTTAAGCTGAAAAGTTTAACAATTTTATACTTCATTAATATTTTATATTATTTTACTGATTAAATATTTTAATTAATAAAGAAACCACAAGAGAAATTTAAAAAAAAACCTAAAATGTTCCAGCTCCTGGAGCCTATGAACCTGAAAAAAGCATGAAAGCTGTGCTTGATTCCACACCAAGGTATTCTTTCCGCATCAAATACAAAGAACCAAAGCCAGATGATATTCCAGGTATATTTATACCTTAAGATACAGAAAATAGATTTAAATAATTAAAAATAAATCTTCACCATTCTATTTGAATGACTTTTTAGTAAGTTTTGAAATAATTGGTGATCTGAATTTACAGCTCCTGGTGCTTATGAACCAGAAAAGAGTATAAAGGCTGTACTTGATTCAACACCAAGATATTCGTTCCGAATCAAATACAAAGAACCGAAGCCAGATGATGTTCCAGGTATATATACACAATTTAGACTTGTAAAATTATTTTATTTTGAATTAAACAACCAATTAATCATTTACAGAGTGTCTACCGGCCATGAAGTCCCGGAAGTCACGAATTCAACTTTCAGTTGCAAAAGTCACGAAAAAGTAGCAAATTCGTGTGCCATACTTAGAGGCAGAGTGTAGTGAAGTAGTTGGGGAATACACGAAGAAATAATTTAAGGTCTCGCATCCATTTAAGAACAATGAATTTTGTCAATGAAATTTAGAATGCATTAGAAATTTCTTTGTAATTCATGGGTCAGTTCATGTATGAATATTATACTTTAAATCCGACATTTTGGATCCACAATTAACATTCATTTTGTGAATTTTACGATGAATAAATTTATCTGAAATGTCATGAGTAATATTTCAAGTAATCGAAATTAGAAAACTTTTTTAGTTATTTCTAATATACTTTTTTTTCGAAATTTATTATTCACAAATACTTAGACTAATAAAATAGCATTAACGGAAATTCTTAAGAAGTCACAATTTAATTTCTTTCTTAGAACATGGTAGACACTCTGGTTTACTGTTTTAGTTTACAAATGTAAATTTCGCTACGAATTTAAGAAATTTATTTCTGTAAAATATAGCTCCTGGTGCTTATGAACCAGAAAAAAGTATGAAAGCTGTACTCGATTCTACGCCAAGATATTCGTTCCGCATCAAACACAAAGAACCAAAGCCAGAAAATGTCCCAGGTACACTAAATGGGCAGGTTTAAAACTTCATTATTTTATGAAATAACATCTAACCATTTCCTACCCTGGCTTTATGAAAAGATTAAACCTTTCAGTTTTTGATTTAGAAGTATTTTTAAATTTTAGCCCCTGGTGCATATGAACCAGAAAAAAGTATGAAAGCTGTACTCGATTCGACGCCAAGATATTCGTTCCGCATCAAATATAGAGATCCTAAACCAGATAATGTTCCAGGTATTTTAAGAATAGAGATTTAAATTTTAATTCTTGATTCGTTGATATTTAACCCTTTTCTATAATGGAATTACAAACAGGGTTAGAATTTTCAGTTTCTAATTCAAAAGTATTTTCAACTTCTAGCGCCTGGTGCTTACGAACCAGAAAAAAGTATGAAAGCTGTACTCGATTCTACGCCAAGGTATTCATTTCGCATCAAACATAAAGAACCAAAGCCAGAAAATGTCCCAGGTATACCAAAAACAGAGGTTAAACTTTTAAATCTCTAAATTAAATAACATCTAACATTTTCTATACTGGCTTTAAAAAAATAGATTAAATTTTTCAGTTTTTAATTTAGAAGTATTTTTAACTTCTAGCGCCTGGTGCTTATGAACCAGAAAAAAGTATGAAAGCTATACTCGATTCTACGCCAAGGTATTCGTTCCGCATCAAACATAAAGAACCAAAGCCAGATGATATTCCAGGTATATTTTAATGTCTGGATAAAACTAAACCTGTAACAGTTGTAAACTAATAATTTTCTCTTCGTGTATAACTGAAAACAAATATCTATTCATTCAAATTTTTAATCCAGATAACCTATTTATTAGAGACAGAGGCTAACACGCATACCCCTATTAACTATAAGTGTTCGGCAGCACAGTCTAATATGACTTTTGTTCTGTTCTGTGTCAGTGATTTTAGTTAATCTGCATAAATTTATTTTAAACATTATAATCAGTAACTCCGGTTATTAAAACTGCTAAAAACTTATTAATTAAAAATTCTCAATAAGATTTTTGAATTGAGAATTATTACAAATAATAAATTATTTACTATTTTAATCAATAGATGGCAGCACGACATTTCTTAATCTGTTATTAATTGTTGAAAAGATCTGTTAATCTGTTGAAAAGATCGTTGTCGTGGATGCGCTTTAAAATTTATATGCGTTGTAATATTTTTATTATTACAATGTTATATTATATTACTCTATTATTGCCCTTAATATAATAGAGTAATAACAATATTAATAAGAGTAATATCATTTACTCTTATTCAAATGTATATTGCTTCAAAATATCTTTCAATGCTCTGGATTTCATTTCTAAATTAGGAAATTTTATACAGAATTTTTAAAGAAATTAAATTAACTGATTAAAGAAGAAAAGAAGTTAGCTCATCTGACTTTAAAATGTTAATATTACAGAGATTTTTTCTGAACCATGCATAGAAAATTGCTCATTACCAATCCAATCCATATATCCAAAAGTGCACAAGAACATCAACTGTGCATTTTGATTCTTGTTTATGTGGCATAAAATCTTAAAAAATGAAGTGTTTGTTTACAGTTTGGTTGTAATTTAAACTTTTATTAAACACTCCTTAAATATTTCCAGCTCTTTATTTTCGTTGAAACTGAAAATTTTGGAATGAATGATATTGAATCCATGATTGTCAGTTGGAAAGCAACATGTTTTTCCTTCGATGAATGAAAAACATGTGAAAACGTTTACTTCTGATAAATGGAAAAAAAAAGATGAAATAAAAATTCGATTAGTTTCGATGAATAAAGAATAATACTTTTTGCTTGATGCAGAAAGCATTATTCATTAACAGAAACCGCTAAAATGCATCTTAATTTTTTTAAAAGTTTGGCTCAGTTATAAATAATTTAAAGAACAGAATTTCTGTTTAGAGTATTATTTTTGTAAAAGTTTTTGCTATATTGCTATAAGTATAACGAACACATTAAAATCTTTTTGAAATAAAACCTATAATTTTTGGAAAAAAATCATTAACATTTTTTGTGACGTTTGGTTTTGCTAATATTTTCAACTTTATCAAACATCTGAAGAAAATATTTTCATATGAATGTTTGATTAAGCCTGTGCATTTCAAGGATAGCAAATCATCGCTCTTTCTTTTAAATTTACTTCTCTTTTAATGCATGCTACTAAAAAATTCCTCATATAATATAACGAGTAATACAATTTCCAACAGTTTCTTCAACAACTAACATTTATTATTTAAACCTTACAGCTCCTGGAGCTTACGACCCTGATAAGAGCATGAAAAAAGTTTTAGATTCCACTCCACAATATTCTTTTGGAATCAAGCCGAAAGAACCTAAGCCTGATGATATTCCAGGCAAGTAACTTTGA
Source organism: Argiope bruennichi (assembly GCF_947563725.1). Taxonomy (NCBI): domain Eukaryota; kingdom Metazoa; phylum Arthropoda; class Arachnida; order Araneae; family Araneidae; genus Argiope; species Argiope bruennichi. The sequence continues at coordinate 115,509,700 of NC_079160.1, forward strand.
ATTTTATATCAATAGTTACTTTTTCTAAGCCTGACGATACATCAAGCATGCATCTTTTAATTTTATATGTATATATATTTTCACTAATTTAAGCCTGTTGATATTCCAAGCATATAGTTTTTAATTTGTATCTATAGATGTTTTCACTAACGATTTTCCTGACGATTTTCAGGAAGTAGATTTTAATTTTATATCCATCGTTACCGTTCACTAATTTAAGCCTGACGACATTCCAGCAAGTAGCTTTTAATTTTATATCAATAGTTGCTTTTACTAACTTAAGCTTGATGATATTCCAAACAATAACTTTAAAATTTATATCAATAGTTGCTTTTACTAACTTAAGCCTAATGATATTCCAAACAATAACTTTTAATTTTATGTCTATATTTATCTTCTATCAACTCAATGAGAATTAATTCTAAAAATAGTTTGATATACAATATGGAACATATCTCTTCAATCTTTGAACAAAGGCTTGGCACGATTTGGCGATAATTACAAGCAGGCAATTATACTACATAGAGTCGCAATATGCATTATTACATCCGTTATAATATCCAGCAATTGTATATCATGACGAAAGTCTGCTTATTTAAATTCGGAAAAGCGTGCGCCAACATTTTGCTCAAAAGGAAATTAAATATTGGCGTATGTCTAAACGCTGTCTGGAACATTAATTAATGGGGAATTTAAAACGATTTTGTAAATGTAGGTACAAAACAGAAAAATAGTTCTCTTTTTTTTCAGGAAATATGTATATATATATATTTCTACCCAGATGCTGGGCTCCGTAGTATTATTTAGATTTTACGCATATGAAATCTCTCATTGTTATTTTAAATTATGTTTATTTAATTGGAAGAGATTTCATTTGTATTGTTCAGAGAATGCAAAGACATTAAAAATTTAAACAATTCTACAAAACTGATTTGCTAATTTGCTCTGTTATTATTAATTTGTTATATTCTTCGAAACGGTGTAATTTTTTATGTACATTTGGGAGCGTTTGCGTGAATAAAAGGAATGATGAAAAAAAGAGAAACAGTTCGTCGTTCAAAAAGTCATCAGCAAGAGTATTCTTTTTTGGTCTTTCTTGAATACTGTCACAATATGGCGGATTTAGATTCGAATTGTAAAGAAAATCTGTAATGTGTCTTGAGAGGTTACGTTTTTAATTTGACTGATTAGTGAATTCTACTTCCAAAGTTTTATATAGATATATGCTTTTGGTGTTAAGACTACAGTAAATTTGTCTAACTGGTTGTGATAGTGACTTTTTGTAGTCTTATACACATGGATGGACAGACAGCCTATGCTTGGATAAACGCGATCAAAAAATTGATGCAAATTTGCAATCTTAATGGAAAAACCATGTGTCTAGCAGTTCTTTTTATGAATTATCATATTCGCAGACTGATAGGCAGTCATACAAATAATAGACAATTTTAAAATTATGTTTTCTGACTATAGATATTAAACTTAATTCAAATTTAGAAGTGAATTTCAATACTTTCTTTTCTGTTTTCGTATTATCATCTTATATGAAGGAAAAAAAATAAAAAATAGGCAACAGTATAGCTTATAAAAGGAGCATCGGCCAATAGCGATAAATCATGTCAACAGAAAAAGCTTTCTTCACTTTTTTCCAATTTTTTTTAAATGAAAAATTATATAAAAAATGAGATATAAATATTTATTTCAAACCAGTTAATTACAGTTTAATCTAATCCATTATCTCCATATTTATTCACATTCAGGTTCTAATTTCATTCGATTCATGTTTATTTTAATAAGATGGGAGTTTATGGTTTATTTTTTGTTTCAGAATATGTTATGCAAAACATGTAAATTATATAAAATTTTCTTACATTACTTAAAATACAGATAATATATGAGGAAGCAGGTAATTAATTTCTTCGTTTTCTTTATATCTTTAATGTTCTTGTTATCAAGTGCTGTTAATAAATTGAATTTTTCATGCAAATCTGGAGATCAAATATTTTTTGTTAATGTTAGTCATTTTTTTTTTACTCTAGGTTAGGAAAAATTTTAACATGTTAAGCTTAAATATAGGTCACAAAATCCATAAGATAATTCTGCTGTACCAAATATTTCGAAATTATTTTTTAATTGCACAAAACACCAGTAGAAAATAAATAGAAATTTATTCATCGTATTGCGGGAATAATATTTTCTAGAAACATAAATTTTACTGAAATAAACTTGGCTACAAATTTCATTATCTGAAAGATAATAACTCTTGTCAAATGTTTGAAATTTATTTCATACAAATGTACAGAATATTGTATAATATTCTAATAGAATTTCATTTATTGTATTATGGAATTATTTTCCCGCCACTAGATATTGGTTGTCTGCCAAAATCGATATAACTGCCATTTTCACAATGCTCTTGCAACTGAAATAAATTATTTAATTACTTAAAGTTGAACTTCGTCCTCTAATGCACGCGCTGTTTCAGTCTTTTTTTTATAACCTTGAGCTACTTTTTGAAAAGTGATGAAAAATGAGAGAACATTATTTACTTTCTATCATTATGGCCGCCATGAGTATTTTTCCTTTTGAATACCTTCATTCAGGTTCGAAATTCTATTGAAACCAGCGAGAATAACTTTCTTGTTTCTCGTTTTTATTTTCTGTAAAACAAAAAAAATATATTTAATATATTTAATTAACTTTTCCATATGGAAGGATTTGGAAAAAAAATCTAAACAAATTCTAATCTATTGATAATGTGTTATTTTCTATAATGTGAAAATGAATTATGTTTTGCTACTTGAATAATGTAACCTTATCAGAAAATATATTTCATTAGTTGGCGCTGACTACTGCATCGTATGCACGAGTCTCTTACATTCATTCTCCGATTCCAGTTAGTAATTTAAATCTTATTCGTAATTTAAATTTAAATGCTTATACTATTTGAGCAAAATTCTGGGAAAAACATTGTTTGATGTAGGATTCTATTTTATTTCATTGTAAGTATTCCCTATTAAAAAATCCGAATTAAAATCTGAATTTAATGAAAAATACCTATGACATATTAAGTATCTCAATTATTAAAAAAATTAAAAACTTTAAAAAAAGTTTTACATATATGGAATTTTATCAAATTTAAAAAGAAAACAAAACATATTAAATTATTTTCAACTTTATTCTTATTATAATTAGAAAATTTCTGCAAAATCAAACTCCTAGTTTTTCAGTCTTTGAATTTTAGGGACCCATCTTTCCCTGTATATTTTAATTGAGATCCTTTCTATTGAAAATCTGCAATTCCAGTAATTAAAAACGAAATGCGTTTATAATTTCTTTAGTAATGATTATGTGGATGACTAAAATTTAAGATCATTTTCATTTCCCCGTTTTCTAATATGCATTTGCAAGAAGCGGTTTTCTTTCGCTAGCATGTATATAGTATGTAACATGTAGCATAGTATTAAGTGCTTTTACATTTACATCATAAAATATAATTTCATGTCTTATATTCAAGTTTAAATAATATCAATAACACAATAATTATTTTACGATTTTGCAGATACTCTTTCAATCTAGCGTCGGTGAATAAATGTTTTACTGTTTTCTTATTACATTATTCCTTTCTTTTGAAAACTTTCATTTGACAGATGGTAAATTTTATTTCAGTGATAAAAGTGGCACAATCCTTCACTATTAATCTTGAATAATCTTTTCTCTTTTTCAGCTCCTGGTGCTTATGATCCTGAAAAGAGTTTAAAAAACGTTCTCGATTCCACGCCCAAATATTCCTTCGGATTGAAACCTAAAGACCCGAAATTGGACGACATACCAGGTAAAATGAACTTTTATTATAGACTGATTGGTAAATCTTGATTAAAGTGATTTTTATCTCCTTTATTAACCATTTGCGGTGGAAAGATGTACCATACACATCGTCACATTTTTATCACAGAATCGCCTACGACGAGCTACACGCGTCGGCAAGCAATTGTCGCAGAAATAAAAATAATATTCGTGTCCCGTCGATTAAGATTGTTTATTGAAACACAGTTCACAGAAGCAACGTCTTAAGTTGAAAATTAATCCATTTAGAAGATATAAATATTTTTCCAGACTAGGGTGGGGTATAGTATACTTTTTTTGGCTTGCATAGAACTGTTGTGGCATGAGCACCGGTGAATTTCTCACACCACAAGTGTTCAATAAAAAATTAACCATAAAATTAATCGAAAGCTTTTATTAAACCTTTCATTTTTTATATTGTTTTAGAAAAATTATCTTAATAAATGACACATAACATTTGCAATAACACAGATATCCAATTATATGAAAAAGAATATTAGAAGTTTGGCAATATGTAGATATAATAATAGCCAGCATGACGCAGTATTAACAACCAATCTTTATTTAATATATGTGTTCGAAAGACTAGTCTTATAAAATTTGTCTAAGACTAGTCATTCTTTGTATGCTACTATTTACTCAACTATGTTGTTGTTTTCTTATAAATTTGTAATCTGCCAATCCTTGCACACTTTTCCTGGTGTATTTGTTAATTATTATAATATTGATAAATACCGAGAGTTAAATAGCAATGTGCATAACTGTAGATACCGCGCAGTCTTGAGTCAAAATAAATTAATAAGAACATTGGGATATTCTCTAAGTTACTGAATTAATAAAAATGAACCTAAAGTCATTCATTGACACAATGCTGCATTGAACATGAAATTAAACTGATTAATTTATTAAAGCAGGATAATCATTGCATGGAAATATGAAACTAAACTGATTAATTTATTAATGAAGAAGAATCATCGTATATGCTGTTTAGGCCTGCAGAATATCTGAAACCATCATAGTGGGTTTAATGCCGAAGACAGGTACTGATTTGCTTGAATTGTCACAAACTAGTCATCGCCTTCGGCATTAAATAAAGAAATTTAATGATATCTCCATATAAAGCGTGCACAATCTTCGTACTTTCTCTGACTCATAACATTTGTCATTCGCCTACCAATATCCCACACAAATGTGAAATGAATCATCCATTTTTCTATTGTCTCTTCTCCCCCCTCTCCACTAATATGAATCATCGAAAAATTACTCAATATTTAATTCCTTAATTGTACTTTGTAACTACCATTTGTTTATTAACTTTGCTGAATCAAAAGAATTAATTAAGCAGATATTGTTTTATCGTATGTTCACTGCTTACTTGACACATCAGTCAGTTCTCTTTGAAAATTAGCGAGCTTGTGAAATTTTTGAAATTTCTTCACATGCGAATTCGATCAGTAAACCAGACATTACAATGTTTATTGCTTATCTTGGATATCAAACTTTAAGTAATAGTGTTAAAGGCTGTTGCATTTTTTTGTAAAATCTTTTATTTGAGAAATTTAAAGACTATTTAGAATGCAGAATTTTTTAGTATGACCTACATCAACATTTGTAGTGCAATTTCTTCGATTTATTTGCAGCTCCCGGTGCTTATGACCCTGAGAAGAGTGTCAAAAATGTTCTCGATTCTTCTCCTCAATATTCTTTCGGTCTGAAGTACAAAGATCCCAAGCCCAACGACGTACCTGGTACGAATTTTATTGAATTCCGCAGTCGTTTTTCTTTATTTCTCGGTGTTCTATTTTGAACAGTAAATGTTGCCAAATAAGGAAGAAAAAGACACCAATTTGCGAGATAAACTTGACTCAACATTTTCAAAATTGTACAGATTTTTTTTCCCAAAATTCTAAAGAAATGTTAACATGCTTCCAATGACATAAATAAAAAAAATAATTATTTACAAAATTATATATAAAAAAATATATGTAAAATAAAAGTGTAATTTTTTAAAAATCTTGTATCCGGTGAATGATAAAATTAATTCACTCATTAACTGAGCTGAATAACCCCAGTGATTTTAGAAATTGGCTTTTTTAAATCGATTATTATTCTGAAGTTGCCACATTTTTTTCTATTTTAAAAATGCATTTCATTTACGCTATTATATTACAATTGCCGACATGTTCTAACAATGGTTGAGGCATTGGATAGTTATATCAGGGAATTATTTTTTTTTATTAAATTGCGAAGTCAATACTATTACATCGATTATTATGTTGAAGTTGCTACATTTTTTCTATTTTAAAAATGTATTTCTTTTTACAATATTACCTTAAAATTGCCGACATGTTGTCATAATGTTTGATGTATTCGATAGCTATAACAAGACATTATTTTTGATCGAAAAACTTTTACATCATAGAACAATTATCAGTTTATCAGAAATTATTTAACATCGATTTTGATTTATGAAGGCTTATTTTATAGATTGTTTCAGTTTATCATCCCTTAATTAACATTATTTTTAATCAACGAAGCCATAGAAAAATTGACCTTGATTGATGAGTGATAATGATTTGCTTAATAACTTTGGAACTTCACCATGAAGCTATCTATATATAACTGCAAACTATTGCTGGAATGCGAGAATGATTAGATGAGAGAGCTGTATCGGTCATCTCCTTTTTTGATTTATTAGTCGCCTTTGGCGACCAATTCTTCGTTCAGATTACTGATTATTTTAAGATATTAAATAATTAATAAGAAATACATTTAAAAAGATTTTCTAGTTGTTATTTGACTTAACTGTAAGACATGAATTAAACATGAATTCAGTTGAATCAATTTCTTGCAAATTAAAAAGTTTGTATATTAAGAAGGAAAAACGAAAGTGATATTCCCTCAGTGAAGTTAATGATTGGAAAAATCACGTTATTCATTGTTTTAATGGACTAAATTGAATTCCTTCATTTAAAAATATTGCTACAATATATGAAATATCATATTGGTCATCAAAGTGAATTCAAATATTAATAAAATTAAAGGAAAAAAATTGCACTGAAATTAAATTGACACTATTAAGAAGGTAATTCTTTAAGTCTTAAGATAATACAAATATTATTTTTGTAAGATAATTTCAATGGAAGATATGAACATCAATTGCCACAAGCAAATCGCAGCGATTATCCACCTGGCGAATAACACGATAAATTTTAATAACACGATGAACTACCTTTAGAACATTTCTAATAATATTTCGCAGCTCCATTTATTAATTTATCCAAGTACTGAATTCATTACGTTGTTAAAACCTTCTATGAAGTTTAGTGTAGTTTGAAAACTTTTGCTTAAAAGTTCAGTTGCTTTATTTCAAATTATCCACTGGTATGTTGCCAAGGCATTCTATAAATATTTTTGGAAATGAAGCAGTCAGGAGTTCATGTGGTGGTTCTTTTATATTTGACTGTTGCCATTTGGCAATAAGTAATAATAGAGATTTCTGTGCCACATACATTAGTGTTTTATGTACATACATTGTATCGTCAAAATTATAAGTTATTTCAACAGATTCTAATTTTATCTATATATAACTTTTTGAAAGAAAAGTAATTGTCGTAAATTGTTCATAAATTGAAAAAAAATCACATAGACACAAATCATTAATCATGTTTAATGACGTGTTTCCGATAGCGGAAGAGCAGAAAAATTGATGTCATCGTGTAGGACCATAAAAATTATTTATGCTCGAAATCTTAAATCAAACGCTAATGATCCACGGCACGCAACGAAAGTGAATATTCAGTAGTGATCGTAGAATGTATCATTCTAAATTTCCGTTCCAGAAAAAGTTCGGAAACTTATATTACCAGAAGTAAATCTAAGGCGATTCATTTCAGGTGTTAAACTTTTTATTTCTTCTGTATTATTGTTTCCAAAATGAGTTGCCTACTGATAACTAGTTGGGGAACTATAAATTAGTCAGTTAATTCAGACTTTTAATCGCCAAAGTTATTTTTATTTCTGTTTTAACATATTATTGCGCTCTTTCTCATTTCGCTTTTCCGTTTTATCTGTCTTTGAAAATGTTAAAATTTTGATTTATTGCGTAGAAAATTTATAAAAATATTAGTGAAATGTTAAAATTTGTTTTGTATTTATCATCTAAATTCGTTAAATTTTAAGTATTTGTGTATTTTTTGCTTTAATAATATTATTTTTTAAAAAAGTAAATATATAATTCCGCCCATGAAGGGTAGACGAAATAGAGCATTTGTTTGCATATTAATAATAATTATACATTTATTCATGCTGTGGGAGCTACTAATCTAATAATTCTCATGTTCTGTGTGTGCATGTTGTGCCACTGATTACGTAATGTTTGTTTCGCGCCTAAATTGGCAGACAAGAGTTAGATGGTGAGACGGCATGACGTGCCGCTCACAAATTCATTCACCTTTTTATACGTTTTTATATTAGTGAAGTAATGTTTTGTCAATGTATTAATTTATATGTCGTTTATTAATAAATGTATGCTAAGTATTAATACTAGTTTGTTGCCTTTCCTCCTCACTGCCATTAAATTTCAAGTGAAAAATGAATTCATGAGCAAACCTTATCTTTGTACCTTTAAATTTCACGAATGAATCCATGAGTAAAACTTATCTTCGTGCCATTAACGTTCACGAGGAAAATGAATTTTCATGATTAAAACTTATCTTCGTGTCATTAACATTCATGAAGAAATTGAATTCACGAGTCAAACTTATCTTTGTGCCATTGACATTCACGAGGAAAAAAAAAGACTTATGAACGAAACATGTCTTCATGCCAATAAATTTCACGAGGGAAATGAATTCATGAGTGAAACATCTTCGTGACATTAACATTCACGAGTAAAGATACTCGTGAAGAAAACTTATATGCAAATTATTAAATATCACAAGAAAAAAGGGACACAGGAAAATATATCTTCATCCCATTAAATTTTAGGAGAGTAAAAAAGAAATCGACAAAGTAAACTCATCTTCATATTCATGTCATTTAATTTTATGAAGGGGGAAAAAATCGTGACAAAAAAATCACCAGAGACCCGCCGCCTGGACGCCGCCCAGTGGATAAATGAAATGAGGAGTTTCAATTTTCAACAGAGTGGACTTTTCAGATTTTTCAGTTTCAGTCAACAAATATAATCCAGAAAATATTCTTGGATTCTAATATTGCATTAAAATTTTTTCAACATTAAATGATGGTCCAATTATTTAATTTTTTTCCTGTTTTTTAGTGAATTGGAATCCACCCTGAACAAATTCTTTTCTTGATGAATTTACTCATAGAATCTCGCCGCAGTGTTTTTCTTGAGCTAAAAAAACGATTTGCAAATTAAAAGTTCGTTTAAGAAATCTTCAAACAGAATATGTTCTCATAAGATTGATTCGCTTTATTTTGTATTTATTTATATAAACCTAAATTCTAAAATGTGTTTCTTGTGGCAAATACATAAATTTTTCGCCTCAATATGAATACCAATTTAGATGTGTTTTGAGATTTCCACATACTTTTGACGTTGTTTTTGTCTTGTAAAACTAAGTAATAAGCTCTTTTAAAAATGTTAAAAAAAATGGGAATGAGATTTCTTGAAATTACCTTTTAAAGTTTTTTCTATCCATGTTTTCGATGAATTTGGAGGAATATTAATGTTCCATGTTATAATTCCTATGTGTGGAACGTTACAGCACCCGGATATTACGATTCCGAAAACGCAATGAAGAGCTTATTAGAAAAGAAACCGAGTTACTCGTTTGGAGGGAAACCAAAACCAGTTAAAATAGAGGAAACTCCCGGTAAACTAATTAAAATATGCATGAGGTGAAACTTCATTTCTTTCAGATAAAAGCACATTTTTAAGCCTTATTCACTGCATGTGGTATAAATATTCATTTCTTTTTTCTTCCACATATTTCAATCATTCGTCTTTGCACAGCTTTGTAATTTAAATTTTTTAAAAAATGAATTTTTCATTAGTGACTTTATTAATGTAAGTTTTAAACGATGAAAGAAATTAGTCAGTAAAGCAATTAGTATGATATTTTTTCTATCTATATTATATGGTATTTTTTACTATTTCTATTTTCGCTTTAGATATGATTTATGAACATTTATTTTTCATCTGGCATGCTTCGTATTTGTAATGATGATATTTTGTAATCTATTTTTCGCTCACTTCCTGGTATGAAGAGAGGTATATGTGTGTGTTTTCGATGACAATTTACTAATTTAATATTTAAAGAACTTATTACCTATTAATTCAGTTAATTAAATTAAGGTTTGATTCCATAATAGTGGATTTACTAAATTAATATTTTATTATCACGTATTAATCAGTTGATTAAATTAAGTTTTGATTCCATGTTAGAGGATTTACTAATTTAATATTTTAAGAACTTTTGATCCATTAATCTATCAATTAAATTAAGTTGAGAGACAACATATCCCGAGTTTAAAAAATAAATAATAATAATTTTTTTATTCTGTTTATTTAGCTAGTAACTCCGTTTATTAGAAACTTTTGAATAAAATTTGTTATGAACGATTTGATAGTACAAATTTATCACATTTCTTTCTTTTTCTGTCAATTACAATATTAATACTTTAGTATCGATAAATATTAATAATTTAATATTGCACCAAAGTTACTTTAAAATGGCAACTAAAGTTACTCGTAAACGAAAAAAATAATAAATAAACTTTTAAAAATTCGGAGATAATACATTCGTTTGCGAATGAATAAATTTATTTATTTTATACGTTATAAGCCTATATTGGATTTCTATGAATGCCAGCTTCAGAACTAAAAATCCACTAGTTCGAAGCTCGGTTATACCAACGATTGACTGTATAAGCTGACCTGATTCACGATGCATCTGGTATGATTAGATGCTTTTCGGCTGATGTAATGCGGAATCTTTTATGAGGGAATGCTACTTTAGACTCTTCATTATCTTTTAACACCGATTCAAAAGTCATTCAAAAGAACAGTCTAAAACAGTCGTTTCGCTTCAAAATGGAATGAATGAACCTAATTTAATTAATTAGCTTATTATAAATAAAAGCAATCGCGAAGCAATTGCGAGTTGCATTTTATTCAATAAAAATAAGGTAAGGTAAATTCAGTAAAGTTATTTCATAAGATCTAGAATTCTAAGCAGGTTAATCAATAACAATTGTAATGACTGAGTAATAATTAATTTGAAATAGTAAATTGACTTCAATAGTAATACAGCTAACTCATTAAGTTGGTTTAAGCAGTTATTATAATATCAATAATTAATTGCTAATTATTTATAATTTAGTAAGTAAGTCTATTATTTAGAAATTTAGTAAGTAAGTCTATTATTTAGAAATTTAGTAAGTAATTCTTATTATTGTATATTTTTTTCAAGATATGTGTTTTAAATCATTAAGTAGAAAAAAATAAACATTGCCCAAATATTTTTGCATTCATAATTTTTCTTTTCTCAACTGCACGCATGCGCAAAAACGTTTTCCCTCTGTTGATATGAAAATTCTTGAAATTTTTCAAATTGTTTTGCAAAACGCCTTCGAATATATACAGCTAGATTAACAAACACGTTTCAGATTTTCAAATAATTTATTTTTTGGAAATTTTTTAGCCCCCGGTGCTTATGATCCAGAGAAGAGCGTTAAGAATGTTTTGGATTCTTCTCCACAATATTCTTTCGGTCTGAAATATAAGGATCCGAAACTCGATGATATACCGGGTAAGCTTTATTTTTGGAACTATTTAGTACAAATTATAAGATGATTAAGGAAACTCAATATATAAGAGAATATTCATTGTAAAACTTGGGTAATTCAAGTGCTTTAATTCGAATTCAACAATATCGCAATTTTTTCTCTAACTATTAACATGATTTTAAAATATCGTTTGGAATTCGAATTTATTTTCGCCTATTCGAAGTCAAAACTATAAAAAAAAAATGGTAAAAAGATTACTCTTCTTTCTTGAATTGTCTTTATCTTTGAGTTGATCATAAGTGAATAATGTTTTAAGCATCTTATTTTCTTCAAGCACTTTATTGCTGTACGATTTAGTCAATCTAAAAAAAGCAATAAAGATTTCCTCACTTTTTTTTTAGTTGACTTGTATGGACTCTGTTATTTGATTTGAAGTTTTGCTGTGCAGTTAATATGTTCAAAGCCTATTTCCTAAAATTTCTACCCTTTTTTTTTATAGAAATTATAGTTTTTAAATTAGTTAAAATATTTTAAATATAATTAATATAACTTAATTAAAATTAATAAATTTTTATTTATTTATTAGGTATTATCTAATAGAAGTACTGAATATTAAAAATAATGCTATGATTTAGATAATAGAATGGTTGAATATTAAAAGTAATGCTATGATTTTTAAGCTTAACAATGATCGTTTTTTCGCTTTCAATATTTGCAGTTTTTTTTTAAAGTTTGAATTTGTGTGGACTCTATTAATTGATTTGAAGTTTTCTTGTACAATTATTACGTTCAAAGACTATTTCTTAAAATAACTTCCCATTTTTTATTGAAATTATTATTTTTAAATAAATTAAAATATTTCAGTCCTAATTAATATGGCTTTATTAATTAAAATTATTTAATTCTTACATATTTATTACGCATTATTTAACTGAACTGTTAAATATTAAGAGTAAATCTTTACTACGAATTTTAGTTTAATAATTGTAATTATTTTTTATTTTTGCATTACTTATTTTTTGAGCTTTTTTACCCCTTAATTCGAATTTTTGGACGAAATGATTTTTACTGCGGTCCTTTCATTTTCATTAATCGATTTAGAAGAATTCATTTAATTCCTTTTTTTTGAATGAAAACATGTTTAAAGAAACGTATTTCTAGTAGTGTTGAAATCTATTTTTGCAGTTTTTATTTTATTTTAACGAAGTTTTTTTAAAAATAATTAAGTTAACAAATTTTTATAGAAATTTATATTTCATTGCTTCGAAATTTAACGTGAACGAATGCCAGTTTCATTGAGTTAATTGAGCGCGAGTTTGTCACCGTGTCCTAGAACACCAATTTTCCAAAATATTACCCCTTGCGGCTTTCAAAAATGTTATTACAATGCTTTATATATATATGTTATGGTAAACGTAATGCACTGGTAATTATGTGTAATTACCGGTGATTATCCGTAATCACCAATAAATTTTGCTGCGATTAGGAATAATCTCTGGTAATCACCGGATTACTCATATTTACCGTAACATATATATTGTTATTCATGCTTGAAAATTTCAGCTCCTGGCTATTATGACGCGGAAAATGCTACGAAGAGCTTATTAGAAAGGAAGCCGAGTTTCACGTTTGGCGGGAAACCAAAACCACCCAAAATAGAAGAAACGCCCGGTAATTCTGCTGCATTTTGCATGGAATTGCACCTAGTTCTTTTGCACAGTTTAGCACAATATGATTCTACTCGCATAAGTCTGTAGTGTTAGTTTATTAATACAGAATTCATTAGATTCATGTTCTTCTGGGTTCTGTTTAAATGCTTTTTCAATTGTGTATTTCTGCTATGTAATTTTATTTACTTGATTTCGTTCTTTGAATTGCATTTAAAATTTATTTTTTATCGGTAACCAGTCAGATTAACATTTTGTTTAATATTATTCATTGCCGAACATGATGTCTGACAATAAATGTATTGAATAAAAGAGACAAAAAATAAAACCGGAGTAAGCTTTAATGACATAGAAACTTTGATTAAAACAATTCACCGAAATGCAGTAGAAAAAGCACAAAATACAAAAATGATCAAAAGACAATTGTTTGTAAAAACATTTATTAGGAATAATTGAACAGATAACGATATAAGATGTTATAAGACCATAATGCTCAAACATTTCTCATTAACTTTGCTACTCAAGGTTTCATCAATGGAAGTGAGATTATAAATTGTTCTATTAATAGAAATGATGCTTCCATTACATGACTGTGACATTAAGACATAAGATGTTGCTCAAAGATTGCCTATCAATACTGATGTTATTGAAAATATCATTAATAGAAGTAATGTTTCATCACAGGGATGCGGCACAATGACAAAAGATAATGTTGCTCAAATATTGCTCATAGATATTTATACTACCCAAGGTTCCATCTATTGACATGAGATTCTCAAATGTTCTGTCAATAGAAATGAGACTTCTGTAAAATGGATGTAACACCATGACGCAAAATGATAATACTCCAAGAGATGTAACAGCATACGCAAGATGATGATACTCTAAAACTGCTTCTCAGTATAGTAGTTCAAGGCTCTATCAATGGAACTGAGATATTCTAAAGTACTATAAATAGAAGTTATGCTTATCACCAGCATTTGATTGCTGGACGCATCAGAACAAGTAGAGTTTTTCTGCCTGTCTGGTTGTAGCATTGGCTAGTCTTGGCAAAAGAATTAGTTTTAGAAAGGAAAAGAAGATTTATTTTTTGAAGGATTGCTGGGGCATTGGACGATTTACCTTCTATGCCCCAGCTTATCTTCACACTTGGTGCATATTTATAAATTTCAAATTCGTATACCATTGTGTGCTTTTCATGAGACAGTTTCTGTTTGTATTTAATCATTTACAAATAAGATTGCCTCTCTTGTGAGCTTTGAGCTGACCAACACCATCTATCGTCTTCTGATGGCGTTTACGTTCAAGGTTTATTTTGCCTTTCGATGATGATTATTTCTGTTGATAAAAGTTGCTTCCTCTAAGCTTTTTTAATAATAATTTGGGGATAATATTTGAATAAATGATTATAAGGAGACATGAAGATAACATGAAAGAGGGAGATAGGAATTATTATAAGGGTTAATATAGATGGTTATAAAGAGAAAGAGGAAGAGAAACAGAAATTGGCAAAGAAATCAAAATATCCATTTTTTCGTTGCAATAACTGTTTTCTTACTGTTCATATTAGGTTTTATGACATTGTGCTAAGCATTATAGATATTCCCTTTTTATTTGAAATCACTGTTTTTCTTCTAAAAATTAAAATTAAAAATTTTAATGAATATCTTTTATATATAATAAAGTCTCCATATAGAAATAACTGAGGGGGAGAATTTCAGAATTTTCAATTATTGCTGTACCAGTGAATTGGATGAATGAGAAGCTTCATTTAATGAATATGATAAATACATTAGTATTGAATAAATTTGATAAAACGCATAACAAATGAGCGATTAATAGAATGCATCATTCAAACAGTAACGAATGAAATAAATGAGGGACGGACTGAAGTGTTGATTATCAATATACCAAAATTCAACTTTAATTTAATCATTTTGCATGTAGCTCATTTTTGATTATTAGTTCTAATTATTTAGAATGCATACCAATGATAACTTATTAAATATTCTGAAACTTTAACCCATCTTCTGAATTTAAATAAAAACAATCTTATTTTAATGATGCTGTATAGCTCCATATATCTTCCAGCATTGTATTTTCATGAAAATTTATCGATAAATAAGGAAAAAATTTCGTTCTTATTGCAAAGGATGATCAAACAAAAATCAAACCTAAATTCTAATTTTCATCAAATTGTAGAACGTTTTCTGTATGTAATTTCCCAATGAAAATCGTCATATATTTCAAATCCAGAAATTTAACCTTATATTTTCAAATTCTATAATAAAGTCGAAGTCTTATATAAGTAGAAATCGACAGTAGTAAACCATCTTATGTACATTTCAGCTCCTGGAGCTTATGACCCGGACAAGAGCGTCAAAAATGTTCTGGATTCCTCTCCTCAATATTCCTTCGGACTCAAGTACAAGGATCCTAAGCCCAATGACGTACCTGGTGAGTACTTTTAAAATATTTGCATTTCTTTTCACAATTAAATTGTGTTTCTCATTTTATTTTATAGCAAACTGAATATTCCTCTATCGTCATATTCATAGATTTGATGATTATCATCATTTTTTTTTTTATGATAGAAATTTTTTTTCGCCAACTGTTTTTTTATGTGGAAAGGAACAAAGAAAATCACATTAGAAATTTTTTTTAATATATAATTTGTATAGAAACATGATATATTCAAACATGAATATGTTCAATTAATTTTTTACATTTAATTTCAATTAATTCGTCAAAATGACAAAAATATAATATGTCACAAAAACATATTTCTCTTTTAATGAAATAAATATAGAAACTTCTTTGAAATTCCTTTAAGAATTGATCTGAAATACAAAATATTTATTCATTTATTCTTAAAAACAATCACTCATTATCCCTCTCTCATTTATAGCCTTTCCTTAACAATATCGAATACAATCATATTCTGTTTATTGTCTTATACTTATTTCCGCAATTTA
Source organism: Argiope bruennichi (assembly GCF_947563725.1). Classification (NCBI taxonomy): domain Eukaryota; kingdom Metazoa; phylum Arthropoda; class Arachnida; order Araneae; family Araneidae; genus Argiope; species Argiope bruennichi. The sequence goes on from NC_079160.1 coordinate 115,525,943, forward strand.
TCCTATTTAGACAAATATATTCAATTTATTTTCCAGTTTATTTTTCAGCTTATTTATTTGTCTTTCTATTTATGTATCTATTGATAGTCATCATACATTCTTTAGATTCCTTTCCTTTTTCCTTTTCACATACCTACGCCTAAAATGGATGATGATATTCAAGAATACTTGTTAAAAATTATTGCAATTATTAATGAATGTTTTTATTATTCATAAATAACTGTAAGCTTAAATTTAATGCGCAGTATTGTAGCTTTCATTTAATACTTTCTTTGTGATATTTTTTTTCCTTTTTATGAATATATCATTTGTTAAATGCATGAAAAAAATTGGATTTGTAAATTTTAAATCATTCTTATCATCAAAAGCATATTTTAACATAAATATGACAGAATTATCGGTTTGTCTAAATATTATGTTAACCAGCAAAACGAAATATTTTAGCACCTGGTTATTATGACGCCGAGAAAGCCGTGAAGAACTTACTAGAAAAGAGTCCGTGTTATACAATTGGAGGGAAACCAAAACCTATTAAAATAGACGAAACACCTGGTAAATTTGCCAAAAATATGCATGAAAATTGAAATTCTTATTAATGCTTAACGAAATTTTTATTAATGCTTCTTTGTGCATGCGCGAATATATTTTATTATTTAGCAATAATTCAGTATTTTTTAAAAATACTTATGCCTTTTATTCTATTTGAATTTAATGATTTTAATTTATTCTTCATTTCGTCAGTAAGAAAATGTAGTTTACAGAGTTCTCATTTATGCTTAATATTTTAATTACATCTATTTAGAAAATAATTTTAAACTGCAATTAAAATAAATTTTGTAAGGAGAAAAGATTGTATGGAAGTTTCTGCTTAAGTGCCATTGAATTATAAATGTTTAAAATAACAAGTAATTATATATATAATACAATTGCAAATCTACTTCGAATTATCTTAAAATCCATAAGGATTATTTATATGGCTTAAAAAAGTCCTTTCATTGTTGCAGTGACTTTAATTTTTGAATATAAAAGCTTAATTCTTTATTTCATTGATTTTTTCTATATATATAAATTAGGTCAGATTAGGATCTTTCTAGAGTCCTTAGGCAATAAAAATCCTCGGAGCCTCTTTCCTCTTAAAATTTTCGAAAATTTTTCATATTTTTTTAAATTGATTTTTATTTATTCTTCATATAAATTATTTTAAGTAGCAAATTTTGCATACTAAAATAGCAAAAGGCTTAATTTCAGTTCACTTTTTAAATAGTTTGTTTCAGTATATCGGGAATTAAAAAACTGCGCAGTTGAAAAGTCAGAAGAATTTTAAAGCAAATGCTAAATGATAATACATTTCCTAACATAATAATATTTAATAACAGGATCAATTACTGTTTTAAATTATAAAGCTCCATATTTCCTTTAGAATTTTAAAATAACATAATATAAAAACTGGCAAATGGTAATTAGTTAGGAATACTTCTAGAATAATGTTCCAAAATTAATTTGAACAATATTTGTTTTCAATAAGTTCTATTGAGCAATTTTTATAGTTAAAAGCACGAAATTAAATAATTCTCAAAATTCGGCGATGGGACATTTTGATGGCTCGGGAGCTTCTAGACAGCTGCCTATTTTACTATCAATAATCTAACCCACATATTAATAAACATCAACAGAATAAAAAAAATTGTACATTAATATTAATTTTTGAATTACATACAAAGAACTATTCTTACACCACAATAATAATATCACAGATTTATATTATGGTTTAATATTATAAAATTTATATTAGATATTTTTGTACTGAAAATTTCTTTGCTTTCTCCAGACTTACATATAAACTTTTTGTCGTTTTTCTCAGAAAAAATTTTGTTTTTAATATTTTTTTTCGTTTAGAAAAAAATAATTACATATTTGTAAGAAATGCTTGATTTTGTACGTGTTACAAAATGCATGGTCTCTTTTAAAAATGCCTTTTTTTTATAAAACCATTTCTAAATTTTTAAAATCATGCTTCAGGCATTTTGAATTCGTATGCTTGCTCAATGGAAATATTGATTTTTCTATCAGTTCTGCTATTGTCAGAGTACTGTGCTGAATAAAAAAATTAGTGAAATTTCATGCGAAATAATGTAAAAGATTATAGCTGATAATGAATATGTCCGTTGTATTTTTGGAATTGAATACAACCTACAGATTAATCATTTGATTTCAATTAAAATTTTACTAAATTCTGGATTTCTTTTTTTTTCTGCTTTTGGTGTCGTTTATTTGGTTTCCATTATCTCTGACCAGTTTCACCTTATGCATTTACAGGAAAATAGGAATCCTTTTTCCCATTAAAGGAATCATTTGTCCGATTTATGCGCAGGTCTTCATCGTATTTCATTCCTGGCCCATTGTGTGATAAAAATGGTGGTAGCAAATTCTGTCATAAATCTTTTCTAGAAAAGAAAAACGCAGGCAAATGCTTGTCAGTGGAAAAACAATAGTCCGTTTCCTTTCCATTCAACTGAAAGAACAAAACTGCTATAATGCGAAATTAATTTAAGGGCTAAAAAATTTGAATTTAGGCCAAAATACTTATCAAATTTTATATTCTACGATTATAACAAGGGTATGCTTTATAATATGAGAATAAATATAAAAAATATATAAGCTCAAGAATTTATTTAAATAATCTCGCCGTGTTCTTCAGCGTTTTCAATTTCAAATGGATTAATTAAATCTATCTTTTAATGTTTTTGATTAAAAATAATAAGAATTACGTTTTTTAAAAATTTGATATTTAATTTGTAAAAAAGTGTGATATTATTCATTTTATATCCTTTATTGCGGTTTGTGATTATTCAAAAAAATATTAAATTAAGGGAAATATTTTTAAAAAGTCATATCTTTAAGAATATATTAATAAAAATTGATTTTTAAGGACTGGTCTTAATAAAAATTATTCGATTCATTTTACTGTTTAAGAGTTGGTCAAAAATTCATTCATTGTAAAAGTAATATATATTTTTTTTACAGGATTCCAAGATAATTTTTATTCTGACTTTTTTGATACATCTAGGCAGTAATACTCTCTCTTAGAATTACAGTATCAAAATAACGACCAATGAAAAATGTTTTGATTAAATATTCTTGACGTCCGTAACAATATAACTTTTTTTTACAAAATTTTTCTAATAATAAATAAAAGTGTAAAAATAAATTTATCCGTCAAAGTTAAAATACCCAGCGTGATTCTGTAAAACAAACGATTTCGATTTGTTAATAAATATTCATCAGATTACCTTAGAGATTATTACTTAATAATTTCTAACTTCTATACTTTTTTTTATCAATATTTGTTCGGAACGTTGAAGTTTTTTTTTTAAACTTCTAACTATGATTTTTTTTTTCCTTTATGATATAGTTATTTTTTTAAAGATATTACAAGAATATGTAAAAACAAATCTTATTGCTTTGGTACCGAAGCAAAATATAATTTATGACAGCCTTTAAATGTGTGGAATAAATAAAATTCTATTTCTATTTAGCCAGAGTCAAAAGAATTAAATTCGTTTTGTGAATCCTCTTCATGATTTGCAAATAGTGGATTCTTTTTTAATATATCGATTAATTTTCAGAAACGGTTTAACCAAAAGTGAAAATTTCAGTCTTAAAAATTAAGTAAGCATAAATTTATTTGAAAAAGTTTACATGAAATAATAGAAGAATTGTTGTCTGGTTATCATAAAATCTAATTTGGTTGGCGTAAAAGTTATTCAAGGAATTTCTTATTCTTGCATGTTTTCTTTAAATTTCAATCCATGAATCGTTGTTTTTTTTAAAAATCTGTTTAAAATATTGAGGTTTTAATGCATTTATGAATTTGTATTGTTATTTATGTTGCGTTACCATAGTTAAAAGCAACAAATAAGTAATAGTAAATAATTCGATTACAAATTTTCCTTTCTGCAAGCTATTGCATATATAGCAAAATCCAATGAATATAATGCGGCTTGATTTTAAAGTTATATTCTAATATTTATATTATATAAACAGATTTTTTGAGAAACAAAATTCGTATGTAACTGATTAAAATGAGGCTGTAAAGTTTATAAAAAGTCGCTCTTGAAATGTATGTCGCATATTTCAAGAATGCAATAATTAAATAGAAAACGAATTCTAACACACCGAACGATATTCTCGTGACTGTTGGAGCGAGACATTAATTATTTAAAGTTAAGAAATCATATAAAAACAAATAGAGCCATTTGCAGATGACGTCACTTAATAGAAATGCCGAATATTTCTTGAAATAAGAAATCTTTTTATATAAATTTTAAATATGCGAATATATTTTCACGCTCATGGATCTAAATTGATTTTACGGATCCAGACACACTGATTAAAGCAAAAATATCACAACTGTCGGTTATACAGTTTCGTTGATTAAAAAAAGTTTCGCACTGATCGTTTATCGAGAAAAACTATTAAGTGTTCTTACAGATCAAAAGATTAAATATAGTATATCAAGTATTATAATAATGTGATAATTAAATTGAATACGAGTTCGAATACTCCAAACGATATTCCGATAGCCTTTAGTAGCGATAAATTAATTAATTAGAAATCATTTATAAACTAGAAAAAGAAGTGTTATTTTTAAAATTTCGATAGTATTTTGTGTGTACCGTAAATACTAGAGTCCATTAAAGCAAACTTGGTTTATTTAGTTTTTAAATTTATTCATTGGCATCATAATTTTAATTTCTGCTTTTTATTCGCTTTTTTTCTGTAAAGCAAATTATTTTACCATGAACGTTTCAAAAGCAATACTTTTTATGGAGAATCTCTTTGCCAGTGTAGTTTGAGACAGCTTCAGCACACGTTTGCTCTTCGGCAATTATTTTTTGCACAGTTCTTGCTTGTGGCACTGTTTGCGAAAGCACACTTCTACCAGCTGAATGCACACTTCTTCAAACGGTGGCTCATTTTTTTGTAGCCCCCGGTGAATATAACGCCGCTGAAGCTTTGAGGAAATTGAAAGAATCGAAGCCGAGTTTCTCATTTGGAGGAAAACATAAGTCACTGAAAATAGAAGAAACTCCTGGTAATGAAGATGTTAACATACATTTTACTAGAATTAGTTTACTATTTTTCGGATTTTACATTTTTATCTGTTTTCATACATTATTAAAATAATGTTTTTTAGATTCTACATGCTTTTATTTAACTTGATTTGCTTCGTGTTCCTAAAGAAGTATTACTGTAAACATTTTTTCATCACTTTTTGATATTCTAGAGTTATCTAATTATTAAATGTAGCTTATCAAAGAATGAACACTGTTTCAATATTTTAAGAATTTATTTTTCAGATTAGCAGTTATTTTAAACAAATAGTCTTTTCATATTTATGACACCATCTGGTTGTAAGTTTGAAAAAATAATTATATAATAATGAATTATTACATGAATTATGAAATGATGTGCTTAAAAATAAAAAGTGCTCATAAAATATGCTTTTATTTTCAAATTGTAAAGTAGAAAGTATTTTTTTAATGAAAAATATGCAAGCCAAATAGGGCCATCTGATTTATAAGAGTGATGGTTCTAAACATAAAGTTAGGCTTCAACAAATATTATAAAAAATTCTTAAGAAGTATAAAAAATTAAAAATATTATGATTAAAATTGTGAATGAATATGATTACATTATGATTAAATATTGTGATTAAAAATGCAGTTGCTTTGAGGATTTCTGTCTGTGCTTCACGCCTTGTAAAAAAGGATTATAATTATTAAAATATTAATCAAAAATATTATTACATATTTTTTTCATTAAAGAATTATTTTTATTTTTAATAGTACGCCAATAAAAGCATGCATTTAAATAAGTCTTTTATTTTTATTATTATTTGTAATTTATTTTGTAATTCTATGAAATGCATAATAAACATAATGTAAGATAGTTTAATATACGGAAGAACATAATGTGCGTCAATGTAATATACAAAAGAAGATTAATGTACGTTTATGCAATATGCGAAAAAACATAATGCACGACAAACATTATGCTAAAAAGAAAATTTTTCTAATGAAGATAAAATTCTATCTCAAATGTTATGAATTAGAAAAGTTGTGATTTATATCAAAATGAAAGGTTAAAAACGGAAGAATTTATAGACAGCGAAATAAAAAAAAAGTATTATTGAGACCCACGTAAAATTGATGTGAGTTTAGATGTTTATTTTCGCATATGAATTTTTGTGTTTCTTTTTAAAAATATTATTACGGAAATTTTCTTGCGAGTGTGCAGTGAATTTAATACAACAAACTGGATAACGGGAAATAATGCTTTGTTTTACAAAAAACGATAAAAAAACCTGAAGTTAGGTGGTAAAAACACAATCAAGTTGAACACAAATAACATAAGTTTTAGAATTCATGACAAAAGCAGGCAGAGAATTTCCCATTCGTAATAGCGAATAGTGAGCGTAGCTTGAATGCACACAATTGCTATAACTATATAACATTATACACTATATACTATACATTATTATATATATATATATATACTATATATTATATACTATACATTATACAGTATATAATGGAACTAAATTTAAATTGCATCACTGAATAAATAATTTTTCAAATTTGATGAGGGAAAAGCTTCAAGTGGAGTTTACATTCAGCCAGCTACAATCCATCCAGTAAGACCACGCATGCTCAGAAAACGTACAATAGCAAGTGTTTGCCCCTTCGTTACCAGCGCTTGCTATTGTCCACTCTTTCAAGTCACCCGCAAGTTTACTTCTCCTCATGTGTGGTCTTCTGGAATCTTATGGGTGAAGTCGGATTTACATTCAGATAGCTACAATCCATTCAGTAAGACTACGCATGCGCAGAATCTGTATAGTAGCTAATCTCGTCGAGATAAGAACGTTGCTTTTCACTTGTCCGCTTTTTCAGCGCATGCGCAATCTTTCTTCTGCGCATGCTTGGTTTTACTGAAATTCTATGGCTGAAAGAGGGTTTATATCCAGCCAACTACAATCCATCCAGTAAAACATGCACGCTCAGTAATTGTGCAGTAACAAATACTTGTCTTATCTAGAGAAGCATTTGGTATAATCCACTCTTTCAACGCATGCGAATCTCCCTTCTGCGCATGCGTGGTCTTACTGGAATCTTATTATTGGCTGAATGTAAACCCACCTGAATAATGAATGTACTTTTCAATTTTGCCCATAATAATTTTTTAAAACATACCGACGCGCAAGAGTTAATTTAAAGGCTATAAGTTTATTAATAATATAGCAGCTCTTCCCTATTAGCACAAAATGTCCAACAACATTGCTACGATGTCTACACAATGCCGGCAGGCATACAGAGATACCATACCATCGTGGAGATATCATACAATGTCTTGTGCTAATAGGGTTATGTCATTTTGAATGATTAATAATATTCTATTTCATTGTCCCGCTGCAGCTCCCGGGACCTACGATATCGAGAAGGCGACCAGAACTGTTCTGCAAAAATCTCCTGCCTACTCACTCGGTGTTAAATACAAAGAACTAAAGCCTGATGACATTCCTGGTAACATCTTTCTCTACTAACATTATGTAATTTTCTCTTAATCTTCTCCCTTTTGTTAATCGAATGACAGTTCCACTCAATAGAATAGAGTCCCTCTTGTGATGTACGCATTTTAATATTAACTTAATAGATTAACTCTGTAATCCTTGTAACTTAACATTTAACAAATCGAGATCTCAAAGAAAAGGAAGAATATCGAAAGTTAGGATGATAAATTTAACATTTTACAATTCGGTATCTGAAAGAAACAGAAGAAAGGATATTCTTTGTCGAAAGTTAGGATAATAAACTTTAAATCCGAAAAGGAAGATCTCTTCTGATAAATAGGTTTTTCGTCATGATTGTATAAATTGCTCTCGGAATGCAGAAAATACTTTGACTAAACAGCATGTAACTTCTGCTCGAATTTTTCGACAAAGATTTGGAGAAAGAATAAAAGGTGCTATTCTCCATATGAATAATATGTTGTAACAATGGTGTTTGCACAAGACGCTCAAAATGACCGAGGCGTACACTGCGGCATGTATGCATATGCATGCCCTGTCTGATGGCATGCAATCCAATTGTGTACTATCCAAAAGGATGTAGATTACATGCACGCAGGCAACCAAGTTTCTTTCTGTAATAACTGTGATTCGATACACCATATATTACGATTACTTCCAAAGAATTCAGATCAGGTGATTGTGGAGGTCATATAATTGAACTGTTACGCACTTCCATATTATTGCAATATAATTTATTTTTCAGTATTCCTAGTGTGACGTTATACTCTTTCATCTACATTTTTTCAGAAACAGTTTATCATAGAGATATGATTCTTAGATCAATTTTTATTTTATTTTGAGTGCTTAACCTTAATTAGCTTAATTTATACAGTCCTGACTAGACAACTTTTATAGAAAATGCTGTTTTTGTAAACTTATCGTTACCTAAATTATTATCATTTTAATCATTTTACTAATTTGTGTTGTAGCTTTGTTCTTTAGCTACCGAATCAGCGGACGTATAATTCTTTGTATTCTTTTTTGAAGCAGTAATTTTTTTTTTTTTTTTACAAAATCAAGCAAAAATTATAGTTGACTACTTAATTTGAAAGCGCATTGAAGCAATCGAATTACAAATGAATGTCGAAATATGTGTCATTTACTAGTGATTCGATGTCCAATGTTAAAATCCCAATTACGATTACGATACGATCGATTAATTACTCGTATCGATCGAAATCTGATTTCGCAAACTATCTATGAAGTATAGTGAGTACGGAGCTGATGCACATCGTACCTACCGTAGTGGTTCAAACATTGTATCATTGGTGAGATATGAAGTGTTTGAGAGAGTAGGTCGTCCTTTAAGTTTCTACTACATTATCTGATTGCATTTTCAATATTGCGAGCCCGTTCCAAAATAGCTATGATATGGTTTCAAATCGGGATGTTAACCTGACAAATTAAATCATCTCGTAATTTACCATTTAGAATTTCGATATCCATTCGACTCGAATTCAGTTTCTTGAAATGCAATCAATCTCTTTCAGCTTTTGTATTTTGAGAAAATGAAGCCACAATCTGTCAATTTAAGTTTAGCAAAACTGTTTTCTCTATAAGCAAGGGTAATTGTGTTCTTAGACACTTGATGACTTTATAAATGCCTTTGCCAAAATCGTTAATCCATCTGCAGCAATAATTTTTTTAGCAACATATGTTAACTCAGTAAGTAACAATATCGCATAATAAATAAACTAAATATGTAAATAAACCGAATGAAATATGCACGTCGTCAGCTACGGAATACATACTACATGGCATGTTTAATCCTAACTGAGGAGAAGTAAATCTAGTTTGTATTTAAATTAATTTAATTATAATGTTCCACATTTAAAGTTATACTTGGAATAGTTTAGAACATTCAGATTATTCGTAGTATACTAATTTCGTATTGTTGAAATGTGGTCCGATGATGAAGATGATTTCTGAAATGACTCACCAAATTTTACTATGCACGTGTGGATAGTCATTTGACACACAATAGATTTGGATCATCAAACCAATATATACTGTGGATTTTTGGATATACTGAACATGAATCCGTTATCATCCAGTGTCACTATAAGGATTCTACTTAACCTCGGTAGACTCATTTGAGTTTGGAAGTTTAGATTTAAAATAGCTTATTCAATATATTTTTACTCCATTAAATAAAAATTTAATGCATCAAATTACTCCAAGCCAAACTACTTTTTTCTCCCATCCATTTTAGCAGGTCATTCGCAATGACTATGTGCAAGTTCACTCCAATGTGCTAGGTGATAATAATTCTAATGTGCTAAGATAATAATCTATCCATATTTTTCATTTAATTAGAATTCAGCATGAAATTGTAGCTTCAATGAAATTCGAATAAAATATCCTATTTGAACATCGGAAATGGATTGGACGTTGTAATATATTTGAATATTTAATTGCAGCACCTGGCGCATACGATCCTGAAAAAAGCACCAAAACGGTTCTTGGCTCAACACCTGCTTATTCCTTTGGCAACAAACCTAAAGATCCTAAGCCAGACGATCTTCCAGGTAAGTTGGAGAAGTATAATCCATACCATAGAAATGGAATTACTGTACAACCCCAGATACCCCAAATAAAAAAGGGAATGAGGATGTTCCAGAAATCTATTACTATTCTTTATCAAATTGGAAAATACACCAGTCTAATCCGACTGTTATTCTGATAAAAATATTTCAGATTTGATTGAATGTCATTTGGAATTGTCTTGATTTCCATTCTGCAATTCGCTCTCTTGATAACCTTTGTTTCATTGCAGTAGAATGTTCTCTAGTCATGTTCACTAACATTCAAATCCAAATTCATCACTAAAATCGAATTGAATCTAATAGGGATGCCTTAACAGAAAATAATGTATGATCTTCCACCTGATCTTGTAGTAAGAATATAATGAATCAACACAAAAGTGTAGATCTCAGCTCATTAACCTTTGTTAAAATCCAACATAAAAATGTAAATGAAATGGGTTGTTTATGATCTTATAATCAATTTTTTTTCTTGTCTAATTTCATTCTTTCTATATAAATCAAACAACTTACGAATTTAAAAAAATCTGACCGATTCTTTTGCCATTAAAACATATGGCGGGATTTGCATCTTCATCAATGAAGCAGACTAAAATTTTAGCTCCTCTTAGCGTTACAGACGGTGGGGAAAGATTATATATACTTATTACAGTATGGAAGTTTGGGCTTTTTTGTAAGCAATACGAATTCTAAAACTTTTTATAAACTGTACTTATGCTCCTTATCAAAGTTAAAATTACATTTTTAAGATTGTAGTAGATACATCAATATGTACTTAGTAAGATTTTATAGAATATAAATTAGTAATTTTTGTTTGCTTTTTGCATCTAACCTTCTTTCTATTGGTAGGACATCAGCTGGTGTTGACTGATTGCATTGTTCAACAAACTTCAATATAACTTGATCTAACAACAACACACATACAATAGCTTCTGCGGTTTAAAAAAAATAAAAGCATTAAGTAGTGCACAGAAAGGTATAGTTGGCATAATGGTGATTTTTAATTTTCACATCTTGAGAAAGCTGGGCATTTAAATATTTTTTCAGTTTATAAAATAACAAATTCGTAACTTGGGTTTATTTCTAATGTTCTAAAGTAGTCACCCTCTCTCCTCTGTCGTCCTTCTTCGGAATCTTCCATTAAGCCAACATGTGTTTATGATACTTTTTCTATTATTACCTGATCCATGATTTCGTCCAAATAATCTACGTCAGCAAAATTTTTTTTCACAAATACGCCACCATGTTTTCGTATTCAGGAATTTTTTCACCAAGATTTCAAAGTTTCCGAGTCATCTCCTTTAAGTTCAGCTCTGAGTTTTGCGATGATTCTCGTGCAGTAGAGCATCTATTTTTGAATTTACAATTTTAGATAATCTGGGTTTCTGTTAACCTGAGTTTCGTGATTCAGGGGTTTATAGTAATTCAAATTGGAAAAGGGGAAAAAATATTAATCGTAATAGTACATATATTTTTGCAATGCATTTTCTGTTTGGCATTGAGAGAAGTTTCAGCAGTTATTTTGATAGATTTCAGGATGTAAATTTTTTGAAATGTTTATTTCATTTTCAGTTTTTCGAATGTTATGAGATTTTATTAATACGTTTACTCATTTTGTATTTTGTTTTCAGCCCCTGGCGCATATGATGTCGAAAAGGTTGAAAAGACTGTCCATCAGGCATCGCCCGCTTACTCTTTTGGTTTGAAACCAAAAGATCAAAAGCCGGACGATATTCCTGGTAAGAAATAACTAGGCATTCTAGTCACTTATAAGAATAAAGTGTTCAGCTTAAGAGTTTTTCATTTTACAGAATATTTCTAAATCTTTCTTCTTTTAAATAAAATCAAGATGAAATTCAAGCTTTTGAAATAATTGGCAGCCGAAAATATTCATTGGTATTAATAGGCAACCAAAATTGTTTAAGATTGAAATATTTCAATAACATAGGAAGGATGATGTTTATGATTAAACATCATATCTTTTGCGTTACAAAATTCAAAAAGGTTTTAAACTAAAGAAACTCTATGGATCCGGCTATAAGAATTTTGGATTGGAAATTTTATTTTTTGAAAATTAGAGACAGTCTTCCATTGTACTTTATTTGCATTTTTATAACTTTTGTTTAAAGATTAAAATAATAAATGGAGTATTTTTATACCCAAATATTTATTAATAGACTGAAAAAAATTTTGATATATTTTTGCTAAAATTTGGGAATTTATTTATTGTAATTTACTTCCAAAACAATAACTTATTGTAATTTATTTATAGTAATAGTATAATTGTTCTTTGATATTTTCCTGTAGATTGTGAAAAAAAAATCTTATTTGTTTTCAAATTAAATGACATGTAACATTCTAAATAAGAGATGCAGAAATTTTAATGTGCCATTTTGATTTAAAAAATTTAAAATTTGTGTAACTTTATCTGTTAATTACATTAAGCATTTTTGCTATGTGTTAATTTGGTTTGTTTAGGAAATGTACTATTACTCTGTTAATATAAATGTTAGCAGTTCTATAAGATTAGTAATTTATATCATATTACTAATCTATTTGCTATCAGTTAATTTGTTTTATTTAGGAAATATACTATTACTCTGTTAGTATAAATGTTATCAATACTATATGATTAGTGCTGCCATTGAAAAGAAATTTTTAACTAAGCATTTAACGTTTTTTTCAGCTCCTGGAGCTTATGATCCGGAAAAGAGCGTTAAAACTGTTCTTGAACATATGCCAAGTTATTCATTTGGTGTCAAATATAAAGATCCTAAGCCTGCTGATATACCAGGTCAGTATTTGCATTATGATTAATTCATGCATTCAACTTATTTATTTGCTTGGTCATGCTTCCCAATGCTTTAACTTAATTTAATTAGTTTGCTTTTATGTATGATTCATCATTTTTTATATAATATATTTTTGTTTTTATTTTATAGAAAATTCTTCGTTCTAATAATATATAATTTTTATACATTATTAGAAGTCTGACTTTTATATACTAAGTTTCATTATAACAAATAATGCACTTTTTAGATAATGTATTTTACTTCAAATTAACTTATCTTTATTACAGCCAGTGTACGAAATATCAGTTTTATTAAAATTCTTAATGCTTCTTTTAAACATATGTATCAAACGCTAATTACTATTCATCATTTTGAATTGAACACAATCATGCTATCCATTGAAAAACACCGATTATATCGACATTTTTTATTACTTTGCCTCATGAATTTAACCATTATTACTTGATTTTAACGCAATGCAAGGTCATGTACCAAAAATTCATCAATAGTGTAGATAGATATATGCTATACGGAAGAGATAGTAAGCCGTGAATTTCAATGAAAATTGATTCTGCAATTAAAAAACAAATGGCCACTAAAGGATTTCTAAAATCCTAAACAGGACCTGAAAGTAGTTTTTAGCTAAATAAAATAAGTGCAAAAGAGGTACAAAAGAATGAAAGGAATACAAAATAGTAAATGCAGAGTAGATACAGGATGTTCAATGTTATGGTGGTCCTATTGCTAATTTCTAAGCAGTTAGAGTTAGGCTTAACAGTTAGAGATAATTCTGCTTTCTAGATGATTTCTTAACAGTTAGAGATAGGATAACAGTTTCATATAATTTCTTAATAATTAAAGATTTAAATTTTATGTTGTTTGAGTTAATACATGTATTTCTCAAAAAGATACGAATTCTAACTTTTTGTACTGTTCTCTAGGTTTTAATTATATTTAGTAAAAAATTGTAAATACTTTAAAAGATGCAATAAAAAAATTCCTATCGTTTTATAATAAAAATTGTTCGACCTACAAATGTTTAACTTAAATAAGGATAGCATACAAAATTATTTTAAAAACCAACTTGAAAAAGTTACACTTAGTTGAATAATTTCAATTTTCAAAAAAAGTAACACATTGCTAAATAATTTAAATTTGCAAACGACTCTTTAAGATCTCTCTCTCGAGCAAACAGAGATTTTCAATGTTTCCTAACTCGATCAGATTTAGTTGCAGAATAACAATTTTTTTTTGCTTAAAATGTATTATGTCAAGAATATTTTACTAAATATGATTGTAGACGTATAAAAAGTTAGATTTAGTAACTTTCTGAGAAATGCATTCATTATCTCGAATAACGTGAAATATACTCTTCTCATCATGTAAGGCACATTTCCAATTGGAACTGTTTACTTATCTCGAATGATTTTGAATTGGACTACGATAAGGACGATCATATTCTATGCTATAGAAAGTATGTAAAGAATATGAATTTGGAAATAGAATTCCAAATGTTAAGCGCTAAGGCCTATAAGTAGAAGATTAAATGATAAATAATATAAATATTAAAAAATTAGATCCCTAGATATTAAAATAAATGATAGATAAAAAAATAGATAAAAAATTAGAGCCCTGTCCAATGGATTATGTAAAGCACTGAAGTAAAACAATTTTTGATTTTATCTGTTTTATATCTTTTCTTTCGATTATTTGCGGCAAGATTTTTGTTATTCTGCTTTGCTCATCCAGTTGTGAATCGTGAGATATGGCATTAGTTTCGCGAACTGTTCGCTTCTTAGCATCTTTCCACTTCAAATTTCATTGATTTATGAGGAGAAATTAGGTTGGTTTAGTATCAATTGTTAAATAAACGTAATTCTATTTAAATTCATTATGCTTCTTTTAAAAGAAATGTTTCCTGCTTTGGATGCTAATATGATTACGAAACTACCAACCAAACAAAAAAATATAGCCTTTGTCATTCTTCCAGAATTTCCCATTTCTCTTGAATATCAATTATGACTTAATTGCATTTTATTAAAAAACATTAACAGAAAAAATTCTTATTTTATTGCTTTTATTTGAAAAAAAAAGCTTTTATCCTCATCAAGAAAGAATGAAGTTGTGAAAGACTTGATTTATAATATTCTTCGATAACTAAACGCCAATTATTCGATTTTTCAGGACAGGATAAATACACATCAATAGCGGTGATTTGCATTTTGCTGCGGCTGCAGAAATATTTCCTACTTAAAAAAGTGAATAAAGTTCTGGTTTCTATCAATCTTTCGTGATTTATCAGTTAAGCTGAGCACCAATAATCCGATTCACCCGCACATAATTAAAATTGTTCAACAGCAATAAAACAATTCAACAGTAATACTTCACATTTTATTAACATTATGAAATTCAAGATCGAGAAATTTCTATCTTAAAAAGGATCGAGAGAAAAAAAAAAAAAAAAAAAACTCATGACACTCCAGTTTTTGATATTCTTGCATGATTCAATATTTTAACCAATGACTCATTATTCGATTCACCAGCATGTAGTTGAAGCACGCCAACAGTTCACTTGCACCTCTGCACATCTTCACTTTCCATGGCTGATAAGCTCGTGCACAAGCTTGCTTATCAGTTCATTGTCAAAAAGTTCTGTATTTGATTTCCACTGTTTTCCTTCTGCGATGTTTCAGCTCCTGGCTATTACGACGCGGATCGAGCTCTGCAAAACGTGCTGGATTCGTCGCCGAGATTTTCATTCGGTGGAAAACCGAAAGCTCTTAAGATCGAAGAGACGCCTGGTAAAATTTCTGAAATTGAATAGATTCATTAGAAATTATTTTCTTAATTTTTGAATCGAATATATTGAATCAAGATGAAAGCACATTTTGAAATTTCGCATGCAGAATTTACACGATAGCATACTAGAAATGGTTAGAAAGAAACGCAGCATTTTCAATCCATGCATTTGTCACAGTAAATGTTTCAATTATAGACTCAATAATGACTTTTGCATTAAATTCCGTTTTGGATGATATGTAAATTTATGTTAAATTTATTTCCAAAAGAATATTATAAATCTGAAGGTTTTAAATTTGAAAAAAAAAAATTCAAGAGTGTAAAAAGAATTTGAAAAGAAGAAAAAAAATTGATCTTAAAGGATTTTTTTTTGTTTTAATCAGTAAAAAAATTAGAAATATTTCAAAATCAATATGTTGGAAAACATAATGATTCTGAAATATTTGATTAATTTGTTTTTACTTTCTTTATATTTTTCTATTATATCCTCGCAAAATAATTATTTGATTTAATTTTTTTTATAAATATGAGTGAATAAATACCACATGATTCTAAAATTAAATCAATAGAAATTGCTTTCAAATTCAATGAGCATTAATTACGTTATGTCTACAGAAAAAGATATTGTTTGTTACTTTGTAAAATACTTTATGCATTTCTTTTAATTCAAAAGAAGATCTAGTTTTCATTCTTACATAATAATTTTAAAATTAAATCAATAGAGATTGCTTTCAAATTCAATTAGAATTAATTACATTATGTTTACAAAAACGATATTAGTTTGTTACTTTGTAAAATACTTTATGTGTTTCATTTAATTCAAAAGAAGAACTAGTTTTCATTATTACGTAAGAAATTCATAAAGATTAATGGAGTTAACTTTGATGATTTGCGCTGTGGACTCATTTAGTATTAATTATCCCTTTGATGGTGTTTCTGATGATGGAATTTTCTTCTTCTTTTCCTTTAATTTGACAGCACGCGGTAATGTCTTTTTTTATGGAGGAAACTGTCTTGAAGGTCTTATTGCTTTTGATTTTGAGCAATTTTGTTTCTTTTTGAATCTCATAAGAAAACTTTAATTTTTTTTTGTTTCGAGTATAAGGACAATTTTTCTGATATCAATATACAGCTCAATGAATTCGTTAACCAAGAACATTAAGGGACATCAAAAAACTTTTTAACTTTTTGAAATTACAATTTATTATTTGTTTGTAGAAAAAGAAACTACAAATTGAAAAAAAGATAATTTACAAATGTTTCATATATTAAATTATTCATTTATTCTAAATTAATTAATTATTTGCATTCATATTAATTAATTAAAATTATTCCAAACCTATTTATTTTCATGCAGCCATGTTGTCATTTAGATCACATTAAATCATCTGCTTCTCAAATTTAAATCGATAGATTTAAAATTCGATTACTCTGGTTTTGCCGCAATAGCATCAATAATAAAAGGATTTAACAATCGGGATAATTGAAAATAATCTTGGCCACGTGAGCTCTAGAAATGGAGGTGTGGTGTTAAGTTCTATTTGGACCAAATCGTACTGGTATTCTGTTATTTTAAACTCACTTTTATGAATAAATATCTTTTTATAGATTCTATTTTTGAACATAACTGTATAAAAAAGTTTAAAAATTTCTGTTATTTTGTTATGTTATGATACTTTTTACTTATTTTTATTAACATAGATAATGCAGATTGTAATACATTTCTGTATCGCAATATCTTCCACTTCTTTCTTATGAGGTATCTTTGAAGATTTTATTTGCAATATTATTTAGTTTTTTTTGTCCTGTTTCATATTTTTATGGAATAAAGAATTAGGATGTTGGTATCATGGTTTTTATAAAAAGATGCTTGAATGTGGCATTTCTTTTCCAGCTCCTGGAGCTTATTCACCCGAGAAGGTTGAAACTGCTCTGAAAGGAGCTCCTAGCTACACATTCGGCTCCAAATACAAGGAGCCCAAACCTGATGACGTACCAGGTAAGTGAATGAATGACTGATACGCCCTAATAAAGTTTCCTGAGAAATAAAATGTATGTATCACAAATATTAGCGATCCTGTTTGTAAACTTCTTTGTTGTGACTATTGAAGTGTTGAAAAAATTTTTTACTTCAACAATTACAGTTACTTTCTGATAACTGTTATTAAACATAAAGCATTAAATAACATAAATCTTATTAACTGCTTCTGACGACCATTTGGTTCATTGAGAATATTTGTTCTTTTTACTTTCAATAACAGCTTTTACACATAACGATTTTCTTGAAAACCTCAACAAATTAACTAATCATAAATTGCTTTAGGCATCAGAGACATATGAGAGCTAGCTTTATAACTGTTGTGCACACAAATAAGTATAAAGTTTAAAAATATGGCTTTATTATCTAATGTATTCTATTTCAGTGACATCATAGTGGTATTAAAACGTAATCAATTAGTTTTTCCAATTCACTGCCAGAGGCATCAGCTTTATGGAATCAAAATTTACCATAAAAAAATCGATTAACTGACATTTTTCTAAAAATATTAAAATATTTTGTCATTATGAGCAGACAAGCATAAAAAACATTCTGAACTCTGGGAATGAAAAGTTAGTTACAAAACTCTATATTTTTAAGCTCATATTAAATTAAATAATTGCATATAAAATGGAATAAAATATTATAAAGCGATGCCCATGCTTTCAGTTTATCTGTATAGGTACAAATGTTCTCCACTAAATTGCATGCCTATTTCACTAGCATGATTTTTTTTATTATAAATAATACAAAGGTCATTTAGATTTTCGTAATAAGTTATAATAATAAGTAACTTTTTTCACAATAAGAAGTGAAAATAAGTTTGAATATGCATTAAGTAATGATAAGCATAAATAACAATTTAGTAATAACTAATAATAAATGTAGTAGATAATCTGAAGTTTAACTGATAAGCATTAGGAAAAAGTAATAATACCAAATAAATAATAATAAATATAAATAGTTATTTGAAATTGATAAATTTTCTACAAGTATAAAAAGTACTCATAACTTTGAATAATATCAATGAAAAGCAGTAATAAATAATAAATATAAGTAGTAAGATGAAATTGATAAATTTGTTATAAGATAAAAAGTAATCACAACTCTGAGTAATAAGTATCAGTAAAGAGCAATAATAAATAATAATTAATATAAGTAGTAAGCAGAAATGAATAAATTTGTAATAAGTATAGCAAATAATCATAATTCTGAGTAAAGAATAAATAATAATAACTTTAAGTAGTAAGTTGAAATTAATAAATTAGTAATAAGCGTATCATGTAACGATAATTTTGTGTAAATAATAAATAATAATAAGTAGTAAGTCACAATTAATAAATAAGTAATAAATGTAATGAATAATCACAAGTAATTTAAGTATCAGTGTTATAATTTTGTCTTTCCTCTTTTTTCAGCTCCCAATTCTTACAACATTCCTGACACTATTGGAGGTTGGGATAATGTAAATTACCAATCTCCACGATTCACGATGGGCGGAAAGGAAGGTGATATATGGGGCACAAATAAGGTAAGGATTTTTTGGGATGCCTCATAAAATTTTTATTACCATTGCTTTTTTTAAAAGTTTATCAGTTTCCTTATTTTTGTGTTCTTAATATTCAGAATCAATGCGAAATTTAAAATTGGATTGAATCTTTATTTTCTCGTAAAAAAAATATTTTAAGTCGTCAAATATTCGAACGCAAGATTTTAATGAATCTTCATATTTCAGACGCTCAGAATATGAAATATATATTTTTACATTAAACCTGTCCGCTTGTCTACGAAAGTGATAACTCAAAAATGATCTGAGTTAGACGAATGAAATTTGGTATGTAGTTTTTACAGGAAATTTATAAATTTCTGTCAAATTTGACCGATGTTGATTCACAGGGATTCTGGCTGGCTGTCTGACTACAAATGAATATGATGCCCACAAAGCGAAAAAATGGATAAAATTCGGTCCATAGACATAACATTTAAAGTGCATATTCATGCCAAATTTTGAACTAATTTTTTTACAGAATTAAGCATTTGTAGGTCTGTATTTTTGCATGCATGTAAACTCGATAACTTAAAAAACTTTTAAAAAATGGCATTTGGTTTGTGATATTGTGATAATATTTGCAGTTTATATCAAATTTTGGGTTCAATCGAACAAAAATGTGCTTAAATTGTTTACTCAGTTTTCTACATTATATTGAGAAGTACAAAATGCTCATATTGTAGACTGAAATTAAAAATCTAAATTTCCTGGCATTCTCACTAATTTCTTAAGTCCGCACTATTTATGCGATTAGAGGTGAAAAGGGGGGAGAGTAGACTCACCCTAATTTCTTTTATTTTATTGAATTTCATGATAAATCTCTTTTTCACGTATAGAACCCTGGCCCTGGATCCTACAACGTCGCTGAAACGGATAAAATCAAGCAGAAATCACCAGCTTACACCATGAGCCAGAAGACAGATATTCCAAGCGACAAGAGCAAGAAACCAGGACCAGGAGCCCATTCGCCGGAAAAGGTATGTGTTCAATTTGGATATAGTACTTACTCATAACAATTTCAAAAATCATTTTTATTATAGGAAATATGATTAGATTTGATTTGACCAAATGCAGAACTCTTGTTTGCTACTCGTAAAATGTTAGCAAAAATCATCAACTGATGACCCTATTAAGCATCTGTATTTAGAATTTTTTTAAAATTCATCGCTGATGTCGTAAAATTAGAAAGGTTGCCAAAATGAAAAGTGGACATGTTGATTGAAAAAAAATAACTTTATTCAAAATCAAAAGAAATCGCCATGGGCGTTGTAAACCAGACCCCATCATTCAGGTAGCGGGTCTTTGCCTTTTGCTGTAGAAAGTTGGTGGTTAATTTTTGAGAAAGTCACAGGGTGACAAATCCGCACAGTTTGGCGTGTGCTCCATTTCCCAAAGAAATTTTTTTAAGGTCGTCTCGATTTAACGGGAGACGAGTGGGAGGGCAATGTCATAAAAAAGGATCATTTGTTGTGTGCGGAGGCCTAGCCTTTTACTTTTGATTGCTTTCAGTAGTTTCATCAGAGTATTTCAGTAATGTGTTGAATTGATAGTGCTCTCTTGGAGCAGGAAATTAATCTTGAGTAGTCCACGGCAATCGAAGAATTGCAAACCGTACAAACGAGCAATGTTCCGATCTGGATGCATCCATGTACAGTACGATTTTACTTCCAATCAATTCTTCTACCACGAACAGTTTTCACTGTTGAACGCAGCATTCATTTCACATCTCCTGCCACTCTTTAGATCCGTGTTTGGTGGCGCTGCTATAGCTGTAGTCATTCTGATACAAGACGTCCATTTTTCATTTGGGCAACCCTCATTTATTTTTGACCAAATTATCAGTGCTCAATAAAGTCCTGCAGATTGCTAAATATCAACTAAATAACGTTAGTTTTATTTTCAATTATATGTTATTAAGTTGATATTTATTAACATTTTACTTGAAACTGTGCTTCTGGAAATATTGAAAAGTTTTGTATAGTCAGGTATGGTTATTAAAAAAAAACAGTGTAAACGACAATAAAAAAATTTATTTTGCGCAGGCCAGTTTTTCATCTGTCTGTTCTGCAGATGAAAGTTATTCAATATTTCTAGATCCTGCTATTGAAATAGCATTATGCTGTTTTCGCAATTTTATTTACATGAAAGATCAGTTTTCGAATAGCGCGAAACGTTTCGTTTCTAATGATAACAGAGAACTTCCATTCCAAGAAAAATCCACCTGAAACACCATATTCAGCTATACTTGTAATCTTTCAGGGCACCTGGTCTCATCACCTGGGTGTCAGAAGCCCCTCCTACATGGACCTAATCGATTTATCGACTGTGAGGCCGAGGGGAAGGTTAAGTATGTCCCATTTTCCGATTTGCTCCCTGCACCTTCTCCTCCCTGCACTGCAGCATGATTCTTAACCATCCTTGCATTTCTTAAACACTCTTCTGATGTCCGTTGCAGACCTTGAAGACAGTTCCATTTTTTAACATTCTTGTAAACTTAAGTGTTAAAACGATTTCGTTGGAATTTATGTTCCATTTCATTGAAGCACAAAATCCACGAACGATAATAAAATTAGGTTGTAACAATTGCTTCATACCAAGATCAATAATAATATGTGGAACAACCCTCATACATTTGTATTCTTTCATAAATCTATAGAAAAAGGATAAAGCGCAAATGTCAAAAACTTGGATCTTGTGATTTTGATAATGTTCAGGCTTCAGGCCTTTGGATTTGTAAAATTCTTTCAAAATATCACTTCTGCGTATCCGCCTGTTCTTTTATTGATGAGATATTTTGAAAGAAGTTGCTATTTGCACGATTTTATCATTCGGATTATTTTTGATATCTTTGTCCCTATCTGTTTGACCATCAAGTATCCATTTAGCGTCCAAAATTCAACTCAGAAGTGAGGCTAAAAAACTAATAATTAAAGATTGGTAAGAGAGACTGAATAATTCCATCAAGGGGAGAACTACCCATCAACGTTTTAAAAACGTTTCTGTTAACCGAATTGTAGGTTATATTGAACACGCTGTATTTTACATACATCAAACCCGCATCTTTGACAGAAGCTCGACTTGTCAGTGTAGCACTGAAGAAGGCTCTATAAATCAGGTGTTCAAAGCCTGTTCGCTATGACAAGAACACAGATTCAGATGGCCAAGAAATTAAATGTCTCTGGGCACCGAAGAACTCTTAAAACTTCCTTTAATTGAATCTTCTATTAAGGACATTTTGTCAAAATTCTTGCCTTTAATTCTCTCTTAATATAAAAAAGACCAATATGCGTCCTCTAGATGTCTCTTTTTCGTTTGCAAGTGTCCAGAATTATCAAGTATCGTTTGTTCCTTCGTGCTGGGTTGAGTTGTTCATCGGCGGCCCCATCAATTTCCCGCATAGCCTCTGGCTGTCGGGGTATTGCTTGCAATATCCATTCAGCGTTGTTACCTCTATATATAACAATGCTATTACTGCTTGTTCTCACTTGGTCAAATCTCAGAAATATCAATTTCCGTGAGTACCTCGTGTAAACAGCACTACCAGCGTGTGCTGGTGGTGTTACCTATAGCGGAGAAAAGAAAAATTATGTTTTCAACATTACCCATAAAGCTCTGACTCCCCCCCCCCCACCCATCTGCTTAAAAAGCAAACGTGATGCCTACATTGTTTTCAAGAGATTCATCTAGATTAAATCTTTCCCACATGTTTACAATTGGAAAGAAATTAATAAGACTTGTTTAATTAAGTTACATGTACCCTAACTAAGTGAAAACTATCACGATTTTTTTAAAAAAATTAATCTCAGAATTTTGACATTTTCAGCCACCTTGCAGCTAGCTGTTCATAATGTTTTAAATAGCACTCAATTTGCTGTAATAGACGAAAGTCCAATCTTATTCCATGTATTTGATTTATAATAAATATTTCAATGCCTTTCCTTAATATGTTATTAATTAGCGTCATTCAGAAAATTATTTGAACTGAATGTATGTTTAATGTATCGTATTAAATTTGGCTGGAACTGTCTGACAGCAGCAAAATTCGAAAATATGTTAAAGTCTCGAACATTGTATTCAAAAAAATAAAGTTGCGCTCACAATTTATGTTTGCTATTTAATTTTTTTTTGTCATTCTCAGCGGTTAATTATCCTGTATTCTGTATTTCGAATATGCAATTAATGATTAATGATTCACTTAAATGAATTTATCTTTGATATGAAAGAGTTAAGAGTGAATGTTTTTCGTACATGCTAATTTTCATATTTTCTTTATTCAATATTGACGATGACGTAGCCAAAATTTCTTCTTAATTTTGAATTTTCTTCTTTCTTGTATAAGCAATTGACCTGAATTAAAATATTAGTCTCTAAAATTCTTCTATCCATGATTAGGAAATAAATTTGATAAACACAGTTTTTAAAAACACATATTTATTGATATTCTAAAGAGATGAATTTGTATTTAATTCTTTCTTCTTTAAGCTTCCTCTTAATTATTTACTCCTTATTTTCTTCATGAAGTTCCTTCGTAGCTCCTTATTCGTAAATGCTGTATAGTGAATGCAATTAAAAAGATGGGAACCTGAGTCAGTTATATCTGAAAAATATAATCCTGTTATTTTATACCTCATGAAATTTTAGTAGTCTTCATAAATTCATTATTTGGCAACTAAGCTAAGCTAAATTAAATAAGGGCTTAGAAAATTGCATGGTTCTGGAAATCGAACACAAGCGTTTTATCCCTTTTTGTCAGTATTACATGGGGCCATGAATTTTATATAGCTATAAGATAAAGAAGGCATTTATTATGGAGGTTTCTCTTCCATCAAATGAATTGCATGAGTCCTTTCTATTGTATGAATCATACTTAATTTTTTTAAATATTTTCACTTTTATTTTTAATTTAATGTTCTTTTTTCAAAAGTTTTTTTTTTTTTATCTAAAATGTTAATTCTTTAATTCCAGGTGGTAATGCAGCATAGTCCTTCCTACTCCTTCGGTATCAAGCACTCTCCCTATTCTCATCAATACCAGAAGGAAGCAACCGTTCGCGATACGGAAACATCTGTCTTGGAGACGCACGTCGTCACCCAGACGCAAACTCATGAAGTGTTGAATCGATAAAAAATAGAATATCCGCGGAAAACAACCTCAACTGAATGACCTTCTATCTTTTTGTTGTAATTAAAAATTAAGATTTCTGTATGTATTAATATTTCTCACAGACTGAGTTTATTCTACAAATAATAATATGCTAATGATTCACCTGGATTTGGGTGTTTTGAAGATGCTTCCGTGTGGATTATCTGAAAGAATATAAATGTATAACCTTAAATACTACCATTTGTTGAGTCTCTTGAGATTGTGAGACGTTGGATAGTATCACCTTCGTGATTTTATTCTTACTGTTATTCAATGTTATTCTTCGTGATTTCATTCTTACTGTTGCTAAGTGTTATTCTTCGTGATTTTATTCTTGATGTTACCGAATGTCATTCTGAGTAAAGAATCATATTATTAGGATGTTATGTTGATCTCTGATCATTTTAAAGAATTAAAAATCAAGTATCAAATCAATAATTTAAGTAATTCAGTTTAAGTATAAAAAGAATCGTTTAAAAATTCAGCACCAATATAAAAAGAATCATTTTAAAGAATTAAATTCAAGCATTAAAAGACCAGTCTATAAAGTATTCTAAGAAATATTTTTTATTTAATTTCGGCACTTGAAAATATTTTATTCGTCAATTTATTGCTGCATAAAAGTTTTATTTATTTAATAAATTTATATTTAATTTTTATTATTAAATTTTTATAGCCATATAATCAATAAAATAGCGCCAGGAAAAATTATGGCAGTAATGAAGCAGCGTTACGTATATATGAATAAATGCTTCTATTAATTTAATATCATGTGATGAACTCGTGCAATGTATTAATTATTCGAGTTATTTTGATCACATTATTTTGGTTAAATTATTTTTTAAATGAATTTTATTTTATTATCGCCAATTTCAGTGACTTAGAATTACAAAAAAATGTGTTTTGTCTCTTGTAATACCATACATTTTAGAGTTAACGATTCTTGCTTTCCTTCTAATAGGGGTTTAAAATAAGAGTCGTAATAGAGATTTAAAAGAAAATATATTATTGATTGGATAGTATGTGGTGTTGAAGTCCCTAAAATATTGATTTTTTCCTTCTTTTTTTTTAATCCTTGTGTCATTTTTTGACAAATTAATTACATGCAAAAGTTTTTTCTGTTTAACTTCTGTAAAATTATAACTTGTCATTGTTTGTTTCTGTATACTGACTTCATCTAAACATTGTGCACATAAACACCAAGTTTATTAAAAAGATCTGAAAAACATATAAGTTTTATTATCAGAAGTAAAATGATCTGTGATTTACAATTTAGTTTCTTGTTTAAGAAACGTTTACTTTTTTGTGTATGTTTTCCTGTCATAAGAATTTTCATTGTTTAATTATACTCTTTTTTATATGAATTAATAGTATTAAAATGGTTTTACTAACCAAATGCCAATAAGCTACTCACTGCGATACAAGTAAAAGCCTTGTATCAAAGCTGTCTTTAGTAGTTTGGCGAGTGATGGGGAAAATGTGCTTTTAACTTAATGAATCCGAGAGTGATAACTGTTTGGCGTCGATTCTGGCGACATTCATTATTTTCATCGTGTTTTGATATGCCGTAGATTTTGATGTGTTGTGGAAATAAAGTTTACTTTTTTAAATCTGTGGTCTTACTCTTTTATTTCTGTATATTTATTTTTTCAAAGAAAAGTATAAAGAAATAATAAATATTAATCACTTCATGTATTAAAATCGAAATATCATTGAACATTTTGAAATAGAATTGAATTAAAATTAATTGTTTAATGATTAAAAGTAACAAGATTGTAATCTTATGACAAATTAAAGCAGTTGTAGGACGTGCAGTTTTTAAGGTGTTATTAAATAAAATCAGATGTTAACGTTTTATTTGGAAGCTTCACAAAGTTTGTTGCGGTACAACTCAGAACTATATAGCAATAGCAATATAAAAAAAATCCTTTCTACTTTACGAACTTGACGATATAACTTGAAGGTAAGGTTTCCGTTTTTTACGACCAGAAATTTCTCTTCTCAACATCCAATTTCATCGAAAATCAATCATCTTGATGCACCTAAATTACGAATGTTTCGCAGGATGGTGTGGAATTTAAATTTCGAAACAGTTGCGAACCCGACTGTCATCTTCATTATCACACACACACACACAAAGGAAATATTTCTAAATCATAACCTTGAATCAAGTTATACTAAAGCATTAAAAATTTTAATCTATTTAAAAATTAGCCTAAAGGTAATGATAGTTTTAAAATCACCGAGGTCCAGTCCTGTATGTACATATCAATTATGTTTAATAGTTAAAACAATATTATGCATAAACCCTGGATTTACATATCAACTATGTTTAATTGTCAAAACAATATTATACATAAATCTTTCCTTTCCAATTATACTGTCAAATTCATGTCAAGATCTGCAATCGCGTTCTTTTGGCTGAGAGGTATGGGCAACTATTATTTAATTCAAATTCACGCAGGTTAAAACTTATTTGTGATAATATTAATGCCATCAAAAACATAACTTGTAAAAAAAACCAAGTCTCGCCACTCAGTTCTTCTATCGTAAAAAGTTGTGAGATCCATGTTATACCAAGTCGGTCAATTTATTCAGTCCCTACTTAATGGTCCTTCTGTCTTAAGTTATTACGTAATTAGCTAACTTAACAACATCTTATAGTAACCATATCAATATTAAAAATCGTTTATGGTTAAAATAAATAGATTGACTTGGTCATCGCATAGATAGACTTGACTTCTCGGTGAACTTCGGGATGAGACCCCATCGCATGAAATCACAATGTATCTTTACATTAAATTAGATTACATTAACATATTATATTAAATTAGATTGTTTAGTGCGATAGATTCGTTATACTGAGGGAACCTAACAACTTGTTAGTCTCAGCAGTTGATAGTTTTTCAAAAGGTGACTTTTCTCTTACCGGCGGAAGCTGTAAGATATCTCCGAAAACTAAAAGATGTTTTTTTCCAAACCACCCATTCTGATCGTCGCTTGTGTCGAATATTTAAGATAAGTGTAAATGAATATATGTTAAAGTAACATTGGATATCATCGACACTTCGTCTATGATAAACAATACTACTTCTTTCAAATCTGATCTCAGAACTTGGAGCCCTTCATCAGAAAGTGGCTTGTACTTCGGTGTTTGCTTGTGTTCTACAGGCAGCTGCAAACAGTCTATGTATAGTCAATCCATTCATATTGAATGCAGGTATTCCTGTTGGACCACTAACTGCCACTTTTTTTTTTAAAAAATACGTCTTAACCCAAACTTTCAGAGTCTTTACTAAAAAGCTCTTTCGAGTGCCACCAGTTCCAGTCACAAAACAGCATAAAACGTCAGCGTTATTATTAGTTGTGTCCATTTTATTTGTGATCATATCGAAGACTCTTTTGTGATCGGCATTAGGTTTTGCGATCATGCTTTGAAGATCAGTTTGCTCTTCTTCTACCAGATTGATTCTCTGAAAGTCACCCTTTGCGTTTGCAGCTTCCACAGCTTCAAATTGAATTATTTCAAATTAGATATTTTTACAAACCTGTAATTTTGCTTCCCATCGCGAATAGTGTCATCATAAGAAAGATCGTTTTACAGCAATCTGTATTGGATGCTGTCGGATGCCGAGCCAGTAATCCCAGAGCTTGGTGATAAACTTAGCGACCATTTGGCGACTTGGCGACGAATTTGCCGACAAAATGGATAATGCTCCAAACTTCGAGAAATTTATCGATCCGTCCATTATTACACGCATATTTTAGTTTTTCCTTGATTTATACACTAAACACTAATTGTATTCTAAATTTGAAGCTTCTATGTCTGCTAGAAGTGCCTTTATTTTTTTGTTGATCTGTCAGTCAGTAAGTCAGTCAGTGAAAAAATTCACAAAATTTGACTAGTTAAAATTCTTAAACTACTGGTTCAAATTTAATGAAATTTTAAATATACCGTGTTTATATAATGCCTGCTTGGTTACTGAAAATTCAGGCTTCTAGTTGCATCCAAAACGAAGTTATAGGAGATCGAACTGCTTCGAGAAAAGGATGGTACGGCCGTGACGCTTTGTTTTTGCTCGACTTGGCAGATAATATTTTTAATATTAAAATAAATTATTCCAAAAAATTAGATTATAATATCCAATAGTGGTTAACTGATTAGTATAACTACTGATTAAAATCAGTGATTAGATCAATAATTTTCTACATGATTGGACACATCACACCATTGATCATCCTGAAGATCACCTTGATAGTGGATCTTCATTAAAATAATAAGATAGTTTTGCTGAACTGAAAGTAATTCCATGGCCATCAAATGGGCTGCTTAACATGGCACGTTACATTCGCAGAATAATAAAGCATATTTTGTTAAATTTTTAATAGAGGAAGATAAATAATGTAAAATAATGACATGCACAATTCTTGCATTTGTATATGTGCTGCACGGTCCAATTTACTACACTTTCATGAAAAATGCAAATTTAGTTAATGTGGAAGCACGCAAGAACACTAATTGTGTTTTTTGTATGCTAAGAGAAAGTAATGACAGTTATTTTAATTATTGTTATTTAAAATGTCATGTAGTAGAATATATTTCTACTGTTTAACAATGCCTGCTTAGATGAGGTTTAAATACGTGTGATAAGAAAGTCCTACCAGTAATTTGTACATTAATCGTTCTGTTTAATTAACCTCAAGAATAGCTGCTCCTTTAGTTTGTTTAAATGGATGGGTCAATGTAGATGGTAGAATGATGTCTCAAAACCTAACATAGAGTAACGTTTTAGCCCCTCTTCATGTTCGATAATAGACGATCCAGAATTTGTTAAAATAATTCGAGTTAGGAAAGGTGGAGAGAAAGCAACATTATGAAGAATAGACATGATGAAGAAAACTCCTCAATGCCATCTCGATATGCAAAATTAGAATCTTCAATCTCCAATTTCATCTTAAAAAAAAAGTGATGTGTGCATCAGGAAACCTCACTACCACTGAATAAAGAAATATCGAGAGGAATTTGAAAATATATTTCTGTTAGCTGTGGAGGGTTCGGATAAGCAGCATTTCGCAAGATGGAACGCATTTTGATACTACTCATTTAATTACTGGTTATGAAACGATGGATGAGCCGTAGGGTGGGAAATCAGGGTTAGGACGACAACTGCGTCGCATGCAGAAAAATTTAATTGATAACGCTTTGATCAGGAGGTCGTTACAAAAACTAAAATCTTTTTCAGCAGCATGGTTGCTTTGAGACATTATTAAACCTTGCCTTATGGTTCTTTTAGCGGGATTCCAAAGATCTTCTGCCATGTTTTATACTGCTCGACACCCAAACCACACTATTACGCGCAAACAAAAAGCACCTGAAGAAGACTTAATATAAAAAAGAGTTACACTCATATAAGTATACTATAGACTCTTGCATTTAACATAAAAATTTTCCAGAAACTTTTACCCCATCTGAATGTTTTACACATGATTAGTACGTAAACGACAAGAACTTGAAAGTAATCTAAATTTGCTTTTTAACGTCTGTACGAGTGAAAGCAGATCATGAAGAATATACAGCCTCCAAGAAATCTAAACGCATAAATCTGAGCCTCGATTTCATTCATTAGAAAACGGAAAGTATAAAAGACCTATAATTTCCTAGAAGAAAAAATGACAGTCCAACTTGTTACATATGTCCCTCTTCTTTTTTAACCAATACTCATTTACTACAACCAAATTCATAAGTATAAACTGGAGGAGATGCGTCATCAGCTTGAAATTATGCAGACTGAAGACTTCTAATGACAAATTCTACTCATTTTAAGCCCTGTCTCCCGTCTATTAGTACCAGGGACATGATATAGACCTTATTTACAAAAGGGAGCTATTGAATAATGTGTGATACAGAAGAATAATTTGTGTACTTTGTGGTGCTGTCCACCCACTCCACCCTCTAAAGTACTCACAAATAGCATGTAATGGAGACTCAGACATAAATACCATATAGACTACCGTTTCTAACACATTAATCTACCCGAACGAAATCATAAATATAAACTGTAGGAGTTACGTCATCAGCTTAAGATTTCTATTAGCGTCATCAGCTTGTTTAAGATTTCTACTAGCACCTTCTCGTTTTGGAAACTGTCTCACGTCTATCTTTTAGTAACGGGGAAAAGAAAGAGGCCTTATTTACACCAGGGAGCTGTTGAATGAAGTTTGATACACAAGAATTTGTTGTGTAATTTGTGGCGCTGTCCGCCCCACCCACCCTCTTAAGCAAACACAAAAAGCACGTGACGGAGACGTAAACTATTAGTTTTTACAGAAATAACCTACAGTCTACCGTTTCTAACACACTAATCTACCCTTAATATTTTTGAAGGGAAATGTCCCTAAACGAAAGGAAAAACCTAAGGAAAGGGTAATTAAATTGTGCTTACTAAATAATTTAAGTGCAAAAGCTTATAGTGAAGAGTACTCTGAGTGTTTAAAATCTAAACATGTAAATCTTAGCCACAATTTCATTTATGAGAAAAGGGAAAGTGTAAGAGACCTAAAATTTCCTAGACGGGTAAATTACAATTCTAAATGTCAAATATGTCCCTTTTCTTTTCTAGCAACTAGTATTCTATTACTCCCGAAATCATAAATATAAACTGTAGGAGATGCATATTCAACTTAAAACTGCGTTTGGTAAAGATTACTACTAGCACCTTTTCGTTTTGAAAACTGTCTCACGTCTATCTCTTAGTACCGGGGAAACGGGAGAAACAATATATACAACAGGGAACTATTGAAGGATGTGTGATTCAGAAGAATAAGTTGAGTACTTTGTGGTGCTGTCCGCCCCATCCACCCTCTTAAGCAAACACAAAAAGCACGTCACGGAGATTTAAACTAACAGATTTTACATGAGTAACCTACAACCTAACGTTTCTAACACACTAACCTACCCGAACCTTCCATTTCATTTTAATACTTTGCACGTGATATGTCCTTAAACAAAAGGCAAATGAGAGTTATTAAAATTAGTTTACTCAAACCTGAAACAAAAGCTTATAGTGAAGAGTACTCTGCCTGTGTGAAATCTAAAAATGTAAATCTTAGCCTCGATTTCATTTGTGAGAAAAGGGAAAGTGTAAGAGACCTAAAATTTAGAGACGGGAAAATAATAATCCTACATGTCAAATATGTCCCTTTTCTTTACTAGCAACTAGTATTCTATTACTCCCGACATCATAAATATAAACAGTAGGAGATGCATCTTCAACTTGAAAATGTGTTTGGTAAACATTTCTACAAGCACCTCCTCGTTTTGAAAACTGTCTCACGTCTATCTCTTCGTCCCGGGGAAACGGGAGAAACCATATTTACACCAGGGAGATATTGAGACATGTGTGATTCAGAAGAATAAGTTGAGTACTTTGTGTTGCTGTCCGCCCCATCCACCCTCTTAAGCAAACACAAAAAGCACGTCACGGAGATTTAAACTAACAGTTTTTACATGAGTAACCTACAGCCTAACGTTTCTAACACACTAACCTACCCGAACCTTCCATCTCATTTTAATACTTTGCACGTGATATGTCCTTAAACAAAAGGCAAATGAAAGTTATTAAAATTAGCTTACTCACACCTGAAAGAGTGAAAGCGGATAGTGAAGAGTACTCGGCCTGTGTGAAATCTAAACATGTAAATCTTAGCCTCGATTTCATTTGTGAGAAAAGGGAAAGTGTAAGAGACCTAAAATTTCCTAGACGGGAAAATTATAATCCTACATGTCAAGTATGTCCCTTTTCTTTACTAGCAACTAGTACTCTATTACTCCCGAAATCATAAATATAAACTGTAGGAGATGCATCTTCAACTTAAAACTGTGTTTGGTAGAGATTTCTACTAGCACCTTCTCGTTTTGAAAACTGTCTGACGTCTATCTCTTAGTACCGGGGAAACGGGAGAAACCATATTTACACCAGGGAGATATTGAAGGATGTGTGATTCAGAAGAATAAGTTGAGTACTTTGCGGTGCTGTCCGCCCCATCCACTGTCTTAAGCAAACACAAAAAGCACGTCACGGAGATTTAAACTAACAGATTTTACATGAGTAACCTACAACCTAACGTTTCTAACACACTAACCTACCCGAACCTTCCATTTCATTTTAATACTTTGCACGTGATATGTCCTTAAACAAAAGGCAAATGAGAGTTATTAAAATTAGCTTACTCAAACCTGAAACAAAAGCTTATAGTGAAGAGTACTCTGCCTGTGTGAAATCTAAAAATGTAAATCTTAGCCTCGATTTCATTTGTGAGAAAAGGGAAAGTGTAAGAGACCTAAAATTTAGAGACGGGAAAATAATAATCCTACATGTCAAATATGTCCCTTTTCTTTACTAGCAACTAGTATTCTATTACTCCCGACATCATAAATATAAACAGTAGGAGATGCATCTTCAACTTGAAACTGTGTTTGGTAAACATTTCTACAAGCACCTCCTCGTTTTGAAAACTGTCTCACGTCTATCTCTTAGTACCGGGGAAAAGAGAGAAACCATATTTACACCAGGGAGATATTGAGACATGTGTGATTCAGAAGAATAAGTTGAGTACTTTGTGTTGCTGTCCGCCACATCCACCCTCTTAAGCAAACACAGAAAGCACGTCACGGAGATTTATACTAACAGTTTTTACATGAGTAACCTACAGCCTAACGTTTCTAACACACTACCTACCCTAACCCTCCATCTTATTTTAATACTTTGCACGTGATATGTCCTTAATCGAAAGGCAAATGAAAGTAATTAAAATTAGCTTACTAAAACCTGAAAGATTGAAAGCGGATAGTGAAGAGTACTCTGCCTGTGTGAAATCTAAACATGTAAATCTTAGAATCGAATTAATTTGTGAGAAAAGAGAAAGTGTAAGAGACCTAAAATTTCCTAGACAGGAAAATTATAATCCTACAAGTCAAATATGTCCCTTTTCTTTACTAGCAATTAGTATTCTATTACTCCCGAAATCATAAATATAAACTGTAGGAGATGCATCTTCAACTTAAATCTGTGTTTGTTAGAGATTTCTACTAGCACTTTCTCGTTTTGAAAACTGTCTGACGTCTATTTCTTAGTACCGGGGAAACGGGAGAAACCATATCTACAACAGGGAGATATTGAAGGATGTGTGATTCAGAAGAATAAGTTGAGTACTTTGTGGTGCTGTCCGCCCCATCCACCCTCTTACGCAAACACAAAAAGCACGTCACGGAGATTTAAACTAACAGTTTTTACATGAGTAACCTACAGCCTAACGTTTCTAACACACTACCTACCCTAACCTTCCATCTCATTTTAATACTTTGCACGTGATATGTCCTTAATCGAAAGGCAGATGAAAGTAATTAAAATTAGCTTACTAAAGCCTGAAAGAGTGAAAGCGGATAGTGAAGAGTACTCTGCCTGTGTGAAATCTAAACATGTAAATCTTAGCCTCGATTTCATTTGTGAGAATGGGAAAGTGTATGAGACCTAAATTTTCTTGGACGGGAAAATTATAATCCTACATGTCAAGTATGTCCCTTTTCTTTACTAGCAACTAGTATTCTATTACTCCCGAAATCATAAATATAAACTATAGGAGATGCATCTTCAACTTAAAACTGTGTTTGGTAGAGATTTCTACTAGCAAATTCTCGTTTTGAATTTTGTCTCACGTCTATCTCTTAGTACC
Organism: Argiope bruennichi; assembly: GCF_947563725.1. Classification (NCBI taxonomy): domain Eukaryota; kingdom Metazoa; phylum Arthropoda; class Arachnida; order Araneae; family Araneidae; genus Argiope; species Argiope bruennichi. The sequence continues at coordinate 115,560,171 of NC_079160.1, forward strand.
GGGGAAACGGGAGAAACCATATTTACACCAGGGAGATATTGAGACATGTGTGATTCAGAAGAATAAGTTGAGTACTTTGTGATGCTGTCCACCCCATCCACCCTCTTAAGCAAACACAAAAAGCACGTCACGGAGATTTATACTAACAGTTTTTACATGAGTAACCTACAGCCTAACGTTTCTAACACACTACCTACCCTAACCCTCCATCTTATTTTAATACTTTGCACGTGATATGTCCTTAATCGAAAGGCAAATGAAAGTAATTAAAATTAGCTTACTAAAACCTGAAAGATTGAAAGCGGATAGTGAAGAGTACTCTGCCTGTGTGAAATCTAAACATGTAAATCTTAGAATCGAATTAATTTGTGAGAAAAGAGAAAGTGTAAGAGACCTAAAATTTCCTAGACAGGAAAATTATAATCCTACATGTCAAATATGTCCCTTTTCTTTACTAGCAATTAGTATTCTATTACTCCCGAAATCATAAATATAAACTGTAGGAGATGCATCTTCAACTTAAATCTGTGTTTGTTAGAGATTTCTACTAGCACTTTCTCGTTTTGAAAACTGTCTGACGTCTATTTCTTAGTACCGGGGAAACGGGAGAAACCATATTTACAACAGGGAGATATTGAAGGATGTGTGATTCAGAAGAATAAGTTGAGTACTTTGTGGTGCTGTCCGCCCCATCCACCCTCTTACGCAAACACAAAAAGCACGTCACGGAGATTTAAACTAACAGTTTTTACATGAGTAACCTACAGCCTAACGTTTCTAACACACTACCTACCCTAACCTTCCATCTCATTTTAATACTTTGCACGTGATATGTCCTTAATCGAAAGGCAGATGAAAGTAATTAAAATTAGCTTACTAAAGCCTGAAAGAGTGAAAGCGGATAGTGAAGAGTACTCTGCCTGTGTGAAATCTAAACATGTAAATCTTAGCCTCGATTTCATTTGTGAGAATGGGAAAGTGTATGAGACCTAAATTTTCTTGGACGGGAAAATTATAATCCTACATGTCAAGTATGTCCCTTTTCTTTACTAGCAACTAGTATTCTATTACTCCCGAAATCATAAATATAAACTATAGGAGATGCATCTTCAACTTAAAACTTTGTTTGGTAGAGATTTCTACTAGCAAATTCTCGTTTTGAATTTTGTCTCACGTCTATCTCTTAGTACCGGGGAAACGGGAGAAACCATATTTACACCAGGGAGTTATTGAAGGATGTGTGATTCAGAAGAATAAATTGAGTACTTTGTGGTGCTGTCCGCTCCATCCACCCTCTTAAGCAAACACAAAAAGCACGTCACGGAGATTTAAACTAACAGTTTTTACATGAGTAACCTACAACCTAACGTTTCTAACACACTGACCTACCCGAACCTTCCATCTCATTTTAATACTTTGCACGTGATATGTCCTTAAACAAAAGGCAAATGAGAGTAATTAAAATTAGCTTACTAAAACCTGAAAGAGTGAAAGCGGATAGTGAAGAATAATCTGCCTGTGTGAAATCTAAACATGTAAATCTTAGCCTCGATTTCATTTGTGAGAAAAGGGAAAGTGTAAGAGACCTAAAATTTCCTAGACGTTAAAATTCTAATCCTACATGTGAAATATGTCCCTCTTCTTTACTAGCCACTAGTATTCTATTACTCCTAAAATCATAAATATAAACTGTAGGAGATGCATCTTCAACTTAAAACAGTGTTTGGTAGAGATTTCTACTAGCACATTCTCGTTTTGAAAACTGTCTCAAGTCTATCTCTTAATACCGGGGAAACGGGAGAAACCATATTTACACCAGGGAGATATTGAAGGATGTGTGATTCAGAAGAATAAGTTGAGTGCTTTGTGTTGCTGTCCGCCCCATCCACCCTCTTAAGCAAACACAAAAAGCACGTCACGGAGATTTAAACTAACAGATTTTACATGAGTAACCTACAGCCTAACGTTTCTAACACACTAACCTACCCGAACCTTCCATCTCATTTTAATACATTGCACTTGACATGTCCTTAAACAAAAGGCAAATGAAAGTAATGAAAATTAGCTTAATACAACATGAAAGAGTAAAAGCGGATAGTGAAGAGTACTCTGCCTGTGTGAAATCTAAACATGTAAATATTAGCCTCGATTTCATTTGTTAGAAAAGGGAAAGTGTAAGAGACCTAAAATTTCCTAGACGGGAAAATTAAAATCCTACATGTCAAGTATGTCCCTTTTCTTTACTAGCAACTAGTATTCTATTACTCCCGAAATCATAAATATAAACTGTAGGAGATGCATCTTCAACTTAAAACTTTGTTTGGTAGAGATTTCTACTAGCAAATTCTCGTTTTGAATTTTGTCTCACGTCTATCTCTTAGTACCGGGGAAACGGGATAAACCATATTTACACCAGGGAGTTATTGAAGGATGTGTGATTCAGAAGAATAAATTGAGTACTTTGTGGTGCTGTCCGCTCCATCCACCCTCTTAAGCAAACACAAAAAGCACGTCACGGAGATTTAAACTAACAGTTTTTACATGAGTAACCTACAACCTAACGTTTCTAACACACTAACCTACCCGAACCTTCCATCTCATTTTAATACTTTGCACGTGATATGTCCTTAAACAAAAGGCAAATGAGAGTAATTAAAATTAGCTTACTAAAACCTGAAAGAGTGAAAGCGGATAGTGAAGAATAATCTGCCTGTGTGAAATCTAAACATGTAAATCTTAGCCTCGATTTCATTTGTGAGAAAAGGGAAAGTGTAAGAGACCTAAAATTTCCTAGACGTTAAAATTCTAATCCTACATGTGAAATATGTCCCTCTTCTTTACTAGCCACTAGTATTCTATTACTCCTAAAATCATAAATATAAACTGTAGGAGATGCATCTTCAACTTAAAACAGTGTTTGGTAGAGATTTCTACTAGCACATTCTCGTTTTGAAAACTGTCTCAAGTCTATCTCTTAATACCGGGGAAACGGGAGAAACCATATTTACACCAGGGAGATATTGAAGGATGTGTGATTCAGAAGAATAAGTTGAGTGCTTTGTGTTGCTGTCCGCCCCATCCACCCTCTTAAGCAAACACAAAAAGCACGTCACGGAGATTTAAACTAACAGATTTTACATGAGTAACCTACAGCCTAACGTTTCGAACACACTAACCTACCCGAACCTTCCATCTCATTTTAATACCTTGCACGTGATATGTCCTTAAACAAAAGGCAAATGAAAGTAATTAAAATTAGCTTACTAAAACCTGAAAGAGTGAAAGCGGATAGTGAAGAGTACTCTGCCTGTGTGAAATCTAAACATGTAAGTCTTAGCCTCGATTTCATTTGTGAGAAAAGGGAAAGTGTAAGAGACCTAAAATTAAATAGACGGGAAAATTATAATCCTACATGTCAAGTATGTCCCTATTCTTTACTAGCAACTAGTATTCTATTACTCCCGAAATCATAAATATAAACTGTAGGAGATGCATCTTCAACTTAAAACTGTGTTTGGTAGAGATTTCTACTAGCAAATTCTCGTTTTGAATTCTGTCTCACGTCTATCTCTTAGTACCGGGGAAACGGGAGAAACCATATTTACACCAGGGAGATATTGAAGGATGTGTGATTCAGAAGAATAAGTTGAGTACTTTGTGGTGCTGTCCGCCCCATCCACCCTTTTAAGCAAACACAAAAAGCACGTCACGGAGATTTAAACTAACAGTTTTTACATGAGTAACCTGCATCCTAACGTTTCTAACACACTAACCTACCCGAACCTTCCATCTCATTTTAATACATTGCAGGTGATATGTCCGTAATCGAAAGACAAATGAAAGTTATTAAAATTAGCTTACTAAAACCTGAAAGAGTGAAAGCGGATAGTGAAGAGTACTCTGCTGTGTGAAATCTAAACATGTAAATCTTAGCTTCGATTTCATTTATGAGAAGAGAGAAAGTGTAAGAGACATAAAATTCCCTAGACGTAAAAATTATAATCCTACATGTCAAATATATCCCTTTTCTTTACTAGCAACTAGGATTCTATAACTCCCGAAATCATAAATATAAACTGTAGGAGATGCATCTTCAACTTAAAACTGTGTTTGGTAGAGATTTCTACTAGTACCTTCTCGTTTTGAAAAAGGTCTCACGTCTATCTCTTAGTACCGGGGAAACGGGAGAAACCATATTTACAATAGGGAGATATTGAAGCATGTGTGATTCAGATGAATAAGTTGAGTACTTTGTGGTGCTGTCCGCCCCATCCACCCTCTTAAGCAAACACAAAAAGCATGTCACGGAGATTTAAACTAACAGTTTTTACATGATTAACCTACAGCCTAACGTTTCGAACACACTAACCTACCCGAACCTTCCATCTCATTTTAATACTTTGCACGTGATATGTCCTTAAACAAAAGGCAAATGAAAGTAATTAAAATTAGCTTACTAAAACCTGAAAGAGTGAAAGCGGATAGTGAAGAGTACTCTGCCTGTGTGAAATCTAAAAATGTAAGTCTTAGCCTCGAATTCATTTGTGAGAAAAGAGAAAGTGTAAGAGACCTAAAATTTCCTAGACGGGAAAATTATAATCCTACATGTCAAATATGTCCCTTTTTTTTACTAGCAACTAGTATTCTATTACTCCCGAAATCATAAATATAAACTGTAGGAGTCGCATCTTCAACTTAAAACTGTCTTTGGTAGAGATTTCTACTAGCAAATTCTCGTTTTGAATTCTTTCTCACGTCTATCTCTTAGTACCGGGGAAACTGGAGAAACCATATTTACACCAGGGAGATATTGAAGGATGTGTGATTCAGAAAAATAAGTTGAGTACTTTGTGGTGCTCCCCGCCCCATCCATCCTCTTAAGCAAACACAAAAAGCACGTCACGGAGATTTAAACTAACAGTTTTTATATGAGTAACCTACAGGCTAACGTTTCTAACAAACTAACCTACCCGAACATTCCCTCTCATTTTAATACTTTGCACGTGATATGTCCTTAATCGAAAGGCAAATGAAAGTTATTAAAATTAGCTTACTCACACCTGAAAGAGTGAAAGCGGATAGTGAAGAGTACTCTGCCTGTGTGAAATCTAAACATGTAAATCTTAGCCTCGATTTCATTTGTGAGAAAAGGGAAAGTGTAAGAGACCTAAAATTTCCTAGACGGGAAAATTATAATCCTACATGTCAAGTATATCCCTTTTCTTTACTAGCAACTAGTATTCTATTACTCCCGAAATCATAAATATAAACTGAAGGAGATGCATCTTCAACTTAAAACTGTGTTTGGTAGAGATTTCTACTAGCACCTTCTCGTATTGATTTCTGTCTCACGTCTATCTCTTAGTACCGGGGAAACGGGAGAAACCATATTTACACCAGGGAGATATTGAAGGATGTGTGATTCAGAAGAATAAGTTGAGTACTTTGTGTTGCTGTCCGCCCCATCCACCCTCTTAAGCAAACACAGAAAGCACGTCAAGGAGATTTAAACTAACAGTTTTTACATGAGTAACCTACAGCCTAACGATTCTAACACACTTACCTACCCGGACCTTCCTTCTCATTTTAATACTTTGCACGTGATATGTCCTTAAACAAAAGGCAAATAAAGTAATTAAAATTAGCTTACTAAAACCTGAAAGAGTGAAAGCGGATAGTGAAGAGTACTCTGCCTGTGTGAAATCTAAACATGTCAATCTTAGCCTCGAATTCATTTGTGAGAAAAGAGAAAGTGTAAGAGACCTAAAATTTCCTAGACGGGAAAATTATAATCCTACATGTCAAGTATATCCCTTTTCTTTACTAGCAACTAGTATTCTATTACTCCCGAAATCATAAATATAAACTGAAGGAGATGCATCTTCAACTTAAAACTGTGTTTGGTAGAGATTTCTACTAGCACCTTCTCGTATTGATTTCTGTCTCACGTCTATCTCTTAGTACCGGGGAAACGGGAGAAACCAAATTTACACCAGGGAGATATTGAAGGATGTGTGATTCAGAAGAATAAGTTGAGTACTTTGTGTTGCTGTCCGCCCCATCCACCCTCTTAAGCAAACACAGAAAGCACGCCAAGGAGATTTAAACTAACAGTTTTTACATGAGTAACCTACAGCCTAACGATTCTAACACACTAACCTACCCGGACCTTCCTTCTCATTTTAATACTTTGCACGTGATATGTCCTTAAACAAAAGGCAAATAAAGTAATTAAAATTAGCTTACTAAAACCTGAAAGAGTGAAAGCGGATAGTGAAGAGTACTCTGCCTGTGTGAAATCTAAACATGTCAATCTTAGCCTCGAATTCATTTGTGAGAAAAGAGAAAGTGTAAGAGACCTAAAATTTCCTAGACGGGAAAATTATAATCCTACATGTCAAATATGTCCCTTTTCTTTACTAGCAACTAGTATTCTATTACTCCCGAAATCATAAATATAAACTGTAGGAGTTGCATCTTCAACTTAAAACTGTGTTTGGTAGAGATTTCTACTAGCAAATTCTCGTTTTGAATTCTGTCTCCCGTCTATCTCTTAGTACCGGGGAAACGGGAGAAACCATATTTACACCAGGGAGATATTGAAGGATGTGTGATTCAGAAGAATAAGTTGAGTACTTTGTGGTGCTGTCCGCCCCATCCACCCTCTTAAGCAAACACAAAAAGCACGTCACGGAGATTTAAACTAACAGTTTTTACATGATTAACCTACAGCCTAACATTTCGAACACTCTAACCTACCCGAACCTTCCATCGCATTTTAATACTTTGCACGTGATATGTCCTTAAACAAAAGGCAAATGAAAGTAATTAAAATTAGCATACTAAAACCTGAAAGAGTGAAAGCGGATAGTGAAGAGTACTCTGCCTGTGTGAAATCTAAACATGTAAGTCTTAGCCTCGATTTCATTTGTGAGAAAAGGGAAAGTGTAAGAGACCTAAAATTTAATAGACGGGAAAATTATAATCCTACATGTCAAGTATGTCCCTATTCTTTACTACCAACTAGTATTCTATTACTCCCGAAATCATAAATATAATCTGTAGGAGATGCATCTTCAACTTAAAACTGTGTTTGGTAGAGATTTCTACTAGCAAATTCTCGTTTTGAATTCTGTCTCACGTCTATCTCTTAGTACCGGGGAAACGGGAGAAACCATATTTACACCAGGGAGATATTGAAGGATGTGTGATTCAGAAGAATAAGTTGAGTACTTTGTGGTGCTGTCCGCCCCATCCACCCTTTTAAGCAAACACAAAAAGCACGTCACGGAGATTTAAACTAACAGTTTTTACATGAGTAACCTGCATCCTAACGTTTCTAACACACTAACCTACCCGAACCTTCCATCTCATTTTAATACATTGCAGGTGATATGTCCGTAATCGAAAGTCAAATGAAAGTTATTAAAATTAGCTTACTAAAACCTGAAAGAGTGAAAGCGGATAGTGAAGAGTACTCTGCTGTGTGAAATCTAAACATGTAAATCTTAGCTTCGATTTCATTTATGAGAAAAGAGAAAGTGTAAGAGACATAAAATTCCCTAGAGGTAAAAATTATAATCCTACATGTCAAATATATCCCTTTTCTTTACTAGCAGCTAGGATTCTATAACTCCCGAAATCATAAATATAAACTGTAGGAGATGCATCTTCAACTTAAAACTGTGTTTGGTAGAGATTTCTACTAGTACCTTCTCGTTTTGAAAACTGTCTCACGTCTATCTCTTAGTACCGGGGAAACGGGAGAAACCATATTTACAATAGGGAGATATTGAAGCATGTGTGATTCAGATGAATAAGTTGAGTACTTTGTGGTGCTGTCCGCCCCATCCACCCTCTTAAGCAAACACAAAAAGCACGTCACGGAGATTTAAACTAACAGTTTTTACATGAGTAACCTACAGCCTAACGTTTCTAACACTCTAACCTACATTCCATATCATTTTAATACTTTGCACGTGATATGTCCTTAAACAAAAGGCAAATGAAAGTAATTAAAATCAGCTTACTAAAACCTGAAAGAGTGAAAGCGGATAGTGAAGAGTACTCTGCCTGTGTGAAATCTAAAATTGTAAGTCTTAGCCTCGATTTCATTTGTGAGAAAAGGGAAAGTGTAAGAGACCTAAAATTTCCTAGACGGGAAAATTATAATTATACATGTCAAGTATGTCCCTTTTCTTTACTAGCAACTAGTATTCTATTACTCCCGAAACCATAAATATAAACTGTAGGAGATGCATCTTCAACTTAAAACTGTGTTTGGTAGAGATTTCAACTAGCACCCTCTCGTTTTGAAAACTGTCTCACGTATATCTCTTACTTCCGGGGAAACGGGAGAAACCATATTTACACCAGGGAGATATTGAAGGATGTGTGATTCAGAAGAATAAGTTGAGTACTTTGTGGTGCTGTCCGCCCCATCCACCCTTTTAAGCAAACACAAAAAGCACGTCACGGAGATTTAAACTAACAGTTTTTACATGAGTAACCTGCATCCTAACGTTTCTAACACACTAACCTACCCGAACTTTCCATCTCATTTTAATACATTGCAGGTGATATGTCCGTAATCGAAAGACAAATGAAAGTTATTAAAATTAGCTTACTAAAACCTGAAAGAGTGAAAGCGGATAGTGAAGAGTACTCTGCCTGTGTGAAATCTAAACATGTAAGTCTTAGCCTCGATTTCATTTGTGAGAAAAGGGAAAGTGTAAGAGACATAAAATTTCCTAGACGGGAAAATTATAATCCTACATGTGAAATATGTCCCTTTTCTTTACTAGCAACTAGAATTCTATTACTCCCGAAATCATAAATATAAACTGTAGGAGATGCATCTTCAACTTAAAACTGTGTTTGGTAGAGATTTCTACTAGCAAATTCTCGTTTTGAATTCTGTCTCACGTCTATCTCTTAGTACCAGGGAAACGGGAGATACCATATTTACACCAGGGAGATATTGAAGGATGTGTGATTCAGAAGAATAAGTTGAGTACTTTGTGGTGCTGTCCGCCCCATCCACCCTCTTAAGCAAACACAAAAAGCACGTCACTGAGATTTAAACTAACAGTTTTTACATGAGTAACCTACAGCCTAACGTTTCTAACACACTAACCTACCCGAACCTTCCATCTCATTTTAATACTTTGCACGTGATATGTCCTTAAACAAAAGGCAAATGAAAGTAATTAAAATTATCTTACTAAAACATGAAAGAGTGAAAGCAAATAGTGAAGAGTACTCTGCCTGTGTGAAATCTAAACATGTAAATCTTAGCCTCGGTTTCATTTGTGAGAAAAGGGAAAGTGTAAGAGACCTAAAATTTCCTAGACGGGAAAATTATAATCCTACATGTCAAGTATGTCCCTTTTCTTTACTAGCAACTAGTATTCTATTACTCCCGAAATCATAAATATAAACTGTAGGAGATGCATCTTCAACTTAAAACTGTGTTTGGTAGAGATTTCTACTAGCAAATTCTCGTTTTGAATTCTGTCTCACGTCTATCTCTTAGTACCGGGGAAACGGGAGAAACCATATTTACACCAGGGAGATATTGAAGGATGTGTGATTCAGAAGAAAAAGTTGAGTACTTTCTGGTGGTGTCCGCCCCATCCACACTCTTAAGCAAACACAAAAAGCACGTCACGGAGATTTAAACTAACAGTTTTTACATGAGTAACCTACAGCCTAACGTTTCTAACACACTAACCTACCTTCCATCTCATTTTAATACTTTGCACGTGATATGTCCTTAAACAAAAGGCAAATGAAAGTAATTAAAATTATCTTACTAAAACATGAAAGAGTGAAAGCAAATAGTGAAGAGTACTCTGCCTGTGTGAAATCTAAACATGTAAATCTTAGCCTCGGTTTCATTTGTGAGAAAAGGGAAAGTGTAAGAGACCTAAAATTTCCTAGACGGGAAAATTATAATCCTACATGTCAAGTATGTCCCTTTTCTTTACTAGCAACTAGTATTCTATTACTCCCGAAATCATAAATATAAACTGTAGGAGATGCATCTACAACTTAAAACTGTGTTTGGTAGAGATTTCTACTAGCAAATTCTCGTTTTGAATTCTGTCTCACGTCTATCTCTTAGTACCGGGGAAACGGGAGAAACCATATTTACACCAGGGAGATATTGAAGGATGTGTGATTCAGAAGAATAAGTTGAGTACTTTGTGGTGCTGTCCGCCCCATCCACCCTCTTAAGCAAACACAAAAAGCACGTCACGGAGTTTTAAACTAACAGTTTTTACATGAGTAACCTACAGCCTAACGTTTCTAACACACTAACCTACCTTCCATCTCATTTTAATACTTTGCACGTGATATGTCCTTAAACAAAAGGCAAATGAAAGTAATTAAAATCAGCTTACTAAAACCTGAAAGAGTGAAAGCGGATAGTGAAGAGTACTCTGCCTGTGTGAAATCTAAAATTGTAAGTCTTAGCCTCGATTTCATTTGTGAGAAAAGGGAAAGTGTAAGAGACCTAAAATTTCCTAGACGGGAAAATTATAATCCTACATGTCAAGTATGTCCCTTTTCTTTACTAGCAACTAGTATTCTATTACTCCCGAAATCATAAATATAAACTGTAGGAGATGCATCTTCAACTTAAAACTGTGTTTGGTAGAGATTTCAACTAGCACCTTCTCGTTTTGAAAACTGTCCCACGTATATCTCTTACTTCCGGGAAACGGGAGAAACCATATTTACACCAGGGAGATATTGAAGGATGTGTGATTCAGAAGAATAAGTTGAGTACTTTGTGGTGCTGTCCGCCCCATCCACCCTTTTAAGCAAACACAAAAAGCACGTCACGGAGATTTAAACTAACAGTTTTTACATGAGTAACCTGCATCCTAACGTTTCTAACACACTAACCTACCCGAACCTTCCATCTCATTTTAATACTTTGCACGTGATATGTCCTTAAACAAAAGGTAAATGAAAGTAATTAAAATTATCTTACTAAAACATGAAAGAGTGAAAGCAAATAGTGAAGAGTACTCTGCCTGTGTGAAATCTAAACATGTAAATCTTAGCCTCGATTTCATTTGTGAGAAAAGGGAAAGTGTAAGAGACCTAAAATTTCCTAGACGGGAAAATTATAATCCTACATGTCAAGTATGTCCCTTTTCTTTACTAGCAACTAGTATTCTATTACTCCCGAAATCATAAATATAAACTGTAGGAGATGCATCTTCAACTTAAAACTGTGTTTGGTAGAGATTTCTACTAGCAAATTCTCGTTTTGAATTCTGTCTCACGTCTATCTCTTAGTACCGGACAAACGGGAGAAACCATATTTACACCAGGGAGATATTGAAGGTTGTGTGATTCAGAAGAAAAAGTTGAGTACTTTCTGGTGCTGTCCGCCCCATCCACCCTCTTAAGCAAACACAAAAAGCACGTCACGGAGATTTAAACTAACAGTTTTTACATGAGTAACCTACAGCCTAACGTTTCTAACACACTAACCTACCTTCCATCTCATTTTAATACTTTGCACGTGATATGTCCTTAAACAAAAGGCAAATGAAAGTAATTAAAATTATCTTACTAAAACATGAAAGAGTGAAAGCAAATAGTGAAGAGTACTCTGCCTGTGTGAAATCTAAACATGTAAATCTTAGCCTCGATTTCATTTGTGAGAAAAGGGAAAGTGTAAGAGACCTAAAATTTCCTAGACGGGAAAATTATAATCCTACATGTCAAGTATGTCCCTTTTCTTTACTAGCAACTAGTATTCTATTACTCCCGAAATCATAAATATAAACTGTAGGAGATGCATCTTCAACTTAAAATTGTGTTTGGTAGAGATTTCTACTAGCAAATTCTCGTTTTGAATTCTGTCTCACGTCTATCTCTTAGTACCGGGGAAACGGGAGAAACCATATTTACACCAGGGAATATTGAAGGATGTGTGATTCAGAAGAATAAGTTGAGTACTTTGTGGTGCTGTCCGCCCCATCCACCCTCTTAAGCAAACACAAAAAGCACGTCACGGAGATTTAAACTAACAGTTTTTACATGAGTAACCTGCATCCTAACGTTTCTAACACACTAACCTACCCGAACCTTCCATCTCATTTTAATACTTTGCACGTGATATGTCCTTAAACAAAAGGCAAATGAAAGTAATTAAAATTATCTTACTAAAACATGAAAGAGTGAAAGCAAATAGTGAAGAGTACTCTGCCTGTGTGAAATCTAAACATGTAAATCTTAGCCTCGATTTCATTTGTGAGAAAAGGGAAAGTGTAAGAGACCTAAAATTTCCTAGACGGGAAAATTATAATCCTACATGTGAAATATGTCCCTTTTCTTTACTAGCAACTAGAATTCTATTACTCCCGAAATCATAAATATAAACTGTAGGAGATGCATCTTCAACTTAAAGCAGTGTTTGGTAGAGATTTCTACTAGCACATTCTCGTTTTGAAAACTGTCTCAAGTCTATATCTTAATACCGGGGAAACGGGAGAAACCATATTTACACCATTGAGATATTGAAGGATGTGTGATTCAGAAGAATAAGTTGAGTGCTTTGTGTTGCTGTCCGCCCCATCCACCCTCTTAAGCAAACACAAAAAGCACGTCACGGAGATTTAAACTAACAGTTTTTACATGAGTAACCTACAGCCTAACGTTTCTAACACACTAACCTACCCGAACTTTCCCTCTCATTTTAATACTTTGCACGTGATATGTCCTTAATCGAAAGGCAAATGAAAGTAATTAAAATTAGCTTACTCACACCTGAAAGAGTGAAAGCGGATAGTGAAGAGTACTCTGCCTGTGTGAAATCTAAACATGTAAATCTTAGCCTCGATTTCATTTGTGAGAAAAGGGAAAGTGTAAGAGACCTAACATTTCCTAGAAGGGAAAATTATAATCCTACATGTCAAGTATGTCCCTTTTCTTTACTAGCAACTAGTATTCAATTACTCCCGAAATCATAAATATAAACTGTAGGAGATGCATCTTCAACTTAAAACTGTGTTTGGTAGAGATTTCTACTAGCAAATTCTCGTTTTGAATTCTGTCTCACGTCTATCTCTTAGTACCGGGGAAACGGGAGAAACCATATTTACACCAGGGAGATATTGAAGGATGTGTGATTCAGAAGAATAAGTTGAGTACTTTGTGGTGCTGTCCGCCCCATCCACCCTCTTAAGCAAACACAAAAAGCACGTAATGGAGATTTAAACTAACAGTTTTTACATGAGTAACCTACAGCCTAACGTTTCTAACACACTAACCTACCTTCCATCTCATTTTAATACTTTGCACGTGATATGTCCTTAAACAAAAGGCAAATGAAAGTAATTAAAATTATCTTACTAAAACATGAAAGAGTGAAAGCAAATAGTGAAGAGTACTCTGCCTGTGTGAAATCTAAACATGTAAATCTTAGCCTCGATTTCATTTGTGAGAAAAGGGAAAGTGTAAGAGACCTAAAATTTCCTGGACGGGAAAATTATAATCCTACATGTCAAGTATGTCCCTTTTCTTTACTAGCAACTAGTATTCTATTACTCCCGAAATCATAAATATAAACTGTAGGAGATGCATCTTCAACTTAAAACTGTGTTTGGTAGAGATTTCTACTAGCAAATTCTCGTTTTGAATTCTGTCTCACGTCTATCTCTTAGTACCGGGGAAACGGGAGAAACCATATTTACACCAGGGAGATATTGAAGGATGTGTGATTCAGAAGAAAAAGTTGAGTACTTTCTGGTGGTGTCCGCCCCATCCACCCTCTTAAGCAAACACAAAAAGCACGTCACGGAGATTTAAACTAACAGTTTTTACATGAGTAACCTACAGCCTAACGTTTCTAACACACTAACCTACCTTCCATCTCATTTTAATACTTTGCACGTGATATGTCCTTAAACAAAAGGCAAATGAAAGTAATTAAAATTATCTTACTAAAACATGAAAGAGTGAAAGCAAATAGTGAAGAGTACTCTGCCTGTGTGAAATCTAAACATGTAAATCTTAGCCTCGATTTCATTTGTGAGAAAAGGGAAAGTGTAAGAGACCTAACATTTCCTAGACGGGAAAATTATAATCCTACATGTCAAGTATGTCCCTTTTCTTTACTAGCAACTAGTATTCTATTACTCCCGAAATCATAAATATAAACTGTAGGAGATGCATCTACAACTTAAAACTGTGTTTGGTAGAGATTTCTACTAGCAAATTCTCGTTTTGAATTCTGTCTCACGTCTATCTCTTAGTACCGGGGAAACGGGAGAAACCATATTTACACCAGGGAGATATTGAAGGATGTGTGATTCAGAAGAATAAGTTGAGTACTTTGTGGTGCTGTCCGCCCCATTCACCCTCTTAAGCAAACACAAAAAGCACGTCACGGAGTTTTAAACTAACAGTTTTTACATGAGTAACCTACAGCCTAACGTTTCTAACACACTAACCTACCTTCCATCTCATTTTAATACTTTGCACGTGATATGTCCTTAAACAAAAGGCAAATGAAAGTAATTAAAATCAGCTTACTAAAACCTGAAAGAGTGAAAGCGGATAGTGAAGAGTACTCTGCCTGTGTGAAATCTAAAATTGTAAGTCTTAGCCTCGATTTAATTTGTGAGAAAAGGGAAAGTGTAAGAGACCTAAAATTTCCTAGACGGGAAAATTATAATCCTACATGTCAAGTATGTCCCTTTTCTTTACTAGCAACTAGTATTCTATTACTCCCGAAATCATAAATATAAACTGTAGGAGATGCATCTTCAACTTAAAACTGTGTTTGGTAGAGATTTCAACTAGCACCTTCTCGTTTTGAAAACTGTCCCACGTATATCTCTTACTTCCGGGAAACGGGAGAAACCATATTTACACCAGGGAGATATTGAAGGATGTGTGATTCAGAAGAATAAGTTGAGTACTTTGTGGTGCTGTCCGCCCCATCCACCCTTTTAAGCAAACACAAAAAGCACGTCACGGAGATTTAAACTAACAGTTTTTACATGAGTAACCTGCATCCTAACGTTTCTAACACACTAACCTACCCGAACCTTCCATCTCATTTTAATACTTTGCACGTGATATGTCCTTAAACAAAAGGTAAATGAAAGTAATTAAAATTATCTTACTAAAACATGAAAGAGTGAAAGCAAATAGTGAAGAGTACTCTGCCTGTGTGAAATCTAAACATGTAAATCTTAGCCTCGATTTCATTTGTGAGAAAAGGGAAAGTGTAAGAGACCTAAAATTTCCTAGACGGGAAAATTATAATCCTACATGTCAAGTATGTCCCTTTTCTTTACTAGCAACTAGTATTCTATTACTCCCGAAATCATAAATATAAACTGTAGGAGATGCATCTTCAACTTAAAACTGTGTTTGGTAGAGATTTCTACTAGCAAATTCTCGTTTTGAATTCTGTCTCACGTCTATCTCTTAGTACCGGACAAACGGGAGAAACCATATTTACACCAGGGAGATATTGAAGGTTGTGTGATTCAGAAGAAAAAGTTGAGTACTTTCTGGTGCTGTCCGCCCCATCCACCCTCTTAAGCAAACACAAAAAGCACGTCACGGAGATTTAAACTAACAGTTTTTACATGAGTAACCTACAGCCTAACGTTTCTAACACACTAACCTACCTTCCATCTCATTTTAATACTTTGCACGTGATATGTCCTTAAACAAAAGGCAAATGAAAGTAATTAAAATTATCTTACTAAAACATGAAAGAGTGAAAGCAAATAGTGAAGAGTACTCTGCCTGTGTGAAATCTAAACATGTAAATCTTAGCCTCGATTTCATTTGTGAGAAAAGGGAAAGTGTAAGAGACCTAAAATTTCCTAGACGGGAAAATTATAATCCTACATGTCAAGTATGTCCCTTTTCTTTACTAGCAACTAGTATTCTATTACTCCCGAAATCATAAATATAAACTGTAGGAGATGGATCTTCAACTTAAAACTGTGTTTGGTAGAGATTTCTACTAGCAAATTCTCGTTTTGAATTCTGTCTCACGTCTATCTCTTAGTACCGGGGAAACGGGAGAAACCATATTTACACCAGGGAATATTGAAGGATGTGTGATTCAGAAGAATAAGTTGAGTACTTTGTGGTGCTGTCCGCCCCATCCACCCTCTTAAGCAAACACAAAAAGCACGTCACGGAGATTTAAACTAACAGTTTTTACATGAGTAACCTGCATCCTAACGTTTCTAACACACTAACCTACCCGAACCTTCCATCTCATTTTAATACTTTGCACGTGATATGTCCTTAAACAAAAGGCAAATGAAAGTAATTAAAATTATCTTACTAAAACATGAAAGAGTGAAAGCAAATAGTGAAGAGTACTCTGCCTGTGTGAAATCTAAACATGTAAATCTTAGCCTCGATTTCATTTGTGAGAAAAGGGAAAGTTTAAGAGACCTAAAATTTCCTAGACGGGAAAATTATAATCCTACATGTGAAATATGTCCCTTTTCTTTACTAGCAACTAGAATTCTATTACTCCCGAAATCATAAATATAAACTGTAGGAGATGCATCTTCAACTTAAAGCAGTGTTTGGTAGAGATTTCTACTAGCACATTCTCGTTTTGAAAACTGTCTCAAGTCTATATCTTAATACCGGGGAAACGGGAGAAACCATATTTACACCATTGAGATATTGAAGGATGTGTGATTCAGAAGAATAAGTTGAGTGCTTTGTGTTGCTGTCCGCCCCATCCACCCTCTTAAGCAAACACAAAAAGCACGTCACGGAGATTTAAACTAACAGTTTTTACATGAGTAACCTACAGCCTAACGTTTCTAACACACTAACCTACCCGAACTTTCCCTCTCATTTTAATACTTTGCACGTGATATGTCCTTAATCGAAAGGCAAATGAAAGTAATTAAAATTAGCTTACTCACACCTGAAAGAGTGAATCCGGATAGTGAAGAGTACTCTGCCTGTGTGAAATCTAAACATGTAAATCTTAGCCTCGATTTCATTTGTGAGAAAAGGGCAAGTGTAAGAGACCTAACATTTCCTAGAAGGGAAAATTATAATCCTACATGTCAAGTATGTCCCTTTTCTTTACTAGCAACTAGTATTCTATTACTCCCGAAATCATAAATATAAACTGTAGGAGATGCATCTTCAACTTAAAACTGTGTTTGGTAGAGATTTCTACTAGCAAATTCTCGTTTTGAATTCTGTCTCACGTCTATCTCTTAGTACCGGGGAAACGGGAGAAACCATATTTACACCAGGGAGATATTGAAGGATGTGTGATTCAGAAGAATAAGTTGAGTACTTTGTGGTGCTGTCCGCCCCATCCACCCTCTTAAGCAAACACAAAAAGCACGTAATGGAGATTTAAACTAACAGTTTTTACATGAGTAACCTACAGCCTAACGTTTCTAACACACTAACCTACCTTCCATCTCATTTTAATACTTTGCACGTGATATGTCCTTAAACAAAAGGCAAATGTAAGTAATTAAAATTAGCTTACTAAAACCTGAAAGAGTGAAAGCGGATAGTGAAGAGTACTCTGCCTGTGTGAAATCTAAAATTGTAAGTCTTAGCCTCGATTTCATTTGTGAGAAAAGGGAAAGTGTAAGAGACCTAAAATTTCCTAGACGGGAAAATTATAATCCTACATGTCAAGTATGTCCCTTTTCTTTACTAGCAACTAGTATTCTATTACTCCCTAAATCATAAATATAAACTGTAGGAGATGCATCTTCAACTTAAAACTGTGTTTGGTAGAGATTTCAACTAGCACCTTCTCGTTTTGAAAACTGTCTCACGTATATCTCTTACTTCCGGGGAAACGGGAGAAACCATATTTACACCAGGGAGATATTGAAGGATGTGTGATTCAGAAGAATAAGTTGAGTACTTTGTGGTGCTGTCCGCCCCATCCACCCTTTTAAGCAAACACAAAAAGCACGTAATGGAGATTTAAACTAACAGTTTTTACATGAGTAACCTACAGCCTAACGTTTCTAACACACTAACCTACCTTCCATCTCATTTTAATACTTTGCACGTGATATGTCCTTAAACAAAAGGCAAATGAAAGTAATTAAAATTATCTTACTAAAACATGAAAGAGTGAAAGCAAATAGTGAAGAGTACTCTGCCTGTGTGAAATCTAAACATGTAAATCTTAGCCTCGATTTCATTTGTGAGAAAAGGGAAAGTGTAAGAGACCTAAAATTTCCTAGACGGGAAAATTATAATCCTACATGTCAAGTATGTCCCTTTTCTTTACTAGCAACTAGTATTCTATTTCTCCCGAAATCATAAATATAAACTGTAGGAGATGCATCTTCAACTTAAAACTGTGTTTGGTAGAGATTTCTACTAGCAAATTCTCGTTTTGAATTCTGTCTCACGTCTATCTCTTAGTACCGGGGAAACGGGAGAAACCATATTTACACCAGGGAGATATTGAAGGATGTGTGATTCAGAAGAAAAAGTTGAGTACTTTGTGGTGCTGTCCGCCCCATCCACCCTCTTAAGCAAACAGAAAAAGCACGTCACGGAGATAGAAACTAACAGTTTTTATATGAGTAACCTACAGCCTAACGTTTCTAATACACTAACCTACCCGAACTTTCTCTCTCATTTTAATACATTGCACGTGATATGTCCTTAATCGAAAGGCAAATGAAAGTTATTAAAATTAGCTTACTCACACCTGAAAGAGTGAAAGCGGATAGTGAAGAGTACTCTGCCTGTGTGAAATCTAAACATGTAAATCTTAGCCTCGATTTCATTTGTGAGAAAAGGGAAAGTGTAAGAGACCTAAAATTTCCTAGACGGGAAAATTATAATCCTACATGTCAAGTATGTCCCTTTTCTTTACTAGCAACTAGTATTCTATTACTCCCGAAATCATAAATATAAACTGTAGGAGATGCATATTCAACTTAAAACTGTGTTTGGTAGAGATTTCTACTAGCAAATTCTCGTTTTGAATTCTGTCTCACGTCTATCTCTTAGTACCGGGGAACCGGGAGAAACCATATTTACACCAGGGAGGTATTGAAGGATGTGTGATTCAGAAGAATAAGTTGAGTACTTTGTGGTGCTGTCCGCCCCATCCACCCTCTTAAGCAAACACAAAAAGCACGTAACGGAGATTTAAACTAACAGTTTTTACATGAGTAACCTACAGCCTAACGTTTCTAACACACTAACCTACCTTCCATCTCATTTTAATACTTTGCACGTGATATGTCCTTAAACAAAAGGCAAATGAAAGTAATTAAAATTAGCTTACTAAAACCTGAAAGAGTGAAAGCGGATAGTGAAGAGTACTCTGCCTGTGTGAAATCTAAAATTGTAAGTTTTAGCCTCGATTTCATTTGTGAGAAAAGGGAAAGTGTAAGAGACCTAAAATTTCCTAGACGGGAAAATTATAATCCTACATGTCAAGTATGTCCCTTTTCTTTACTAGCAACTAGTATTCTATTACTCCCTAAATCATAAATATAAACTGTAGGAGATGCATCTTCAACTTAAAACTGTGTTTGGTAGAGATTTCAACTAGCACCTTCTCGTTTTGAAAACTGTCTCACGTATATCTCTTACTTCCGGGGAAACGGGAGAAACCATATTTACACCAGGGAGACATTGAAGGATGTGTGATTCAGAAGAATAAGTTGAGTACTTTGTGGTGCTGTCCGCCCCATCCACCCTTTTAAGCAAACACAAAAAGCACGTCACGGAGATTTAAACTAACAGTTTTTACATGAGTAACCTGCATCCTAACGTTTCTAACACACTAACCTACCCGAACCTTCCATCTCATTTTAATACTTTGCACGTGATATGTCCTTAAACAAAAGGTAAATGAAAGTAATTAAAATTATCTTACTAAAACATGAAAGAGTGAAAGCAAATAGTGAAGAGTACTCTGCCTGTGTGAAATCTAAACATGTAAATCTTAGCCTCGATTTCATTTGTGAGAAAAGGGAAAGTGTAAGAGACCTAAAATTTCCTAGACGGGAAAATTATAATCCTACATGTCAAGTATGTCCCTTTTCTTTACTAGCAACTAGTATTCTATTACTCCCGAAATCATAAATATAAACTGTAGGAGATGCATCTTCAACTTAAAACTGTGTTTGGTAGAGATTTCTACTAGCAAATTCTCGTTTTGAATTCTGTCTCACGTCTATCTCTTAGTACCGGACAAACGGGAGAAACCATATTTACACCAGGGAGATATTGAAGGTTGTGTGATTCAGAAGAAAAAGTTGAGTACTTTCTGGTGCTGTCCGCCCCATCCACCCTCTTAAGCAAACACAAAAAGCACGTCACGGAGATTTAAACTAACAGTTTTTACATGAGTAACCTACAGCCTAACGTTTCTAACACACTAACCTACCTTCCATCTCATTTTAATACTTTGCACGTGATATGTCCTTAAACAAAAGGCAAATGAAAGTAATTAAAATTATCTTACTAAAACATGAAAGAGTGAAAGCAAATAGTGAAGAGTACTCTGCCTGTGTGAAATCTAAACATGTAAATCTTAGCCTCGATTTCATTTGTGAGAAAAGGGAAAGTGTAAGAGACCTAAAATTTCCTAGACGGGAAAATTATAATCCTGCATGTCAAATATGTCCCTTTTTTTTACTAGCAACTAGTATTCTATTACTCCCGAAATCATAAATATAAACTGTAGGAGATGCATCTTCAACTGAAAACTGTGTTTGGTAGAGATTTCTACTAGTACCTTCTCGTTTTGAATTCTGTCTCACGTCTATCTCTTAGTACCGGGGAAACGGGAGAAACCATATTTACAATAGGGAGATATTGAAACATGTGTGATTCAGAAGAATAAGTTGAGTACTTTGTGGTGCTGTCCGCCCCATCCACCCTCTTAAGCAAACACAAAAAGCACGTCACGGAGATTTAAACTAACAGTTTTTATATGAGTAACCTACAGCCTAACGTTTCTAACACACTAACCTACCCGAACTTTCCCTCACATTTTAATACTTTTCACGTGATATGTCCTTAATCGAAAGGCAAATGAAAGTTATTAAAATTAGCTTACTCACACATGAAAGAGTGAAAGCGGATAGTGAAGAGTACTCTGCCTGTGTGAAATCTAAACATGTAAATCTTAGCTTCGATTTCATTTGTGAGAAAAGGGAAAGTGTAAGAGAACTAAAATTTCCTAGACGGGAAAATTATAATCCTACATGTCAAGTATGTCCCTTTTCTTTACTAGCAACTAGTATTCTATTACTCCCGAAATCATAAATATAAACTGTAGGAGATGCATCTTCAACTTAAAATTGTGTTTGGTAGAGATTTCTACTAGCAAATTCTCGTTTTGAATTCTGTCTCACGTCTATCTCTTAGTACCGGGGAAACGGGAGAAACCATATTTACACCAGGGAATATTGAAGGATGTGTGATTCAGAAGAATAAGTTGAGTACTTTGTGGTGCTGTCCGCCCCATCCACCCTCTTAAGCAAACACAAAAAGCACGTCACGGAGATTTAAACTAACAGTTTTTACATGAGTAACCTGCATCCTAACGTTTCTAACACACTAACCTACCCGAACCTTCCATCTCATTTTAATACTTTGCACGTGATATGTCCTTAAACAAAAGGCAAATGAAAGTAATTAAAATTATCTTACTAAAACATGAAAGAGTGAAAGCAAATAGTGAAGAGTACTCTGCCTGTGTGAAATCTAAACATGTAAATCTTAGCCTCGATTTCATTTGTGAGAAAAGGGAAAGTGTAAGAGACCTAAAATTTCCTAGACGGGAAAATTATAATCCTACATGTGAAATATGTCCCTTTTCTTTACTAGCAACTAGAATTCTATTACTCCCGAAATCATAAATATAAACTGTAGGAGATGCATCTTCAACTTAAAGCAGTGTTTGGTAGAGATTTCTACTAGCACATTCTCGTTTTGAAAACTGTCTCAAGTCTATATCTTAATACCGGGGAAACGGGAGAAACCATATTTACACCATTGAGATATTGAAGGATGTGTGATTCAGAAGAATAAGTTGAGTGCTTTGTGTTGCTGTCCGCCCCATCCACCCTCTTAAGCAAACACAAAAAGCACGTCACGGAGATTTAAACTAACAGTTTTTACATGAGTAACCTACAGCCTAACGTTTCTAACACACTAACCTACCCGAACTTTCCCTCTCATTTTAATACTTTGCACGTGATATGTCCTTAATCGAAAGGCAAATGAAAGTAATTAAAATTAGCTTACTCACACCTGAAAGAGTGAAAGCGGATAGTGAAGAGTACTCTGCCTGTGTGAAATCTAAACATGTAAATCTTAGCCTCGATTTCATTTGTGAGAAAAGGGAAAGTGTAAGAGACCTAACATTTCCTAGAAGGGAAAATTATAATCCTACATGTCAAGTATGTCCCTTTTCTTTACTAGCAACTAGTATTCTATTACTCCCGAAATCATAAATATAAACTGTAGGAGATGCATCTTCAACTTAAAACTGTGTTTGGTAGAGATTTCTACTAGCAAATTCTCGTTTTGAATTCTGTCTCACGTCTATCTCTTAGTACCGGGGAAACGGGAGAAACCATATTTACACCAGGGAGATATTGAAGGATGTGTGATTCAGAAGAATAAGTTGAGTACTTTGTGGTGCTGTCCGCCCCATCCACCCTCTTAAGCAAACACAAAAAGCACGTAATGGAGATTTAAACTAACAGTTTTTACATGAGTAACCTACAGCCTAACGTTTCTAACACACTAACCTACCTTCCATCTCATTTTAATACTTTGCACGTGATATGTCCTTAAACAAAAGGCAAATGAAAGTAATTAAAATTATCTTACTAAAACATGAAAGAGTGAAAGCAAATAGTGAAGAGTACTCTGCCTGTGTGAAATCTAAACATGTAAATCTTAGCCTCGATTTCATTTGTGAGAAAAGGGAAAGTGTAAGAGACCTAAAATTTCCTGGACGGGAAAATTATAATCCTACATGTCAAGTATGTCCCTTTTCTTTACTAGCAACTAGTATTCTATTACTCCCGAAATCATAAATATAAACTGTAGGAGATGCATCTTCAACTTAAAACTGTGTTTGGTAGAGATTTCTACTAGCAAATTCTCGTTTTGAATTCTGTCTCACGTCTATCTCTTAGTACCGGGGAAACGGGAGAAACCATATTTACACCAGGGAGATATTGAAGGATGTGTGATTCAGAAGAAAAAGTTGAGTACTTTCTGGTGGTGTCCGCCCCATCCACCCTCTTAAGCAAACACAAAAAGCACGTCACGGAGATTTAAACTAACAGTTTTTACATGAGTAACCTACAGCCTAACGTTTCTAACACACTAACCTACCTTCCATCTCATTTTAATACTTTGCACGTGATATGTCCTTAAACAAAAGGCAAATGAAAGTAATTAAAATTATCTTACTAAAACATGAAAGAGTGAAAGCAAATAGTGAAGAGTACTCTGCCTGTGTGAAATCTAAACATGTAAATCTTAGCCTCGATTTCATTTGTGAGAAAAGGGAAAGTGTAAGAGACCTAACATTTCCTAGACGGGAAAATTATAATCCTACATGTCAAGTATGTCCCTTTTCTTTACTAGCAACTAGTATTCTATTACTCCCGAAATCATAAATATAAACTGTAGGAGATGCATCTACAACTTAAAACTGTGTTTGGTAGAGATTTCTACTAGCAAATTCTCGTTTTGAATTCTGTCTCACGTCTATCTCTTAGTACCGGGGAAACGGGAGAAACCATATTTACACCAGGGAGATATTGAAGGATGTGTGATTCAGAAGAATAAGTTGAGTACTTTGTGGTGCTGTCCGCCCCATTCACCCTCTTAAGCAAACACAAAAAGCACGTCACGGAGTTTTAAACTAACAGTTTTTACATGAGTAACCTACAGCCTAACGTTTCTAACACACTAACCTACCTTCCATCTCATTTTAATACTTTGCACGTGATATGTCCTTAAACAAAAGGCAAATGAAAGTAATTAAAATCAGCTTACTAAAACCTGAAAGAGTGAAAGCGGATAGTGAAGAGTACTCTGCCTGTGTGAAATCTAAAATTGTAAGTCTTAGCCTCGATTTAATTTGTGAGAAAAGGGAAAGTGTAAGAGACCTAAAATTTCCTAGACGGGAAAATTATAATCCTACATGTCAAGTATGTCCCTTTTCTTTACTAGCAACTAGTATTCTATTACTCCCGAAATCATAAATATAAACTGTAGGAGATGCATCTTCAACTTAAAACTGTGTTTGGTAGAGATTTCAACTAGCACCTTCTCGTTTTGAAAACTGTCCCACGTATATCTCTTACTTCCGGGAAACGGGAGAAACCATATTTACACCAGGGAGATATTGAAGGATGTGTGATTCAGAAGAATAAGTTGAGTACTTTGTGGTGCTGTCCGCCCCATCCACCCTCTTAAGCAAACACAAAAAGCACGTCACGGAGATTTAAACTAACAGTTTTTACATGAGTAACCTGCATCCTAACGTTTCTAACACACTAACCTACCCGAACCTTCCATCTCATTTTAATACTTTGCACGTGATATGTCCTTAAACAAAAGGCAAATGAAAGTAATTAAAATTATCTTACTAAAACATGAAAGAGTGAAAGCAAATAGTGAAGAGTACTCTGCCTGTGTGAAATCTAAACATGTAAATCTTAGCCTCGATTTCATTTGTGAGAAAAGGGAAAGTTTAAGAGACCTAAAATTTCCTAGACGGGAAAATTATAATCCTACATGTGAAATATGTCCCTTTTCTTTACTAGCAACTAGAATTCTATTACTCCCGAAATCATAAATATAAACTGTAGGAGATGCATCTTCAACTTAAAGCAGTGTTTGGTAGAGATTTCTACTAGCACATTCTCGTTTTGAAAACTGTCTCAAGTCTATATCTTAATACCGGGGAAACGGGAGAAACCATATTTACACCATTGAGATATTGAAGGATGTGTGATTCAGAAGAATAAGTTGAGTGCTTTGTGTTGCTGTCCGCCCCATCCACCCTCTTAAGCAAACACAAAAAGCACGTCACGGAGATTTAAACTAACAGTTTTTACATGAGTAACCTACAGCCTAACGTTTCTAACACACTAACCTACCCGAACTTTCCCTCTCATTTTAATACTTTGCACGTGATATGTCCTTAATCGAAAGGCAAATGAAAGTAATTAAAATTAGCTTACTCACACCTGAAAGAGTGAAAGCGGATAGTGAAGAGTACTCTGCCTGTGTGAAATCTAAACATGTAAATCTTAGCCTCGATTTCATTTGTGAGAAAAGGGAAAGTGTAAGAGACCTAACATTTCCTAGAAGGGAAAATTATAATCCTACATGTCAAGTATGTCCCTTTTCTTTACTAGCAACTAGTATTCTATTACTCCCGAAATCATAAATATAAACTGTAGGAGATGCATCTTCAACTTAAAACTGTGTTTGGTAGAGATTTCTACTAGCAAATTCTCGTTTTGAATTCTGTCTCACGTCTATCTCTTAGTACCGGGGAAACGGGAGAAACCATATTTACACCAGGGAGATATTGAAGGATGTGTGATTCAGAAGAATAAGTTGAGTACTTTGTGGTGCTGTCCGCCCCATCCACCCTCTTAAGCAAACACAAAAAGCACGTAATGGAGATTTAAACTAACAGTTTTTACATGAGTAACCTACAGCCTAACGTTTCTAACACACTAACCTACCTTCCATCTCATTTTAATACTTTGCACGTGATATGTCCTTAAACAAAAGGCAAATGTAAGTAATTAAAATTACCTTACTAAAACCTGAAAGAGTGAAAGCGGATAGTGAAGAGTACTCTGCCTGTGTGAAATCTAAAATTGTAAGTCTTAGCCTCGATTTCATTTGTGAGAAAAGGGAAAGTGTAAGAGACCTAAAATTTCCTAGACGGGAAAATTATAATCCTACATGTCAAGTATGTCCCTTTTCTTTACTAGCAACTAGTATTCTATTACTCCCTAAATCATAAATATAAACTGTAGGAGATGCATCTTCAACTTAAAACTGTGTTTGGTAGAGATTTCAACTAGCACCTTCTCGTTTTGAAAACTGTCTCACGTATATCTCTTACTTCCGGGGAAACGGGAGAAACCATATTTACACCAGGGAGATATTGAAGGATGTGTGATTCAGAAGAATAAGTTGAGTACTTTGTGGTGCTGTCCGCCCCATCCACCCTTTTAAGCAAACACAAAAAGCACGTAATGGAGATTTAAACTAACAGTTTTTACATGAGTAACCTACAGCCTAACGTTTCTAACACACTAACCTACCTTCCATCTCATTTTAATACTTTGCACGTGATATGTCCTTAAACAAAAGGCAAATGAAAGTAATTAAAATTATCTTACTAAAACATGAAAGAGTGAAAGCAAATAGTGAAGAGTACTCTGCCTGTGTGAAATCTAAACATGTAAATCTTAGCCTCGATTTCATTTGTGAGAAAAGGGAAAGTGTAAGAGACCTAAAATTTCCTAGACGGGAAAATTATAATCCTACATGTCAAGTATGTCCCTTTTCTTTACTAGCAACTAGTATTCTATTTCTCCCGAAATCATAAATATAAACTGTAGGAGATGCATCTTCAACTTAAAACTGTGTTTGGTAGAGATTTCTACTAGCAAATTCTCGTTTTGAATTCTGTCTCACGTCTATCTCTTAGTACCGGGGAAACGGGAGAAACCATATTTACACCAGGGAGATATTGAAGGATGTGTGATTCAGAAGAAAAAGTTGAGTACTTTGTGGTGCTGTCCGCCCCATCCACCCTCTTAAGCAAACAGAAAAAGCACGTCACGGAGATAGAAACTAACAGTTTTTATATGAGTAACCTACAGCCTAACGTTTCTAATACACTAACCTACCCGAACTTTCTCTCTCATTTTAATACATTGCACGTGATATGTCCTTAATCGAAAGGCAAATGAAAGTTATTAAAATTAGCTTACTCACACCTGAAAGAGTGAAAGCGGATAGTGAAGAGTACTCTGCCTGTGTGAAATCTAAACATGTAAATCTTAGCCTCGATTTCATTTGTGAGAAAAGGGAAAGTGTAAGAGACCTAAAATTTCCTAGACGGGAAAATTATAATCCTACATGTCAAGTATGTCCCTTTTCTTTACTAGCAACTAGTATTCTATTACTCCCGAAATCATAAATATAAACTGTAGGAGATGCATATTCAACTTAAAACTGTGTTTGGTAGAGATTTCTACTAGCAAATTCTCGTTTTGAATTCTGTCTCACGTCTATCTCTTAGTACCGGGGAACCGGGAGAAACCATATTTACACCAGGGAGGTATTGAAGGATGTGTGATTCAGAAGAATAAGTTGAGTACTTTGTGGTGCTGTCCGCCCCATCCACCCTCTTAAGCAAACACAAAAAGCACGTAACGGAGATTTAAACTAACAGTTTTTACATGAGTAACCTACAGCCTAACGTTTCTAACACACTAACCTACCTTCCATCTCATTTTAATACTTTGCACGTGATATGTCCTTAAACAAAAGGCAAATGAAAGTAATTAAAATTAGCTTACTAAAACCTGAAAGAGTGAAAGCGGATAGTGAAGAGTACTCTGCCTGTGTGAAATCTAAAATTGTAAGTTTTAGCCTCGATTTCATTTGTGAGAAAAGGGAAAGTGTAAGAGACCTAAAATTTCCTAGACGGGAAAATTATAATCCTACATGTCAAGTATGTACCTTTTCTTTACTAGCAACTAGTATTCTATTACTCCCTAAATCATAAATATAAACTGTAGGAGATGCATCTTCAACTTAAAACTGTGTTTGGTAGAGATTTCAACAAGCACCTTCTCGTTTTGAAAACTGTCTCACGTATATCTCTTACTTCCGGGGAAACGGGAGAAACCATATTTACACCAGGGAGACATTGAAGGATGTGTGATTCAGAAGAATAAGTTGAGTACTTTGTGGTGCTGTCCGCCCCATCCACCCTTTTAAGCAAACACAAAAAGCACGTCACGGAGATTTAAACTAACAGTTTTTACATGAGTAACCTGCATCCTAACGTTTCTAACACACTAACCTACCCGAACCTTCCATCTCATTTTAATACTTTGCACGTGATATGTCCTTAAACAAAAGGCAAATGAAAGTAATTAAAATTATCTTACTAAAACATGAAAGAGTGAAAGCAAATAGTGAAGAGTACTCTGCCTGTGTGAAATCTAAACATGTAAATCTTAGCCTCGATTTCATTTGTGAGAAAAGGGAAAGTGTAAGAGACCTAACATTTCCTAGACGGGAAAATTATTATCCTACATGTGAAATATGTCCCTTTTCTTTACTAGCAACTAGAATTCTATTACTCCCGAAATCATAAATATAAACTGTAGGAGATGCACCTTCAACTTAAAACTGTGTTTGGTAGAGATTTCAACTAGCACCTTCTGGTTTTGAAACCTGTCTCACGTATATCTCTTACTTCCGGGGAAACGGGAGAAACCATATTTACACCAGGGAGATATTGAAGGATGTGTGATTCAGAAGAATAAGTTGAGTACTTTATGGTGCTGTCCGGACCATCCACCCTTTTACACAAACACAAAAAGCACATCACGGAGATTTAAACTAACAGTTTTTATATGAGTAACCTACAGCCTAACGTTTCTAACACACTAACCTACCCGAACTTTCCCTCTCATTTTAATACTTTGCACGTGATATGTCCTTAATCGAAAGGCAAATGAAAGTTATTAAAATTAGCTTACTCACACCTGAAAGAGTGAAAGCGGATAGTGAAGAGTACTCTGCCTGTGTGAAATCTAAACATGTAAATCTTAGCCTCGATTTCATTTGTGAGAAAAGGGAAAGTGTAAGAGACCTAAAATTTCCTAGACGGGAAAATTATAATCCTACATGTCAAGTATGTCCCTTTTCTTTACTAGCAACTAGTATTCTATTACTCCCGAAATCATAAATATAAACTGTAGGAGATGCATCTTCAACTTAAAACTGTGTTTGGTAGAGATTTCTACTAGCAAATTCTCGTTTTGAATTCTGTCTCACGTCTATCTCTTAGTACCGGGGAACCGGGAGAAACCATATTTACAACAGGGAAGTATTGAAGGATGTGTGATTCAGAAGAATAAGTTGAGTACTTTGTGTTGCTGTCCGCCCCATCCACCCTCTTAAGCAAACACAAAAAGTACGTGACGGAGATTTAAACTAACAGTTTTTATATGAGTAACCTACAGCCTAATGTTTCTAATACACTAACCTACCCGAACTTTCCCTCTCATTTTAATACTTTGCACGTGATATGTCCTTAAACAAAAAGCAAATGAAAGTAATTAAAATTAGCTTACTAAAACCTGAAAGAGTGAAAGCGGATAGTGAAGAGTACTCTGCCTGTGTGAAATCCAAACATGTAAATCTTAGCCTCGATTTCTTTTGTGAGAAAAGTGAAAGTGTAAGAGTTCGAAAATTTCCTAGACGGGAAAATTATAATCCTACATGTCAAGTATGTCCCTTTTCTTTACTAGCAACTAGTATTCTATTACTCCCGAAATCATAAATATAAACTGTAGGAGATGCATCTTCAACTTAAAACTGTGTTTTGTAGAGATTTCTATTAGCAAATTCTCGTTTTGAATTCTGTCTCACGTCTATCTCTTAGTACCGGGGAAACGGGAGAAAACATATTTACACCAGGGAGATATTGAAGGATGTGTGATTCAGAAGAATAAGTTGAGTACTTTGTGGTTCTGTCCGCCCCATCCACCCTCTTAAGCAAACACAAAAAGTACGTGACGGAGATTTAAACTAACAGTTTTTACATGAGTAACCTACAGCCTAACGTTTCTAACACACTAACCTACCCGAACCTTCCATCTCATTTTAATACTTTGCACGAGATATGTCCTTAAACAAAAGGCAAATGAAAGTAATTAAAATTAGTTTACTAAAACCTGAAAGAGTGAAAGCGGATAGTGAAGAGTACTCTGCCTGTGTGAAATCTAAACATGTAAATCTTAGCCTTGATTTCATTTGTGAGAAAAGGGAAAAGGTAAGAGACCTAAAATTTCCTAGACGGGAAAATTATAATCCTACATGTCAAGTATGTCCCTTTTCTTTACTAGCAACTAGTATTCTATTACTCCCGAAATCATAAATATAAACTGTAGGAGATGCATCTTCAACTGAAAACTGTGTTTGGTAGAGATTTCTACTAGTACCTTCTCGTTTCGAAAACCGTCTCACGTCTATCTCTTAGTACCGGGGAAACGGGAGAAACCATATTTACAATAGGGAGATATTAAAGGATGTGTGATTCAGAAGAATAAGTTGAGTACTTTGTGGTGCTGTCCGCCCCATCCACCCTCTTAAGCAAACACAAAAAGCACGTCACGAAGATTTAAATTAACAGTTTTTATATGAGTAACCTACAGCGTAACGTTTCTAACACATAACCTACCCGAACTTTCTCTCTCATTTTAATACTTTGCACGTGATATGTCCTTAATCGAACGGCAAATGAAAGTTATTAAAATTAGCTTACTCACACCTGAAAGAGTGAAAGCGGATAGTGAAGAGTACTCTGCCTGTGTGAAATCTAAACATGTAAATCTTAGCCTCGATTTCATTTGTGAGAAAAGGGAAAGTGTAAGAGACCTAAAATTTCCTAGACGGGAAAATTATAATCCTAAATGTCAAGTATGTCCCTTTTCTTTACTAGCAACTAGTATTCTATTACTCCCGAAATCATAAATATAAACTGTAGGAGATGCATATTCAACTGAAAACTGTGTTTGGTAGAGATTTCTACTAGTACCTTCTCGTTTCGAAAACTGTCTCACGTCTATCTCTTAGTACCGGGGAAACGGGAGAAACCATATTTACAATAGGGAGATATCAAAGGATGTGTGATTCAGAAGAATAAGTTGAGTACTTTGTGGTGCTGTCCGCCCCATCCACCCTCTTAAGCAAACACAAAAAGCACGTCACGGAGATTTAAACTAACAGTTTTTATATGAGTAACCTACAGCCTAATGTTTCTAATACACTAACCTACCTGAACTTTCCCTCTCATTTTAATACTTTGCACGTGATATGTCCTTAAACAAAAAGCAAATGAAAGTAATTAAAATTAGCTTACTAAAACCTGAAAGAGTGAAAGCGGATAGTGAAGAGTACTCTGCCTGTGTGAAATCTAAACATGTAAATCTTAGCCTCGATTTCATTTGTGAGAAAAGGGAAAGTGTAAGAGACCTAAAATTTCCTAGACGGGAAAATTATAATCCTACATGTGAAATATGTCCCTTTTCTTTACTAGCAACTAGTATTCTATTACTCCCAAAATCATAAATATAAACTGTAGGAGATGAATCTTCAACTTAAAACTGTGTTTGGTAGAGATTTCTACTAGTACCTTCTCGTTGTGAAAACTGTCTCACGTCTATCTCTTAGTACTGGGGAAACGGGAGAAACCATATTTACACCAGGGAGATATGGAAGGATGTGTGATTCAGAAGAATAAGTTGAGTACTTTGTGGTGCTGTCCGCCCCATCCACCCTCTTAAGCAAACACAAAAAGTACGTGACGGAGATTTAAACTAACAGTTTTTATATGAGTAACCTACAGCCTAATGTTTCTAATACACTAACCTACCCGAACTTTCCCTCTCATTTTAATACTTTGCACGTGATATGTCCTTAAACAAAAAGCAAATGAAAGTAATTAAAATTAGCTTACTAAAACCTGAAAGAGTGAAAGCGGATAGTGAAGAGTACTCTGCCTGTGTGAAATCTAAACATGTAAATCTTAGCCTAGATTTCTTTTGTGAGAAAAGGGAAAGTGTAAGAGTCCTAAAATTTCCTAGACGGGAAAATTATAATCCTACATGTCAAGTATGTCCCTTTTCTTTACTAGCAACTAGTATTCTATTACTCCCGAAATCATAAATATAAACTGTAGGAGATGCATCTTCAACTTAAAACTGTGTTTTGTAGAGATTTCTACTAGCAAATTCTCGTTTTGAATTCTGTCTCACGTCTATCTCTTAGTACCGGGGAAACGGGAGAAACCATATTTACACCAGGGAGATATTGAAGGATGTGTGATTCAGAAGAATAAGTTGAGTACTTTGTGGAGCTGTCCGCCCCATCCACCCTCTTAAGCAAACACAAAAAGTACGTGACGGAGATTTAAACTAACAGTTTTTACATGAGTAACCTACAGCCTAACGTTTCTAACACACTAACCTACCCGAACCTTCCATCTCATTTTAATACTTTGCACGAGATATGTCCTTAAACAAAAGGCAAATGAAAGTAATTAAAATTAGCTTACTAAAACCTGAAAGAGTGAAAGTGGATAGTGAAGAGTACACTGCCTGTGTGAAATCTAAACATGTAAATCTTAGCCTCGATTTCATTTGTGAGAAAAGGGAAAGTGTAAGAGACCTAAAATTTCCTAGACGGGAAAATTATAATCCTACATGTGAAATATGTCCCTTTTCTTTACTAGCAACTAGTATTCTATTACTACCGAAATCATAAATATAAACTGTAGGAGATGCATCTTCAACTTAAAACTGTGTTTGGTAGAGATTTCTACTAGCAAATTCTCGTTTTGAATTCTGTCTCACGTCTATCTCTTAGTACCGGGGAAAAGGGAGAAACCATATTTACACCAGGGAGATATTGAAGGATGTGTGATTCAGAAGAATAAGTTGAGTACTTTGTGGTGCAGTCCGCCCCATCCACCCTCTTAAGCAAACACAAAAAGTACGTGACGGAGATTTAAACTAACAGTTTTTATATGAGTAACCTACAGCCTAATGTTTCTAATACACTAACCTACCCGAACTTTCCCTCTCATTTTAATACTTTGCACGTGATATGTCCTTAAACAAAAAGCAAATGAAAGTAATTAAAATTAGCTTACTAAAACCTGAAAGAGTGAAAGCGGATAGTGAAGAGTACTCTGCCTGTGTGAAATCTAAACATGTAAATCTTAGCCTCGATTTCATTTGTGAGAAAAGGGAAAGTGTAAGAGACCTAAAATTTCCTAGACGGGAAAATTATAATCCTACATGTGAAATATGTCCCTTTTCATTACTAGCAACTAGTATTCTATTACTACCGAAATCATAAATATAAACTGTAGGAGATGCATCTTCAACTGAAAACTGTGTTTGGTAGAGATTTCTACTAGTACCTTCTCGTTTCGAAAACTGTCTCACGTCTATCTCTTAGTACCGGGGAAACGGGAGAAACCATATTTACACCAGGGAGATATTGAAGGATGTGTGATTCAGAAGAATAAGTTGAGTACTTTGTGGTGCTGTCCGCCCCATCCACCCTCTTAAGAAAACACAAAAAGCACGTCACGGAGATTTAAACTAACAGTTTTTATATGAGTAACCTACAGCCTAACGTTTCTAACACACTAACCTACCCAAATTTCCCTCTCATTTTAATACTTTGCACGTGATATGTCCTTAATCGAAAGGCAAATGAAAGTTATTAAAATTAGCTTACTCACACCTGAAAGAGTGAAAGCGGATAGTGAAGAGTACTCTGCCTGTGTGAAATCTAAACATGTAAATCTTAGCCTCGATTTCATTTGTGAGAAAAGGGAAAGTGTAAGAGACCTAAAATTTCCTAGACGGGAAAATTATAATCCTACATGTGAAATATGTCCCTTTTCTTTACTAGCAACTAGTATTCTATTACTCCCAAAATCATAAATATAAACTGTAGGAGATGCATCTTCAACTTAAAACTGTGTTTGGTAGAGATTTCTACTAGTACCTTCTCGTTGTGAAAACTGTCTCACGTCTATCTCTTAGTACTGGGGAAACGGGAGAAACCATATTTACACCAGGGAGATATGGAAGGATGTGTGATTCAGATGAATAAGTTGAGTACTTTGTGGTGCTGTCCGCCCCATCCACCCTCTTAAGCAAACACAAAAAGTACGTGACGGAGATTTAAACTAACAGTTTTTATATGAGTAACCTACAGCCTAATGTTTCTAATACACTAACCTACCCGAACTTTCCCTCTCATTTTAATACTTTGCACGTGATATGTCCTTAAACAAAAAGCAAATGAAAGTAATTAAAATTAGCTTACTACAACCTGAAAGAGTGAAAGCGGATAGTGAAGAGTACTCTGCCTGTGTGAAATCTAAACATGTAAATCTTAGCCTCGATTTCTTTTGTGAGAAAAGGGAAAGTGTAAGAGTCCTAAAATTTCCTAGACGGGAAAATTATAATCCTACATGTCAAGTATGTCCCTTTTCTTTACTAGCAACTAGTAATCTATTACTACCGAAATCATAAATATAAACTGTAGGAGATGCATCTTCAACTTAAAACTGTGTTTGGTAGAGATTTCTACTAGCAAATTCTCGTTTTGAATTCTGTCTCACGTCTATCTCTTAGTACCGGGGAAAAGGGAGAAACCATATTTACACCAGGGAGATATTGAAGGATGTGTGATTCAGAAGAATAAGTTGAGTACTTTGTGGTGCAGTCCGCCCCATCCACCCTCTTAAGCAAACACAAAAAGTACGTGACGGAGATTTAAACTAACAGTTTTTATATGAGTAACCTACAGCCTAATGTTTCTAATACACTAACCTACCCGAACTTTCCCTCTCATTTTAATACTTTGCACGTGATATGTCCTTAAACAAAAAGCAAATGAAAGTAATTAAAATTAGCTTACTAAAACCTGAAAGAGTGAAAGCGGATAGTGAAGAGTACTCTGCCTGTGTGAAATCTAAACATGTAAATCTTAGCCTCGATTTCATTTGTGAGAAAAGGGAAAGTGTAAGAGACCTAAAATTTCCTAGACGGGAAAATTATAATCCTACATGTGAAATATGTCCCTTTTCATTACTAGCAACTAGTATTCTATTACTACCGAAATCATAAATATAAACTGTAGGAGATGCATCTTCAACTGAAAACTGTGTTTGGTAGAGATTTCTACTAGTACCTTCTCGTTTCGAAAACTGTCTCACGTCTATCTCTTAGTACCGGGGAAACGGGAGAAACCATATTTACACCAGGGAGATATTGAAGGATGTGTGATTCAGAAGAATAAGTTGAGTACTTTGTGGTGCTGTCCGCCCCATCCACCCTCTTAAGAAAACACAAAAAGCACGTCACGGAGATTTAAACTAACAGTTTTTATATGAGTAACCTACAGCCTAACGTTTCTAACACACTAACCTACCCGAACTTTCCCTCTCATTTTAATACTTTGCACGTGATATGTCCTTAATCGAAAGGCAAATGAAAGTTATTAAAATTAGCTTACTCACACCTGAAAGAGTGAAAGCGGATAGTGAAGAGTACTCTGCCTGTGTGAAATCTAAACATGTAAATCTTAGCCTCGATTTCATTTGTGAGAAAAGGGAAAGTGTAAGAGACCTAAAATTTCCTAGACGGGAAAATTATAATCCTACATGTGAAATATGTCCCTTTTCTTTACTAGCAACTAGTATTCTATTACTCCCAAAATCATAAATATAAACTGTAGGAGATGCATCTTCAACTTAAAACTGTGTTTGGTAGAGATTTCTACTAGTACCTTCTCGTTGTGAAAACTGTCTCACGTCTATCTCTTAGTACTGGGGAAACGGGAGAAACCATATTTACACCAGGGAGATATGGAAGGATGTGTGATTCAGATGAATAAGTTGAGTACTTTGTGGTGCTGTCCGCCCCATCCACCCTCTTAAGAAAACACAAAAAGCACGTCACGGAGATTTAAACTAACAGTTTTTATATGAGTAACCTACAGCCTAATGTTTCTAATACACTAACCTACCCGAACTTTCCCTCTCATTTTAATACTTTGCACGTGATATGTCCTTAAACAAAAAGCAAATGAAAGTAATTAAAATTAGCTTACTAAAACCTGAAAGAGTGAAAGCGGATAGTGAAGAGTACTCTGCCTGTGTGAAATCTAAACATGTAAATCTTAGCCTCGATTTCTTTTGTGAGAAAAGGGAAAGTGTAAGAGTCCTAAAATTTCCTAGACGGGAAAATTATAATCCTACATGTCAAGTATGTCCCTTTTCTTTACTAGCAACTAGTATTCTATTACTCCCGAAATCATAAATATAAACTGTAGGAGATGCATCTTCAACTTAAAACTGTGTTTTGTAGAGATTTCTACTAGCAAATTCTCGTTTTGAATTCTGTCTCACGTCTATCTCTTAGTGTGATTCAGAAGAATAGGTTGAGTACTTTGTGGAGCTGTCCGCCCCATCCACCCTCTTAAGCAAACACAAAAAGCACGTCACGGAGATTTAAACTAACAGTTTTTATATGAGTAACCTACAGCCTAACGTTTCTAACACACTAACCTACCCGAACTTTCCCTCTCATTTTAATACTTTGCACGTGATATGTCCTTAATCGAAAGGCAAATGAAAGTTATTAAAATTAGCTTACTCACACCTGAAAGAGTGAAAGCGGATAGTGAAGAGTACTCTGCCTGTGTGAAATCTAAACATGTAAATCTTAGCCTCGATTTCATTTGTGAGAAAAGGGAAAGTGTAAGAGACCTAAAATTTCCTAGACGGGAAAATTATAATCCTACATGTGAAATATGTCCCTTTTCTTTACTAGCAACTAGTATTCTATTACTCCCAAAATCATAAATATAAACTGTAGGAGATGCATCTTCAACTTAAAACTGTGTTTGGTAGAGATTTCTACTAGTACCTTCTCGTTGTGAAAACTGTCTCACGTCTATCTCTTAGTACTGGGGAAACGGGAGAAACCATATTTACACCAGGGAGATATGGAAGGATGTGTGATTCAGATGAATAAGTTGAGTACTTTGTGGTGCTGTCCGCCCCATCCACCCTCTTAAGCAAACACAAAAAGTACGTGACGGAGATTTAAACTAACAGTTTTTATATGAGTAACCTACAGCCTAATGTTTCTAATACACTAACCTACCCGAACTTTCCCTCTCATTTTAATACTTTGCACGTGATATGTCCTTAAACAAAAAGCAAATGAAAGTAATTAAAATTAGCTTACTAAAACCTGAAAGAGTGAAAGCGGATAGTGAAGAGTACTCTGCCTGTGTGAAATCTAAACATGTAAATCTTAGCCTCGATTTCTTTTGTGAGAAAAGGGAAAGTGTAAGAGTCCTAAAATTTCCTAGACGGGAAAATTATAATCCTACATGTCAAGTATGTCCCTTTTCTTTACTAGCAACTAGTATTCTATTACTCCCGAAATCATAAATATAAACTGTAGGAGATGCATCTTCAACTTAAAACTGTGTTTTGTAGAGATTTCTACTAGCAAATTCTCGTTTTGAATTCTGTCTCACGTCTATCTCTTAGTGTGATTCAGAAGAATAAGTTGAGTACTTTGTGGAGCTGTCCGCCCCATCCACCCTCTTAAGCAAACACAAAAAGTACGTGACGGAGATTTAAACTAACAGTTTTTACATGAGTAACCTACAGCCTAACGTTTCTAACACACTAACCTACCCGAACTTTCCCTCTCATTTTAATACTTTGCACGTGATATGTCCTTAATCGAAAGGCAAATGAAAGTTATTAAAATTAGCTTACTCACACCTGAAAGAGTGAAAGCGGATAGTGAAGAGTACTCTGCCTGTGTGAAATCTAAACATGTAAATCTTAGCCTCGATTTCATTTGTGAGAAAAGGGAAAGTGTAAGAGACCTAAAATTTCCTAGACGGGAAAATTATAATCCTACATGTGAAATATGTCCCTTTTCTTTACTAGCAACTAGTATTCTATTACTCCCAAAATCATAAATATAAACTGTAGGAGATGCATCTTCAACTTAAAACTGTGTTTGGTAGAGATTTCTACTAGTACCTTCTCGTTGTGAAAACTGTCTCACGTCTATCTCTTAGTACTGGGGAAACGGGAGAAACCATATTTACACCAGGGAGATATGGAAGGATGTGTGATTCAGATGAATAAGTTGAGTACTTTGTGGTGCTGTCCGCCCCATCCACCCTCTTAAGCAAACACAAAAAGTACGTGACGGAGATTTAAACTAACAGTTTTTATATGAGTAACCTACAGCCTAATGTTTCTAATACACTAACCTACCCGAACTTTCCCTCTCATTTTAATACTTTGCACGTGATATGTCCTTAAACAAAAAGCAAATGAAAGTAATTAAAATTAGCTTACTAAAACCTGAAAGATTGAAAGCGGATAGTGAAGAGTACTCTGCCTGTGTGAAATCTAAACATGTAAATCTTAGCCTCGATTTCTTTTGTGAGAAAAGGGAAAGTGTAAGAGTCCTAAAATTTCCTAGACGGGAAAATTATAATCCTACATGTCAAGTATGTCCCTTTTCTTTACTAGCAACTAGTATTCTATTACTCCCGAAATCATAAATATAAACTGTAGGAGATGCATCTTCAACTTAAAACTGTGTTTTGTAGAGATTTCTACTAGCAAATTCTCGTTTTGAATTCTGTCTCACGTCTATCTCTTAGTGTGATTCAGAAGAATAAGTTGAGTACTTTGTGGAGCTGTCCGCCCCATCCACCCTCTTAAGCAAACACAAAAAGTACGTGACGGAGATTTAAACTAACAGTTTTTACATGAGTAACCTACAGCCTAACGTTTCTAACACACTAACCTACCCGAACTTTCCCTCTCATTTTAATACTTTGCACGTGATATGTCCTTAATCGAAAGGCAAATGAAAGTTATTAAAATTAGCTTACTCACACCTGAAAGAGTGAAAGCGGATAGTGAAGAGTACTCTGCCTGTGTGAAATCTAAACATGTAAATCTTAGCCTCGATTTCATTTGTGAGAAAAGGGAAAGTGTAAGAGACCTAAAATTTCCTAGACGGGAAAATTATAATCCTACATGTGAAATATGTCCCTTTTCTTTACTAGCAACTAGTATTCTATTACTCCCAAAATCATAAATATAAACTGTAGGAGATGCATCTTCAACTGAAAACTGTGTTTGGTAGAGATTTCTACTAGTACATTCTCGTTTTGAAAACTGTCTCACGTCTATCTCTTAGTACCGGGGAAACGGGAGAAACCATATTTACACCAGGGAGATATTGAAGGATGTGTGATTCAGAAGAATAAGTTGAGTACTTTGTGGTGCTGTCCGCCCCATCCACCCTCTTATGCAAACACAAAAAGTACGTGACGGAGATTTAAACTAACAGTTTTTACATGAGTAACCTACAGCCTAACGTTTCTAACACACTAACCTACCCGGACCTTCCATCTCATTTTAATACTTTGCACGTGATATGTCCTTAAACAAAAGGCAAATGAAAGTAATTAAAATTAGCTTACTAAAACCTGAAAGAGTGAAAGCGGATAGTGAAGAGTACTCTGCCTGTGTGAAATCTAAACATGTAAATCTTAGCCTCGATTTCATTTGTGAGAAAAGGGAAAGTGTAAGAGACCTAAAATTTCCTAGACGGGAAAATTATAATCCTACATGTGAAATATGTCCCTTTTCTTTACTAGCAACTAGTATTCTATTACTCCCAAAATCATAATTATAAACTGTAGGAGATGCATCTTCAACTGAAAACTGTGTTTGGTAGAGATTTCTACTAGTACCTTCTCGTTTTGAAAACTGTCTCACGTCTATCTCTTAGTATCGGGGAAACGGGAGAAACCATATTTACACCAGGGAGATATTGAAGGATGTGTGATTCAGAAGAATAAGTTGAGTACTTTGTGGTGCTGTCCGCCCCATCCACCCTCTTAAGCAAACACAAAAAGTACGTGACGGAGATTTAAACTAACAGTTTTTACATGAGTAACCTACAGCCTAACGTTTCTAACACACTAACCTACCCGGACCTTCCATCTCATTTTAATACTTTGCACGTGATATGTCCTTAAACAAAAGGCAAATGAAAGTAATTAAAATTAGCTTACTAAAACCTGAAAGAGTGAAAGCGGAGAGTGAAGAGTACTCTGCCTATGTGAAATCTAAACATGTAAATCTTAGCCTCGATTTCATTTGTGAGAAAAGGGAAAGTGTAAGAGACCTAAAATTTCCTAGACGGGAAAATTATAATCCTACATGTGAAATATGTCCCTTTTCATTACTAGCAACTAGTATTCTATTACTACCGAAATCATAAATATAAACTGTAGGAGATGCATCTTCAACTTAAAACTGTGTTTGGTAGAGATTTCTACTAGCAAATTCTCGTTTTGAATTCTGTCTCACGTCTATCTCTTAGTACCGGGGAAACGGGAGAAAACATATTTACACCAGGGAGATATTGAAGGATGTGTGATTCAGAAGAATAAGTTGAGTACTTTGTGGTTCTGTCCGCCCCATCCACCCTCTTAAGCAAACACAAAAAGTACGTGACGGAGATTTAAACTAACAGTTTTTACATGAGTAACCTACAGCCTAACGTTTCTAACACACTAACCTACCCGAACCTTCCATCTCATTTTAATACTTTGCACGAGATATGTCCTTAAACAAAAGGCAAATGAAAGTAATTAAAATTAGTTTACTAAAACCTGAAAGAGTGAAAGCGGATAGTGAAGAGTACTCTGCCTGTGTGAAATCTAAACATGTAAATCTTAGCCTTGATTTCATTTGTGAGAAAAGGGAAAAGGTAAGAGACCTAAAATTTCCTAGACGGGAAAATTATAATCCTACATGTCAAGTATGTCCCTTTTCTTAACTAGCAACTAGTATTCTATTACTCCCGAAATCATAAATATAAACTGTAGGAGATGCATCTTCAACTGAAAACTGTGTTTGGTAGAGATTTCTACTAGTACCTTCTCGTTTCGAAAACCGTCTCACGTCTATCTCTTAGTACCGGGGAAACGGGAGAAACCATATTTACAATAGGGAGATATTAAAGGATGTGTGATTCAGAAGAATAAGTTGAGTACTTTGTGGTGCTGTCCGCCCCATCCACCCTCTTAAGCAAACACAAAAAGCACGTCACGAAGATTTAAATTAACAGTTTTTATATGAGTAACCTACAGCGTAACGTTTCTAACACATAACCTACCCGAACTTTCTCTCTCATTTTAATACTTTGCACGTGATATGTCCTTAATCGAAAGGCAAATGAAAGTTATTAAAATTAGCTTACTCACACCTGAAAGAGTGAAAGCGGATAGTGAAGAGTACTCTGCCTGTGTGAAATCTAAACATGTAAATCTTAGCCTCGATTTCATTTGTGAGAAAAGGGAAAGTGTAAGAGACCTAAAATTTCCTAGACGGGAAAATTATAATCCTAAATGTCAAGTATGTCCCTTTTCTTTACTAGCAACTAGTATTCTATTACTCCCGAAATCATAAATATAAACTGTAGGAGATGCATATTCAACTGAAAACTGTGTTTGGTAGAGATTTCTACTAGTACCTTCTCGTTTCGAAAACTGTCTCACGTCTATCTCTTAGTACCGTGGAAACGGGAGAAACCATATTTACAATAGGGAGATATCAAAGGATGTGTGATTCAGAAGAATAAGTTGAGTACTTTGTGGTGCTGTCCGCCCCATCCACCCTCTTAAGCAAACACAAAAAGCACGTCACGGAGATTTAAACTAACAGTTTTTATATGAGTAACCTACAGCCTAATGTTTCTAATACACTAACCTACCTGAACTTTCCCTCTCATTTTAATACTTTGCACGTGATATGTCCTTAAACAAAAAGCAAATGAAAGTAATTAAAATTAGCTTACTAAAACCTGAAAGAGTGAAAGCGGATAGTGAAGAGTACTCTGCCTGTGTGAAATCTAAACATGTAAATCTTAGCCTCGATTTCATTTGTGAGAAAAGGGAAAGTGTAAGAGACCTAAAATTTCCTAGACGGGAAAATTATAATCCTACATGTGAAATATGTCCCTTTTCTTTACTAGCAACTAGTATTCTATTACTCCCAAAATCATAAATATAAACTGTAGGAGATGAATCTTCAACTTAAAACTGTGTTTGGTAGAGATTTCTACTAGTACCTTCTCGTTGTGAAAACTGTCTCACGTCTATCTCTTAGTACTGGGGAAACGGGAGAAACCATATTTACACCAGGGAGATATGGAAGGATGTGTGATTCAGAAGAATAAGTTGAGTACTTTGTGGTGCTGTCCGCCCCATCCACCCTCTTAAGCAAACACAAAAAGTACGTGACGGAGATTTAAACTAACAGTTTTTATATGAGTAACCTACAGCCTAATGTTTCTAATACACTAACCTACCCGAACTTTCCCTCTCATTTTAATACTTTGCACGTGATATGTCCTTAAACAAAAAGCAAATGAAAGTAATTAAAATTAGCTTACTAAAACCTGAAAGAGTGAAAGCGGATAGTGAAGAGTACTCTGCCATTGTGAAATCTAAACATGTAAATCTTAGCCTAGATTTCTTTTGTGAGAAAAGGGAAAGTGTAAGAGTCCTAAAATTTCCTAGACGGGAAAATTATAATCCTACATGTCAAGTATGTCCCTTTTCTTTACTAGCAACTAGTATTCTATTACTCCCGAAATCATAAATATAAACTGTAGGAGATGCATCT
The DNA here is from genome assembly GCF_947563725.1 of Argiope bruennichi. Classification (NCBI taxonomy): domain Eukaryota; kingdom Metazoa; phylum Arthropoda; class Arachnida; order Araneae; family Araneidae; genus Argiope; species Argiope bruennichi. The sequence goes on from NC_079160.1 coordinate 115,602,793, forward strand.
TCAACTTAAAACTGTGTTTTGTAGAGATTTCTACTAGCAAATTCTCGTTTTGAATTCTGTCTCACGTCTATCTCTTAGTACCGGGGAAACGGGAGAAACCATATTTACACCAGGGAGATATTGAAGGATGTGTGATTCAGAAGAATAAGTTGAGTACTTTGTGGAGCTGTCCGCCCCATCCACCCTCTTAAGCAAACACAAAAAGTACGTGACGGAGATTTAAACTAACAGTTTTTACATGAGTAACCTACAGCCTAACGTTTCTAACACACTAACCTACCCGAACTTTCCCTCTCATTTTAATACTTTGCACGTGATATGTCCTTAATCGAAAGGCAAATGAAAGTTATTAAAATTAGCTTACTCACACCTGAAAGAGTGAAAGCGGATAGTGAAGAGTACTCTGCCTGTGTGAAATCTAAACATGTAAATCTTAGCCTCGATTTCATTTGTGAGAAAAGGGAAAGTGTAAGAGACCTAAAATTTCCTAGACGGGAAAATTATAATCCTACATGTGAAATATGTCCCTTTTCTTTACTAGCAACTAGTATTCTATTACTCCCAAAATCATAAATATAAACTGTAGGAGATGCATCTTCAACTGAAAACTGTGTTTGGTAGAGATTTCTACTACTACCTTCTCGTTTTGAAAACTGTCTCACGTCTATCTCTTAGTACCGGGGAAACGGGAGAAACCATATTTACACCAGGGAGATATTGAAGGATGTGTGATTCAGAAGAATAAGTAGAGTACTTTGTGGTGCTGTCCGCCCCATCCACCCTCTTAAGCAAACACAAAAAGTACGTGACGGAGATTTAAACTAACAGTTTTTACATGAGTAACCTACAGCCTAACGTTTCTAACACACTAACCTACCCGAACCTTCCATCTCATTTTAATACTTTGCACGAGATATGTCCTTAAACAAAAGGCAAATGAAAGTAATTAAAATTAGCTTACTAAAACCTGAAAGAGTGAAAGTGGATAGTGAAGAGTACACTGCCTGTGTGAAATCTAAACATGTAAATCTTAGCCTCGATTTCATTTGTGAGAAAAGGGAAAGTGTAAGAGACCTAAAATTTCCTAGACGGGAAAATTATAATCCTACATGTGAAATATGTCCCTTTTCTTTACTAGCAACTAGTATTCTATTACTACCGAAATCATAAATATAAACTGTAGGAGATGCATCTTCAACTTAAAACTGTGTTTGGTAGAGATTTCTACTAGCAAATTCTCGTTTTGAATTCTGTCTCACGTCTATCTCTTAGTACCGGGGAAAAGGGAGAAACCATATTTACACCAGGGAGATATTGAAGGATGTGTGATTCAGAAGAATAAGTTGAGTACTTTGTGGTGCTGTCCGCCCCATCCACCCTCTTAAGCAAACACAAAAAGTACGTGACGGAGATTTAAACTAACAGTTTTTATATGAGTAACCTACAGCCTAATGTTTCTAATACACTAACCTACCCGAACTTTCCCTCTCATTTTAATACTTTGCACGTGATATGTCCTTAAACAAAAAGCAAATGAAAGTAATTAAAATTAGCTTACTAAAACCTGAAAGAGTGAAAGCGGATAGTGAAGAGTACTCTGCCTGTGTGAAATCTAAACATGTAAATCTTAGCCTCGATTTCATTTGTGAGAAAAGGGAAAGTGTAAGAGACCTAAAATTTCCTAGACGGGAAAATTATAATCCTACATGTGAAATATGTCCCTTTTCATTACTAGCAACTAGTATTCTATTACTACCGAAATCATAAATATAAACTGTAGGAGATGCATCTTCAACTGAAAACTGTGTTTGGTAGAGATTTCTACTAGTACCTTCTCGTTTCGAAAACTGTCTCACGTCTATCTCTTAGTACCGGGGAAACGGGAGAAACCATATTTACACCAGGGAGATATTGAAGGATGTGTGATTCAGAAGAATAAGTTGAGTACTTTGTGGTGCTGTCCGCCCCATCCACCCTCTTAAGCAAACACAAAAAGCACGTCACGGAGATTTAAACTAACAGTTTTTATATGAGTAACCTACAGCCTAACGTTTCTAACACACTAACCTACCCGAACTTTCCCTCTCATTTTAATACTTTGCACGTGATATGTCCTTAATCGAAAGGCAAATGAAAGTTATTAAAATTAGCTTACTCACACCTGAAAGAGTGAAAGCGGATAGTGAAGAGTACTCTGCCTGTGTGAAATCTAAACATGTAAATCTTAGCCTCGATTTCATTTGTGAGAAAAGGGAAAGTGTAAGAGACCTAAAATTTCCTAGACGGGAAAATTATAATCCTACATGTGAAATATGTCCCTTTTCTTTACTAGCAACTAGTATTCTATTACTCCCAAAATCATAAATATAAACTGTAGGAGATGCATCTTCAACTGAAAACTGTGTTTGGTAGAGATTTCTACTACTACCTTCTCGTTTTGAAAACTGTCTCACGTCTATCTCTTAGTACCGGGGAAACGGGAGAAACCATATTTACACCAGGGAGATATTGAAGGATGTGTGATTCAGAAGAATAAGTTGAGTACTTTGTGGTGCTGTCCGCCCCATCCACCCTCTTAAGCAAACACAAAAAGTACGTGACGGAGATTTAAACTAACAGTTTTTATATGAGTAACCTACAGCCTAATGTTTCTAATACACTAACCTACCCGAACTTTCCCTCTCATTTTAATACTTTGCACGTGATATGTCCTTAAACAAAAAGCAAATGAAAGTAATTAAAATTAGCTTACTAAAACCTGAAAGAGTGAAAGCGGATAGTGAAGAGTACTCTGCCTGTGTGAAATCTAAACATGTAAATCTTAGCCTCGATTTCTTTTGTGAGAAAAGGGAAAGTGTAAGAGTCCTAAAATTTCCTAGACGGGAAAATTATAATCCTACATGTCAAGTATGTCCCTTTTCTTTACTAGCAACTAGTATTCTATTACTCCCGAAATCATAAATATAAACTGTAGGAGATGCATCTTCAACTTAAAACTGTGTTTTGTAGAGATTTCTACTAGCAAATTCTCGTTTTGAATTCTGTCTCACGTCTATCTCTTAGTGTGATTCAGAAGAATAAGTTGAGTACTTTGTGGAGCTGTCCGCCCCATCCACCCTCTTAAGCAAACACAAAAAGTACGTGACGGAGATTTAAACTAACAGTTTTTACATGAGTAACCTACAGCCTAACGTTTCTAACACACTAACCTACCCGAACTTTCCCTCTCATTTTAATACTTTGCACGTGATATGTCCTTAATCGAAAGGCAAATGAAAGTTATTAAAATTAGCTTACTCACACCTGAAAGAGTGAAAGCGGATAGTGAAGAGTACTCTGCCTGTGTGAAATCTAAACATGTAAATCTTAGCCTCGATTTCATTTGTGAGAAAAGGGAAAGTGTAAGAGACCTAAAATTTCCTAGACGGGAAAATTATAATCCTACATGTGAAATATGTCCCTTTTCTTTACTAGCAACTAGTATTCTATTACTCCCAAAATCATAAATATAAACTGTAGGAGATGCATCTTCAACTGAAAACTGTGTTTGGTAGAGATTTCTACTACTACCTTCTCGTTTTGAAAACTGTCTCACGTCTATCTCTTAGTACCGGGGAAACGGGAGAAACCATATTTACACCAGGGAGATATTGAAGGATGTGTGATTCAGAAGAATAAGTTGAGTACTTTGTGGAGCTGTCCGCCCCATCCACCCTCTTAAGCAAACACAAAAAGTACGTGACGGAGATTTAAACTAACAGTTTTTACATGAGTAACCTACAGCCTAACGTTTCTAACACACTAACCTACCCGAACTTTCCCTCTCATTTTAATACTTTGCACGTGATATGTCCTTAATCGAAAGGCAAATGAAAGTTATTAAAATTAGCTTACTCACACCTGAAAGAGTGAAAGCGGATAGTGAAGAGTACTCTGCCTGTGTGAAATCTAAACATGTAAATCTTAGCCTCGATTTCATTTGTGAGAAAAGGGAAAGTGTAAGAGACCTAAAATTTCCTAGACGGGAAAATTATAATCCTACATGTGAAATATGTCCCTTTTCTTTACTAGCAACTAGTATTCTATTACTCCCAAAATCATAAATATAAACTGTAGGAGATGAATCTTCAACTGAAAACTGTGTTTGGTAGAGATTTCTACTACTACCTTCTCGTTTTGAAAACTGTCTCACGTCTATCTCTTAGTACCGGGGAAACGGGAGAAACCATATTTACACCAGGGAGATATTGAAGGATGTGTGATTCAGAAGAATAAGTTGAGTACTTTGTGGTGCTGTCCGCCCCATCCACCCTCTTAGGCAAACACAAAAAGTACGTGACGGAGATTTAAACTAACAGTTTTTACATGAGTAACCTACAGCCTAACGTTTCTAACACACTAACCTACCCGAACCTTCCATCTCATTTTAATACTTTGCACGAGATATGTCCTTAAACAAAAGGCAAATGAAAGTAATTAAAATTAGCTTACTAAAACCTGAAAGAGTGAAAGTGGATAGTGAAGAGTACACTGCCTGTGTGAAATCTAAACATGTAAATCTTAGCCTCGATTTCATTTGTGAGAAAAGGGAAAGTGTAAGAGACCTAAAATTTCCTAGACGGGAAAATTATAATCCTACATGTGAAATATGTCCCTTTTCTTTACTAGCAACTAGTATTCTATTACTACCGAAATCATAAATATAAACTGTAGGAGATGCATCTTCAACTTAAAACTGTGTTTGGTAGAGATTTCTACTAGCAAATTCTCGTTTTGAATTCTGTCTCACGTCTATCTCTTAGTACCGGGGAAAAGGGAGAAACCATATTTACACCAGGGAGATATTGAAGGATGTGTGATTCAGAAGAATAAGTTGAGTACTTTGTGGTGCTGTCCGCCCCATCCACCCTCTTAAGCAAACACAAAAAGTACCTGACGGAGATTTAAACTAACAGTTTTTACATGAGTAACCTACAGCCTAACGTTTCTAACACACTAACCTACCCGAACCTTCCATCTCATTTTAATACTTTGCACGAGATATGTCCTTAAACAAAAGGCAAATGAAAGTAATTAAAATTAGTTTACTAAAACCTGAAAGAGTGAAAGCGGATAGTGAAGAGTACTCTGCCTGTGTGAAATCTAAACATGTAAATCTTAGCCTCGATTTCATTTGTGAGAAAAGGGAAAGTGTAAGAGACCTAAAATTTCCTAGACGGGAAAATTATAATCCTACATGTGAAATATGTCCCTTTTCTTTACTAGCAACTAGTATTCTATTACTCCCAAAATCATAAATATAAACTGTAGGAGATGCATCTTCAACTGAAAACTGTGTTTGGTAGAGATTTCTACTAGTACCTTCTCGTTTTGAAAACTGTCTCACGTCTATCTTTTAGTACCGGGGAAACGGGAGAAACCATATTTACACCAGGGAGATATTGAAGGATGTGTGATTCAGAAGAATAAGTCGAGTACTTTGTGGTGCTGTCCGCCCCATCCACCCTCTTAAGCAAACACAAAAAGTACGTGACGGAGATTTAAACTAACAGTGTTTACATGAGTAACCTATAGCCTATCGTTTCTAACACACTAACCTACCCGAACCTTCCATCTCATTTTAATACTTTGCACGAGATATGTCCTTAAACAAAAGGCAAATGAAAGTAATTAAAATTGGCTTAGTAAAACCTGAAAGAGTGAAAGCGGATAGTGAAGAGTACTCTGCCTGTCTGAAATCTAAACATGTAAATCTTAGCCTCGATTTCATTTGTGAGAAAAGGGAAAGTGTAAGAGACCTAAAATTTCCTAGATGGGAAAATTATAATCCTACATGTGAAATATGTCCCTTTTCTTTACTAGCAACTAGTATTCTATTACTCCCAAAATCATAAATATAAACTGTAGGAGATGCATCTTCAACTTAAAACTGTGTTTGGTAGAGATTTCTACTAGTACCTTCTCGTTTTGAAAACTGTCTCACGTCTATCTCTTAGTACCGGGGAAACGGGAGAAACCATATTTACAATAGGGAGATATTAAAGGATGTGTGATTCAGAAGAATAAGTTGAGTACTTTGTGGTGCTGTCCGCCCCATCCACCCTCTAAAGCAAACACAAAAAGCACGTCACGGAGATTTAAACTAACAGTTTTTATATGAGTAACCTACAGCCTAATGTTTCTAATACACTAACCTACCTGAACTTTCCCTCTCATTTTAATACTTTGCACGTGATATGTCCTTAAACAAAAAGCAAATGAAAGTAATTAAAATTAGCTTACTAAAACCTGAAAGAGTGAAAGCGGATAGTGAAGAGTACTCTGCCTGTGTGAAATCTAAACATGTAAATCTTAGCCTCGATTTCATTTGAGAGAAAAGGGAAAGTGTAAGAGACCTAAAATTTCCTAGACGGGAAAATTATAATCCTACATGTGAAATATGTCCCTTTTCATTACTAGCAACTAGTATTCTATTACTCCCGAAATCATAAATATAAACTGTAGGAGATGCATCTTCAACTGAAAACTGTGTTTGGTAGAGATTTCTACTAGTACCTTCTCGTTTCGAAAACTGTCTCACGTCTATCTCTTAGTACCGGGGAAACGGGAGAAACCATATTTACAATAGGGAGATATTAAAGGATGTGTGATTCCGAAGAATAAGTTGAGTACTTTGTGGTGCTGTCCGCCCCATCCACCCTCTTAAGCAAACACAAAATGCACGTCACGGAGATTTAAACTAACAGTGTTTATATGAGTAACCTACAGCCTAACGTTTCTAACACACTAACCTACCCGAACTTTCCCTCTCATTTTAATACTTTGCACGTGATATGTCCTTAATCGAAAGGCAAATGAAAGTTATTAAAATTAGCTTACTCACACCTGAAAGAGTGAAAGCGGATAGTGAAGAGTACTCTGCCTGTGTGAAATCTAAACATGTAAATCTTAGCCTCGATTTCATTTGTGAGAAAAGGGAAAGTGTAAGAGACCTAAAATTTCCTAGACGGGAAAATTGTAATCCTACATGTCAAGTATGTCCCTTTTCTTTACTAGCAACTAGTATTCTATTACTCCCGAAATCATAAATATAAACTGTAGGAGATGCATCTTCAACTTAAAACTGTGTTTGGTAGAGATTTCTACTAGCAAATTCTCGTTTTGAATTCTGTCTCACGTGTATCTCTTAGTACCGGGAAAACGGGAGAAACCATATTTACACCAGGGAGATATTGAAGGATGTGTGATTCAGAAGAATAAGTTGAGTACTTTGTGGTGCTGTCCGCCCCATCCACCCTCTTAAGCAAACACAAACAGTACGTGACGGAGATTTAAACTAACAGTTTTTACATGAGTAACCTACAGCCTAACGTTTCTAACACACTAACCTACCAGAACCTTCCATCTCATTTTAATACTTTGCACGTGATATGTCCTTAAACAAAAGGCAAATGAAAGTAATTAAAATTAGCTTACTAAAACATGAAAGAGTGAAAGCGGATAGTGAAGAGTACTCTGCCTGTGTGAAATCTAAACATGTAAATCTTAGCCTCGATTTCATTTGTGAGAAAAGGGAAAGTGTAAGAGACCTAAAATTTAATAGACGGGAAAATTATAATCCTATATGTCAAGTATGTCCCTTTTCTTTACTAGCAACTAGTATTCTATTACTCCCGAAATCATAAATATAAACTGTAGGAGATGCATCTTCAACTTAAAACTGTGTTTGGTAGAGATTTCTACTAGCAAATTCTCGTTTTGAATTCTGTCTCACGTCTATCTCTTAGTACCGGGGAAACGGGAGAAACCATATTTACACCAGGGAGATATTGAAGGATGTGTGATTCAGAAGAATAAGTTGAGTACTTTGTGGTGCTGTCCGCCCCATCCACCTTCTTAAGCAAAAACAAAAAGTACGTGACGGAGATTTAAACTAACAGTTTTTACATGAGTAACCTACAGCCTAACGTTTCTAACACACTAACCTACCCGAACCTTCCATCGCATTTTAATACTTGCACGAGATATGTCCTTAAACAAAAGGCAAATGAAAGTAATTAAAATTAGCTTACTAAAACCTGAAAGAGTGAAAGCGGATAGTGAAGAGTACTCTGCCTGTGTGAAATCTAAACATGTAAGTCTTAGCTTCGATTTCATTTGTGAGAAAAGGGAAAGTGTAAGAGACCTAAAATTTCCTAGACGGGAAAATTATAATCCTACATGTCAAGTATGTCCCTTTTCTTTACTAGCAACTAGTATTCTATTACTCCCGAAATCATAAATATAAACTGTAGGAGATGCATCTTCAACTTAAAACTGTGTTTCGTAGAGATTTCTACTAGCAAATTCTCGTTTTGAATTCTGTCTCACGTCTATCTCTTAGTACCGGGGAAACGGGAGAAACCATATTTACACAAAAGAGATATTGAAGGATGTGTGATTCAGAAGAATAAGTTGAGTACTTTGTGGTGCTGTCCGCCCCATCCACCCTCTTAAGCAAACACAAAAAGCACGTCACGGAGATTTAAAATAACAGTTTTTATATGAGTAACCTAAAGCCTAACGTTTCTAACACACTAACCTACCCGAACTTTCCCTCTCATTTTAATACTTTGCACGTGATATGTCCTTAATCGAAAGGCAAATGAAAGTAATTAAAATTAGCTTACTAAAACCTGAAAGAGTGAAAGCGGATAGTGAAGATTACTCTGCCTGAGTGAAATCTAAACATGTAAGACTTAGCCTCGATTTCATTTGTGAGAAAAGGGAAAGTGTAAGAGACCTAAAATTTCCTAGACGGGAAAATTATAATCCTACATGTCAAGTATGTCCCTTTTCTTTACTAGCAACTAGTATTCTATTACTCCCGAAATCATAAATATAAACTGTAGGAGATGCATCTTCAACTTAAAACTGTGTTTGGTTGGTAGAGATTTCTACTAGCAAATTCTCGTTTTGAATTCTGTCTCACGTCTATCTCCTAGTACCGGGGAAACGGGAGAAACCATATTTACACCAGGGAGATATTGAAGGATGTGTGATTCAGAAGAATAAGTTGAGTACTTTGTGGTGCTGTCCGCCCCATCCACCCTCTTAAGCAAATACAAAAAGTACGTGACGGAGATTTAAACTAACAATTTTTACATGAGTAACCTACAGCCTAACGTTTCTAACACACTAAACTACCCGAACTTTCCATCTCATTTTAATACTTTGCACGTGATATGTCCTTAATCGAAAGGCAAATGAAAGTTATTAAAATTAGCTTACACACACCTGAAAGAGTGAAAGCGGATAGTGAAGAGTACTCTGCCTGTGTGAAATCTAAACATGTAAATCTTAGCCTCGATTTCATTTGTGAGAAAAGGGATAGTGTAAGAGACCTAAAATTTCCTAGACGGGAAAATTATAATCCTACATGTCTAGTATGTCCCTTTTCTTTTCTAGAAACTAGTATTCTATTACTACAAAAATCATAAATATAAACTGTAGGAGATGCATCTTCAACTTAAAACTGTGTTTGGTAGAGATTTCTACTAGCACCTTCTCGTTTTGAATTCTGTCTCACGTCTATCTCTTAGTACCGGGGAAACGGGAGAAACCATATTTACACCAGGGAGATATTGAAGGATGTGTGATTCAGAAGAATAAGTTGAGTACTTTGTGGTGCTGTCCGCCCCATCCACCTTCTTAAGCAAAAACAAAAAGTACGTGACGGAGATTTAAACTAACAGTTTTTACATGAGTAACCTACAGCCTAACGTTTCTAACACACTAACCTACCCGAACCTTCCATCGCATTTTAATACTTGCACGAGATATGTCCTTAAACAAAAGGCAAATGAAAGTAATTAAAATTAGCTTACTAAAACCTGAAAGAGTGAAAGCGGATAGTGAAGAGTACTCTGCCTGTGTGAAATCTAAACATGTAAATCTTAGCCTCGATTTCATTTGTGAGAAAAGGGAAAGTGTAAGAGACCTAAAATTTAATAGACGGGAAAATTATAATCCTACATGTCAAGTATGTCCCTTTTCTTTACTAGCAACTAGTATTCTATTACCCCGGAAATCATAAATATAAACTGTAGGAGATGCATCTTGAACTTAAAACTGTGTTTGGTAGAGATTTCTACTAGCACCTTCTCGTTTTGAATTCTGTCTCACGTGTATCTCTTAGTACCGGGGAAACGGGAGAAACCATATTTACACCAGGGAGATATTGAAGGATGTGTGATTCAGAAGAATAAGTTGAGTACTTTGTGGTGCTGTCCGCCCCATCCACCCTCTTAAGCAAACACAAAAAGCACGTGACGGAGATTTAAACTAACAGTTTTTACATGAGTAACCTACAGCCTAACGTTTCTAACACACTAACCTACCCGAACCTTCCATCTCATTTTAATACTTTGCACGTGATAAGTTCTTAAACAAAAGGCAAATGAAAGTAATTAAAATTAGCTTACTAAAACCTGAAAGAGTGAAAGCGGATAGTGAAGAGTACTCTGCCTGAGTGAAATCTAAACATGTAAGTCATAGCCTCGATTTCATTTGTGAGAAAAGGGAAAGTGTAAGAGACCTAAAATTTCCTAGACGGGAAAATTATAATCCTACATGTCAAATATGTCCCTTTTCTTTACTAGCAACTAGTATTTCATTACTCCCGAAATCATAAATATAAACTGTAGGAGATGCATCTTCAACTTAAAACTGTGTTTGGTAGAGATTTCTACTAGCACCTTCTCGTTTTGAAAACTGTCTCACGTATATCTCTTACTTCCGGGGAAACGGGTGAAACCATATTTACACCAGGGAGATATTGAAGGATGTGTGATTCAGAAGAATAAGTTTAGTACTTTGTGGTGCTGTCCGCCCCATCCACCCTTTTAAGCAAACACAAAAGGCACGTCACGGAGATTTAAAATAACAGTTTTTACATGAGTAACCTACAGCCTAACGTTTCTAACACACTAACCTACCCGAACCTTCCATCTCATTTTAATAGTTTGCACGTGATATGTCCTTAAACAAAAGGCAAATGAAAGTAATTAAAATTATCTTACTAAAACATGAAAGAGTGAAAGCAGATAGTGAAGAGTACTCTGCCTGTGTGAAATCTAAACATGTAAATCTTAGCCTCGATTTCATTAGGGAGAAAAGGGAAAGTGTAAGAGACCTAAAATTTCCTAGACGGGAAAATTATAATCCTACATGTCAAGTATGTCCCTTTTCTTTACTAGCAACTAGTATTCTATTAATCCCGAAATCATAAATATAAACTGTAGGAGATGCATCTTCAACTTAAAACTGTGTTTGGTAGAGATTTCTACTAGCACCTTCTCGTTTTGAATTCTGTCTCACGTCTATCTCCTAGTACCGGGGAAACGGGAGAAACCATATTTACACCAGAGCGATATTGAAGGATGTGTGATTCAGAAGAATAAGTTGAGTACTTTCTGGTGCTGTCCGCCCCATCCACCCTCTTAAGCAAACACAAAAAGTACGTGACGGAGATTTAAACTAACAATTTTTACATGACTAACCTACAGCCTAACGTTTCTAACACACTAACCTACCCGAACTTTCCATCTCATTTTAATACTTTGCACGTGATAAGTCCTTAAACAAAAGGCAAATGAAAGTAATTAAAATTAGCTTACTAAAACCTGAAAGAGTGAAAGCGGATAGTGAAGAGTACTCTGCCTGTGTGAAATCTAAACATGTAAGTCTTAGCCTCGATTTCATTTGTGAGAAAAGGGAAAGTGTAAGAGACCTAAAATTTCCTAGACGGGAAAATTATAATCCTACATGTCAAGTATGTCCCTTTTCTTTACTAGCAACTAGTATTCTATTACTCCCGAAATCATAAATATAAACTGTAGGAGATGCATCTTCAACTTAAAACTGTGTTTGGTTGGTAGAGATTTCTACTAGCAAATTCTCGTTTTGAATTCTGTCTCACGTCTATCTCCTAGTACCGGGGAAACGGGAGAAACCATATTTACACCAGGGAGATATTGAAGGATGTGTGATTCAGAAGAATAAGTTGAGTACTTTGTGGTGCTGTCCGCCCCATCCACCCTCTTAAGCAAATACAAAAAGTACGTGACGGAGATTTAAACTAACAATTTTTACATGAGTAACCTACAGCCTAACGTTTCTAACACACTAACCTACCCGAGCTTTCCCTCTCATTTTAATACTTTGCACGTGACATGTCCTTAATCGAAAGGCAAATGAAAGTTATTAAAATTAGCTTACACACACCTGAAAGAGTGAAAGCGGATAGTGAAGAGTACTCTGCCTGAGTGAAATATAAACATGTAAGACTTAGCCTCGATTTCATTTGTGAGAAAAGGGAAAGTATAAGAGACCTAAAATTTCCTAGACGGGAAAATTATAATCCTACATGTCAAGTATGTCCCTTTTCTTTACTAGCAACTAGTATTCTATTACTCCCGAAATCATAAATATAAACTGTAGGAGATGCATCTTCAACTTAAAACTGTGATTGGTAGAGATTTCTACTAGCAAATTCTCGTTTTGAATTCTGTCTCACGTCTATCTCCTAGTACCGGGGAAACGGGAGAAACCATATTTACACCAGGGAGATATTGAAGGATGTGTGATTCAGAAGAATTAGTTGAGTACTTTGTGGTGCTGTCCGCCCCATCCACCCTCTTACGCAAACACAAAAAGTACGTGACGGAGATTTAAACTAACAGTTTTTACATGAGTAACCTACAGCCTAACGTTTCTAACGCACTAACCTACCCGAACCTTCCATCTCATTTTAATACTTTGCACGAGATATGTCCTTAAACAAAAGGCAAATGAAAGTAATTAAAATTATTTTACTAAAACCTGAAAGAGTGAAAGCGGATAGTGAAGAGTATTCTGCCTGTGTGAAATCTAAACATGTAAATCTTAGCCTCGATTTCATTTGTGAGAAAAGGGAAAGTGTAAGAGACCTAAAATTTCCTAGAAGGGAAAATTATAATCCTACATGTGAAATATGTCCCTTTTCTTTACTAGCAACTAGTATTCTATTACTCCCAAAATCATAAATATAAACTGTAGGAGATGCATCTTCAACTTAAAACTGTGTTGGTAGAGATTTCTACTAGTACCTTCTCGTTTTGAAAACTGTCTCACGTCTATCTTTTAGTACCGGGGAAACGGGAGAAACCATATTTACACCAGGGAGATATTGAAGGATGTGTGATTCAGAAGAATAAGTCGTGTACTTTGTGTTGCTGTCCGCCCCATCCACCCTCTTAAGCAAACACAAAAAGTACGTGACGGAGATTTAAACTAACAGTTTTTACATGAGTAACCTATAGCCTAACGTTTCTAACACACTAACCTACCCGAACCTTCCATCTCATTTTAATACTTTGCACGAGATATGTCCTTAAACAAAAGGCAAATGAAAGTAATTAAAATTAGCTTAGTAAAACCTGAAAGAGTGAGAGCGGATAGTGAAGAGTACTCTGCTTGTGTGAAATCTAAACATGTAAGTCATAGCCTCGATTTCATTTGTGAGAAAAGGGAAAGTGTAAGAGACCTAAAATTTCCTAGACGGGAAAATTATAATCCTACATGTCAAATATGTCCCTTTTCTTTACTAGCAACTAGTATTTTTTTACTCCCGAAATCATAAATATAAACTGTAGGAGATGCATCTTCAACTTAAAACTGTGTTTGGTAGAGATTTCTACTAGCACTTTCTCGTTTTGAAAACTGTCTCACGTATATCTCTTACTTCCGGGGAAACGGGAGAAACCATATTTACACCAGAGAGATATTGAAGGATGTGTGATTCAGAAGAATAAGTTGAGTACTTTCTGGTGCTGTCCGCCCCATCCACCCTCTTAAGCAAACACAAAAAGTACGTGACGGAGATTTAAACTAACAATTTTTACATGACTAACCTACATCCTAACGTTTCTAACACACTAACCTACCCGAACTTTCCCTCTCATTTTAATACTTTGCACGTGATATGTCCTTAATCGAAAGGCAAATGAAAGTTATTAAAATTAGCTTACTCACACCTAAAAGAGTGAAAGCGGATAGTGAAGAGTACTCTGCCTGTGTGAAATCTAAACATGTAAGTCAAAGCCTCGATTTCATTTGTGAGAAAAGGGAAAGTGTAAGAGACCTAAAATTTCCTAGACGGGAAAATTATAATCCTACATGTCAAATATGTCCCTTTTCTTTACTAGCAACTAGTATTCTATTACTCCCGAAATCATAAATATAAACTGTAGGAGATGCATCTTCAACTTAAAACTGTGTTTGGTAGAGATTTCTACTAGCACCTTCTCGTTTTGAATTCTGTCTCACGTCTATCTCTTAGTACCGGGGAAACGGGAGAAACCATATTTACACCAGGGAGATATTGAAGGATGTGTGATTCAGAAGAATAAGTTGAGTGCTTTGTGGTGCTGTCCGCCCCATCCACCCTCTTAAGCAAACAGAAAAAGCACGTCACGGAGATTTAAACTAACAGTTTTTACATGAGTAACCTACAGCCTAACGTTTCTAACACACTAACCTACCCGAACCTTCCATCTCATTTTAATACTTTGCACGTGATAAGTCCTTAAACAAAAGGCAAATGAAAGTAATTAAAATTAGCTTACTAAAACCTGAAAGAGTGAAAGCGGATAGTGAAGAGTACTCTGCCTGTGTGAAATCTAAACATGTAAGTCTTAGCCTCGATTTCATTTGTGAGAAAAGGGAAAGTGTAAGAGACCTAAAATTTCCTAGACGGGAAAATTATAATCCTACATGTCAAATATGTCCCTTTTCTTTACTAGCAACTAGTATTCTATTACTCCCGAAATCATAAATATAAACTGTAGGAGATGCATCTTCAACTTAAAACTGTGTTTGGTAGAGATTTCTACTAGCACCTTCTCGTTTTGAATTCTGTCTCATGTCTATCTCTTAATACCGGGGAAATGGGAGAAACCATATTTACACCAGGGAGATATTGAAGGATGTGTGATTCAGAAGAATAAGTTGAGTACTTTGTGGTGCTGTCCGCCCCATCCACCCTCTTAAGCAAACACAAAAAGCACGTCACGGAGATTTAAACTAACAGTTTTTACATGAGTAACCTACAGCCTAACGTTTCTAACACACTAACCTACCCGAACCTTCCATCTCATTTTAATACTTTGCACGTGATAAGTCCTTAAACAAAAGGCAAATGAAAGTAATTAAAATTAGCTTACTAAAACCTGAAAGAGTGAAAGCGGATAGTGAAGAGTACTCTGCCTGTGTGAAATCTAAACATGTAAATCTTAGCCTCGATTTCATTTGTGAGAAAAGAGAAAGTGTAAGAGACCTAAAACTTCCTAGACGGGAAAATTATAATCCTACATGTCAAGTATGTCCCTTTTCTTTACTAGCAACTAGTATTCTATTACTCCCGAAATCATAAATATAAACTGTAGGAGATGCATCTTCAACTTAAAACTGTGTTTGGTAGAGATTTCTACTAGAAAATTCTCGTTTTGAAAACTGTCTCACGTCTATTTCTTAGTACCGGGGAAACGGGAGAAACCATATTTACACCAGGGAGATATTGAAGGATGTGTGATTCAGAAGAATAAGTTGAGTACTTTGTGGTGCTGTCCGGACCATCCAACCTTTTAAGCAAACACAAAAAGCACGTCACGGAGATTTAAACTAACAGTTTTTACATGAGTAACCTACAGCCTAACGTTTCTAATACACTAACCTACCCGAACGTTCCATCTCATTTTAATACTTTGCACGTGATATGTCCTTAATCGAAAGGTAAATAAAAGTTATTAAAATTAGCTTACTCACACCTGAAAGAGTGAAAGCGGATAGTGAAGAGTACTCTGCCTGTGTGAAATCTAAACATGTAAATCTTAGCCTCGATTTCATTTGTGAGAAAACGGAAAGTGTAAGAGACCTAATATTTCCTAGACGGGAAAATTATAATCCTACATGTCAAGTATGTCCCTTTACTTTACTAGCAACTAGTATTCTATTACTCCCGAAATCATAAATATAAACTGTAGGAGATGCATCTTCAACTTAAAACTGTGTTTTGTAGAGATTTCTACTAGCAAATTCTCGTTTTGAATTCTGTCTCACGTCTATCTCTTAGTACCGGGGAAACGGGAGAAACCATATTTACACCAGGGAGATATTGAAGGGTGTGTGATTCAGAAGAATAAGTTGAGTACTTTGTGGTGCTGTCCGCCCCATCCACCCTCTTAAGCAAACAGAAAAAGCACGTCACGGAGATTTAAACTAACAGTTTTTATATGAGTAACCTACAGCCTAACGTTTCTAATACACTAACCTACCCGAACTTTCCCTCTCATTTTAATACTTTGCACGTGATATGTCCTTAATCGAAAGGTAAATAAAAGTTATTAAAATTAGCTTACTCACACCTGAAAGAGTGAAAGCGGATAGTGAAGAGTACTCTGCCTGTGTGAAATCTAAACATGTAAATCTTAGCCTCGATTTCATTTGTGAGAAAAGGGAAAGTGTAAGAGACCTAAAATTTCCTAGACGGGAAAATTATAATCCTACATGTCAAATATGTCCCTTTTCTTTACTAGCAACTAGTATTCTATTACTCCCGAAATCATAAATATAAACTGTAGGAGATGCATCTTCAACTTAAAACTGTGTTTGGTAGAGATTTCTACTAGCACCTTCTCGTTTTGAATTCTGTCTCACGTCTATCTCTTAGTACCGGGGAAACGGGAGAAACCATATTTACACCAGGGAGATATTGAAGGATGTGTGATTCAGAAGAATAAGTTGAGTACTTTGTGGTGCTGTCCGCCCCATCCACCCTCTTAAGCAAACACAAAAAGTACGTGACGGAGATTTAAACTAACAGTTTTTACATGAGTATCCTACAGCCTAAAGTTTCTAACACACTAACCTACCCGAACTTTCCCTCTCATTTTAATACTTTGCACGTGATATGTCCTTAATCGAAAGGCAAATGAAAGTTATTAAAATTAGCTTACTCACACCTAAAAGAGTGAAAGCGGATAGTGAAGAGTACTCTGCCTGTGTGAAATCTAAACATGTAAGTCAAAGCCTCGATTTCATTTGTGAGAAAAGGGAAAGTGTAAGAGACCTAAAATTTCCTAGACGGGAAAATTATAATCCTACATGTCAAATATGTCCCTTTTCTTTACTAGCAACTAGTATTCTATTACTCCCGAAATCATAAATATAAACTGTAGGAGATGCATCTTCAACTTAAAACTGTGTTTGGTAGAGATTTCTACTAGCACCTTCTCGTTTTGAATTCTGTCTCACGTCTATCTCTTAGTACCGGGGAAACGGGAGAAACCATATTTACACCAGGGAGATATTGAAGGATGTGTGATTCAGAAGAATAAGTTGAGTGCTTTGTGGTGCTGTCCGCCCCATCCACCCTCTTAAGCAAACAGAAAAAGCACGTCACGGAGATTTAAACTAACAGTTTTTACATGAGTAACCTACAGCCTAACGTTTCTAACACACTAACCTACCCGAACCTTCCATCTCATTTTAATACTTTGCACGTGATAAGTCCTTAAACAAAAGGCAAATGAAAGTAATTAAAATTAGCTTACTAAAACCTGAAAGAGTGAAAGCGGATAGTGAAGAGTACTCTGCCTGTGTGAAATCTAAACATGTAAGTCTTAGCCTCGATTTCATTTGTGAGAAAAGGGAAAGTGTAAGAGACCTAAAATTTCCTAGACGGGAAAATTATAATCCTACATGTCAAATATGTCCCTTTTCTTTACTAGCAACTAGTATTCTATTACTCCCGAAATCATAAATATAAACTGTAGGAGATGCATCTTCAACTTAAAACTGTGTTTGGTAGAGATTTCTACTAGCACCTTCTCGTTTTGAATTCTGTCTCATGTCTATCTCTTAATACCGGGGAAATGGGAGAAACCATATTTACACCAGGGAGATATTGAAGGATGTGTGATTCAGAAGAATAAGTTGAGTACTTTGTGGTGCTGTCCGCCCCATCCACCCTCTTAAGCAAACACAAAAAGCACGTCACGGAGATTTAAACTAACAGTTTTTACATGAGTAACCTACAGCCTAACGTTTCTAACACACTAACCTACCCGAACCTTCCATCTCATTTTAATACTTTGCACGTGATAAGTCCTTAAACAAAAGGCAAATGAAAGTAATTAAAATTAGCTTACTAAAACCTGAAAGAGTGAAAGCGGATAGTGAAGAGTACTCTGCCTGTGTGAAATCTAAACATGTAAATCTTAGCCTCGATTTCATTTGTGAGAAAAGAGAAAGTGTAAGAGACCTAAAACTTCCTAGACGGGAAAATTATAATCCTACATGTCAAGTATGTCCCTTTTCTTTACTAGCAACTAGTATTCTATTACTCCCGAAATCATAAATATAAACTGTAGGAGATGCATCTTCAACTTAAAACTGTGTTTTGTAGAGATTTCTACTAGCAAATTCTCGTTTTGAATTCTGTCTCACGTCTATCTCTTAGTACCGGGGAAACGGGAGAAACCATATTTACACCAGGGAGATATTGAAGGGTGTGTGATTCAGAAGAATAAGTTGAGTACTTTGTGGTGCTGTCCGCCCCATCCACCCTCTTAAGCAAACAGAAAAAGCACGTCACGGAGATTTAAACTAACAGTTTTTATATGAGTAACCTACAGCCTAACGTTTCTAATACACTAACCTACCCGAACTTTCCCTCTCATTTTAATACTTTGCACGTGATATGTCCTTAATCGAAAGGTAAATAAAAGTTATTAAAATTAGCTTACTCACACCTGAAAGAGTGAAAGCGGATAGTGAAGAGTACTCTGCCTGTGTGAAATCTAAACATGTAAATCTTAGCCTCGATTTCATTTGTGAGAAAAGGGAAAGTGTAAGAGACCTAAAATTTCCTAGACGGGAAAATTATAATCCTACATGTCAAATATGTCCCTTTTCTTTACTAGCAACTAGTATTCTATTACTCCCGAAATCATAAATATAAACTGTAGGAGATGCATCTTCAACTTAAAACTGTGTTTGGTAGAGATTTCTACTAGCACCTTCTCGTTTTGAATTCTGTCTCACGTCTATCTCTTAGTACCGGGGAAACGGGAGAAACCATATTTACACCAGGGAGATATTGAAGGATGTGTGATTCAGAAGAATAAGTTGAGTACTTTGTGGTGCTGTCCGCCCCATCCACCCTCTTAAGCAAACACAAAAAGTACGTGACGGAGATTTAAACTAACAGTTTTTACATGAGTATCCTACAGCCTAAAGTTTCTAACACACTAACCTACCCGAACTTTCCCTCTCATTTTAATACTTTGCACGTGATATGTCCTTAATCGAAAGGCAAATGAAAGTTATTAAAATTAGCTTACTCACACCTAAAAGAGTGAAAGCGGATAGTGAAGAGTACTCTGCCTGTGTGAAATCTAAACATGTAAGTCAAAGCCTCGATTTCATTTGTGAGAAAAGGGAAAGTGTAAGAGACCTAAAATTTCCTAGACGGGAAAATTATAATCCTACATGTCAAATATGTCCCTTTTCTTTACTAGCAACTAGTATTCTATTACTCCCGAAATCATAAATATAAACTGTAGGAGATGCATCTTCAACTTAAAACTGTGTTTGGTAGAGATTTCTACTAGCACCTTCTCGTTTTGAATTCTGTCTCACGTCTATCTCTTAGTACCGGGGAAACGGGAGAAACCATATTTACACCAGGGAGATATTGAAGGATGTGTGATTCAGAAGAATAAGTTGAGTGCTTTGTGGTGCTGTCCGCCCCATCCACCCTCTTAAGCAAACAGAAAAAGCACGTCACGGAGATTTAAACTAACAGTTTTTACATGAGTAACCTACAGCCTAACGTTTCTAACACACTAACCTACCCGAACCTTCCATCTCATTTTAATACTTTGCACGTGATAAGTCCTTAAACAAAAGGCAAATGAAAGTAATTAAAATTAGCTTACTAAAACCTGAAAGAGTGAAAGCGGATAGTGAAGAGTACTCTGCCTGTGTGAAATCTAAACATGTAAGTCTTAGCCTCGATTTCATTTGTGAGAAAAGGGAAAGTGTAAGAGACCTAAAATTTCCTAGACGGGAAAATTATAATCCTACATGTCAAATATGTCCCTTTTCTTTACTAGCAACTAGTATTCTATTACTCCCGAAATCATAAATATAAACTGTAGGAGATGCATCTTCAACTTAAAACTGTGTTTGGTAGAGATTTCTACTAGCACCTTCTCGTTTTGAATTCTGTCTCATGTCTATCTCTTAATACCGGGGAAATGGGAGAAACCATATTTACACCAGGGAGATATTGAAGGATGTGTGATTCAGAAGAATAAGTTGAGTACTTTGTGGTGCTGTCCGCCCCATCCACCCTCTTAAGCAAACACAAAAAGCACGTCACGGAGATTTAAACTAACAGTTTTTACATGAGTAACCTACAGCCTAACGTTTCTAACACACTAACCTACCCGAACCTTCCATCTCATTTTAATACTTTGCACGTGATAAGTCCTTAAACAAAAGGCAAATGAAAGTAATTAAAATTAGCTTACTAAAACCTGAAAGAGTGAAAGCGGATAGTGAAGAGTACTCTGCCTGTGTGAAATCTAAACATGTAAATCTTAGCCTCGATTTCATTTGTGAGAAAAGAGAAAGTGTAAGAGACCTAAAACTTCCTAGACGGGAAAATTATAATCCTACATGTCAAGTATGTCCCTTTTCTTTACTAGCAACTAGTATTCTATTACTCCCGAAATCATAAATATAAACTGTAGGAGATGCATCTTCAACTTAAAAC
Source organism: Argiope bruennichi (assembly GCF_947563725.1). NCBI lineage: Eukaryota > Metazoa > Arthropoda > Arachnida > Araneae > Araneidae > Argiope > Argiope bruennichi. The sequence goes on from NC_079160.1 coordinate 115,623,653, forward strand.
TGTGTTTGGTAGAGATTTCTACTAGAAAATTCTCGTTTTGAAAACTGTCTCACGTCTATTTCTTAGTACCGGGGAAACGGGAGAAACCATATTTACACCAGGGAGATATTGAAGGATGTGTGATTCAGAAGAATAAGTTGAGTACTTTGTGGTGCTGTCCGGACCATCCAACCTTTTAAGCAAACACAAAAAGCACGTCACGGAGATTTAAACTAACAGTTTTTACATGAGTAACCTACAGCCTAACGTTTCTAATACACTAACCTACCCGAACGTTCCATCTCATTTTAATACTTTGCACGTGATATGTCCTTAATCGAAAGGTAAATAAAAGTTATTAAAATTAGCTTACTCACACCTGAAAGAGTGAAAGCGGATAGTGAAGAGTACTCTGCCTGTGTGAAATCTAAACATGTAAATCTTAGCCTCGATTTCATTTGTGAGAAAACGGAAAGTGTAAGAGACCTAATATTTCCTAGACGGGAAAATTATAATCCTACATGTCAAGTATGTCCCTTTACTTTACTAGCAACTAGTATTCTATTACTCCCGAAATCATAAATATAAACTGTAGGAGATGCATCTTCAACTTAAAACTGTGTTTTGTAGAGATTTCTACTAGCAAATTCTCGTTTTGAATTCTGTCTCACGTCTATCTCTTAGTACCGGGGAAACGGGAGAAACCATATTTACACCAGGGAGATATTGAAGGGTGTGTGATTCAGAAGAATAAGTTGAGTACTTTGTGGTGCTGTCCGCCCCATCCACCCTCTTAAGCAAACAGAAAAAGCACGTCACGGAGATTTAAACTAACAGTTTTTATATGAGTAACCTACAGCCTAACGTTTCTAATACACTAACCTACCCGAACTTTCCCTCTCATTTTAATACTTTGCACGTGATATGTCCTTAATCGAAAGGTAAATAAAAGTTATTAAAATTAGCTTACTCACACCTGAAAGAGTGAAAGCGGATAGTGAAGAGTACTCTGCCTGTGTGAAATCTAAACATGTAAATCTTAGCCTCGATTTCATTTGTGAGAAAAGGGAAAGTGTAAGAGACCTAAAATTTCCTAGACGGGAAAATTATAATCCTACATGTCAAATATGTCCCTTTTCTTTACTAGCAACTAGTATTCTATTACTCCCGAAATCATAAATATAAACTGTAGGAGATGCATCTTCAACTTAAAACTGTGTTTGGTAGAGATTTCTACTAGCACCTTCTCGTTTTGAATTCTGTCTCACGTCTATCTCTTAGTACCGGGGAAACGGGAGAAACCATATTTACACCAGGGAGATATTGAAGGATGTGTGATTCAGAAGAATAAGTTGAGTACTTTGTGGTGCTGTCCGCCCCATCCACCCTCTTAAGCAAACACAAAAAGTACGTGACGGAGATTTAAACTAACAGTTTTTACATGAGTATCCTACAGCCTAAAGTTTCTAACACACTAACCTACCCGAACTTTCCCTCTCATTTTAATACTTTGCACGTGATATGTCCTTAATCGAAAGGCAAATGAAAGTTATTAAAATTAGCTTACTCACACCTGAAAGAGTGAAAGCGGATAGTGAAGAGTACTCTGCCTGTGTGAAATCTAAACATGTAAATCTTAGCCTCGATTTCATTTGTGAGAAAAGAGAAAGTGTAAGAGACCTAAAATTTCCTAGACGGGAAAATTATAATCCTACATGTCAAGTATATCCCTTTTCTTTACTAGCAACTAGTATTCTATTACTCCCGAAATCATAAATATAAACTGTAGGAGATGCATCTTCAACTTAAAACTGTGTTTGGTAGAGATTTCTACTAGCACCTTCTCGTTTTGAATTCTGTCTCACGTCTATCTCTTAGTACCGGGGAAACGGGAGATTCCATATTTACACCAGGGAGATATTGAAGGATGTGTGATTCAGAAGAATAAGTTGAGTGCTTTGTGTTGCTGTCCTCCCAATCCACCCTCTTAAGCAAACACAAAAAGCACGTCACGGAGATTTAAACTAACAGTTTTTACATGAGTAACTTACAGCCTAACGTTTCTAACACACTAACCTACCCGAACTTTCACTCTCATTTTAATACTTTGCACGTGATATGTCCTTAATCGAAAGGCAAATGAAAGTAATTAAAATTAGCTTACTCACACCTGAAAGAGTGAAAGCGGATAGTGAAGAGTACTCTGCTGTGTGAAATCTAAACATGTAAGTCTTTGCCTCGATTTCATTTGTGAGAAAAGGGAAAGTGTAAGAGACCTAAAATTTCCTAGACGGAAAAATTATAATAATACATGTCAAATATGTCCCTTTTCTTTACTAGCAACTAGTATTCTATTACTCCCGAAATCATAAATATAAACTGTAGGAGATGCATCTTCAACTTAAAACTGTGTTTGGTAGAGATTTCTACTAGCACCTTCTCGTTTTGAATTCTGTCTCACGTCTATCTCTTAGTACCGGGGAAACGGGAGAAACCATATTTACACCAGGGAGATATTGAAGGATGTGTGATTCAGAAGAATAAATTGAGTACTTTGTGGTGCTGTCCGCCCCATCCACCCTCTTAAGCAAACACAAAAAGTACGCGACTGAGATTTAAACTAACAGTTTTTACATGAGTAACCTACAGCCTAACGTTTCTAACACACTAACCTACCCGAACTTTCCCTCTCATTTTAATACTTTGCACGTGATATGTCCTTAATCGAAAGGCAAATGAAAGTTGATAAAATTAGCTTACTCACACCTGAAAGAGTGAAAGCGGATAGTGAAGAGTACTCTGCCTGTGTGAAATCTAAACATGTAAATCTTAGCCTCGATTTCATTTGTGAGAAAAGAGAAAGTGTAAGAGACCTAAAATTTCCTAGACGGGAAAATTATAATCCTACATGTCAAGTATATCCCTTTTCTTTACTAGCAACTAGAATTCTATTACTCCCGAAATCATAAATATAAACTGTAGGAGATGCATCTTCAACTTAAAACTGTGTTTGGTAGAGATTTCTACTAGCACCTTCTCGTTTTGAATTCTGTCTCACGTCTATCTCTTAGTACCGGGGAAACGGGAGAAACCATATTTACACCAGGGAGATATTGAAGGATGTGTGATTCAGAAGAATAAATTGAGTACTTTGTGGTGCTGTCCGCCCCATCCACCCTCTTAAGCAAACACAAAAAGTACGTGACTGAGATTTAAACTAACAGTTTTTACATGAGTAACCTACAGCCTAACGTTTCTAACACACTAACCTACCCGAACTTTCCCTCTCATTTTAATACTTTGCACGTGATATGTCCTTAATCGAAAGGCAAATGAAAGTTGATAAAATTAGCTTACTCACACCTGAAAGAGTGAAAGCGGATAGTGAAGAGTACTCTGCCTGTGTGAAATCTAAACATGTAAATCTTAGCCTCGATTTCATTTGTGAGAAAAGAGAAAGTGTAAGAGACCTAAAATTTCCTAGACGGGAAAATTATAATCCTACATGTCAAGTATATCCCTTTTCTTTACTAGCAACTACAATTCTATTACTCCCGAAATCATAAATATAAACTGTAGGAGATGCATCTTCAACTTAAAACTGTGTTTGGTAGAGATTTCAACTAGCACCTTCTCGTTTTGAAAACTGTCTCACGTATATCTCTTACTTTCGGGGAAACGGGAGAAACCATATTTACACCTGGGAGATATTGAAGGATGTGTAAATCTGAAGAATAAGTTGAGTACTTTGTGGTGCTGTCCGGACAATCCAACCTTTTAAGCAAACACAAAAAGCACGTCACGGAGATTTAAACTAACAGTTTTTACATGAGTAACCTACAGCCTAACGTTTCTAATACACTAACCTACCCGAACGTTCCATCTTATTTTAATACTTTGCACGTGATATGTCCTTAATCGAAAGGTAAATAAAAGATATTAAAATTAGCTTACTCACACCTGAAAGAGTGAAAGCGGATAGTGAAGAGTACTCTGCCTGAGTGAAATCTAGACATGTAAATCTTAGCCTCGATTTCATTTGTGAGAAAAGGGAAAGTGTAAGAGACCTAAAATTTCCTAGACGGGAAAATTATAATCCTACATGTCAAGTATGTCCCTTTACGTTACTAGCAACTAGTATTCTATTACTCCCGAAATCATAAATATAAACTGTAGGAGATGCATCTTCAACTTAAAACTGTGTTTGGTAGAGATTTCTACTAGCACATTCTCGTTTTGAAAACTGTCTCAAGTCTATCTCTTAATACCGGGGAAACGGGAGAAACCATATTTACACCAGGGAGATATTGAAGGATGTGTGATTCAGAAGAATAAGTTGAGTGCTTTGTGTTGCTGTCCTCCCAATCCACCCTCTTAAGCAAACACAAAAAGCACGTCACGGAGATTTAAACTAACAGTTTTTACATGAGTACCCTACAGCCTAACGTTTCTAACACACTAACCTACCCGAACTTTCCCTCTCATTTTAATACTTTGCACGTGATATGTCCTTAATCGAAAGGTAAATAAAAGTTATTAAAATTAGCTTACTCACACCTGAAAGAGTGAAAGCGGATAGTGAAGAGTACTCTGCCTGTGTGAAATTTAAACATGTAAATCTTAGCCTCGATTTCATTTGTGAGAAAAGGGAAAGTGTAAAAGACCTAAAATTTCCTAGACGGAAAAATTATAATCCTACATTTCAAGTATGTCCCTTTTCTTTTCTAGCAACTAGTATTCTATTACTCCCGAAATCATAAATATAAACTGCGGGAGATGCATCTTCAACTTAAAACTGTATTTTGTATTGATTTCTACTAGCAAATTCTCGTTTTGAATTCTGTCTCACGTCTATCTCTTAGTACCGGGGAAACGGGAGAAACCATATTTACACCAGGGAGATATTGAAGGATGTGTGATTCAGAAGAACAAGTTGAGTACTTTGTGGTGCTGTCCACCCCATCCACCCTCTTAAGCAAACACAAAAAGCACGTCACGGAGATTTAAACTAACAGTTTTTACATGAGTAACTTACAGCCTAACGTTTCTAACACACTAACCTACCCGAACTTTCCCTCTCATTTGAATACTTTGCACGTGATATGTCCTTAATCGAAAGGTAAATAAAAGTTATTAAAATTAGCTTACTCACTCCTCAAAGAGTGAAAGCGGATAGTGAAGAGTACTCTGAATGTGTGAAATCTAAACATGTAAATCTTAGCCTCGATTTCATTTGTGAGAAAAGGGAAAGTGTAAGAGACCTAAAATTTCCTAGACGGGAAAATTATAATCCTACATGTCAAATATGTCCCTTTTCTTTACTAGTAACTAGTATTCTATTACTCCCGAAATCATAAATATAAACTGTAGGAGATGCATCTTCAACTTAAAACTGTGTTTGGTAGAGATTTCTACTAGCACCTTCTCGTTTTGAATTCTGTCTCACGTCTATCTCTTAGTACCGGGGAAACGGGAGAAACCATATTTACACCAGGGAGATATTGAAGGATGTGTGATTCAGAAGAATAAATTGAGTACTTTGTGGTGCTGTCCGCCCCATCCACCCTCTTAAGCAAACACAAAAAGTACGTGACTGAGATTTAAACTAACAATTTTTACATGAGTAACCTACAGCCTAACGTTTCTAACACACTAACCTACCCGAACTTTCCCTCTCATTTTAATACTTTGCACGTGATATGTCCTTAATCGAAAGGCAAATGAAAGTTGATAAAATTAGCTTACTCACACCTGAAAGAGTGAAAGCGGATAGTGAAGAGTACTCTGCCTGTGTGAAATCTAAACATGTAAATCTTAGCCTCGATTTCATTTGTGAGAAAAGAGAAAGTGTAAGAGACCTAAAATTTCCTAGACGGGAAAATTATAATCCTACATGTCAAGTATATCCCTTTTCTTTACTAGCAACTAGAATTCTATTACTCCCGAAATCATAAATATAAACTGTAGGAGATGCATCTTCAACTTAAAACTGTGTTTGGTAGAGATTTCTACTAGCACCTTCTCGTTTTGATTTCTGTCTCACGTCTATCTCTTAGTACCGGGGAAACGGGAGATACCATATTTACACCAGGGAGATATTGAAGGATGGGTGATTCAGAAGAATAAGTTGAGTGCTTTGTGTTGCTGTCCTCCCAATCCACCCTCTTAAGCAAACACAAAAAGCACGTCACGGAGATTTAAACTAACAGTTTTTACATGAGTAACTTACAGCCTAACGTTTCTAACACACTAACCTACCCGAACTTTCCCTCTCATTTTAATACTTTGCACGTGATATGTCCTTAATCGAAAGGCAAATGAAAGTAATTAAAATTAGCTTACTCACACCTGAAAGAGTGAAAGCGGATAGTGAAGAGTACTCTGCTGTGTGAAATCTAAACATGTAAGTCTTTGCCTCGATTTCATTTGTGAGAAAAGGGAAAGTTTAAGAGACCTAAAATTTCCTAGACGGGAAAATTATAATAATACATGTCAAATATGTCCCTTTTCTTTACTAGCAACTAGTATTCTATTACTCCCGAAATCATAAATATAAACTGTAGGAGATGCATCTTCAACTTAAAACTGTGTTTGGTAGAGATTTCAACTAGCACCTTCTTGTTTTGAAAACTGTCTCACGTATATCTCTTACTTTCGGGGAAACGGGAGAAACCATATTTACACCTGGGAGATATTGAAGGATGTGTAAATCTGAAGAATAAGTTGAGTACTTTGTGGTGCTGTCCGGACAATCCAACCTTTTAAGCAAACACAAAAAGCACGTCACGGAGATTTAAACTAACAGTTTTTACATGAGTAACCTACAGCCTAACGTTTCTAATACACTAACCTACCCGAACGTTCCATCTCATTTTAATACTTTGCACGTGATATGTCCTTAATCGAAAGGTAAATAAAAGATATTAAAATTAGCTTACTCACACCTGAAAGAGTGAAAGCGGATAGTGAAGAGTACTCTGCCTGAGTGAAATCTAGACATGTAAATCTTAGCCTCGATTTCATTTGTGAGAAAAGGGAAAGTGTAAGAGACCTAAAATTTCCTAGACGGGAAAATTATAATCCTACATGTCAAGTATGTCCCTTTACGTTACTAGCAACTAGTATTCTATTACTCCCGAAATCATAAATATAAACTGTAGGAGATGCATCTTCAACTTAAAACTGTGTTTGGTAGAGATTTCTACTAGCACATTCTCGTTTTGAAAACTGTCTCACGTCTATCTCTTAGTACCGGGGAAACGGGAGAAACCATATTTACACCAGGGAGATATTGAAGGATGTGTGATTCAGAAGAACAAGTTGAGTACTTTGTGGTGCTGTCCACCCCATCCACCCTCTTAAGCAAACACAAAAAGCACGTCACGGAGATTTAAACTAACAGTTTTTACATGAGTAACTTACAGCCTAACGTTTCTAACACACTAACCTACCCGAACTTTCCCTCTCATTTGAATACTTTGCACGTGATATGTCCTTAATCGAAAGGTAAATAAAAGTTATTAAAATTAGCTTACTCACTCCTCAAAGAGTGAAAGCGGATAGTGAAGAGTACTCTGAATGTGTGAAATCTAAACATGTAAATCTTAGCCTCGATTTCATTTGTGAGAAAAGGGAAAGTGTAAGAGACCTAAAATTTCCTAGACGGGAAAATTATAATCCTACATGTCAAGTATGTCCCTTTTCCTTTCTAGTAACTAGTATTCTATTACTCCCGAAATCATAAATATAAACTGCGGGAGATGCATCTTCAACTTAAAACTGTGTTTGGTAGAGATTTCTACTAGCACCTTCTCGTTTTGAATTCTGTCTCACGTCTATCTCTTAGTACCGGGGAAACGGGAGATTCCATATTTACACCAGGGAGATATTGAAGGATGTGTGATTCAGAAGAATAAGTTGAGTGCTTTGTGTTGCTGTCCTCCCAATCCACCCTCTTAAGCAAACACAAAAAGCACGTCACGGAGATTTAAACTAACAGTTTTTACATGAGTAACTTACAGCCTAACGTTTCTAACACACTAACCTACCCGAACTTTCACTCTCATTTTAATACTTTGCACGTGATATGTCCTTAATCGAAAGGCAAATGAAAGTAATTAAAATTAGCTTACTCACACCTGAAAGAGTGAAAGCGGATAGTGAAGAGTACTCTGCTGTGTGAAATCTAAACATGTAAGTCTTTGCCTCGATTTCATTTGTGAGAAAAGGGAAAGTGTAAGAGACCTAAAATTTCCTAGACGGAAAAATTATAATAATACATGTCAAATATGTCCCTTTTCTTTACTAGCAACTAGTATTCTATTACTCCCGAAATCATAAATATAAACTGTAGGAGATGCATCTTCAACTTAAAACTGTGTTTGGTAGAGATTTCTACTAGCACCTTCTCGTTTTGAATTCTGTCTCACGTCTATCTCTTAGTACCGGGGAAACGGGAGAAACCATATTTACACCAGGGAGATATTGAAGGATGTGTGATTCAGAAGAATAAATTGAGTACTTTGTGGTGCTGTCCGCCCCATCCACCCTCTTAAGCAAACACAAAAAGTACGTGACTGAGATTTAAACTAACAATTTTTACATGAGTAACCTACAGCCTAACGTTTCTAACACACTAACCTACCCGAACTTTCCCTCTCATTTTAATACTTTGCACGTGATATGTCCTTAATCGAAAGGCAAATGAAAGTTGATAAAATTAGCTTACTCACACCTGAAAGAGTGAAAGCGGATAGTGAAGAGTACTCTGCTGTGTGAAATCTAAACATGTAAGTCTTTGCCTCGATTTCATTTGTGAGAAAAGGGAAAGTTTAAGAGACCTAAAATTTCCTAGACGGGAAAATTATAATAATACATGTCAAATATGTCCCTTTTCTTTACTAGCAACTAGTATTCTATTACTCCCGAAATCATAAATATAAACTGTAGGAGATGCATCTTCAACTTAAAACTGTGTTTGGTAGAGATTTCAACTAGCACCTTCTTGTTTTGAAAACTGTCTCACGTATATCTCTTACTTTCGGGGAAACGGGAGAAACCATATTTACACCTGGGAGATATTGAAGGATGTGTAAATCTGAAGAATAAGTTGAGTACTTTGTGGTGCTGTCCGGACAATCCAACCTTTTAAGCAAACACAAAAAGCACGTCACGGAGATTTAAACTAACAGTTTTTACATGAGTAACCTACAGCCTAACGTTTCTAATACACTAACCTACCCGAACGTTCCATCTCATTTTAATACTTTGCACGTGATATGTCCTTAATCGAAAGGTAAATAAAAGATATTAAAATTAGCTTACTCACACCTGAAAGAGTGAAAGCGGATAGTGAAGAGTACTCTGCCTGAGTGAAATCTAGACATGTAAATCTTAGCCTCGATTTCATTTGTGAGAAAAGGGAAAGTGTAAGAGACCTAAAATTTCCTAGACGGGAAAATTATAATCCTACATGTCAAGTATGTCCCTTTACGTTACTAGCAACTAGTATTCTATTACTCCCGAAATCATAAATATAAACTGTAGGAGATGCATCTTCAACTTAAAACTGTGTTTGGTAGAGATTTCTACTAGCACATTCTCGTTTTGAAAACTGTCTCAAGTCTATCTCTTAATACCGGGGAAACGGGAGAAACCATATTTACACCAGGGAGATATTGAAGGATGTGTGATTCAGAAGAATAAGTTGAGTGCTTTGTGTTGCTGTCCTCCCAATCCACCCTCTTAAGCAAACACAAAAAGCACGTCACGGAGATTTAAACTAACAGTTTTTACATGAGTACCCTACAGCCTAACGTTTCTAACACACTAACCTACCCGAACTTTCCCTCTCATTTTAATACTTTGCACGTGATATGTCCTTAATCGAAAGGTAAATAAAAGTTATTAAAATTAGCTTACTCACACCTGAAAGAGTGAAAGCGGATAGTGAAGAGTACTCTGCCTGTGTGAAATTTAAACATGTAAATCTTAGCCTCGATTTCATTTGTGAGAAAAGGGAAAGTGTAAAAGACCTAAAATTTCCTAGACGGAAAAATTATAATCCTACATTTCAAGTATGTCCCTTTTCTTTTCTAGCAACTAGTATTCTATTACTCCCGAAATCATAAATATAAACTGCGGGAGATGCATCTTCAACTTAAAACTGTATTTTGTAGAGATTTCTACTAGCAAATTCTCGTTTTGAATTCTGTCTCACGTCTATCTCTTAGTACCGGGGAAACGGGAGAAACCATATTTACACCAGGGAGATATTGAAGGATGTGTGATTCAGAAGAACAAGTTGAGTACTTTGTGGTGCTGTCCACCCCATCCACCCTCTTAAGCAAACACAAAAAGCACGTCACGGAGATTTAAACTAACAGTTTTTACATGAGTAACTTACAGCCTAACGTTTCTAACACACTAACCTACCCGAACTTTCCCTCTCATTTGAATACTTTGCACGTGATATGTCCTTAATCGAAAGGTAAATAAAAGTTATTAAAATTAGCTTACTCACTCCTCAAAGAGTGAAAGCGGATAGTGAAGAGTACTCTGAATGTGTGAAATCTAAACATGTAAATCTTTGCCTCGATTTCATTTGTTAGAAAAGGGAAAGTGTAAGAGACCTAAAATTTCCTAGACGGGAAAATTATAATCCTACATGTCAAGTATGTCCCTTTTCCTTTCTAGTAACTAGTATTCTATTACTCCCGAAATCATAAATATAAACTGCGGGAGATGCATCTTCAACTTAAAACTGTGTTTGGTAGAGATTTCTACTAGCACCTTCTCGTTTTCAAAACTGTCTCACGTATATCTCTTAGTACCGGGGAAACGGCAAAAACCATATTTACACCAGGGAGATATTGAAGGACGTGTGATTCAGAAGAATAAGTTGAGTACTTTGTGGTGCTGTCCGCCCCATCCACCCTTTTAAGCAAACACAAAAAGCACGTCACGGACATTTAAACTAACAGTTTTTATATGAGTAACCTACGGCCTAACGTTTCTAACACACTAACCTACCCGAAGTTTCCCTCTCATTTTAATTCTTTGCACGTGATATGTCCTTAATCGAAAGGCAAATGAAAGTTATTAAAATTAGCTTACTCACACCTGAAAGAGTGAAAGCGGATAGTGAAGAGTACTCTGCTGTGTGAAATCTAAACATGTAAGTCTTAGCCTCGATTTCATTTGTGAGAAAAGGGAAAGTGTAAGAGACCTAAAATTTCCTAGACGGGAAAATTATAATCCTACATGTCAAATATGTCCCTTTTCTTTACTAGCAACTAGTATTCTATTACTCCCGAAATCATAAATATAAACTGTAGGAGATGCATCTTCAACTTAAAACTGTGTTTGGTAGAGATTTCAACTAGCACCATCTCGTTTTGAAAACTGTCTTACGTATATCTCTTACTTTCGGGGAAACGGGAGAAACCATATTTACACCAGGGAGATATTGAAGGATTTGTGAATCAGAAGAATAAGTTGAGTACTTTGTGGTGCTGTCCGGACCATCCAACCTTTTAAGCAAACACAAAAAGCACGTCACGGAGATTTAAACTAACAGTTTTTACATGAGTAACCTACAGCCTAACGTTTCTAATACACTAACCTACCCGAACGTTCCATCTCATTTTAATACTTTGCACGTGATATGTCCTTAAACAAAAGGCAAATGAAAGTAATTAAAATTAGCTTACTAAAACCTGAAAGAGTGAAAGCGGATAGTGAAGAGTACTCTGCCTGTGTGAAATCTAAACATGTAAATCTTAGCCTCGATTTCATTTGTGAGAAAAGGGAAAGTGTAAGAGACCTAAAATTTCCTAGACGGGAAAATTATAATCCTACATGTCAAGTATGTCTCTTTTCTTTTCTGGCAACTAGTATTCTATTACTCCCGAAATCATAAATATAAACTGTAGGAGATGCATCTTCAACTTAAAACTGTGTTTGGTAGAGATTTCTACTAGCAAATTTTCGTTTTGAATTCTGTCTCACGTCTATCTCTTAGTACCGGGGAAACGGGAGAAACCATATTTACACCAGGGAGATATAAAAGGATGTGTGATTCAGAAGAATAATTTGAGTACTTTGTGGTGCTGTCCGCCCCATCCACCCTCTTAAGCAAACACAAAAACTACGTGACGGAGATTTAAACTAACAGTTTTTACATGAGTAATCTAAAGCCTAACGTTTCTAACACACTAACCTACCCGAACTTTCCATCTAATTTAATACTTTGCACGTGATATGTCCTTAAACAAAAGGCAAATGAAAGTAATTAAAATTAGCTTACTAAAACCTGAAAGAGTGAAAGCGTATAGTGAAGAGTACTCTGCCTGCGTGAAATCTAAACATGTAAATCTTAGCCTCGATTTCATTTGTGAGAAAAGGGAAAGTGTAAGAGACCAAAAATTTCCTAGACGGGAAAATTATAATCCTACATGTGAAATATCTCCCTTTTCTTTTTTTAGCAACTAGTATTCTATTACTCCCAAAATCATAAATATAAACTGTAGGAGATGCATCTTCAACTGAAAACTGTGTTTGGTAGAGATTTCTACTAGTACTTTCCCGTTTTGAAAACTGTCTCACGTCTATCTCTTAGTACCGGGGAAACGGGAGAAACCATATTTACACCAGGGACATATTGAAGGATGTGTGATTCAGAAGAATAGGTTGAGTACTTTGGGGTGTTGTGCGCCCCATCCACCCTTTTAAGCAAACACAAAAAGCACGTCACGGAGATTTAAACTAACAGTTTTTACATGAGTAACCTACAGCCTAACGTTTCTAACACACTAACCTACCCGAACCTTCCCTCTCATTTTAATTCTTTGCACGTGATATGTCCTTAATCGAAAGGCAAATGAAAGTTATTAAAATTAGCTTACTCACACCTGAAAAAGTGAAAGCGGATAGTGAAGAGTACTCTGCCTGTGTGAAATCTAAACATGTAAATATTAGCCTCGATTTCATTTGTGAGAAAAGGGAAAGTGTAAGAGACCTAAAATTTCCTAGACGGGAAAATTATAATCCTACATGTCAAGTATGTCCCTTTTCTTTTCTAGCAACTAGTATTCTATTACTCCCGAAATCATAAATATAAACGTAGGAGATGCATCTTCAACTTAAAACTGGTTTGGTAGAGATTTCTACTAGCAAATTATCGTTTTGAATTCTGTCTCACGTCTATCTCTTAGTACCGGGGAAACGGGAGAAACCATATTTACACCAGGGAGATATAAAAGGATGTGTGATTCAGAAGAATAATTTGAGTACTTTGTGGTGCTGTCCGCCCCATCCACCCTCTTAAGCAAACACAAAAAGTACGTGACGGAGATTTAAACTAACAGTTTTTACATGAGTAATCTAAAGCCTAACGTTTCTAACACACTAACCTACCCGAACCTTCCATCTAATTTAATACTTTGCACGTGATATGTCCTTAAACAAAAGGCAAATGAAAGTAATTAAAATTAGCTTACTAAAACCTGAAAGAGTGAAAGCGGATAGTGAAGAGTACTCTGCCTGCGTGAAATCTAAACATGTAAATCTTAGCCTCGATTTCATTTGTGAGAAAAGGGAAAGTGTAAGAGACCTAAAATTTCCTAGACGGGAAAATTATAATCCTACATGTGAAATATGTCTCTTTTCTTTACTAGCAACTAGTATTCTATTACTCCCAAAATCATAAATATAAACTGTAGGAGATGCATCTTCAACTGAAAACTGTGTTTGGTAGAGAGTTCTACTAGTACTTTCTCGTTTTGAAAACTGTCTCACGTCTATCTCTTAGTACCGGGGAAACGGGAGAAACCATATTTACACCAGGGAGATATTGAAGGATGTGTGATTCAGAAGAATAGGTTGAGTACTTTGGGGTGCTGTGCGCCCCATCCACCCTTTTAAGCAAACACAAAAAGCACGTCACGGAGATTTAAACTAACAGTTTTTACATGAGTAACCTACAGCCTAACGTTTCTAACACACTAACCTACCTGAACCTTCCATCTCATTTTAATACTTTGCATGTCATATGTCCTTAATCGAAAGGCAAATGAAAGTTATTAAAATTAGCTTACTCACACCTGAAAGAGTGAAAGCGGATAGTGAAGAGTACTCTGCCTGTGTGAAATCTAAACATGTAAATCTTAGCGTCGATTTCATTTGTGAGAAAAGGGAAAGTGTAAGAGACCTAAAATTTCCCAGACGGGAAAATTATAATCCTACATGTCAAATATGTCCCTTTTCTCTACTAGCAACAAGTATTCTATTACTCCCGAAATCATAAATATAAACTGTAGGAGATGCATCTTCAACTTAAAACTGTGTTTGGTAGAGATTTCTACTAGCACCTTCTCGTTTTGAAAACTGTCTCACGTCTATCTCTTAGTTCCGGGGAAACGGGAGAAACCATATTTACACCAGGGAGATATTGAAGGATGTGTGATTCAGAAGAATAAGTTGAGTGCTTTGTGTTGCTGTCCGCAATATCCACCCTCTTAAGCAAACACAAAAAGCACGTCACGGAGATTTAAACTAACAGTTTTTATATGAGTAACCTACAGCCTAACGTTTCTAACACACTATCCAATCCGAACTTTCCCTCTCATTTTAATTCTTTGCACGTGATATGTCCTTAAACAAAAGGCAAATGAAAGTTATTAAACTTAGCTTACTCACACCTGAAAGAGTGAAAGCGGATAGTGAAGAGTACTCTGCCTGTGTGAAATCTAAACATGTAAATCTTAGCCTCGATTTCATTTGTGAGAAAAGGGAAAGTGTAAGAGACCTAAAATTTCATAGACGGGAAAATTATAATCCTACATGTCAAATATGTCCCTTTTCTTTACTAGCAACTAGTATTCTATTACTCCCGAAATCATAAATATAAACTGTAGGAGATTCATCTTCAACTTAAAACTGTGTTTGGTAGAGATTTCTACTAGCATCTTCTCGTTTTGAATACTGTCTCACAGCTATCTCTTAGTACCGGGGAAACGGCAAAAACCATATTTACACCAGGGAGATATTGAAGGATGTGTGATTCAGAAGAATAAGTTGAGTGCTTTGTGTTGCTGTCCACAACATCCACCCTCTTAAGCAAACACAAAAAGCATGTCACGGAGATTTAAACTAACAGTTTTTACATGAGTAACCTACAGCCTAACGTTTCTAACACACTAACCTACCCGAACCTTCCCTCTCATTTTAATTCTTTGCACGTGATATGTCCTTAATCGAAAGGCAAATCAAAGTTATTAAAATTAGCTTACACACATCTGAAAGAGTGAAAGCGGATAGTGAAGAGTACTCTGCCTGTGTGAAATCTAAACATGTAAATCTTAGCGTCGATTTCATTTGTGAGAAAAGGGAAAGTGTAAGAGACCTAAAATTTCCTAGACGGGAAAATTATAATCCTACATGTCAAATATGTCCCTTTTCTTTACTAGCAACTAGTATTCTATTACTCCCAAAATCATAAATATAAACTATAGGAGAGGCATCTTCAACTTAAAACTGTGTTTGGTAGAGATTTCTACGAGCACATTCTCGTTTTGAAAACAGTCTCACGTCTATCTCTTAGTACCGGGGAAACGGGAGAAACCATATTTACACCAGGGAGATATTGAAGGATGTGTGATTCAGAAGAATAAGTTGAGTGCTTTGTATTGCTGTCCGCCCCATCCACCCTCTTAAGCAAACACAAAATGCATGTCACGGATATTTAAACTAACAGTTTTTACATGAGTAACCTACAGCCTAACGTTTCTAACACACTAACCTACCCAAACTTTCCCTCTCATTTTAATACTTTGCACGTGATATGTCCTTAATCGAATGGCAAATGAAAGTAATTAAAATTAGCTTACTAAAACCTGAAAGAGTGAAAGCGGATAGTGAAGAGTACTCTGCCTGTGTGAAATCTAAACATGTAAATCTTAGCCTCGATTTCATTTATGAGAAAAGGGAAAGTGTAAGAGACCTAAAATTTCCTAGACGGGAAAATTATAATCCTGCATGTCAAATATGTCCCTTTTCTTTACTAGCAACTAGTTTTCTATTACTCCGGAAATCATAAATATAAACTGTAGGAGATGCATCTTTAACTTAAAACTCTGTTTGGTAGAGATTTCTACTAGCACCTTCTCGTTTTGAATACTGTCTCACGTCTATCTCTTAGTACCGGGGAAACGGCAAAAACCATATTTACACCAGGGAGATATTGAAGGATGTGTGATTCAGAAGAATAAGTTGAGTACTTTGTGGTGCTGTCCGCCCCATACACCCTCTTACGCAAACACAAAAAGCACGTGACGGAGATTTAAACTAACAGTTTTTACATGTGTAACCTACAGTCTAACGTTTCTAACACACTAACCTACCCGAACCTTCCATCTCCTTTTAATACTTTGCACGTCATATTTCCTTAATCGAAAGGCAAATGAAAGTTATTAAAATTAGCTTACTATAACCTGAAAGAGTGTAAGCGGATATTGAAGAGTACTCTGCCTGTGTGAAATCTAAACATGTAAATCTTTGCCTCGATTTCATTTGTAAGATAAGGGAAAGTGTAAGAGACCTAAAATTTCCTAGACGGGAAAATTATAATCCTACATGTAAAGTATGTCCCTTTTCTTTACTAGCAACTAGTATTCTATTACTCGCGAAATCATAAATATAAACTGTAGGAGATGCATCTTCAACTTAAAACTGTGTTTGGTAGAGATTTCTACTAGCACATTCTCGTTTTGAATTCTGTCTCACGTCTATCTCTTAGTACTGGGGAAACGGGAGAAACCATATTTACACCAGGGAGATATTGAAGGAGGTGTGATTCAGAAGACTAAGTTGAGTACTTTGTGGTGCTGTCCGCCCCGTCCACCCTCTTAAGCAAACACAAAAAGTACGTGACGGAGATTTAAACTAAACGTTTTTACATGAGTAGACTACTGCCTAACGTTTCTAACACACTAAAATACCAAAACCTTCCATCTGATTTTTATGGATTGCACGTTATATGTCCTTAAAGGAAAGGCAAATGAAAGTAATTAAAATTAGCTTACTAAAACCTGAAAGAACGAAAGCGGATATTGAAGAATACTCTGTGTTAAGCCATGGCTTGCAAGAGTGCCTTCTATAACAATTGGGATTTTGGACAATCGAATGCTGTAACCCGTTGAGAGCAGTTGCTCAAAATAAAGCCTGAATAACTACATAACGTCATCCGTATTTTCTTCTATTGCATCCATTTTTAATCGACGATAGCATTGTTCAAAAGCGAGCCGGAGAAAATGCCATGGATAAAAAAGTTGAAAAAAGCAATGACCAAGAAGCGGTTTCAGAAAAGAAACTAAATAAACTGAAAGGCTCGATAAAAACTTTTCAGGAAAGAATCGAAAGTTTTAGTGCCGAAAAGTCAGCTTCCAAGGATATAAACGCAATGTTATTAGAATTGAAATTAAGTAAACTTGGACAATTGCAAGCACAGTTGGACAAGATATCCGAACAATATTGCGGTATAGAAACGTCGGAAGATATAGAAACCATCCTAGAAGATATTGATCAAATAAATATACGGATTGAAGAAACAGAGGTAGGTCTGAAATTGCTATTAAATTCAATTAAAGATGAATTGAAAATAAACTCTGTTTCAAAGGATAATGCAGTAACTAAAATCCGACTTTCGGAAATTCCATTACCAGAATTTTCTGGAAAAATAGCTGATTTTGGAAATTTTAAAAATTTATTTGTTAATTTAATTAGCAACAATGAATAATTAAATGATTCTCAAAAGCTGTATTATCTCCGTGCATGCTTAAGAGGAGAATCTAAATTATAAGAATCGTCTAGTGATAACTTTCACTCACTCTTTAAAGCATTATCAGATCGTTATGAAAATCAACGTCAATTGATAGACTCTCATATATTAGAAATAATAAATTTTGAGAAAATTCGTAGCGAATCTGCTAAAGAACTGTGTGCCTTAATGAACTGCATTAATAAAAACATCAGAGCGTTAAAGGTTCTTAAAATCGAGCAAAATAAGCTATCTGATTTAATGCTAGTGAATATCATTCTACAGAAAGTAGACAAAGAGACAAGCAATTCGAGCGATCTTTAAATACGGCAGAAATTCCTACATTTGAAAATTTGATGAAATTTCTAGAAAAGCGAAGTTCTTTGTTAGAAAGTATTAACCGTATTCCGAGTAAATACGAACGTCCACAAAATACGAGCATATTTAAAAGAGCGAAAACACTTACAGTTAATAATAAAAATTCCAATGCTAAAGCTTGTATTTTATGCAAAAACTATCACGCACTATTTAGATGCGTTACTTTTCAAAATATGTCTATCGAAGACAGAAAGAATTTTGTTAGGAATAACAAATTATGCATTCACTGTCTTAAACCTCATCCGGGGATCTGCAAATCAAAATATTCTTGCAATATCCCAAGTTGCGGTAAAAGGCATAACTCACTCGTACATGATGAGTCGGCTGAAATTCACGCTATCACTTCAGATTCAAGGGCACGGGCGAGCGAAAAACAAACAGATGCTGAAACGAAACCGAAACTAAACGTACTAACCGAAGTGCTTTGACATTGAATCCGAAAGAGACTAAACAGTCGATAGAAGGGAATAAATCAGTTATATTAAACGCTCTTCTTATTTATGTGAAAACTGCAGATGGTCGCAGAGTTCAATTAAGAGGGCTCTTAGACAATGCTTCGACTTTATGTATTCTTCGAGAAGATGTAGCTAGAAAATTGGGAATCAAACTAAAATCTATAAAACAAGGTATAACTGGTATAAATGGAATTACGCGGTTTATTAAACACGCTGATAACATTGAAATATCAAATCGAGATTATTCATTTTCACACATGGTGAAATGTTCCATTCTTCCTAAAATAAACGATGAGATTCCTGTATCGAAATTAAATATATCTGCATTAAATATTCCCTGCTCAATTGAACTAGCTGATTTCAATTTCCACACACCAGATCAAATTGATATACTATTAGGAAGTGAGCTATTTTTCGAGATTTTAAAACCTGAAAAACTTCGTCTGCAAAATGGAGATGTAATATTACAAAATACAAAGTTTGATTATTTAGTTACAGGCATTCTTCCTCAGTTACCTCAACTAGCCAATTGTTATCTCGTAAGTGAATCAAATTTAGGTGAAGCAGTTAAACAATTTTTTGAATTGGAAGCATTGCCGAGTAATGCTAAAGAAATAACAAAGAGTGAAGAAGAAACTTCACTCTTTGTGAGGAACATTTTGTTAAAACCTATAAAAGGGATAAAACGGGGAGATTTATAGTTCAGTTACCCATAAAGTAAAATGCCGAATCATTACTAGGAAATTCCAAAGAAAATGCAATCAAGCGCCTAAATGGTATATGGAATAAATTAAACAAAAATAATAATATGGGAACCTTATATAGGGAATTTAGGCGAGAATATGAGAGTTTAGAACACATGGAGGAGATTAAAATTGAAGATGATAGCAATGTGAATTATTCCATTCCCCACCATGCGATCTATAAACATGAGAAAACGTCAACTCCCTTAAGAGTGGTTTATAATGCTAGTTCAAAAACAACAAGTGGTTTTTCTCTGAATTCCATTTTATTAAACGGAGATATTACTCAGCAAGATCTTTTTTCCATAGTAAGTAGATTCAGAAAGCACAGATATGCATTTAGTCCAGATATTAAAAAAATGTGCAGACAAATACTTATCGATCCCACTCAAAGAGACTTACAGCGTATTGTCTGGAAAGCAAGTGCTGATGCTTCAGTGAAGATTTACAAACTGTCTACAGTAACCTATGGAACAATTTCTGCACCATTTTTGGCTACCAGGATCTTAAGAGCTTTAGCAGATGAAGAAAAAAAGGACTTTCCTAAGGCTTCAGATGTGATTTGTTCTGATTTCTACATGGATGACATTCTGTCAGGTGATGCAATGCTAGAAGATACTAAAAATCTTCAAACCCATATTTCTGAACTCCTCAGAAGAGCTGGATTTGAGCTTCACAAATGGGTCGCTAATAACTCTAATTTATTACAAAACCTGTCTACTACATCCTATTCATTTTCGAAAGAACAAGGTGTTAGTTCTGTAAAAATATTAGGTATGTTTTGGGATCCAAAAGAAGATTGCTTTACATATAAGGTAAAGATCAAGCCTAAGGACTCTTTTTCAAAAAGGGAAAAGCTGTCAGAAATAGAGAGTCTTTATGATCCACTTGGACTTTAAGGCCCTCTCATTACCAAGGCAAAACTATTTATCCAAGGACTTTGGAAGATAAAATTGGACTGGAATGAAAAATTACCATCTGATGCAATGACAGAATGGAAAAGGTTCTACATAAAACTCTCAGAAGTAAACAACTTCAGAATTCAAAGGTATTATCCTACTTCCCGATGCAGTTCGCATTGAGATTCATGGATTTTCTTACGCATCAGAACGTACTTATGCTGCTGTTGTTTATTTAAAGTGTTTCCCCCAATCTGGACAGTTTAAAACTAGTCTAGTGTGCAGCAAATCCAGAGTGGCTCCATTCAAGTCACTTACCATTCCCCGACTTGAACTGTCTGCCGCGTTGCTGTTATCTAGATTAGTGAAAAATATAGTTCCAATTCTGCAATTACCCTTTGATGTCATCTCATTGTGGACAGACTCTACTATTGTTTTGGCATGGATCAAGACTGAGCCCTATAAGCTAAAAACATTCGTCAGCAATAGGGTTGCGGAGATCCAAACGCTCACATCAGATTGCCATTGGAAACATGTAAGTGGCAAAAACAATTCTGCAGACATTATTTCTAAAGGATGCAGTGCAGATGAACTCGTAAGGAATAAAATGTGGTTTTCTGGTCCAGATGAACTAACTGATGAACCAGTGGACAATCAATCCATGCAGGATTTTGCTTTTGCTGATGAACTAAAATGTGTTGTGACTCTGAATATTAATGACTTTCCTTCAAATTTTTATGATGAACTCTTTAATCTTACAAATAATTTCATAAAACTAATTAGAATAGTTAGCTTTATTTTCAGGTTTATTAACAACACTAAAGCTAAAGAGTGTCGTAATAAGATAGGTAAATGTTTAACTACAGAGGAGCTGCAAACAGGTACTGAATATTTAGCTAAGGTAGCATAGTTGAGTGAATTTAAATCAGAAATAGATGCACTAAATAAAGGTAAAAATATTTCAAAAACAAGTAAGTTAAGATCTTTAGATCCATTCTTAGATGAAAAAGGATTACTTAGAGTTGGCGGTAGACTTAAAAATTCTGACCTGCCATTTGAATCTAAACATCAAATAATTTTACTCAGTAAGCATATATTCACTAAGTTACTTTTGAGCATGTACATAAAAAATGTCTACATATTGGTGCACAAGGTTTGTTACATCAAATTAGATTACAATACTGGCCCTTAAATGTAAAGGTATTGCAAGGAAAATTGTCCATGATTGTATTAAATGTCTTAGGCAAAAACCTAGGGTGTTAGACCAGTTAATGGGAAATTTACCTTCAGAGAGAGTAACTCCTAGTTCTCCATTTTTAAATTCTGGGATAGATTTTTGTGTCAATTTTCAAATAAAGTTTAAAAATCAAAGAAAGGGAATATATTCAAAGGTTTATATAGCGATTTTTGTATATTTGTCAACCAAAGATATTCACCTAGAAACGGGGACAGATTTGACGACTGAAGCTTTCATTGCATCTTTAAAGAGACTTTGCGTCCGTAGAGACCGCATTGCAACATTGATGTCGGATAATGTATCTAATTTCAAGGGTGCAGTTTCAGAATTAAATCGCTTAAAAAAACTAGTTTGTCAGACTAATGAGACTTTAGCCAATTACCTATCCGCGGAATCAATCCAATGGAAATTTATTCCCCCTTACTCTCCCAATTTCGGAGGCTTATGGGAATCAGGAGTAAAATCATTTAAACACCATCTTTATAGAACTTTAGCTAATAGTAAAATAACTATCGAAGAATTTGAAACGATAGTAATTCAGATTGAAGGCATACTTAATTCACGTCCCTTAATTCCATTTTCAGATTATATTAATGAATATGAAGTTTTAACTCCTGGACACTTTATCATTGGACGCCCAATCACTTCAATACCTGAACCGGAAATTGTAGATATTTTTGATAATAGGTTGTCGTGTTGGCAACATTACCATATGTGTTCAAACAATTTGGAAGTGTTGGAAAATTGGCTATTTGAACCACTTACAGCAAAGAAATAAATGGCAATTCAAAAAAAATAATAATAACATTAAGGTCGGATTTTCAGTATTGTTAAAGGAAAATAATTTGCCTCTTTGTAAATGGGCAATGGCTAGAATTTTAGAAATAATTTATGGAAATGAGGGCAGAGTAACATTTGTTAAATTAAAAACTAACACAGGTATTTTTACACGCCCTATTTCAAAAATTTGTCTCTTACCAATAAAGGATAATTTTGAAAATTAACCTAGTTAAGAAAGATTGTATGTACTTTTTGTATTTATATCATATTTAGCATACAATTTGTATATATTTTGCAATTTTGATGTTCAATTGTAAATATTTCATCTGAATAGTTTATTTGGTGTAAGCAAATGTAAGCTAAATGTATAATTAAATGCGTTTTGAAATCTAGCATATTTCAACGCCGGGCGGAATATTACGTCATGGCATGCAAGAGCGCCGCCTAAAACAATTGTGATTTTGGACATTCGAATGCTGTAATCCATTGACAGTGGTTGCACAAAATAAAGCCTGAATAACTATAACTTCATCCATATTTTCTTCTATTACAACCATTTTTAATCGACGATAACACTCTGCCTCTGCAAATCTAAACATGTAAATATTAGCCTCGATTTCATTTATGAGAAAACAGAAAGTGTAAGAGACCTAAAATTTCCTAGAGGGGAAAATTATAATCCTACATGTCAAATATGTACCGAGGAAATGAGAGAGACCATATTTTCACGAGGGAGCTGTTGAATGATGGGTGAATTAGAAGAATAAGTTGTGTACTTTGTGGTGCTGTCCGCCCCTTCAACCCTCTTAAGCACACCAAAAAGAACGTGACGGAGACTGAAACATAAGTACATAAGTAACCCACTGCCTACCTTTTCTAACAAACTGATCTACACGAACCTTCCATCTAACCTTACTACTCTGCACGTGATATGTCCTTAAACGAAAGGCAAATGAAAGTAATTAAAATTAGCTTACTCACACCTGAAAGAGTGAAAGCGGATAGTGAAGAGTACTCTACCTGTGAGAAATCTAAACATGTAAATCTTAGCCTCGATTTCATTTGTGAGAAAAGGGAAAGTGTAAGAGACCTAAAATTTCCTAGAGGGGAAAATTATAATCCTACATGTCAAATATGTACCGAGGAAATGAGAGAGACCATATTTTCACGAGGGAGCTGTTGAATGATGGGTGAATTAGAAGAATAAGTTGAGTACTTTGTGGTGCTGTCCGCCACATCCACCCTCTTAAGCAAACACAAAAAGCTCGTGACGGAGATTTAAACTAACAGTTTTTACATGAGTAACCTTCAGCCTAACGTTTCTAACACACTAACCTACCCGAAAATTCCATCTCAATTTAATACTTTGCACGTGATATATCCTTAAACAAAAGGCAAATGAAAGTAATTAAAATTAGCTTACTAAAACCTGAAAGCGGATAGTGAAGAGTATTCTGCCTGTGAGAAATCTTAACATTTAAATCTTTGTCTCTATTTCATCTATTAGAAAAGGGAAACCGTAAGAGATCTACATTGTTCTAGACGGTATAATTATAATCCTACTTGTTGAATTTGTCCCTCTTCGTTTTAGCAACTATTCTTCTACTTCTCCCGAAATCATAAATATAAACTGTAGGAGATGCGTCATCAGCTTTAAATTGTGTTTGGTAAAAATTTCTACTAGCACCTTCTCATTTTGAACCCTGTCTCTCGTCTGTCTTTTAGTACCGGGGAAATGAAAGAGACCTTATTTACACCAGGGAGCTGTATATACCAGGGAATGAAGTGTGATACAGAAGAATTAGTTTTGTACCTTGTGGTGCTGTCCGCTCCATCCACCCTCTTAAGCACACACAAAAAGCACGAGATGGAGACTTAAACTATTAGTGTTTATATAAGTAACTTATAGCCTGCTGTTTGGAACCCACTAATCTATTAGAACCTTCCATCTCGCCTTTATAATAGACACATGATATGTCCTAAAATGAAAGCCAAATGACAGTAATTAAAATTTGCTTTCTGAAAAAAGTAAGTGTGAAAGCTACCTGCGAGAATTCTAAACAAATCTAAATCTCCGGAATGATTTCATTCGATTGAAAATGAAACTTAAGAGACCAGAAACTTCCTAGACGGGAAATTAAAAATCCTACTTTTCAAATATGTCGCTCTTCTTTTCTAACAAATGTACTTTTATATCTCCCAATCGTACTTGTAAATATGTCCCTCTTCTAACAAATGTACTTTTACTACTCCAGAATTCATAAACATAAATTGCATGAGATGCGTCATGAGCTTAAAATTCTGTATGCTAAAGATTTCTACTAGCACATTCTTCACATTTATCATCCGGACTCAACACCATCGTTTAATACCGTAGAAATGAAAGTGACGCTATTATTATTTACACTAAGGGGCTATTGAAAGAAGTTTAATATGCAAGGATAGGTAGTGTAGGTTCTTTTTGTTTGTTTTGTTTTATTTTCTGTCATCCACACTCTTAAGCACACTAAAAAAGAACCTGATGGAGACTTAAAATAAAGGGTTTTACTTAATTTATCTGTAGATTACTTTTTTAGCCTTCTTATCTACCCGAACCTTCCATCTTATTCTAATACTTTGCGCGGGATATGTCCGTAAACGAAAAACAATTGAAAGTTATTAAAATTTCCGTATAAAAATGTGTATGTGTGAAAGTGAATAGTGAAGAGCATACTGTCATCGAGAAATCTAAAAACGTAAATCTCAGCCTCGATTTCATTTATTAGAAAAGGGAAAGTGTAAGAGACCTAACATTTCCTAGACGGGAAAATTATAATCCTACATGTCAAATATGACCCTACTTCTTTCTAACTTCTATTCTTCTACTACTCCCGAAATCATAATTATAAACTGTAGGAGATGCGTCATTAGCTGTAAATTGCGTAAATTAAAGATTTCTACTTGCTCATTCTGATCATTTTTCGCCCGGAATAACCTCTTTCTTTTACTACCGTGGAAACGAAAGAGATCTTATTTAAGCCAAGGAGCTATTTAAATGAAGTGTGATACAGAAGAATTGGTTGTGTACATTATGATGCTGTCCGCCCCTTCCATACTCTTAAGCACACTAAAAAAAAAATCGCGAGGCAGAGACTTAAATAATGAAGTCTTTTCTTTCTATAAGTACCCTTTAGACTACATCTGCTTTAAATACTCGAATCTCCTCGAACCTTCCCTCTAACCTTATTACTTTACATGAGATATGTCCTTTAACGAAACGCAAATGAAATTCATTAAAATTTTCTTACTTGAATCTGAAATTTGAAATCGGAAAGTGAAGAGTTTACTGCCTGCGAAAAATCTAAACACGTAAATATTAGTTTCGATTTTATTCATTAGAAAACATAAATATAAACGGTAGGAGATGCATCTTCAACTTAAAACTGTGTTTGGTAAAGATTTCTACTAGCACCTTCTCGTTTTGAAAACTGTCTCACGTCTATCTCTTAGTACCGGGGAAATGAGAGAGACCATATTTACACCAGGGAGCTATTGAAGGATGTTTGATTCAAAAGAATTGGTTATGTACATTATGATGCTGTCCACCCCTTCCACCCTCTTAAGCACACACAAAAAAAAATCGCGAGGCGGACACTTAAACTAATGAAGTCTTTTCTTTCTATAAGTACCCTTTAGACTACTTCTGCTTATAATACACGAATCTCCTCGAACCTTCCCTCTAACCTTATTACTTTACATGAGATATGTCCTTTAACGAAACGCAAATGAAATTCATTAAAATTTTCTTACTAGAATCTGAAATTTGAAATCGGAAAGTGAAGAGTTTACTGCCTGCGAAAAATCTAAACACGTAAATATTAGTTTCGATTTTATTCATTAGAAAACATAAATATAAACGGTAGGAGATGCATCTTCAACTTAAAACTGTGTTTGGTAAAGATTTCTACTAGCACCTTCTCGTTTTGAAAACTGTCTCACGTCTATCTCTTAGTACCGGGGAAATGAGAGAGACCATATTTACACCAGGGAGCTATTGAAGGATGTTTGATTCAAAAGAATTGGTTATGTACATTATGATGCTGTCCACCCCTTCCACCCTCTTAAGCACACACAAAAAAAAATCGCGAGGCGGACACTTAAACTAATGAAGTCTTTTCTTTCTATAAGTACCCTTTAGACTACTTCTGCTTATAATACACGAATCTCCTCGAACCTTCCCTCTAACCTTATTACTTTACATGAGATATGTCCTTTAACGAAACGCAAATGAAATTCATTAAAATTTTCTTACTAGAATCTGTAATTTGAAAGAGGAAAGTGAAGAGTTTACTGCCTGCGAAAAATATAAACACGTAAATATTAGTTTCGATTTCATTCATTTCGGAAGAGAAAGTGTAGCAGATCTAATATTACATTGTCGCGCAAATGACTGTCCTACTTTCCGTGTGTTCTTGGTCTTTTCTCACCACTATTCATCGACTGCTTAAGAAATCATAAATATAAACTTTAGGACATATGTCATCAGCTTGGAAAAGAGTAGGCCGAAGATTTGTCTTGGTAAATTCTGCTCATTTTACCTGACTAAAGTTTATCTTGTAGACTTTATTTATGCCAAGCAAATTTTGAATGCAGTGTGATAAATAAGAACAGGTTACGTTGTGGTGCTGTCCACTCTATCCACCCTCTTAAGCGCAAGCAAAATGTACGTTACGAAGACTCAAAGTAAAAGAGCTATTATATAAGTAATCTATAAAGTACTGTTTAAAACACACTACTCTACTTGAACCTTCCATCCTACCTTATTACTTTGCACGTGATATGTTCTTAAACCAAAGGCCAATGAAAGTAATTAAAATTTGCTCTCTGAAATCTGTAATGTGAAAGTGGATAGAGACGAGGGCGCTGCCTGTGAGAAATCTAAACACTTAAAACTCCGCAACGATTTCATTCATTAGAAAAGTGGAAGTGGAAGATGCCGAAAATTTCGA
Source organism: Argiope bruennichi (assembly GCF_947563725.1). Classification (NCBI taxonomy): domain Eukaryota; kingdom Metazoa; phylum Arthropoda; class Arachnida; order Araneae; family Araneidae; genus Argiope; species Argiope bruennichi. The sequence continues at coordinate 115,650,927 of NC_079160.1, forward strand.
AAATGGGCAAATGATAGTCCTGCGTGTCATATATCCCTCTTCTTTACTCTCTAGTATTATTCTACTACTCAAGAAATCCTAAATATAAACTTTAGGAGATGCGTCATCAGCTTGAAATTGTGTAGGCTGAAGATTTCTACTGGAAAATTCTGCTTATTTTTCTCCCTGACTCAGGCCTATCTTTTGGTACCGAATAAATGAAAGAGACCATATTTTCACCAAGGAGCATTTGAATGAAGTGTTATACGGAAGAATAGGTTGTGTATGGTGTGATGCTGCCCGCCCCATCCACCCTCTTAAGAACACTTTAAAAGCATGTGACGGAAACTAAAACTATTTTAGTTTTCTCTTTATGTAAGTACCTTATAGACTACTGTTTATAACACACTTATCTACCAGAACCTTCCCTCTAACCTTAATATTTATCACGTGATATTTCCTTAAACGAAATTCAAATTAATGTATTTAAAATTTGCTTACTAAAATCTGTAAGTGTGAAAGCGGATAGTAAAGAGCCTGCGTGAAATTTACACACGTTAAAATCAGCCTCGATTTCATTGAGTAGAAAAAAGCTAGTAGAGTCCTAAAATTTCTTAGACGGGAATATGACAATCTTAATTGTCATATGTCCATCTTCTTTTCTCATCACTATTCTTGTACTACTCAGGAAATCATGAATAGAAATTGTAGGAGATGGGTCATCAGCTTAAACTTATGTAGGCTAGAGATTTCTATATCGGAATTCTGCTCCTTTTGAGCCATGACTCAGACGCCTAACGTTTAGTACAGAGGAAATGAAAGATTCCTTTTTTACACCAAAGACTTTTTGAATGAAGTATGATACAGAGGAATATCTCGTGTACATTATGATGCTGCCCGCCTGAAATAACCTCTTAAGCTCATACAAAAAGCACGTGTGGTAGATTAACGTTACCTTACCTTAATTTATATTCCTAAAATACCTTAAATTTGAAAAATTTGCAAATAACGTGAAAGCAATAACATCTCCTGTTCATATAATAATACTTAAAATCAATGTATTGCCCTACACTTAATAAGTATTAATTTAAAAAATATGCATATCCTAAGATTCACACCTCGCTCTTTAGTATTATTCACTGTTTATCTCCTTACAAAATACCCTGGATAAGAAATACAGCGGTATTAGGGAAATTCTCGAGTTCTTATTAGTTAGATGCATTGAATATAGGAAGTATTACAATTATCTTATTGCTAAACTTAAGCAATTAAACTTTAAAAAATGATCACTTATCTTATCGACCGTGACAACCAAGACTGAAAACGGATATTGGTGTAACTTGCTGACTTTCTAAAATGGATCATCTCAGCAAAGCATCATAACGTCCTGTAGCTTGGTATCAAACACCATGAGTCGCAAGACATCCAATGATAAAACTCCGTCTTTATAGCAACACCTGGAATGCAATGCAGTAGATTAATCCTCTGCTTTGTTTTCAATGCAGAAATATTCCTTTCTTTTTTTTATATCAGCGCAGCATAGTATTGAATGAGTCTGCCTAGTCTCGACGAAAACACTAGGTGCTGTTAAAAAATTGATGACCGGAAAATTCATTTTAAAACTCCACTGTAACAGCGGCCTGATTCCATTAGCAAGGTTCATTTACATATATAACTATGCAATTTAAAAGTGTTTGAATAATATGTATCAAAATTTAACGTTTGAAAATATTTTGTCATAAAATCAATGAACATCAATTTACGTGCAAGATAGAAAAATTGGTACTTTGGCATTATCCGGTCGACCATTTTCGCTCAACCCGATATTATCGCCAAAAGATAGAGAAAAGATACGGAAAAGGATTGGCGCATTTTCGTGAGCGTGGACAGGTTGACGGGAGAATCCAGAGTACCAAAAATTAACATTAAAAATAATCAATTCGACAAAACCAGATTTCAGTCAAGGGTAGTTAGTATGTAATAAATTTTTTTCTTGTACTTAAATTTAATTCTTTTTTCTGTTTGGTTCAAAGCAAGAAAAATATTGTGCTTGAATTCTCCGTGATGCTCTCTTTCACTTTTTTTCCAAACTCTAAAGATCTAACTACTTTCATTTATTCTGTCTGATATTGGTATATGAATACAATTCCGAGTGTTATAATAAGGAAAGTGTAGGAAAAATGAGTAGTTTGACTTCCCAACAAAAGGAAATTTCTGTCCTGAATCCAAAAAGCATAGACCACTTTGATAATTTCTACTTTTGATCTTCGGAACTGGCTAGAGGTAACGTCTCTTTAGCTACATTTCATATATCAATCCTTGAAAAAAGTTTTCTTGCAAAGAAAAACGAAGGAAGAAGATTATTTCCAGATTTCTTTTTTTCATTGGATAGACAAGAGACTGGTAATGCCTTTGACCTAACTTATACTTCTCCTAAAGAGGAACCAATCAACAAGAGTAGCCTCCCCGAAATTTTATCGCATACTTGCCAATAAAAATCTTATCTCGCTTTTTTTCATAAAATTAGGGTCTTCGAGTAAACCGCGAAATCCTGACATGGCATTTGTGAACGATGGTTTCGATATATACTTCTTTGGCGTGTATCAAGCATTTTTAGTGAATCTATCGTGAGAATATGTCCTTCGGACTCCTTTTCGGTGGCCGACTGACACCAAATTTAGTCACAGGATAATATACCGAATTTTATTTATTTAGAATGCATTTATGAGTTATTGCGTTTACATGCATGTGAAAGAACAGACTGACAGACTTGACAACCTCTTGATGAATTTGATTCAAAATTTGATAAGCATCTATATTTTTGATGCGAAACCTATGTATCAAATCTTATATATCTAGTTATTTGCATTTTTAATTATCGAATTCACTCATACTCGAACAGCCAAACAGCCAGATTTCCTGTGAAGAGATTTCGCTCGAAATTTGAAAGAAATCCACAAATTTGGTCTTAATTCCATAAAATAAATTTTTGTTATCTGACTCAAAATGTTTTTGAGTAACACACAGACCTAGTGATATACGGAAAGCACAAATGTGTTTTTAAGACTCAGCGAGCTCTAAAATGTAAAAATTTGTCAAAATTTCAAGTTTGGGTTTTTTACGATTACAATACTTTGTATACGAGAAAGTAAAATTGAATCCGAAAACAGAAACTTAAACTAAAAATTTTCGTACGCATGTATTAAATTTCTAGTAATGTTTCCAAATCAAAACATCCAATAAATCGAATAAAAGGCAATATTAGTCTGGGGCAACATCTGGAAACAAATATAAGTATGACAGATATAAGTATAAACAAATAAAATCTCACATGACGCAGTAATGTTTACAGAAGTTCTTAGGCTTACGGAGAATCAAGAAATCTTTAAAAACCTTAAATGAATTATTTCCAAATAAATTTTATATAAAATAACTGCTCTCTGTATACAATATTTTTACATACCCCTTTTAAGAAGAGAAGAATACAAACACTAGAAGATATTTCAAGAGCATTTACTTGAGAATTTCTTAGAACTAAAAAATTTCACTCTCAACTTTTCAACATGACAGATAAAAAATGCTTTCAGAAAATATATCTCGTCATTTTTGATTTTGGATCTTGTTCAAGTAACATAAATTGCATTGTTAAACACCGAAACTGAATTAGATTTAAAATAATACATGATTGAAACAATAGTATTACATTCTGTTACATTGTATTATTATTTTTAACAATGGAAACATTGTTAAAACTTTTTCTTCTTTCATTTCTTAAGAGGGAGTTGATGGTTAAGTTTATTTTATAGAAAGCTCTTTTTACTTTTGTATAAGTCCTTTTACTGACCAGCTATTTTACCAGGGATAATGACATCTTTAATTTGAATTAAATCGTTTAGATATTACTTCATATCCATGATTTTGTAAAATTGCCAGCCATTAATATTATTTGTATTTCATATGCTCCACTCATTGTATACATGAAAATACTATTAGAGATCCCTCCCATGATATCGTGACATTATTCAAAATATAAATGTATGATTCATCTATCTTATTAATTTCGCGGTATTTTAACTTTATCTTTTATTGGCATAGATAAAGGACTGTTGCTTTTCAAAATGCTGCAATAGGCTAATATTTCTCTTTCTTTGATATTTCGTTTTATTTTCTTCCTGTTTGGATTATAAGTTTTTCTTTACTATTCGCTGTTGCATTTTATAGATAATTTTCGGTTAGCCGAGAGCAAGTGAAAAGTAACCAAGTAATTTAGACTTGTGCCCCCCCCCTCAAAAAAAAGGCGCCGAAAAAGAAGTTGTTGTGTTAGGCTTGCATTCAAGTCGGCGCAGGTCTTGCCGATGTTTCTTTGAAGCAGGTCTAAATTATTTGACAATATTTTGCTTGCTTTTGGTTAAACGAAAAGTACCTATCCATGTAAGAGAAAGAACTGTAATCCAAGTAAGACAAGAGAAATGAACTTTTACTTTCAAATTACTCCACATAATCTTAAAAATTGTTATTTTCATTTATTATTAATTGTTTTTATTCATTCTGATTTTTTGAGTCCAAAATGTTCACTCCCCATTATTTTCCTTATATGATGTGCCACAAGTTCCTCCATTCCAGAATTGCTTTAAATAATCTCAGAAACAATTTACTAAAGTATTTGTAATGTTCTCTTTCTTTTAGTAAAACTTTAGCAAATTGCTTTATGGGGTTCAATTTTATGTGAATTAATGAAAGAGTAACCTTTTTTGGATTAATCAAGGTTTTGAAACACACACAAAAAAACTTTATGAAGTCTTAAGTTTAGGCTATTTTTTTTCCAAATTAATACCAAATCAAGCCAAATGCAATTTTACTATAATATCTGAAATGCCTCATCATTGTCTTTTAATCTATTACTATAACAAATAAAGAAGACACAAATAAATAAATTAACGAATCCACTGAAACCCATTTCTCCCGAATTTCACACATCTAAAGTAAAATGTATTTCTACTCGAAATTCGGAATTGTACTCATATCTACGGCAATGAAGTAAAAGTGGCACTGGTGAGTGGAGCTGTAATGAGGTAATTCGAAAATAAAGATTAGCGGGGCATATACTAGCATCAGCAGGCTATTGATCTGACTTTCTAGCGTATTATTTGCTTTAGAGTTGTATGTATTATTCTATTAATGTGATTTAAGTATCTTGCAAACTTTAATGTTCAAGCTTTGATGTCATGAACTTTGATGATCATGAATAAGAGATTCAATGAAATACAATCAACATCAAAGAATTAATTTCCTTCTTTATTAGCAGGGCAATATGATCAGGTAATGAGAAAGTGCGTTTACAGCATTTTCGAAAGAGAAGTCACTATTAGAAAATTGATGACTGGAACAGCTGTGTTTTTAAGTGTACTGTGACGCCATTGATACTGTTAGGAAGGTTCACGTAAACAAAATAGGTATAAGTCATATCACTAACTCTCCGACCCGCCTCGAAGGCACACGGATAAAAAAACTGAATGATTGGACCTCTGCTACAGCAACACTGATGGAACTGCTTTAAGTCCTAAAGGCACTTATTGGCCACGTTACACGCCTTCCCTATGAAAGTACATCCCGTCATCGGTGGTAGAAGCCAGACCCCCCCCCACCCCCACCTTTTTTGTGTACACTCCAGGGCGGCGAGAACCTACCACCTTGAAGGAAGCTTCTCATCTTCATTCCGAGGTGCCCCCCGGGGGGATAAACAAAATAGGTATGAAGTATTAAATAGCACAACTTAAATGCATATCAAATTGCTTAAAAAATATTTTGTCATCATTGGTTTGATTTGGTTTCATGGCACAAAGACCAGTTTGGTCATACTTCGGAAAACTAATGGACCAACATTTGCAAATCTGGTTAAAAAACAAAACAATGATGACATATTGAAAAATAAAAAATTTCTATTAAAACTAGGTATAACTATTATGAGAAGATACCAAGCCCCAAAAAAACTGTTGGTGTGGTGGGGGGAAAAGGAATTGAATACAACAAATAATAATAAACCCGAATGGAAAAGATAATAAATCAACACTATTACTAAGATCTAAAGCAATCCTGCCGACACTGGTGGTTAGAACTATTGCAGAGACTATAGACTCATCGGTTGAAATAAGGAGAATATTGAAAGCGAATATTAGTTCAAAGTAGTTGGAAATTAAAATTATGCGTCTGAAGTCGGCATTGGGAAATGGAGTCCTGGTTCTGGTTGAAACACCGGGATTGATTATGCAATTTCAAAGGAAAGATGCGATTAACAGACATCCAAATCTGCAAAATTTATGCAAGGCTACTTCTCTAAAGATTAGAATGCCACAAATCATTATTTACGACGTGGAAAAAAGTTAGAGGCACAGGGAGGAGGAGGATTTTTATTTCCTCAATCAAATAGAACGAAGAAATGACATAACAGGTAACATATAGGAAAAAAGGGAGGAACAGATCGACTCACTGTGTAGACTACAATGTGGCTTCAAGTCATATAGATTTAAAGAATTTGCAGAATCTCCTAGATATTTTAAATATCTGAAACATGGGCATATTCGATCTAAATGTATGAAAAAAGAAAAAAAAATGCTCCGCGTGCTGGGAATCACTTAACTATAAAAATTGCAAAGAAAATGCAAGGAATATCGCAAAAGAACGGACCATTCTTCAACATCAGAACATTGCCTTGTATATATCAGGGAGAGAGATCAGTTAATTAAACAGACAAATTATGGTTAATAAGCCCTTCAATAGAAATTGTTGGTGAGTTATTCAACATGATGTTGATCGGGGTAAATTTGCGACAAAAGAAAACCCAAATTTGTGGGGGGACAATATTCCCGATGTTTACTTGTTACAGGAACCCTCTACAACTGAAGTAAAAATAATTCAACTTTCCCTGAGATTAAGAATAATTGCTCATCCTTACGGGAAGGCGATAATAGCAGTAAGAAGTCAAAATATTTCCATATTGACAAGATTTACGAGTGAAAACACAGCAGAAACCAATTTTTCTGTGCAAATTAACGAAATTACAATGGTAGCAGCATACTTCCCACCGCCTCACGATAAGAAAGAAATCTGCAGGGAGCTCGAAAAACGGTTTGAACAACAGGAGACCTCATCCATACTCCTAAGGGTAGGTTTCAATGTTCATAGCCCTCTGTGGTAAAGTGAAATTTCCGATCATAACCACAGGATGAATTTGGCTCCTTTAAAGAATAAATGAATTCTTTTCTTAAAAATGGTTAAGAAAACCTTGTTATTTGAAATGTTCAAAACTCATTGCCAACAATGTTTCAATCCGCACGTCTATAAAGCAAGATTAATGTCACCTTATCAACTAATGACCTGTATTATAGAGCAATAGGTTGGAAGGTAATCCAAAGTAGGATGAATGACCATGGAGCTTTGGATTTTCAAATTAATATAGGTGGAAACAATTTTTTTCAGAAGAAATATTTAAACTAAACAAGAGAAAAATTAGATCGCAAGGGGCTAAAAATTTGCAAATATAAAAGAAATAATGTAAAGGATAAAAGCTAAAAAGGATTTAGAATTATATGTTAAAGAATGTGCGGAATTTATGAAAGGAATCAGCCAAAGATCAAACAGAAAAAGGACAGACCACATCAGGTTCCCCTGTAAAAACACTGAAGAGAGAATGAAGAGAAGACAAATTATTAAAATAAATGAATCAATAAACAGAAAAATTTTAAGAAAGAAAAATAGAGAATATTTCGAAAAGTTATGCAGCGACATAAAGAGAGTAAAATCTTTAGAACACCTTATAATTTAGCAGCAGATAAAATGGGAAGGAAAACAATATTGCTTGGAGTGAAGAAATAGGACGGCACAAAAACTATAAAAGAAAACTACTGAAATTATTGGGAGAAATCCTTTCAAACAGGAACAGTCCCAACGAGAAAATAGAAAAAAGAAGAAAATAATTAAAAGTATTGAAGAGTATAAAGCAAAAGGAAAGTATTCAAAATAAATGAAATAACAACGGTTAATAAAATGGCTAAAAATAATACACATGGACTGGACAAAATTCCAGTGGAGCCGCTTGCAGAAATTAAAAGAAAAATTCCAGTCGTACTTTTAGAGTTACACAACAAGTGCTTAGAATTAGGTGCGTGCCCTAATCAATGAAAAATAACAAAACTGATTTTAATGCCTAAACCTAATAGGGTCTTATAAGACCCTAAGTCCTATATATCAATTTGTTTGCTAACAACAGCAAGTAAATGCTTAGAAAAAGTTATAACTCAAAGAGTACAACACTTCTTAACAGACTACATCATGATAAACATGGTTTCAGATATAATTAATCCTGTGAAACAGCACAAAATGTTCTATGGAATAAACTAAAGTAAGCGATGGATGAACAACTAAAAGCTACAATTATTTCTTTAGATGCATGTGGATCTTTTGGTTCAAATATGGATGAAAAGTGATTTGCATGCCCTTATAAAAAGTAAATTGTCCGAACTAAATTTTTGAAGTGATTAAAGTTTATTTAAGTGGAAGACGATATATTTATCGTATGGTGAGAATAATTGGGAATTTAGAATGGATAGAGGAGTGCCACAGAGTTCATGCCGCGGTCCGTTAATCTGGAACTTGGAAATGAATTCTGTATGTAATATCTGTCTTCCAGAGAATTGCTTTATACAGTCTTATAATGATAATGTGTTGCCAATAATCTTGGGAAGAACAAATGATGAACTGGATACTAAAAGAAAACTAATAGTTCATAGGAAAATAAAATAGAGCAAACTACATAAACTTGAATTTAATAAAAGGAAAACAATTCAAATCCCGATTAAATTTGGAGAACGTTGAAAATTAACATATCCATCTAAATAAAAAAAAAATGGGCAATGACAATATAAATGTGTTTAATCAAATTAAATACATGGGAGCTACACGGGACAGTAAATAAACATTTACGTCGCATTTTAGTAAGTTGAAGAAAAAAGTGGGTACTTTTCCGTTAGCCGAGCACAAGCGGAAAACCGCCAAACAATGTAGAATTCCGCCAAATTTCTTATGCCAAATTCATGTTTGGTTCACAAATGGCGACATTTACACCCGGATAACGAAAACGCAACAAAAAGTGGATGCATTAACTTATAAGTTTAATGAGAGCTGCGAATAAATTTTATAGAAAAAGGAAATACCATCTAAGAAGAATCTACATTAGTGCCATTGAACCATTTCTTCTTTTCGGGCACGGTGCATGGGGACATAGACTAAATCTGCAGAAAATCAGAGAAGCGTTGAATGCAATCCAACGGCATTCTCTCATCATTATATCTCGGGTGTATAGAAATATTTCATCCGAAACTTTCAAGTGATAACGTAATTTTGCCAATGGATCTCAGAGCGACGGAAATATTCCCTAAATTTCAAATAAGAACTACTTCTAATAACTAGAACTACTAATAATAAAGTTAGAATAGGAAACAAATCCTTCTGCAGTAAAGATTATGAGATGTATTTTGGCAAATTCGAACAACACCCAGCTGAAAAGTTATTCATAGCTATCAAATTAAAATTCCAGATGTGGATGGAAAGAAATTTTAACAAAAGGTTCTAAAGATGATAATAAAGTAGGCGCAATAATAGTTTACTACTATACGAACGATAAAAAGTGGCGCTTTTCCGTTAGCAGGGTGCTAATGTCGCCAATTGGGAACCAACAGCGAATTTGGCTTTAAAAATTTGGTGGAATTCTACAGCATTTGGCAATTTTTCGCTTGGGCCCGGCAAACGGATGGTGAACCAAACGTGAATTTGGTGGAATTCACCATTATTTGGTGATTTTTCGCTTGCGCCCGGCTAACAGAAAAGTACCTAAAAAATCTTGTGAAATTATCGAACAATGCCATAAGTTTCAGGCAAAAGTGCAAGCTCTAAAAATGGTCACTGAATAGTGTGAAAGGATGAAGAACGGGCAGAAATGCTCAATTTTTACAGATTCTCTGTCAGTCCTTCAAACCATACAATCATCCCACAATTCCAAAAAATACAAAAATTAACAAGTGGATAGAGTTAAATTGGATTGAAGCCTATATTGAAATATATGATAATGAAAAGAGGATCAGTCTGCAAAATTGTCGGCACGGCACTGAAAGAGACCGTTGACATAATGGTCTCAATCAAAGGGTGTCTTAAAATGGAAATGAAGAGACGAAATAAATCTACAATGGTTTGACAGATGGTAAATGTCTAAAATGGATGAGAAACTTATGACTTTATTCTTAACCCGGAAATAAAAATAAGAATAAACCATCCTATGGTAATCAAAATTGATCAGGAATGGTAGATTTCCCTCATACTTACAAAAATTTGGAAGAATGCCAGAAAAAAAAAGCATCTGTGGAAGAATTAAAACTGTTTATCATCATTTAAAGGAATGCATAAAAATATCGGAACTAAGAAAGATATTAAAAGTGGAATGTGATGATTTTTTAAATACAGTACTAATGGCACAAGATAATCTTAATACACCGAAGGACATGATGCTAAAAATTGCCAGTTTTTTTTTTCAACTATTTAAAAGTTTTAAGGCGCTTGAATATCTTTTGTTGGTGAATGGGAATTGGAGGAATATCATGAATTTTGAGGAAATTTTTTAAAGCGGTGGCCTGCTCCTTGTTTAACAGAATGATAGATAAACGGGAGGATGAGGAGGAAGGTCAGAGATTGACCACATTGTGGCTGGGGCCAACTGCCTCGAAGTGGATGTCAGTTCGTTGAATCGGCCGGTGTTATGGACCAGTTTTGTAAAAGACAGCAGTCGGCCACAACAAATTCGGTATATACTGTTATGTTCAGTGGTGGCTGGATGGTCGGCTGCATACAAGAACCAGAAGTACTTAATTTTGGTATTTTTGTTAGCATAGTGGAGGCCCAAAAATTTCATCACTAAAGGATGATTATTATGTTTACAACTTTTTAGAACATTAATTAGAGCATTGGAACAGCAATGGCTTTCTTAAATTTCAGTGTAGTGAGACTGGAAAGCCCCCAGATAGAAAGCGTAGAGTTCTTTTGTTAAGAAATCATGAAAATTTATCTCTGCTGAATAGATTAGTTGAAACTAAAGTAAATTAATATTTTCTACTAACCAAATGATAGCTAACAACGAATCGTTGAAAGAATTTTTCATGTTCTGAGAAAAGAAGATAGGAAATTACTTATTTCTCGATAGCCTTCTTCAGACAGACAATATAATTAAACAATCTTTGAAATAAATTTCACTTCAGGAAAATAATATGTTCATTAATACATCAAATGTTTGTGAAATTGAATAATAATATCCCATTTAATAAAAAAAGCCTATTTCTTTTAGTGATCACATACATTAAGCCAAATTCTCTATAAAAAATGGAAAACAAAAACTACAATTCATTGTACATATCATAAAACTTCATATAATATAAATTAAATAAATAAAAGCATTTAACAAGAGACATAAAGGTTTTACACGGTTTTGGACCTTCACATGTGCAAGAATTTCAAACGAAAATATATTTTTAAAATTCATTCAACATACATGTAAAATTCTTTACTAACCTTTTTTGTAACTGAGAGGGCAAATGTTGGAAAATGGTTCAAGAATATTTTCTTGTGAATTATTTAAAAGATATCTCATAAAACTTTTCAAAATGACAGTGAAACGAGGATTTCTGAATTTGATTTTTCATATTGTTGATTGTAGACATTCCTCAGAAAATTTAGAGAAAATTATTAGAATCTGGGGCTAATTTAGATTTAGAACAATACACGATCCTGAATTAAACATGCCACATTTTGTTGCATATAGTTTCTATTTACAACAACGTTTCAATAGTTACAACTTTTCTTTTCCTATATTGGCGAAATATTGTAATCGTTAAGAAATTAGAGCTAGAGATTTTGAGTAATTTCCACATTTCAGACATCCCTGGGTTCAAAAATAATCATTTTTGACTATATGTCTTTCTGTAGGTGTATCAGTCTGTAAGTCTGTCTGTAAACACGATAACTCAGAATTTTTTAAAATTTAGATAGTTAAAGTTTGGTATTTGGAATTACGGCCAAATCTGTGGATTTCCATCAAATTTTGAACTAAATCTATTCTGAAGAAATCTGGCTGGCTGGCTGTTCGAGTGCAAGTGAACTCGGTAACTACAAAATGCAAAGAGTAAGAAAAATAAAACTGAGTAAACAGGTTTAGCATTTAAAACATAAATGCTACCGAATTTTGAACAAAATCTGTTAAACGGTTGACTCTCTGTCGTGCTGTACTTTCACATGCATGTGTATGTAATCACTCATAAGCGCTATGATTTAAATTAATAAAATTTAGTATGTTGCGACCACAATTTTATATTAGTGTCAAATTTTGGTGTCCATCTATCTTTAAAAAAAGTGTACAAAATACATATTCTTGCAATAGATTAAATTAAAATTATAGATTCACACCGAAAATCTATATTTCATAATTAACGTTCCCTATCCCATTCAAGGGATTCGAGGCCTTATAAAAGGTCCCCAATGTTGTGCGAAGAAGCGGAAAAAATCTTTATGGAAGAGTACGCGAGAAAGCTTCAGGGAGACAATTCTCACTGCTTCCTTGTCAATTTTTAATACACTAATTGGTCGCCAAATTTATTTTAATAAGCCTGAATTTTTTTGTCTTATATAAACTGAAATTGTAATGATCTTGGCGAGATTTTGAATAATTTTTATGCCGAAAATCATGTTTGAATTGAAACCATGCTCATTAGATTATACTGGATCTTTTACATCAGAATAGTTTTGCATTATTGTTGTCGTAATGCCTTCAAAGTACATGACGTAACTTCTGAAATTTTTTTCTAATTTTTATTTTCGATTATTTTTTTTTATCATGAGTACAAAACGTTAGTACATCACATAAATCAACTAGTACTTTCTATGATTTAGGATAACAAGTCTTAAAATAGAATAAGAATACGTATATAATATATCATATTAGGATTTAAAATTCTTTCAAAATAGAACATAAAAATGATAGTTATGCAAGCAAAAACGAAAAACAAAACTAAACTGTAAATAACAGCAAAGTTTAGCAATGAAAAAAATACTTTTGAAAATTGTTTTAAATCTGAAAATTGACTTTGGTATAATTTAAAATGCTAACTTTATTAAGGAAATATATTTATTTTCCTATATTCTAAATTTTATCATCAAAATAATTTTGTAATTTGAAGGAAATGATTCAAATTAAAATATTTTGGCATGTTTACTTTCTTGTATAAATAGTATAGAAAAAAAAATTTATTATTTGCCAAAAATTTGAACATGTGCTGTTGACGAGTCAATTACGCTTTAAAGTTCTTTGACTCGAAAAACACAATTTTGAGAAATGTCCGTCTATCAAAATGTGAACAGGACAACTCAAAATTGCTTTAGGCCAGACGGTTGAAATTTGGTATACTGTTATTTCACCGAATTTGCAGGTTCCGGTCAAATTTTAAGTAAAATTTGTTCAGAGAAAGTCCGTATGGCAGACTGTTCGAAAATAAGTTAACACGATTGTTATAAAACGAAGAGAGCCAAGTAGATAAAATCAGTTCAAGGATTTAACTTCTTTTCCAAATGCAGTTTGACTGTCTATCTATTCTTTCAAAAACATGTTGTTGTTATTTCTTATGGCACTTGCCATGGACAAGCCCGCTGTTACGAAGACAGCAAAATTAAGCCGGCGGGGGTGCGTCTCTTGCTTTTATAGTTCCGCCATCTAGGGCCAAGAGAACGACTTAGCTACACACACGTCACAACCCTTTTTACGGGGAGGACTTCATTCACTCATCCACAGATCGTAATTTAGACCTGAATCAGAGAACGATCACCCCTGATCCAGTACCCCCAGTGGTATTACTCTCGACATGGAGGACTTTGTGACCACGACAGATTTATACGCGCGTCAGCCACCAAGCACGCGGGGAATCTTCGGCAGGCGGGGTTCGAACTCGCAACCTACGGGACGCAAATCCAACGCTCTACCAACCAGATTATCTCGGTCCTTTAAAAAACATGTAAACACGATAATTAAAAAACGCAATGACTTAAATATATCAAATTCAGTATGGGAATTTGTGACTACAAGTTCAGTTTTATATCAAAATTTCATTTCAATCTATGGAGAAAAACATGTCCAAAATTCGATTTTCTCATACTATTTACTCGGGATAGGGATTAATCATCAATTAACTCGCTAAGGATGACACGATAGATACAGTAAAAATGTTAATGCAATGAATTTTCTCTTCCTATCAGTAACGCTTCAGTAAATCGATTTAGAAAGTCCACTTTTTTATAAATTAGTGAAAAGGAACCGGAGTTGTGGATATCTGAAATTTTCTAAATACACTGAATTTGCGAGGTACCCAAATTTGCTCGATTCCACAGTTTCATGCCAAAATATGCAAAGTCATTATTTTCACAAATTATAAAAGGCTTATTTGTTGTTACTTAATTGTATATATTTTATAAATATCACAGAAACAACGAAATGAATTAATTAATCCATTGTAAGCCATTTCTCTCTATCTTTAAATGCAACGAAAACTTTTACTCAGAGTTGTAAAATGTACACATATGATGAAAGCTACTGATAGAAAAACGCAGCATTAAACAATCAAGATAATGGTAACTAAATACGAAAATATGATAGGAAATAGTAAAAAAGGCAATAAGGTGATACCTGCAGACAGACCTGGGGTCAACAGGCTATTGATTTGGTTTTTAACTGTTTCCCCTACCAAATAGTGAGTGAATCATCTTATTAATATTTTCATACGTCTGGCAAAATTTGATGCCCTAAAATATTTTGTTGAAAGCGCCTTAAATATCATATTTCGAGTAAAAGATTTGATTGCAATTATATTCAATGAAAATTGGGGTATTATTTTTCAATTAAACAATTCGCTTTTCCATCCAGGCAATTTGAATGAAAAAAGGAAAATGGAGTTGCAGTATTGCAAAAAATATTGCGCTGTTAGAAAATAGAAGACCCAAACGATACTTTTTTTAAAGGCACTGTAACTTTCGAAATATATTATTAGAGAATGATTACGAAAATTTTATGTTCAAGGCATTTACTTGATGTTAAAGAAGTCAATATTTTCTTCGAACTGTCGGATCGCTAGTGACGGATGATTTCTTCGAAAGGAGTTTGCCTCTTAGGCAAAATAAAGACAGGAAATTATGCATGGATAGTATCATCATGAGAATAAGATATTGGAACGGTTTTTCAACCAAATTGTACTTCTACACAATAAGTGGTAATTTTTTTAATTACCTCTTATATATAAGTATATCAAATATTGGCAAAACCATATTAAGAAAATAAAATGATTGAAAGACAGAATATTTACAGATTTTTATAACAACCAGAAAGAAATATATTATTAATTTGCAAAAAGTGAAAACGACTAATCCGTTGTTGATTTTAGAAAACTTCAGATGATATAAATATGATTAGCAAATAAAAATGTCTTGCATGAAACCGAAAAGTTTTCGAACATGCAAGAAATTTGGAATCCTTTCAGAAATCCCAATTTAAAAATTTAAAAGAAATGGTTAATATATATATATACATATGTCTTAGAATCAAATATTCTTTACTAACCTTTCATGAAGAGAAGATTGCAGACATTTGAAGATGCCTCAAGTACATTTTCTTGTGAATTAATTGCAACTAAAAAGTTTCGCTCCGAACTTTTCAAGACGTTTTACGAAGACTAATCGTGATATTGTTTATTTCGGATATTGTTGAGGCAATTTCTTAAAAAGGCATTGTTTTAAATAGAAATTGAATTAAGACTTGAACAATGCATGACCCAAACATAACAGTATCACATATTGTTATATTAAATTTATGCTTTCAAAAATGCTTCCCATTGTTACAGATTTCCTCTTCTTCCTATTTTTGAATCTGACATTGATTCTTAAAATTATCTTAATAAAAATGATATATTTTACATAAGAGATGAAAAAGAAATAATAATCTTGGGAACAGTTTTGTTCTCACTTATGAACAAAATACTTTTAGGATACAAATTGCGTTCAATTGATTAATACTCAATTTCCTACCTAAAACACACACACACACACACACACACACATAAATTAAAATCCAACTGAACTGTAGATAACAACAAAGATAAGCAAAAAGTATTTCTTGAAAATTATTTTAAATTTTATAATTTATTTTATCTATGATTTCCTCTGGTAATTATACAAATAAATTTTTTTTTTCCAATAATCCTAAGGGTTGTTTTTTCTATAAACATTTATCTCGGGATAAAACAACATTTTATCTTGGAGAGACAAAGCAATCACAATAATCTGCCATTACTTTTTCTTTTATCACTTCATATTTTGCATTCTACCGTAGCATTGTCAAGATCTAAGTAATGAGTTAAGTTTGAGAAGAAGGTTTCAATTTCTTTCCTTCTTTTTACTTTATATTATCTTTTGAGAAAAACTTGTGGAGTTAGGTTTGTATTCAAGGTGGCACAATTCTTGGCGAAGCTTATTTAGCGTAGGGCTAAATTGTTTGCCGATTTTTTGATTGCAACCTGTTAACTGAAAAAAAAATATTGCAATCGTTAAAAAATTCTCCTCGGTTTTCACTTCGCTAAATTCGAAAAAAAAACATTTTTGGCATTACGTCTCAACGTCTAGGTCAGACATAACTTAGACATACGTTGAACCAGACGGACGAAACTTTGTATATGATCTAAACACCAAAATTTTAAATTTCTAACATTCAGAGGGATTCTGCCTGTCTGGCTGTTTGAATATAAGTTGACATGATAACTAAAAAACAAAGAAAGCTAGATGAAAAAAATTTGGTAAACAGTTTTAACTTATAAATTATAGATATCTTATTTTGAATCAAATTATTTAGGGGGGGGGGGGTTCTGAATTTCAGTCGATATGTATTTTCGCAGGTATGTAACAACGATAATTCAAACATTCAGAGATTTAAATATATGAAATTCGGATGTGATTTTGTGATGATACTTGCAGTTTCTTGCCAAATTTTGGATTTGATCGGTTAAAAAAAATGCATCTAAAATATAAATTCAATTTTCGGATGCCTATTGCTAAATTCCAGTGATTGGTCGCCAAATAAATCGCCAATAGTTACCTAATAAATTTAGTAAAAATGCTAAATTCATGCCAATGCCGTGCAAGGCAATTTATGTCTTACCCAGTGTCCACAATTTTATGCGGGAAATGGAGGATAGTACCTTTATTGCAGAGAATACGAGAAAACGTTCAGTAGAACATTCACACTGGTTCCTTTTTCTCAGGTCAGTACTTTGTTTTCTAGTTAGCATGTTAAGAATGGTTTTTCTTAAACATCCAGAAGTAGTTAGAAATTTATTTGTTATTCCCTTTTCTTTGATATGCCTTACAAATTTTTCTATTTTGGGCGATATCTTTTGACTTGCTCTTCGTGGATTTCATTAATGTTTTTGAAATAATAGCAAAGGTACGAATGGAGAAAGCGAACTTTTATACCCATATTGAGTAAAAGCATTTTGAAATTTGCAAAGATCACTCCTTAAACAGATTTTATTTTTTGTCTCTATGGTCTCCAAAACGCCTAGAAATTATTATTTTCAAAAAAATTTGTTCTTTTCCATACTAATTGCAATATTTACAACTCTCATAAATAAATATCTCATTATCAGAAAATATATTTTACTGATCTTTATTGAAGAGAAGATTTCAAATATTTAGAGATGTTTCAAAGACATTTTTTAAATGAATTCATCAAAGTTTTAAAAAAAATTCTCGCAACTCTTCAAGATGAAGGAGAAAGATTTTTTTGATGATGAGTTTCGGTTTTATTCATTTTTATATATTATTCAAATAAATAAAAAGCAATTTCAGAAATAAAAGCTAATATAAACATTGTACAATATACGACAGTTAACAATGTCACATTTTTTTATGTGGTGAATTTCTATTATACGAAATGTTTCCTTTATTCAACCTTTTCTTCGGCATACGGGAGTTAATCGTAAACCATGTTTTAATGGAAATTAAATCTTTTATGCTTCGTATAAACTTAAAAAGAATTTGCATTAATCTTTGCGAAATGTTGCTATTATTTATCTCCAAAAATAATGTTGGATGAAAATCACGTTCATCAGTCAGTACTTTAATTCTGACTTCAAAATGCTTCCGACATTACTGCTTTTACAACTGAAAAATATATGAGATAACTTTCATACTCTTTCGCATTTTTATACTGGATAACATTTTCACCATCTTCACTAATCATAAAAGAGAATGTCCCTCTCTCTCTCAATGGACAGACCGGACACACCAGCTACAGGACAGCCAACCCTTTGTTATCAAAACTAGAATTCATAAACATTGTACACCTCAAAAATATAATTTCCAGCATGGTTGTTGATTCTCCCGCCTTTCTGGGTATAGAATTGGCAGCGGGTTGAATACTTTCTACGAATGAATTGACGTGATTCCTAAGGTGTGATTGTGCCGTGACTGGTAAGGGTTCTTAGGGCCTCAGCCATAATTCTTGCCAATGTTGTAGCGGTGATTCGGTAATAAAGAATTTTCCGAATGCCTTTGGGAGGGGCGGAGAGTTTCCTTATGGATACCCAAATCAAAGGAACCTTCTAAGCATATGATTGTTTTCGTGAGGATTAAATTATCAAAAGGATTTTCCTGATCGCATGTATTAAGAATGTATCTCCATTAATCTCTTTGATGTTTTTATTCCACCACCTAGCAATACATTTGGGTTTGGGCATTAATGACATAATACCGCTGAAAATAAGCAATGAAAATATGTTTCAACTGTAAAATGGATTCCATGACCTATTATATATTATTTAAATACATAAAATACCTCAAGTAGGAAAATAATAACAAATGGGAAGGGAAAACATATGAATAATGATATTTCATGATGAAATGAAACACCTTCAAAGTCAATAAGTTGGTTAGACATTTTTATTTCTAATTTCACATTTGGAATGCATAAAATAGGCAACAAGCAGAAAGATCAAATACTATTCTTTGGAATTTCTGTATATTTATCTTCTGAAAAAATGTATTAAAAAAGAATTGGAACAAATATACTGAAAGTTTGCACCACGTATCAATATTTAATTCAACAGAATACAAATAATTAATTAGTTCAATGCTAAACTTTTCATAGTAAAAATGAGTACTTACATTATCGATCAATCTGTACAAGGTTGAAGATGGATGTCGGTATAACTTTCCGATTTCTTGGAATGAGTCGCTCCAGAAGACCATCATAGCATCCCGTCGATTGGTCGCACGGGTCATTAAGCATCCAACAGTAAGTCTCATCAAATCAATTACTATGAAAACATCTGGAAGGAAAACAGAGTAAATTAGATGCGTAAATTGCTTCAATTGTTGATTACTACTGCCCTTCATACAAGAGGCATCCCATCATGCTGAAGACACGTGCTGGATCTCACATTCTGAGGCACAAAATGAAGTAAGCTAGTTAGAACCTATTCCAGAAAAATGAGATTGCTGGTGTCAAAGATGGTGATGACAACTGATAAGAGCTAACTAAGTAATCGGCTACCAAAACATTTTCTGAGAAACGATGTTGCGGTCTCACTCCAAAAGGGTCTCGTGAGCAATCGGCGAACAAAACAACCCTACATTCTCTGAGAACGAACGATAGTGCTGTCGACTCCGTTAGGGCTCTCTTGAGATCATAAATGTGTATGTTGGTTGAATACATTGTCCCGAATGAAATATATCTCATCCGGAGGCAAAACATAAGATGGGAATAGTGTACCTTGGCCACATTCACGGAGATACAATTATGCAAAACGCACTCATACAGGATAATTTGCGAGGAGCAATAACTGTACTACTTGGAAATGATATGGGTGTAAGGCTACCCCTTGCAAAACATCATGTTTAGTATGCATGATCCATCTATGAAAACAGCTAGGGCACGTATGCTCATAGTCAGGTTATAATTGCTATCTAAGGTAAATAATACATTCATTTCCATGAAGGGAGTACCAGTCATTCTTAACCTGCCTTCATTATGCTTACTATCACTTAAGGGCTCGTATGAACTGAAATTATGAAGCACATTTGGAAAAAAAATCCTCTGTGTTGGTACATCTCGGTGTGTGAACTCTTCCCGATACAGTCTCCCGAGATGCTTATGCATTGCCGTCAATTTATCTGCACACGAAGTGAATATCTGGCGACTCACTGTTTGCATAACATTGCATACTTCACGTTCACCACTGCTGAAATGATTGTGCAAAAACTGATATTTGCTCTCCAACACTCTCGTGAACAGCAGCACCCATCAGCATACGATGAAGCTTCTGGTCGTAGGCTGCTATGCAGCTCTCCATCTTTTTTATGTACCCTACCTCCCCGTAAAATTTGCACCAACATTTATGGTACACCCTGTACACATTAAGCAGAACAAGTGCGAGGCATTAAAATAAACCGGACTTTATCTCTGTCACAATGCTTAAAAATATTTAGTTGAGGAATGATGTACATCATTACATGTATAATAATTTAATTTAAATCAAAGAGAACAATATTTCTTACGAATCAACTGGTCGCTTAAGTCGACCAGTATATGCGTATGCATGTATGCAGCACACTAAAATAATTTTGCATTTAAAATTAAATATTCGGGACTTGTTTATTTTTACAACATGATAATGAATTTTTCTAGTAATTTTTCGATTAAGCTGAAAAAAATCACCATCATACATAAAATGACATATATAAGATGGTATGATTCGCATTATACATAACATGGGAAGATTTCGCTACATTTCATTATACATAAAATGACAAAAAATTTTCAAAGATAGTTTCATCCCTGGAATAACTTGGCGATTTCCAGATAATTTCAAGGACACCAAGATAATGGGTGTGTTGTCGGTTTCCAGACTAAGTTAAGATCACCAATATACATAAGATACCAAGATTTTGGCATTGTAGTTAGCGACGATTTGCATTTTTTCACGAGGGTCGTATATTAAATCATCGTTATCAATTCTTCTCACGTCCTTTATAATCTAATAGCAAAACTTAACCCATCTGGCGTCTATTTGTAAATAGGAATACAAATAGGAGCCCGGCAGAAGATGCAAAATTGAATAATTTTCTGAAGTTTGAATTTCAGAATGAAAGAAAATTGCTAGTTAGAATACATACAAGCCTATCCCCATTTTTAAATTTCAGTATCCATTATCTTATTTGTTTATTTATTTTTACCCTACTAAGAAATCACGCATTAATCATTGAAATAAAGTTTTTTGGAAAGAAAAACGGATGAAGTAAATTATGGTGCTTATTAATTAACGGCAAAGGATTAGCGATTCGTTAACGACAACAAACAATAAAAAAGCAATCAAACAAAATATTTTCAAGTTTTTTTAGTTGGAGTTGTGGTTCTTTCACCATTGGTTGTACTTACAAATTAATGTTTTTTTTTTAGTTACTATTACATTTGACTAGTACATTTCTGCATTTGTGAGTACATTTGGCGAGTTTTGGTTCTTTCAACGTTAGTTAATAAGTAACTAAATTAATAAGTATCTAAATTATTTATACATTGATAGTCTTTTTTTGGCGATCAAGAAAAAAGGGCAATCTTCGTGACAGCTTATGTATAACAAGAATAAGCCAAAAACTTTAAATTTAATTCATACATAATTGTATGATTACGTAAATATCTAAATATTCATAAAAAAACAGTAGATCAAAAACTTTTCTATACTAAAAGTAATTTCTTGTGATGAATAACGATAAATATTTAAATATCCGCGACAATTAAAAACTAAACTATAACGCGATGTCTTAAGAGAAATACAGATATGCTGCAAAGAAATAAAGAAATGATAAAAGAGCATAAGATAAAGCTTTAAGAAATTTTTAGTCTTCTGGAGAAGCAAGAAGCTTCAAGAAACATTCATTATTTGCGTCTAAATTTTATAAAAAGAATGTCATTCGAAATGTAAAATACACTGTACCAACCATTATTCAGGAAAAGGTTGAAACTTTTGAAAATATTTCAAGGGTTACCTTGCGAATTTATGAGAGCTGGAAACTTTCACATTAAAATTTTCAAGATAATGGTTAAATATGTTAATAAAACATGCATCTTGATATTGTTGATTTGTGACAGTGTTCAAATAAAGCAATGTCAGAAACTATAACTGGATAAAACTACTAACAATGCATGAACGGTAAGTAACAATGTCACATTTTGTTTCAATGAATATCTGTTTTTTTAAACAATTTTTCCATTGTTATATTATTTTCATCTTTTATTCTTGAAAATGGTGTTAATACTTTTTTTAATGTTAGCTAGCTAATTAGATAATTTAATTTTTAGCTAATTTAGGTTTTACACACAAAAGAAAGGAGAAATTGCATTATCTTGATGCAATTTTGATTACTGCTGATATTCCAAAAATTATTCAATGCAAATCATGTTAATTAGATTAATACTCGATTTCTGGCCCTCAAAGCGGCTACGTCCTTATTGTTATTTGAAATTGTTGCCAAATACTGGAAATACATGATGTCATATATCATTTACATAACTATATGTACTCGCACATTCCCTGTTGATCGACCTTTCACTTTCTGGTTTATGAAGGGTACAGAAAATATTGTAATCATCAAAACATTCCAACACGAGATTTTGACAAATCTTCATGTTTTAGGCCTCCCTGAGTTAGAAAAAAAAATTTAGAAAATATCTGTCGCTCTCTCTTCCTCTCTGTCTGTCCATCTGTATGTGACAATGAAAAGTCAATAACGCTTTTTTCCAACGATTGCAATTTGGTATATAGTTTTTATACCAATTTTGAGCAAAATCCTTTCATTGGAATTCTGTTTCTCTGGCTGTTTGAATATAAGTTAATACTAACACTACAAAATGAAGAGAGCTAGATGGATAAAATTTGGTTTAAATAAAGGTAAAATAAAGGTTTAAATTCCAAGTAAAAGAAAGATTTTATGTTTATAGCGTTGACGCCTATCACGTTTTGAGCGAACTCTAGCGAGAGGTTGACCCTCTGTTTCTCAATTCCAGAATTGCTTTAAATTATCTCAGAAACAATTTGCTAATTTGTAATGTTGTCTTTCTTTTAATAAAACTTTAGTAAATTGCTTTATGGGGTTTAATTTTATATGTATTAGTGAAAGACTTTTATGGATTAATCAAAGTTTTGAAACACACACAAAAAATACTTTATGAAGTCTTAAGTTTAGGTTATTTTTTCCAAATTAATACAATATCAAGTCAGACCCCCCACCTTTTTGTGTATTCCTCCAGGGTGGCCAGAACCTACAACCTTGAAAGAAGCTTCTCATCCTAAATCCGGGTTGCCCCCAGGGGGGATAAACAGAATAAGTATGAAGTATTAAATAACACAACTTAAATGCATGTCACATTACTTAAAAACATTTAGTTATAATTGGTTTGATTTGGTTTAATGGCACAAAAACCAGTTTGGTCATACTTCTCCAAACGTTCGTTAATTCGTGACATTACGATTGACCCCAGTGGTGTCCAATAAACTAACGATATGTGTACCAAAATGAGCTTGTATTTGTGTAAAAAATGCTTGCATGAATATATGATACGCAATTAAAATGTAATTGCATACGTTACATACAGGAGATGAATCAGAGCAAAAAAGGTGGCGGGGAGTTAAAAACGTGAGCCCTATTTTCAGTCTTGTCAAAATGACGTTATGTTTCCTGGTAGAGAGGTTATCAAAGCCTTTGATTAAAGGAAGATTTTCTTAAGTTTATTGCTTATGTGTTTATTTCACTTAGACTCACTTATTATTATTGTAAATGTGTTTATTTCACTTAGAAATGTAATTGCTTGCAAGCCATCAATTAAAGAAACAAACGTTTCTCGAGATTTTTTTTTTAGTTTTTGCTGCTTCAATCGCGTTTTCATTCCAACATGTGCAGGAAGCCAACATTTGGTGATTCTGGTGAGATTCGGATCCGTTGCGATGGATGTAGTTGATATTTTCTTGTGCTCTTCAAAATATGGCTATTAAATAAAAGCTGATAAAAAAAAAATTCTGTTGAATATCGTGCTTAAGAGCAGCTGAAACCCTGGAGTAACACGTTTTTGAATTTTATTTCAAAATATATTAGTATTTTAGAAGTTATTGACTTTTTAAGGGTAATTGTTTCAGAAATTCCTTCTTGTATCGGTAGCCAATTTGTTGTGTGTTTATCATCTGAGAAACTGTTAGCGATATTTGCGTTCAGTGCATGAAATATTTGCAGGATACTTTCCTACTGGATCCTAAGATTTGATTATTGCTCTGACACATATTTTCGAATTTTTTTTGTAAATTTTAAACTTTAATTTAATGTATAGAGTATTAGTTGAAAACAAAATTGTTTGGAAATTTGGAGTTATCATAGGTGAATCTAATTAGAAGAAATTTTTGTTTTCTTTTAAGTAGTTTTTTAGTAGAAAAAAATTTTGAATGAACTTTTATTTGGACAGTTTTTTTAATGTATTTATAATAATTCAAATTTAAAATTGGGAATGCTTTCCAACTATTTCGTTAAAGCTTTACTTTTTTTACACTAGAAATTTAGACTTCGTGAAAAAAAAATTTTAAAAAAAAGAAAGGATGGAGAAAACTAAGCGGTTGGTTGCGATATTTTAACTGATGATGAGAGTTTATTTCACTCGCCAAAAGGAGCGGAAATGAAAATCCTGATATACCAACCCCAATAAAACGAATTTAAAGATGTGACGTTTAAAGACTTTCAAAAAATCATCGGATTCTGATTCCAATTTGATAAATGAGCCGTCAATCCAGGCAGATAGCAAAATGCAAATTGCTACAAAACGATAAAAGAAAAGAAATGTAAAAAAGAAAACGAGGGAAAATCATATGACAGAAAAAAGACCGTGCATTTTAAGTAAGGACAAGGAGAAAGAAATGAATAATGGAATAGCAAATGTTAAGACAAAGAATATGGATGTAAGTAAAAACTAAATAATGCAAGAGGAAAATAAACAACCCTTTGAACCATTGAGAATGATGCAAACATCTGAAAATATTGTCAAGAAATGTAGAATTGAGGATAACGCGGCTGAAGATCTGAGAGATTTATGTTTGAATGTTTTGTCAAATTTTTCAGATGCCAAAATAAATTTACGGAACAATGAAAAAATTCTATTAAAACCAGGTCTAACTTTTATTAGAAGAATACATGCCCCCGAAACATTGTTGGTGCAGCGGGGGAAGAAGGAATTAAATACAACAAGAAATAATAAACCCGAATAGAAAAGATAATAAATCAACACTATTACTAAGATCTAAAGCAAGTGCCGACACTCAGTTCTTCGAAATATTACTGTGACTATAGACACATCGGTTGAAATGAGGAGGACATTGGAAGCGAATATTAGTTCAAGGAAAATGGAAATTAAAATTATGGATCTGAAGCCGGCAATGAGAAATGAAGTCCTGGTTCTGGTTGGAACACCGGAATTGGTTTTACAATTGCAGATAAAAGATGCAATTAACAGGCATCTAAATCTGCAAAATTTGTGCAAGGCTACTACTCTAAAGATTAGAATGCCACAAATCATTATTTGCGATGTGGAAAAATGTTAGAGGCACAAGGAGCAGGAGGATTTTTATTTCCTCAGTCAAATCAAACAAAGAAATGACATAACAGGTAACATGTAGGAAAAAAGGGAATGGAAGATCGACTCACTGGGTTATAAGTTTGGACCCGCAAGTTTTCCGAATAATTAAAAATAAACCAAGACTACAATGTGGCTTCAAATCATGTAGATTTAGCGAATTTGCAGCATCTCCTAGATGCTTTAAATATCTGAAACACGGGCATGTTTGATAATGTATGAAAAAAGAAAAAAAAACTGCTCCGTGTGCTTGGAATCACATAACTATAAAAATTGCAAAACAAAATCCAGAATGCCGAAACTTCAAAGTATATCGCAAAAGAACGGACCATTCTTCAACATGAGAACATTGCCCTGCATATATCAGGGAGAGAGATCAGTTGATTAAACAGACAAATTATGGTTAATAAGCCCTTCAATAGAAATTTTTGGTGAGTTATTCAACATGATGTTGATCGGGGTAAATTTGCGACAAAAGAAATCCCAAAGTTGCTGGGGGGGGACAATATTCCCGATGTTTACTTGTTACAGGAATCCTCTACAATTGAAGTAAAAATAATGGGACTTTCCCTGGGATTAAGAGTAATTGCTTATCCTTACGCGAAGGCGATGATAGCAGTAAGAAATCAAAATATTTCCGTATTGATAAGATTTACGTGTGAAAATACAGCAGAAATCAATTTATCTGTGCAAAATAACGAAATTTCAATGGTATCAGCATACTTCCCACCGCCTCACGATAAGAATGAAATATGCAGAGAGCTTGAAAAACTTTTTGCACAATTGGAGACATCATCCATATTCCTAAAGGGAGATTTCAAGCTTCATTGCCCTCTGCGGGGAAAAGAAATTCCCGATCATAACCACAGGATGAAGTCGGCTCCTGTAAAGAATTCATTTTTAAGAAAACTTTGTTATTTGAAATGTTAAAAACTCATTGCCAACAATGTTTCAATCTGCACGTGTAAAAAGCTGGATTGATGTCACCTTATAAACTAAAGACTTGCATTATAGAGCAATAGGTTGGAAGGTAATCCAAAGTACGGTGAATGACCATGATGTTTTGGATTTTGAAATTAAAAGAAGATTTATAGAAGATCCGTTTCGATCCGTTCATTCGTGAACGGTTTATCCCTACAGTCAAACCTAGGACGTTCTTTTTCCTTCATTTATTCCTCGGACCCGCTTCATAACGCTTGATGTCCACTATTGCAAGAGCAGCCACGTTTTCTTAATATTGATACTGTATGGAATATAAACGAGCCGGTAGAACCTGAAATGGTTGTTTGAAAGTTGTTGCTGTTTTTATCTTTTCCAATTTTTGTATTCTTGAATAGAGAGAGATAGAGAGAAAGAAATTTCATAAAATTTCGTTGGTTGGAAAGAAAAAAAAATGTTTTCTCCTGGTTTAGCTTTCCAAAAAAAAAAAGAACTTTTTACAGCTGCGGATATCGTACAGCACAGTTTTATTGTGCAAAATTCAACATATTATTTAGACTTAGGAGTCAGCCGAAGCCACGAGCTCGGCAATTGTGTGTGGACCTGAAAATATTATCCTTCAGACACTTACTTTAAAGAAGTAATAATTACCGAAGAAAAATTCATTGGGACCGGAAAATCTTATATAATCTACATTTAGACTTACCTGCTTCAAAAGAATTCAGCTTGAAAAATAGCTTTTACCCTAATAATTTTACGGAATGGTGCATATCAGACATGCCAATTGGTGAAATATGCGTTGAAAACGGCGTTTATGTTTGTAAACTGTTTGACTTCGTTGAGTATGCCTGTAAGAGGAAACATAACAAATTAAAAATTTTAAAGTGGCTGATAAACTTGGATGCAAAAATTAATTTTAGATTTCATACATCTTTTCCTTTGCCTGAATTCATCATCAGTTGTATTGCTGACTGCAGTCTTCAAGGATTAATTGATTCCGCATTGTTCACTAAATGTTTGATGACGTTGGACTTCGGGAAATAGATGCGTTGAAATAATAAGTCTGAAAGATTCATCAATATACTCTATCATCAGGCAGGAAGGAAACAAGAAACCATGTCCTGGTGTTGTGAATTCATCGTGTATGGCTTTTTCGATGCATCATTCAGATACGTAAGGGAAGTTATGAAGTACCTGGACGGCCCTAAATTTTGTGATCCTTGGGAGCGACTTTGGCAACTTGCAATTATTTATGAATTCTGGTAAGCATATTATATTCTTTTACTTTTAATACGATATCTGTAATATCTAGATATCTAAAAATGATATTTGCATTTTTTAAATGAAAAGTTAATTTTTATGTATGCATATATATAAGAAAGATATTGATTATAGTTTAAAAATTAGATTAAAATCTATATTCATTGATTATTTTATGTGGATATCAAAATTGAAGCAATATTTTTTTTTTTTGAGGATAGAAAAGAACTTATCAGAAACTTTATATAAACTTAGGCATTAAATGATTTTTTTCAACCTAAAGTTACATTTTCTTAAAACATAAATCAAGGTAGTTTCAAATTTATAATTTGTAGTTGTAATGTCAAGTACAAACATAAAAATGTTACTTTTTAATTTTCAAATTTCGAACTCAATGTCGTGATATAAAACATTAAAATCTACATATAAATAAGACTTATAGTGATGTTTTTTCTTAAATTATTTTATAATTAGATAGAAGAAATTTTAAGCGCCGAATCGAATGTTGCTGCATGTTCTGAAATATAATTTAGTACCTTACATTTTCTTCATGTTATGTGGTTGCAAATGAATTGTAAAATCTACTTAAGTACTACTAAAACTATAAGTTTATTAATATAAAAAATGCATTGTTTGTATATTTTTATATGCCAAGAATGTTCTCCTTAACATGAATGTTTTATAAGTGTTGCATTTCTTTTGTTGTCTGTGCGTAATATTCTACATATAGATATCGGAAATTATTACACCAATGCGCTTTAAGAATTTGTATCTTGCAGCTTAATTAAACGAGTTTAAAAATAGTTTCACTTTATTTATCCAAATTATTTTTAGCTGAATACTTTAATTATTCTCATTTTAATTCAAATTATTCATTATGTAAAGAAATAAAAATACTGTTATCGTTTCCTCGGATCAAGAATACTCCTGACTTTTACAGTTAAATATAAGGTATTAACTAACAAAACTTTCAATCCATTTTAAAGCGTTAAGTACATTCCCGATTTCAGTAAATATAAAATTCAGTTCTATTATTAAATTATAGTCAACAGGGATTTGCTATAATACTTTTCTATGAACTGTTTTCTTTTATGTTTTTACGTGTATTTCTTTTTATCTATTTTAGATAAATAAATTTTACATGCTGAACATTTTATTTTCAAATGCCTTATTCTATGAATACTTCAAGGTAATGATTGTAAGTGATAGTATATTATCAGAAGCGGTCCCGTAAGTGCCTAGTATATTATATAAAATCCAATATTTCTTTGATCAAATGGCCTATTGTTGAAAATTTTAATTTTTAAATTGTCGTTTAATATTGTTTAGTGATAAATGAAATTGTGCCAAAGATAGAAATCTAAGTGCCTGTTATTCATCGTCCACGATAAATGTTCTTTGTAGTCTTGGTATTCATTGCCTTAAAACGAAAGGGCAATCTCATATTCTCTATTTTTTTCCCCAAAAGATCAGATCTTCACATATGAAAATATCATAAAATGTTTCTTTTATCTCACTCTAGATGTATTCGCGTATTCGAAAAATTTTAGGCACTTTTGCCATGTGTCAGGATTTGTTTATTTATTTAAAGCAAGAACGAAGGAAAGAGATTTTTACATATAATAATAATAATAAGGTGGATTTTGATTACACGCGGTCTTAAGAGGCACAGAAACTGCGGTACCTCATAATAATGTGGAAAAAGTATTTCATTCTATAGTGAAATACTTTAAAGCAATTTATATTTACTGTAAAGGGCCTAAACATTAAATTATGAAGAATAAATGAAAAAATTCTGCTCTTCAAATTTGATAATCACTTTTTTTTTTATAAAAAATAATAATTTTATTATTTCTTATTGAATTCTTTTGATAACATTTTGAGATAAAAAGTTTTTAACGTCAAAATAATTTCGTCACATTAAAGCATATTATACGAAATATTCGTTGAGAAATTAATGAAAACATTTTTGTCACTTGCAGTAACTATATATGCATTCAATGGTTAGGTTGCAGTTAAAATTATATTATATGATCAGAAAAGGCCCGACACCACCATGCCCTTTGGAAAAAAATTGAAAAAAAGGATAAATTGGTAATTCATTATATTTGAGGCCTTTAAATCCAGTGTAATGAGGACCAGACCATTAACATATGCCGCTCTATTATTCTTTAGTGATAATTTTTGTAATACCTTCCTTGTATTTTGACTGTTTTTGAATACATGATGATGTCTATGCGATTTGTTCAAAATATACATATATATATAATAAAATATATATATATATATAACAAAAATTTCAAAATATACATATATATATAATAAAAAATATATATATATATAACAAAAATTTCAAAATATACATATATATATATCAAAGAATTCCTGAACTAACTCTATTAGTCTCTCTTTAATTTGGGTTGTGAATTTTCTTTCAACGCAGATTAAAATATAAAACAATAATTCTGAATGACCTATAATTGCGTCATTTAAAATATAAAAAGAAAAATCCTGTATGAAACGTAAAATTTCTCTCATAAAGATATACCAAACCGACATCCAAATTTGAATATATGAATACATAATTTTTTTTCTTTCAGTTCTCTGAGACGTTACAAACCATTTTTAGTCTTTGAGTTTGGTAAGCGAGACATCATGTTAATACTACTGTTTTGGTTTTATAACCAAAAGTGGCGAGATGCCTCAGCTTCATTGGATGCAGTACGATTGGTTTGGAACTCTGTCCCTGACATATTTTTAAATATAGATGAGATGGCGACGGTTTTTGAAAAGATTGGACTCGCATCAAGTGAAATAAAAGATGTTTACAACTTCTACTGCCAAGCTATTGATAAATTTGATTGCACCCTGGAACCTCGGTCCTCTATGAAAATAATCAATGGCTTCCAGAAGGCATTAAAAAGATTGGTCTGCCCCCAAAATTGCAATGCTATTTAAATCTGGATATGTAAATTTTCTAGCATTTTCATCATTCAATTTATAAAATTGTTTCATTTTTAATGCTGTAATATCTCTTTGTTTTTACTTACATTAAACATATTTGTTTCTACTAAAAAAATTTTGTTAAATGACATTTTTTAAATATATTGGAAATATATAAATTTTTCTACCTTAGATTTTGCATGAACTCATACGTTAGGATCGACCATGAAACTTTTTTTTCGAAAAAAGCTTAGTTTTTTTAAACTTGAAAATAACATTTGTATTTATTAAATATTTGAAATGTTGAGACAAAAATCTGTTACTAATATGAATTCAGTGGGAAGGAATTTCAATAGAAATCATATTAAATGTTTGTTTGTAAATAATTATAAGTTTCTATAATTATATTTTTTGATATTAATTTTATATGCGACTCCATTCCTTCACTGTCTCCCTTGAAATGTATACTTTTGTTATCAGTTTTAAACAATTAAATAATAATGGTATTTTTTTAAATCCACCATATTTCATTCTTTAAAATAACATTGGCTTATTAAATGTTTAGGGTGCTTAGTACAGATTCGATTCCCTCAAAAATACTGGTTAAATAAAATGGAAAGAGTAAGAAAGGAGAAAAATTTTATTTCTGAATTGAAAATGAATTAAATTTTTTTATATGTAACAATTTTAATGAACAATTGATAATTAAAGAAAAGTTTTATGAAAGAAGTGAAATTATTGTTGAAATTAATAACTTAAAAGTTTCAATAAATTCATATGCAATTTTAAAAACAAACATAATACAGTTCTTGGAATGCAATAATTATGAAATAATACTTCGGAAATGGGAAATTTGAGAAAATTAATAGAATTCATGATTTTTCCTTCTTACTGAAGGGGTTAATAGTATTTCTTATTCATTTCAATATTTTATATAGCTCATTTTATTATTAGATTTTAGGCAATTTTTTTTTAAATGCCACGTTTGAAAAATCTTTTTTTTTTTTTTTTTTGCATGCAGATTTGATTGCTACAGTCAAACGGCTAACTCTGATGATTGTACTGCATAAAAAATTCCTGTATCCTAATATCTGATACAAGTAAAAAGACCGCCCTATTAAAATAAATGGGAAATTTTTAATTTTATATATAATATCTTAATGAATAATTAATAATCAAGCAGTAATTTTAATCGGTAAATTAAATGATTATTATGATCTAAAACTTTAATAGATTTAAAATAATAATTTAATCAAATTAGTAATGTGTTTTTATACACTATCGATATAGAAAACGTTGAATAGAACAATCAAATCAAAATATTAACACAAAACAAATTGAAAATTTTTAAAAATGTGAAAACATTTTTTATATATATTTTTAATTTTGTTTGGTTCTTTGAATGCAATTTTCAATCAGTGTTATTTAGTTGCCATCACGAATGACAATAAGATTGGATTTATTTTACAAACAATAACTATTTATTAGTCAAAATGATTTTTAACTACTTTAAATCTCATTTATAACTAAAGAAAGTCGATTCGAATTATTAAGGATATTTCTAATTCATACGTACTTGTATGGATTACATAAATATCTAAATATTCATAAAAAAACAGTAAATCAAAAAAATTTAAAAACTAAAATTAATTTCTTGTGATGAATAACGGTAAATATTGAAATATTTGCACAAATTAAAAACTAAATTATAACGTGATGCTTTAAGAGAAATACAGATATGCTGCAAAGAAATAAAAAAATGCTACAAGAGCATAAGATAAAGCTTTAATAAATTTTTAGTCTTCTGGAGAAGCAAGAAACTTCAAGAAACACTCATTATTTTCGTCTAAATCTCATAAAAAGAATGTCATTCGATGTGTAAAATACTCTGCACTAACCATTATTCAGGAAAAGATTGCAAACTTTTGAAAATGCTTCAAGGGTGTTTCCTTGCGAATGTATCACACCTGAAAACTTTCACAGCTAAATTTTCAAGATGATGGTTAAATATGTTTACAGAACATGTATCTCGATATTGTTGATTAGTGGCATTGTTCAAATAATGCAAAAAAAAAAAACAGTGTTCGGAACTAAAATGGAATAAAACTTCTAACAATACATGAGCGGCAAGTAAAATTGTCATCTTTTGTTTCAGTGAATATCTATTTTTTAAACAATTTTTCCATTGTTATATTATTTTCTTCTTTTATTCTTAAAAATGGTGTTAATACTTATTTTTTAAAAAAGATAGTTAATTTAAGTTTTACACACAAAAGAAAAGAGAAATTGCATTAATCTTAATACAATTTTGATTACTGCTGATATTCCAAAAATTACTCAATGCAAATCTTGCTCATTAGATTGATACTCGATTTCTGACCCTCAAAGCGGCTACGTCATTATTGTTGTTTGAAATTGCTGTCTGATACATGACGTCATATATCGTTCACATAACTATATTTACTTGTACTTTCACCGTTGATCGACCTTTACTTTCTGGTTTATGAAGGGTACAAAAAGTATTGTAATCCTCAAAAAATTCAAACACGAGATTTTGACAAATCTTTACGTTTTAGGACTCCCTGAGTTAGAAAAATACAATTTTGGCAAATCTCTGTCTCTCACTCTCTCCTTCTCTCTGTCCGTCTGTCTGTATTTGACAAAAGTCAAAAACGCTTTTATCCAAACGCTTGCATTTTAGTATCTGGGTTTTATACCAAATTTTGAGCAAACTCCTTTCATTGGAATTCTGTTTCTCTGGCTGTTTGAATATAATACTAAAACTACAAAATAAAGAGAGCTTGATGGATAAAATGCGTTTTAAATAAAGGTTTAAATTCCAAATAAAAGGAAGATTTTATATTTATAGTGTAGACGCCTATCAAAATTTTGAGTGAACTCTAACGATCAGTTGACCCTCTGTTCTTTTCAAAACCTGTAAACGCAATGAAATATATCAAATTTCGTATGGAATTTCGAGACTGTAGGTGTGGTATTTTCATAAGCCACAGGTGTAGTCCAGTCCCATAGTTCGTCTAAAATTCGAATTCGATTTAAAGAAATTTTTTAACACCATACCAGAGTTTAATCACCAAAAACTCCTCCCCAAATATTACAAGATAGGTTCAGTAAAAATACTAAATTCACGTCAAAGGTTAATATTGATTAACTATTGAACGCAAATGCGTTCTCTGAGATAATCACTCAGTTACTACAGAGAGAATGTTTTGGGGGAATCACTTCCATCCCTTGTATTTAGTAGTTTTCTTCACTAAACGGACAAATTAATTGGCAGCATTTAAATTAGGCTTGAACTAAAATGTACAGAACATTTAGTACTTTATAGTGAGCCCTTTCTGTGTTAATTACCCAATTTCATGCCATAACCTAAGCACACTTTTCCTCACACTATCATGAAATTTTGCAATTTTTTAGATATATTTATCATAAACTTAGCGAAAATAGCATAGTGAATTAACTGAGACATTGAAAGCCAATCCACACAGCCTCAGTACAACTGAAAAGTAAAAAGTAAGTAATTGCTAAAGAAAATTGTTACAGAATTTTGAAAAACCGAAAAATGGTGTAATGGGTGTATAATGAGCAGTCCAACAGACACAAAAGCAAATAAAGACATTCGACACTGTATATACCCGGATACACAGGTTCCAAAATACTCAAGGAGTGTACACAAAAGAGCACTTGCAGCAAACATCAGCACTCATGCATCAAATCGGTATTAAATAACCGTAACAGCACATAGCTTTCATAGAGCCTTCGATTGACTACTATTAACGCCTCTCATAGTGTATTATTCTCCTCTAATTACTCGCTTGAGATGAACTCAACTGACGACCCAATGCCTAACGCTCGACTCACTTCTGACTGACTTTCAAATTTGTTTGTCGTCTATTCATAATTTCCGAAATAGAGCACAGAAACTTCTAGAAGGATTCTCATATGTCGCTTCCTAATAAATCTATTCTCAAAATTCTTGTAGATTTTTTAATCTTTAAATTTTTTCCCCTGAAATTGCTATGTTAGTCGCCAAACGGTCGCCAAATTTATCACCAAGGCCAGAGTTTATTGATCAAGTAGCAATTCAGTATTCAATTGAACTATCTATAAAATTGTCCTTCTTATGAGGTTCAAACTCAGTGAAATAAAACGCGCATGATTAAATTCATTGACAAGCCTACTAATTAAGACAATTGTTCTGAGTTATAAACTGTTCCGTACTTTGGTATTATCCCGTCGACCTGTCAACAATCGCTAAAATGTTCCAAAGAATTGGCAAAAATGCGCCAATCCTTTGGCGCCATCATAATGAAAAGCCATTTTGCTTTTATTGGCGCAAAGCTAGGCGAAAATATCGGGTTTGGTGAAAATGGTCGAAGGGATAATCCCAAAGTGCCAACTGTCCATGCTTTCAATGATATTTAAAGGGGTAAAAAAGCAATTTTGATCTTGAGTCGGTATCTAAAATGTCAATCCAATCGATCAAGCGAAATCCGGTAGTCGCCCTACGCTGACAATTCCGCAACTTTTAACTGGAATTTATTTAATTAAAAATTAAGCAGAATTTTGAGGACTCTCAGAGATCATCTCAAAAGGTGCGGATAAATATATTCCAACATGGTGGCTGATTCCTGCCGCCCTGGTGAGTACAAAACTGGCATCGGTTTGGCTACTTTTTATGTTGACGGGACTTGTCTCTGCAGTTCGATGATTGGCAATAGTAGTTCCTAGAATTCAATCATAGTTCCTTCTAGGTAACTATGATTGGTAATCCGAATTTGTAGTGGTAATCCGAATTTCCGAATGCCTTTGGGTGAGGCCGAAGAGACTTTTTCCCATATCAAAGGCAATTTTTAAGAAAATAATTGTTTTTCTTAAATATTAACAAATCAGAGGGATTTCCCTGGCAGCATACAATAAGAATATAGTTCCATCCAACCCTTCGGTGTTTTCTCCTTTCTGTTCCTCCTCTTAACAGTCCATTTAGGCTTGGGCATTAACGTCATAGTCATTGTTGAAAATAAGAAAGACCACACAAAAATACCTTTCAACTACAGAAATGATTCTATGACTTATACTTCATTTAAATTCATAAAATATTTTAATTATAAGAAATGTAGTAAACAGAATGTAAAAGCGCTTGAATAATGGCATTTAATGATGAAATAAAACACTCCGAAAGTCATGACGTAAATATTTTATTTATAATTCCATACTTGGAGAGTATAAAACAAGCAACAAACAGAAAGGTCAAGCACTATTATTTGGAATTATTGTCCATTTATCTAGTCAAAAAAATATTCTCAAGCAGAACTGGTAAAATATGCAGGAAGCCTTATCAATACTTAATCCAATATAATTACAAATGATTAATTTTTCTAAGAACTCAATACTAAAATTCTCATAATAAAAATGAACACTTACGTTATCGATCCGGCTCTTTAAAGCTGAAGGTGGATGTCGGTGTGACTTTTCGATTTCTTGGAATGAGTGCCCCCAGCAGAGCGGCATACTATCCTGTACATTTAACATCAAATGGCACGAGTCATTAGGCATCCAACAGCAAGTGTCTTCAGATCAACTACTAATACATCGTCTGGAAGGAAAATACGGTAAATTAATTGCGTAAAGTTCTTCAATAGTTGATAACTAGCACCATCTTATTGAAGATACATGTTGCATCTCACATTCTGCATCATAGAATGAAGTAAATCAGGTAGAACCTCTTCCAGAAAGATGAGATAATTTGCTGGTGTCGTAGGTGGGGGAAACTGGTAATGTCGACTAACAAACGGCAACCAAACCAGTCGCAGAGAAAACAATGTTGACCATCGTACGGTCTTACTCTGTAGGGGTTCACAGGAGCCCATAAATGTGTATTTTATTAGTTGAACGCACCATCTCGAGTAAAGTACGCCTTATAGGTGGACAAAACATAAGGTAGAAAATGAGCAATTTGGACAAATTGATGGAGATACTAATATGTAAAACAGCACAATTAAGTAGTAACTCTAATCATTGGAGATCATGGGAATGTAAAGCTTTGCCTTTCAAAATTGTGTACTATGTACAAAATTCCATGATCGACCTATAGCAGCAGATGTGACACGTTAGTACTCGGTTTACTCTCTACAGCAGACAACATATTCAGTTCCATAGAGAAAGTACCAGTCACTAGTGACCTGCCTTCGCTACGGCTTAAGAACCATATTAACTTAAATTGTGATGCATATTCAGAAAAAGAAAAAAAAATGTTGATGCAGTACATGTCTTTGTGGGAACCGTTATCGGTAGAGTTTCTGAAGATAATTGCGCACTGAGACCAGTTAATCCGTACACGAAGAAAATATCTGCCAACTCTCTGATCGTATAAGATTGCATGTTTTTATCAATCCGATTATTTTTGGAAGGATTGTGAAAAAGTGGATACTGACTCTCCAACGTTTTCATTAACAGCGCCATCTATCTACCATGATGCTATGCAATTCTCCATCCTTTTGATGTGCCTTATCTCCAAATAAAGTTTTTAATAACTTTTATGGGACACCCTGCACATATTCAGCATAACAGGTGTGATATATTAAACTAACTGGGCTTTTATCTCTATCACAATATAATGCCTAAAACTGTTTTGTTGAGAAATCATGAACATCATTATACGTTCAATAATTTATTTGAAATGAAAGAGAACCAGTGTTTCTTACGAATCAACTGGTCATTTATGTCGGCTAGTATATATGTATTCAACATACTAAATTTTGTCTTGCGTTTAAAATTAAATCTTCGGTACTTGTTTATTCTTACATTTCCTTGGCGATTTTTAGATTACGCCAAGGTCAACATGATAAGGAATTTTCTTGGCAATTTTCAAATTAAGCTGAAAAAAATCCCCAAGTTCCATCAGATATAAGATGATAAAATGATTCGCATCATACATCATCAAACACCTCAACAGATAAAAGGGCAAAACTTCTCAACGATAATTGAATTCCCGAGTTAGGCTATTTGACGATTTCCATATCATTTCAAGAACACAAAGATAAGCGTTAGTTAGCGGTTTTCATATTAAGGCAAAATCACCAAAAAGAATCATACATAAGGTGTCAAGATAATGGACGACGGTTTGCATCTTTTTTTTTTTTTTTTTTTTTTCGATTCACCGGGGTAGGGGAACGCTTAAATAAACGATTAGGATGAGAAGAAGAATTGATACTTGAACTTTATTTGTTTATATTCAAGTTCAAGAAAAATTCCATTATGAATTCTTCTTCTTATGCAAATGATTAAGAAAATAATGTACATAAAAAGATTGATTTCTTAATCATTGACATTTCCTACGTCTTTTAAAATTTCATTACAATAGCATAATCTGTTTGGTATTGATTTGGAAATGAGAATACCTTCAGGAGTCCGATTCACGATACAAAATTGAATACTTTTCTGCGTTTTAATTTTCGAAATGAAAGAAAATTACTATGATGAATCACACCGATGAATGACGGAAAAAAATTTTGAATACATGCAAGCCTATATTGCAATTCCAAATTTCATTATTTTATTTATTTATTTTTACCCTACTTAGAGATCATGCCTATTTGGTTTTTGATCACATTGAAATAAACTTTTCTGCAAACCAAAGCAAAAGAAATAAATTATGGTATTTATTAATCAATGATGAAGGATTGGCGATTCATCGATGATAATTTCGTTGGCGATAAAATAAAACCAAATAAAATGTTCATTAGTTTTTTAGTTAGAGTTTTGGCTATTTCACCTTTAATTGTGTTTGCAAATTAGTGATTAGTGGTGATATCACCGCTCAAGCCTTGAAATTCTACACTGATGGAAGCAAAGTGGAGTCTGGGGGAACTGGAAGTGGCATATTTTTAAAATCAAGTAAAGGGGAATCGAGGCATTGTTTTAGAAACCCTAACCATAGTTCTTCAACCTGAATTTCTTGATATTAACAAAGCTTTTTTTCCTCGCCTTGGAGACTGATAATTTATAAATTCGAAACCACACGGACAGCAAAGGCTCAATACAATATTAAGACGACTGGCCATACATTCTTGACAAGTTGAGCCAAGACGTTATCTCCACATTAACTACATGAGCAAGGACGGGGCATTGAGTATACAGTGAAACCCTTCTCATGTGGACACGCACGGAAATGAAATTGCAGATGCCTGGTCAAGGAAGGAAGCCTATGCCCCATGCCCCAATCCCTCCTGTTCTAGACTGTAGGTCACAGAGATCCACACCTTGTTGTTTAAATTAAAACTAAAACGAAATGGAAGATTTTCCCAGAGCATGACTGGTATGCCGGTAGGTGTCCATACTTGTCTCTGGTGTGCACCAGCTCAAGGAGTGTTCAAACGCTCTTATCTTGACTAAGGTCTGGCCATATAAACAGTCTTTTCTTCATCAGAGGCCAAAAGATGTATGCCCTTGCCACTGCTCGGCCGACGCTCCACCCCCTCATATTATTGAATGTATTTGCGCCTCTGTGAGGCAGCCGATGAATGATGGGAAGTCAGTTTGCAATCTTATCATGCGATTTTATCACTTGAACTTGGTTTGAATTGTCGTTTAATCCAAGAGAGTTAAGAAACAACAACAAAAAATTAGTGTCTTTTTATGAGTGGTTACTCATTACTCATTACGAGTTCATTGTACATTTTTGAGCAAATTCGATGAGTCCATTTGGTGCTACATTTGACTAGTTATGGCATTTTCTCCATTAAATTAATAATTATTTAAATTATTTATTCATTCTGAGTCTTCTTCGCCGGTCAAATAAAGGGAACAAGATTTGGACTAGCCTTTATTTAAGAATAAGTTTTGAACTAGCTATTATTTAAGAATAAGCTTAAAAAATTTAAAATTAATTCAGAAATACATCTACAATCAAGATTAATAAAAAAAAATTAAAAAAATAACATAGAAACATTAATAAAAGCAAATTTATAATTAAATTCTAAACATTTATAAAAAATAAAAATAACTTAAATAAAATAAATAAATCTGAACATAAATTAAAACCTTACAACAAAAAAATGTCTTATATTAAAATCTCATAATGAATAAAGTCAAATAGAGAACATTAAAAATTAAACTCTAACTCGATGTTTTACTTCAAGCCACTTCAAATGATAGAAATAAAGATATGCTACAAAAGCACAAGATAAAGGATTAGGAACTTTTTAGTTTTCGGAAGAAAAGAGAATCATTTAGAAATATTAATTATTTTAGTCTAAATTTTATTTAAAGAATATCATTCAAAATGGAAAATACTCTGTACTAATCATTATTCAAGAAAAGATTACAAACTTTTGACGATGCTTCAATGCCGTTTTCTTGTAAATTTATCCAAACTGAAAATTTTCGCACCCAATTTTCCAAAATAGCGGTGGAAATATGTTTTCAGAAGATGTCTCTCGGTATTGTTGATTTTTGACTTTGTTCAAATAACGTAGAAAACATTGTTAGGAACTAAATCTAAATGAAACTTGCAACAATGCATCAGGAGCAAGTAACAATGTCACGTTTTGTTGCAGTGAATCACTATTTCTTAAAACAATTTTACCTTTGTTATATTATTTTATTTTTGAAAACGAAGTTATTGTTACTATACTTAGTTATTTACACTTATTTTTTAAAAGGATAACCCTTTTAAATTTCGAACATAAGATAAAAAAAATGTAGTAATCTTGGTACAATTTTGATTACTGCTGATATTCCAGAAATTGTTGAATGCAAATCATGCTCATTAGATTAATACTCGAATTTTGTTCTCAAAATTGCTACGTTATTTTAAATTGCGTTCAGATATATTAAATACATGCTCTCATGCATCATTTACATAGCTATATTTACTTTAATTGTTTATTGGCTTTTTAATTTCTGGTATACGAAGGGTACAAAAAGTAATGTAAACGTCAAAAAATTTGAAGAGATTTGACAAATCTTCAAGTTTTATACCTCCTTTAGTTAGAGAAACACATTTTTGGGAAATGTCTGTCTCTCTTTCCATGCTAGTGTAATCTGTATATTACAAAGAAATCTCAAAAATGCTATCATCTAGACGGATGAAATTTGGTTTATCATCTTAATACCAAATTAGTAAATTTCTATAAAAGTTTGAGCAAAGTCTGTTCATAGGAAGTTTATTTGTCCGACTATTTGAATATAATTAAATAATTAATAATATAATTTAAATATAAATTAATAACTACAAAACGAAAAAAAACTGGATAAAAAAATCGGTCCGCAGATATAGCATCTACAGTGCAGACAAATTTTGAGGCAAATCGAACGAGCGGTTGAGCCGGGTGTACTTTTAAAAACATGTAAACACAATGAAATACAGTAAATTTTGTATGGTGTTTTATGTATACAGGTGTAGTTTCGTTTTCATTTCAATCTGTTGGGAAGAACGCGTCTTAAGCCTAAATTTGATTTTTAGAAACTTTTAACCGCATGCCAGTGATTAATTACCAAAACGCTTCAGCAAGCATCAAATGATAAATTAAGTAAAAATACTAAATTCTCCCCAAGATTAGCATTTAGCAGCTATTGATCTCTAATATCAATGCAAATCATACTTACTCTGAGGATAACATTTTTACTAGAAAGCATACGAGAAGGTTTTGGAGAGACCACTACTTTTAATTGTATTCAATAACTTTCTTCATTGCGAGGACAATTTATTAGGACAGCATACAAATCGCCAAATACTTCTGCAGAATTAGTATCAACAAGAGTCACTATTAACTTATGAATATATAAGGGGCAGTCAAATGAAAACGAGACAGATGGAAAAAAA
This sequence comes from Argiope bruennichi, assembly GCF_947563725.1. Lineage (NCBI taxonomy): Eukaryota > Metazoa > Arthropoda > Arachnida > Araneae > Araneidae > Argiope > Argiope bruennichi. Next base: position 115,692,683 of record NC_079160.1, read on the forward strand.
GTAATTAAGCTATTTATTATTTCAAAAGTAATCTTCATAACTGTTAATACATTTAGTCCACTGTGAGATAAGATGATCAGGGCCGTCACGGAAAAATGTTTGCGGTTGCAGTTTGAGAACCATAATTGTACCCAGGCTTGCACCTCTGCGTTCGAAGCGAATCGGCGGCTACTTTCTGCAGAGTAGTCGCAACACCATGAGCAATATGTGGGTGAGCGCTATCGTGCAACAGAATGATGCCTACCTTTAACATTCCTGGGCGTTTGGTCTTGATGGCGTGCTTCAATTTAAGCAAAGTTTCCACATATCTCTGTGTGTTAATTGTGGCGCCATGTTCCAGAAAGTCAATGAGCAACGGCCCCTTGCAGTAAAAAAAAAAAAAAAAAAAAAGGTCATGACTTTTCCGGAGCTGGCCTGGCGCGTACGGCTTTGGATTTTTTCGGTGGGGATGATTCCATGGGCTTCTATCGTTGGCTCTGACGCTTGCTCTCGACTCAAAGTGATGACACCATGTTTCATCTCCTGTGACAATTCGAGAAAGGAAAGAAAATTCTTCAACGTAATACCGTTCAAGGTGTTGCAGTGATGTCGATTTTCTGTTCAACTTCTGCTCCTCCGTCAGGCTGTGGGGAACCCATTGCGCACAGATTTTCTGGTACTTCAGATGCTCTGTCAAGATGACGTGACTAATACCGAATGTCTTTCACCATCCACCATCGGTCATTTCTGACGGCAGCATCCACCACAGCAATGACAGAAGGGGTAATCACAAGATGAGCTTATCCTGGCCGGCTGCTGTCTGCTATCAATGACACATGACCTTCTCGAAATCGTTTGATCCACTCAAACACGCGCGCACGTGACATACTGATTTTGCCATACACAGCAGACATTCTGGCATGAATTTCCCTTCCTGACACTCCTTCTACAGTCAAAAAACGGACTTCATCTCTCTTTTCCACTTTCCCAGCCTCCATAGTTACGTCGGACGCCTCTAACAGACAAATGGAACTGCGGTAACTGCTCGCCCTGTTCCTTCTTGATTCTCGATTGAGATACTATTATAGACAAACCTACCTGTGTTACCAACCTCCGAGCCATTGTCGTTATTTAGTCTGTCTCGTTTTCAATTGACTGACCCTTATACGTATATACACATGCACTGAGGGGAGAGAAATAGTAAGATAGCAGTTTGCAAATATGCAAGCAGCAGTAGCATCACCTACAAAATGCATCAATGAACATTGGCAGGGCTTTCATTTGCATTCGATTTATGTGAAACTGTTTCTGACGCTATTTGGCCCATTCTACACAATTAATAGACTTTGAATGTAGAATAATAGATGAAGCTAGAGACATGAGACTTTTCGTTTCAGAATTCTTTAGAAAATTTAACATTCCGAGATCTACAATGTCAAGAGTGTGCCGAGAAATCCTAATCATCCGCCCATGACTAATGCAGCGACCAATTGCCTATACTTAATGGCAGACACCAGCGAAGTGTGCATAAAATTCTCACTGTTAAAAGACAGTGAAAAGACAAGCGTGAAATAACCGCAAGAAATCAATGTGGAATGTACGACGGATATGTTCGTTAAGACAGTGAGACAAAATTTGACTTTAATGGGCAAATGCTACAAAGGACTCACTCGAGTGCTTTTACTACCGGCACGATATTTTCTGCAGGGCCACTCCAGGGCTCATGACCATATTGGTTGGCTTTTAGGGATAGTTAGAAAAAATTATGATCAACTACTTACAGACCATTTGCAGCCATTCATGGACTTCACGTACACAAATAATTATGGGATTTTTATGGATGACAATACACTATCTCACCTGGCCACAATTGTTCGCGATTGGTTTTGAAGCATATTTTGATCAATTTCGGTGAATGATTTGGCCACTTAGATCGCCCGACAGGAAACCCTGGAGCATTATTAATGGGACACAATTGCAAAGTCAGATCATGCACAAAATATTGCTCTGGTAACATTTTCGTAATTATGGGCTTCTAAAGAGGCAACATGGTTTAATATTTCTGCAGGGGATTTCCAACGACTTGGTGAGTTGTTGCATATATATATATATATATATATATATATATATATATATATATATATATATATATATATATATATATATATATATTAATTGAACATAAATGTAGCAAACATGCAAATATAAAGTTAAACTCTAACAAGAGCTACAAATAACAATCAGAATCAAAATACATTTTATAAATTGTATTAATTTTGATAGATGATTTTTATAACATTCAATATTAATTGAAAGGAAATCTATTTCTTTTTTTCTATGGCATAAGATTTCTCTATAAAACAATTTTTTTTCAATAAGTCAAGATATTTTGAAATTTATATTTTCAGTTTTATCACCTTCCTTTTTTTAATGAATTATACCATAATGTTATTGCATCAAAATATACATATTACATTTATCACTTAACAGTCTAACGAATTAAAAGTGAAATAAATATGTAAAAGATGTTTTTTCTCTCTTTTTTTCTTTTTTGTAAACTTACTTTATTTTCAACTAGCCGCCTTTGGAGACCAGCCGGTTCGCCAATCTTAATGCTCGTTAAAATTTTAATAATTAAATATTTTATGTAATTCCTACTTTAATAACTTCTTCATCAAATATTTTAAAGCTTCAAATTTTGATAGTCATGTAATTCACTCATAATAATATAAAGTCCTTCAGCCATAACATAATATGTATCTCTCTAATTTTCTGTTAGTTCCGGTAGAATTTATGCTTAAAATTAAAATGGAAATGACTAAACTGCAATGAATATAATAATATTTTTTACTGAAACAAAACATTTTTTTTAATAATATGATTGCTGATAATAGAGTCACTGAGCGTTTAAACTTTATGGGCACTAAAGAATATCTTTCTTAAGTTATGTAATACCTCAAGAATTTGTCAACAAACTTTTCTCAGATTCATCATGAACAGATCGATTCATTAACAATGTTTAATTTTAAATGCATCAAACTTTAAGAAAATAAAATGAATCGTTTAAAATAATCGGTTGAAAACAGGTTTAATAAACTACTTTAAAAACGATGTACTTAAAACTATAAGCACATACAGAAAAATATATAACTAACATAAATACAATTTACTTACTAAAGCATGCAACTAACCTAAAAATAATTTAAATCATCCGTTGATAACGGTTGTCATGGCAACAATCAGAATGCGCATGCGTGAATTTTCTTCGCCAGCTCCGGTAACGCAAATGCGTGAATTTTTCTACGCCAGTTTTGGTAACGCTATGCAGATTATACATTTTTAATTTCCTTTATTCTGTGTTATTTTAATTCAAAAGTACTTCAGAATGAATCTGAAACCTGGATTAATTAACAATGTTTAATTTTAAATGCATAAAATATTAAGAAAATAAACAGAATCGTTTGAAATAATCCGCCGAAAAATGTTAACCCTAGCCTCATTACTGTTGGGAGAAAAAAAAATTGAAGCCTTACTCATTTGGCGGTGGGGAAAATGGAAGATTTTTTTGGCGGAAAAGTTGGCGGTGGGGAAAATGGAAGATTTTTTTGGCGGGAAAGTTAGTTTTTAATTAATAATTAAAATTCTAATTAAAATTTCAAAAAAAGGAACCCCAGGTGTACATTCCCGACCTCTAAGGTATACATGTACCAAATTTGATAGCTGTATGTCAAATGACCTGGCCTGTAGAGCGCCAACACACACACACACACATTGAGCTTTATTATAAGTATAGATTTCTTTTCGTGAATTTTCTGGGGATGTTTGGTGTTTGACTAATATATTTCATTGTGTCCTAACTAATTGTGCTGATGATTTGATTGTTTTTATTGCACAAGGACTAATACTGGTCAAGTTGTGCCAAACATATGTTCATACGTACGAATCGTAAAAATATTGATAAAAAATACGGTATATAGGAATCAAAAATTGAAAAAGGACCGTATATAATGAGAAAATAAATACTATACATGTAAGCAATGCCATGAACAATTGAGAAATCCTTGATATGCTAAAGTACCTTAACACCTGTCTCGAATTAGGGATAGCATTCTCAATTAAAATTCTAAAGAATTGTTATCTAGTTCATTCCCAGGAAATACCTCGGACAAAAAAGATTGTATTGCATCTTGAGAATTGGATACAATCGACGAACACGTCTATGGATTAAAAAAGTATGGATAAGGTTTGTAAGCGAGTTAGCGAGACTCTCATTCGAGCGTTATGACAGTCATTTTTAAATCCAGCAATAGGCTGAATAAAGCGCAATTTATTACTTAATTGTTACTGTCAAGACATTTTCAGTTTATTATGCGGATGTACATGAAAAAGAAATGTACTTTTAACCTCAAGTTGCATCCAAATATGACAAAAGTTGTTTATTTTCTATCTACAATGCATTTTGTTTGGTATATAGCAGTTTAATTTTACTTTTGTTTAGGAAAAAATTGAGATATTGATTGAAGGGGAGAAATATCAATATATATAGCATCGAAAGTTATTTCTGCATCAGCAAAGGGAAAAAACTATAATGCTAGTGGGACTGGAATGTCTTAAGTAGATCCCAACTTCCAGATAATTAAGATATGCTATAACAGATTTTCGAAATCTCCCCAGAAAGCTGTAAGCTTTTTACCTCTTGAACTAACCATATAAGCAATCAATACGCAATTTTGAATTAAAATAAAATGATGCGATCAATATGTCTTTCACATACATGTAAAAAAATTGAATGAAAAAGTATATTATAACTCTTATCAAGGCCACAGAATTTCGAAGAATTCCGGAAATGCGTTCATCCTTCCGCGTCTCCCCTTAGCGAGATGAAATCGTCTAAAAGTGGTAGTCTGAGGATTCTGAAACGAAGTACGTTAATGAAGAAATAAAAAGCGTGCTTTCCAACATAATTGAAAACGGAAAACATGTCATAACTTACTTCATCAAACGCTTGGGTACACCTCACAGCTTTGAAAGAAGTTATTCTGCCACACATAAGAAATTACTGTTTGACAACGGATTGTAAAACCCTCCTCGTCTTTGCGCATGCGTTAGGATGAGTTCAATTGGACAAAATAGGGGTGAAAGGAAAGATGAAAGGAGAAGATATTTACATTTAACAATAAAGACTCGCGAATGTGGGACGTAAACATTACAGATAATTACTAATACAGAAGGAAAAAGGTACTAATGCACAATAAAATATTTCAGAACAATTTTTATTTAATATAAGGAGCAAAAACAATAAATTCTGAAGAATAAAAAAAAACTCTGTTCTTAAAATTTGGTAATTACTTTTTTACAAAATAATAATGATCTTTTTTATATTAAAATGCTTCTTTTTTATATGTTATTAAATTTTTTCGGCAATATTTTAATTCCCCGTTTTCTGCTTCTTTGACACAATAATTCATGATATTATATAAAATTTTCTTCGTACCATTCCTGAAAGCTTTTTTACCACTTTTGGCTACTCATACCAATACGAAATTTGAGTGAAAATAAAATGCTGTCAGAAATAACACAACACTCATATACACGTGAAAAAAAAATTGAACTAAAAAGCATCTAATGGGAAAAATCCAAGATGAAAGGTGAATACCAGAAATGCGCTTATCGCTACGCGTCTCACCCTTTAATAAGATGGAATCGTCGAAATGTAGTCGTCTCAGAATCCGTTGACGAACAGTACTAGACATTTTATATTATGTTAAACATTTTCATCATTACTTTCATGGAATTCAAACTTCCAAATTTTTTTTTCTCTGGGGTTTTTAATTTTAAAGATCCTGAAAGACAGACAGCTCGCTGGATCTAAACACTCTGGTAATATGATTTCGAAATCCAGCGTCTCAAAGGAATTTTCATTATAAATGCAAATGCACTCTTTCGACGATCCTGTACTCAGAAAAGCAATTATTGCTTGAATTTTTAGAAAATGTTAAGATTGGAAATGGATATTTTTGTGAAAGTGCTGTTTAATAACAGCTTCTGAATGGAATGTACACAGACGAGGAGAAATATTTGAATGAATTTTCTTTCTAGATATTGAGTTCAGTCGAGTTTTCTCTGAATGCTTTGGGCTCTTGAGATAATTTAAGCATCTCGAAAATGAGCAATAGCCAGTAATACACTATTGTCAATATAATCCCTTATTCAAAAATTAAGCATTTCCTTTACAAATGGCTTTCCGCGTTAATGCCTCACTCTCTAAGCTTCTCTCCATGAAAGCAGGTATATTGCAAGTAGTAAAACCGTCCACCACCTTATACTCAATGTTTATCAATGATATAACTCAAATATAACAACAAATTCTGCCTTTTCGCAGATGACACAGCTAAACTGACTAAAAACAGAAACTTAAAATTCATCATTCATGCGGTAAACAAACACATACAAGAACCAAAATGTTGGTTCTCAAAGTGGAAAATCGCAATAAATGTCTCAAAGACAGTAGCAGTTCTTTTCATAAAGAAAAGGAAAATTACGCAAAACCTGATTAAAATTAATAAAATTGAAATCCCATGATCTCAGGAAGCTACATACCTCGGTGTAATATTAGACAAAACCTTAACTTTTAATCCCAATCTTAACAATGTTAAATAAAAATTCCAAGATAACTTTCGTAAATTATACTCGCTAATTGCTCGGAATTCAGAAATGACCGAGGAAAATAAGTTGCTTGTTCATGCACTATGCTAAGAACTGTCCTAACATATGCTTGCCCAGTATGGGCATAAGCAACCAAATCTAACATAAATTTCACAGACAAGTCCCAAAATAATCCTTAGACAAATAACAAAAATGACGATATAAGAAAAGAATTCAGTATTCCCTCAATAAAAGATTTCATTAAAAGCATTGCAGAAATTTTTTTTCATGACGTAATCCAAATTGATAACGAAGCAATAAAAGCGATAGAAATTTATCAACCAAAGCCAAATATAAAGACTCATATAAATTCTTCTCTAATGAAACCAAATTTTACTTAATACTAAAAACTCTCAAATCAATCCATCTCGTCCCAATTAATATTAAATTTTAAAAATCAATCATAAAATTCCCCTTATCTATCGCAATAGTGCAATCAAAGTTCCTCATGAGCCATATCAGAAATTCCATTGGTCAAAATACCTAAAGTCATTAATTGGTGCACGCCTCCCCACACCAAGGCAAGAAGCATCTCCAGAAAAGAAAACATTACCTTCTTAAAAGTCACGGGGCCACTTCAACACCAAAAGAGCAGCCAAGATCTCAACTCTAGGTCTAGACTTTATCCACCCTAGAGAATTTAACTAATCCACAACCTACCATCACTGATCGTGGGTAACAGCGTTTCGCGCTGTGGATACCACAGTATCTTTCGTCTATTTCTAAGTTTAAATTGGCTTCTCCACATTCCAAAAAATTATGAATTCCAAGTATAAATCAGTGAAATAAAACGCGTCTGTTCAAATTGATTAACAACCTAACTGACTAAAACAATGTTTTATAAATTGTCTATACATGCATTGATGTTCAAAAGAGTGTGAATTTACGGTACTTTTCAGTTAGACGGGAGCAAATGTAGCCATTTGTCAATAAAACGCGAATTTGGCAGAATTCGACATTACTTGGCGATTTTTCGCTTGCGAACGGCTAATCGATTGTGAACCAAACGCGAATTTGGCGTAAGAAATTTGGAGGTATTCTACATTATTTGGCGATTTTCTGCTTGAGTCCGGCTAACAGAAAAGTACCAAATTTACTTTAATTAGTTCTTCAGTTTGCATTCAAAATAGCGAAATTCAATTTCAAGCGAAATCTGGTAGTCAGATACAGTGCATTGATTTCTTAAATATTGATCCAATTTTATTTTATATGCAGTGAGAAAACTAAATGCGACTATAAATTCCCCGAATTTGTAGTAATCTCTAAATACATATCATACATTGTCAGTCGGATTAGTCAAATCAAAATAAATTTCGGTAAGCCGGGTGCAAGCGAAAGGTCAACAAATAATTTGGACTTGCGCCAAAAGAAACTTCAGTAAGACCTGCTCCAACTCATGCACAAACTTAACATTACAATTTCTTGGCGACGTTTTTTGTGGCGCAAGTCTAAATTATTTGGCGACTTGCGCTTGTCTAATAAAAAGATATCCAAATTTCTTATCCAAATGTAGAAAGACGTCACGGCATTATGTATTGTTTTTTTAGTTCCCACATTAACTCTTCAAACACTGCTTTAGTGCACTGTTTCTTTGAACACCAATGATGTTTTTAAGCACCCTCGACTTGGTGTCATTAGAAATAAGCAGAAGAGAAATGAAGTAGATTTCAATTATAAAATTACTTCCTAGTCATATTTTAGTTATTTTAAATTCCTTACTTTTATATATATCTTAAATATGACGATTGTACAAAATAGAAAACAAAACACATCAAAAATAACATCTAACGTTAATATACATCATCCTTAAAGTCAGAATATTATTCAGCGAATAAATATGAGATATATTCCACTCTAAAGATATATATACAATAAGCAGCAGGCAAAAGCCACACATGTGTGTGTGTGTGTGTGTGTGTGTGTGTGTGTGTGTGTGTGTGTGTGTGTGTGTGTGTGTGTGTGTGTGTGTGTGTGTGTGTGTACGTGTGTGCGTGCGTTTCGAATGAAGTTAGAAAGTTTATCAAGATTTAAATTAAATCAAGGAATATCATTACATGTATATATAATATAAAACAAAATGCAATTGAATATTTGGAAAAATCATTAGAACAAAAGTATTTTTATACTGATTAACATTTCTCGAGATCAATAAATCTAATATAGCCTTAAGGATGACAAAACGATCAATCTGCACTGGCGTTTAGTCAACATCAGATTGTAGGAATGAAGATAAGCAAATATGATCTTATAGTATAAAATATAAAAGCTTACAGAAATTCTAGAGCTTCCGGAAAAGCAAGAAACCTTCAAAAATCCTAAGTGAATTATTTTCAACAATTTAATTGTATCAAATCTCGTTAAATGCAACAAATATTTTTTACTAACCTTTATTGAAGAGAAGATTATATATGTTTGAAAGTGCTTCAAGGACATTTTCTTATGAATAAATTCAGAAACAAAATAGTTCTTGATCCAACTTTTCATGCGAAAAAAAAATTTCCTTTGATAAAACTCCGTATTATTGAATTTGGACATTATTAAAGAAAATGTAAAAAGTACTGTTAGAAACTGAAACTAAATAAAACTTGGGAACAATGAATGATCCACAGTTGGTCATGCGACGTTCTGTTATAGTGAATTTCTATTTTCAATAGTGTTTCAATTGTTATAACTTTTCTTTGTTTATTTTCAAAACAAGAATAGATCATTAAGATGATTTAAATGAAAATGAGATGCTTTTATATTTTATAAAATCTGAAACCAAAGGGAAGGGTCTTCCCAAAACTTTCCCGCATACTCTCTCATAAATTCATCACGTCAGAGAGCGCCTTACATTGGCATACAAAGTTACGAAATATGAACTTTCGGCGTAAATCTAGCAATTTTACTGAAACTTTCGTGTCATTCTTTGCGAGTTATTTGGCAATTAATCCCTGACATGGGACACAAAAGTAATTCCTGACATAGTATAGCTTTAATAGTATCCAAAAATCGAATTTGGGTTTTAAATATGTTTTTTTTTTCAATCGATTGAAAAAAAAATGACACAAAATTGTATTTGTAGTAACAAATTCTGCCAAATTTGATATATTTAAGTCATTGCGGTATTGAATAGTCGCGTTTCCTTATTTCTGAAAGAACAGACCGACAGATTGTCCACTTGTAGTTTGCTACATTTGGCTCAAAATTTGATAAGTATCTACACTGTAGATGTCAAATCTGTGTGCTGAATCTTATTTCTCTAGCTCTCTTCGTTTCGTAGTTATTGTGTTATATATTATACTTATATTTGAACAGACGGACTCCTCCGAATGGATTTTACTCAATACCTGATAGAATTACATGGAGAACATGGTAAATTTGATGCAATGATTGCACATCAAATTTCAACCGCATCTAGTGCAAAACGTTTTTGAGTTATACTTGTTATAGATAGAGAGATATTTTTCAAAAATGTGATTTTAGAGCTTAGGAAAGTCTAAAACGTCAAGATTCGTCAAAATTTCGAGTTTGAATTTTTTGATGATTAAATTGGTTTCTCTGTACTACGTATATGAGAATGTAAAAATAAATGATATATAATAATCTTAGATTTGATTATTATTTGGGACAAGAATTTATTCGATTATGTATTATATTCAATAAATTAATAATCGATTTTTGTCCACAAAACCTTTGAATAAATGCGTTGATGTTCGATGAAATAGCAGAATTTACTTAATTTAGTCACGTTTTACTGTGGAAGACTTTTACTATGAGATCAATATATTGAGGCATACATAAAATAATTTGTATTTTCCAGAAACAGCTGTAACAAGCTTCAAAATTAGTACATAACTAAAATTTTCTAGTTAACTTGCTGGTGATTACCATCTTTCAAAACTCAACATTAGTCGCCAATCATAACTTATATCCTTTTCCCCTTCTACTATATCCCTTACCATCTCCTTTATGCCAAGGTCATATAATTTGAATTAATCCACGAAGATCGGTTCAAATTTTTAGAATAAAGCTCGAGACAGATTAATGAATTGAAATAATGAATTTTCACTCGCATATTGCAAAAAATTTGCAAAATCTTTCTTCTGAAATAAGTTTATATTTTGGGATCTTTGTAATCTCAAAGACAACTAGTTACTAGCAGTTTTGAAGTTTTTCTCTCATTCATTCTCATTTTCCGCTAAAAATTTTCATTTTTCTCAGAAAATTCATTTTTTTCAGAGAATTTTCAATTCTCAGAAAAACGTTTTGATGTCACGGTGGCCTGATGGTAAGGTCTTGGCTCCAGAAGCGGGGGGTTTCAGGTTCGATACCCGATTCCGCCTAAGAACCGTCGTGTAAACGGGTCTGGTTCTCATTAAATCCTTCGGGTCCATGCATCCTCCTGTCGGTGGGATGCGGAAGTTGGGTGCTAGCTCAGCTGTCATTCTCGGCATCTGATCGCGATTTAAAATTATGAGACCCGTCTCAAAATAACCCTAGTGTTGCTTTAAAAGGGACGCTAATATAACTGAATTGAGTTTTGTTTCGAATTGTCCCGGGAACTGCACGCAAAAATATTTGAAAAGTTCTTTTGGTAACCCTTCAACAAATTGCTTTATAAATCTTAATTTTCAGTGGCGCGGTTTAATAAAAACTAAATTGAATTAATCCAACTTTCTGAGTAAACAAAATATGCCTTGTGAAGGATCCAATATTTCTCAATTATCGCATTTAATGACAAAATAAGAAAAGTGCATTTTCTTCCCCAAAATTGAAAATATTCCTTTGTTGTTATTTTTTTACACTGTAATTACATCAAGCATAGCAAAAACAATTAAAACATAACTATCAAATGGCAGTTATATCTCTGACTATCACCATAAATTGAAAGTAAAGAGCACTTTTATTCAAAGTCTGGAGTTTTATGAAAGGTTACAAAACTGAGATAAGATTCTGATGAAGCAATCTGAAAAATTTCAGGAAGTAGTATAGAAACCAAGAGAGAGACATGCACTATTAAGTTATTGATTTGGTTTTTAATTGATTTCGCTGTTTCGATGTTGTAGGTATCATTTTATTAACATGATTTATGTAATCAGTTTGATACTCCAGTGAAGACGCCATTGATAATTATTTATGCTTATGATATTTGACAGAATTAAAGGAAATCAAATTTTTGTTATTACTTTTCAGTCAATTAACTAAATAAAGGTAATTGTATTAACAACCTTTTATACACTGAAACGACAAATATAAATTTAAGTCCGCAATTTTCAGTACCACACTTTTAAGTATATAACACTTATTAAAAATTATCTATTGTCTTTGCCTATAGCTGCATTATATTCTGGACAATTTTGAATGGCAAATAGAATTAAATAAAAAAAAAAAGCTGTTGGTTAAAATAAACCAACTGCTTAGATTTAGAAAGATAATTATGATTACAAATTTTAGGCATTAAACTTCCAATTTATATAATAATTTTAATTCATCTCTAATAAATAAGAATATAAGTCAACCTTAATAACGGAATTAAATTTGTCACTAAATTCGCAACCCAATCGATCAAGCGAAGTACATCCATTGGTTACAGTAGGGCAATTCATTTCATGCATTACTTCTCTTTGCTTTTCCCTTACCATTGATGTCCGATTATTGAGAAGAACATGTGTGATTGATAACTTCTCCGGATCTTGAGTTATCATTTAAGCTCATACAACATATGATTACTTGTCCTCGACATTAGCAATTCAAAAGAACTTTCATGGGGAAATGCGTTTATTAATTGGGTGGATTTAAAAAAATTATTGTTTTATCCAAAAATACTAAATATCAAAAACCTTTCTTTGATTAGCATATCATTACTAGCTTTTTTTACCAGAAATTTTGTACGTTATCTTTATTTTTCGCTAAAACATCAAAATTTTATTTTTAAAAAAAAAATCAGATGTTTTATTATTTTATTTTTAGCCCCAATTACCGCTAAATTTATTATTTTTGGGTAGCTTTTTAAAGAGTGAAATTTCATAAGAGATGGCTGGACATATAATATGAAGTAGAAAGTTTTAGCATTAAGAATAGCACGTTACATTTTAATTTTTTAGTTTCAATGTACGCACGCAGCACTTAGATCTCTGGTAGATATACTTTTTATTAGAGGAATATATTTGATTCATTATTTGTGAGTTGGATTTAAACTTTTAAATTACTTTCTTAGCTTCTAATTTGTCATATTTATGTTTATTTATTTATTGGTTATATATTTTATTATATCAGAAATATGGCTCATTACCAGAATCCAGAATAAGTGCCCCTTTTTGGATGCCAAATTGAACTGTGCTGTAGGGAGATTATTGCAATATTATAATCGGATTAGCATATTGTTACAAATCTGTAATTTTGCTATCCGGCACGGCATGCTGAGCTTGGCGACCATTTGGCGACTTGGCGTTGAATTTGGCGAGTTTGGCGACTAAATGGATAATACCGGAAAGTTCTGAAAGTTTCATGATCCATCCAGTAATAGCAGAGATACACCCAGGTACGCCCTGATTGGTCTGGAATATTCTAGCTCCGCTTCCCGGAGCTATATAAAAAGACAGGCAATCTGAATCTGTAGGGAAGAAGAGTGTGTATCGGCGGAAGTTCTGTGTGTGAGAGTGGTCGGAGTCGCTGACAGGTAAAGAAGCTGGAGGATTAGACAGCAAGCAAGCTGCTAAATTTACAATTAAATGCGCTGAGTAATTACAATTGAGTGGCGGTATTTGTTGTAGAAGAAAAAATTTTGTAACAATATGAAAAATTTCACATATCATTATATCTAAAGTGACTAATATTTGTTAAAAGATACCTCATTATGAAAAGGGAAATGCATGTTTTATTTTATCATTCAACATTTTTACAAAAAGGAAACACGAAAAAAAGATAAGTCACATTATCACTTGATCGGAGAAGTTCTGGGTTTTACTCTATCCGGAAGATTTCCAAAATCTGTTTGGGGATTCAGTTCTGGTGGCATTCGGGCTTTCTTGGAAATATGTTCCAGAATGTATCTTTCAGAATATGATTCAATGTAAATTAAGCCTGGATAAATTAAGGATAAATCAGAATAAGTTAAGTCACTTCTGAAAAGATTACATTGGCCAAAAGATTAGCTAAGTTTCCAGAATAAAATTAAAACTTTCAAAGGAGGAAAAGATCCTTCTTCTATTGCAGAAAATGCAGAATTTTAATTGCGTCGGTGTGAGAAATCACTTAAAATGCCTTTGCAAGAACAGCAATTTGTAAACGTCTGAGAGAGTAAAGGCCATTGGTATTGTTGATTTAATAACAATTCATTAGATTCAATAAACAGCTGCAAGAAGGGAGAAAAACTAAGCTGTAAAAAGTAAGGACGGTAAAAGTCAACTGGAAGTGCTGGTGTCCATTGAACTTTTTAACAGCTTTAAGACAAAAATAAGAATGAAAACAGTTCGTTCATAAAATTACTCAAATAGGGTATAGTTACCAAATAAGGTTCAGTCTTGAGTGTAATAGAATTTCGAGCAACCAGTAGTTGTTCTGATGTAGCATTACTTTATGATAAAAAATTTTCAAACAATGATTGTCAGGAACAAATTTCGAATCCAAAATAAACTCTGAAAAAACCGTTGAAATTTAGACATAATCTTCTTGAACAAATATTATGGAAAAAAATAGCATATCTTCGATGTATTAATTTCAATTCCCAGAAAGGCAAAACATGAGTGGTAGGAAAAAAGGAAAATGTTTGTCTTTGCAGCCAATGCAAAATCTCGACTAATAATAACAATGAATGTATGTGTAAATGCCTGAACTCTTCAAGCTATATCGTTAAATTTGCAGCTACTAAATGTGATACTTTCGAGGATGGAAATGTTCATCTCGGAGCTGTTTTTTAAAAAGATTTTAATTAATTAAATTAAGCTGAATTTTGGTTTTAACCCCTCGATAATTACTAAAAATGTTATTGTACAAATTTGAATTTTACATAATTTCAAAATTTAGAAAATTGGTCAAGAATTAGCTTAATTAATTGTCTTATATTATCCATTGAAATATTAGAGTTGCAACTAATGTTCGGTCGTCAAAGCTGAATTATTTAGGAGAGAATTTTCATTAAATGTAATCTTGCCAATCTTTTATTGCAACTTTTAAAGTTGCTTATTATCATTTCTTTTAGCCAACTAAGCCATATCTGTGGATAGTTGGTATGATTTCTTCGTGCTTGGAGAGAAATCAGGCACTAATTTTATGTCTCACTAAAAGTATTTTCCTGCAAGATAGAACTAGGGAAGGAAATCAGTTATTCATTTATTATTATTGCGATAGGAAGGGGCACAAAAATAATCGAACATGGCAGATAGTATACTGTCATTGAACAGACAGAGTATTTGGACAGCTTTTGAACCAATTTATATCTCTCCAAAATATACAGCAATATGATTAAAAATTGGCTCATGAATGTATGTATAACAAATATTTATGAAACTGAACAATATCCATGTAAAACTTTTTATATGCTACTATTAATATTCTCTATAACGTTCAGAGCAAAAATTTGTCAAAACTTGAAAGTAAAACAATAATTCATTGTTAGTTTTAGACAATTCCAGATAGTAAAATGAAGAAAAATAAATATATCACATGTAGTTGTTTACAAAAAGTTTTTGACTTCCCGGAAAATAAGATCATTTATAAACCGTAAATAAATTATTGCTAGGTAACATGTATTTTTAAAAATTGCTCCATGTAAAATATATTCTTTATTTACCTTGATTCCAGGAAAGAATACAAAAGTCTGCAAATGTTCCAACGGTATTTCTTGTGAATGAATCAAATCTGAATGATTTTAGCTCCCAACTTTTCAAGATGAAGTAGAAAAGACGCTTTCCAAAAATTAATCTTAGTTCTAATGATTTCGTACATTATTCAAACAATGTTAGGAGTATTGTTTGAAGCTGAAACTAGAGTAAACTTTAAATAATACATGTTCCACACAACAAATGTTGTGTTTGTTGTTGTGAATTACATATTTCCTATTGTTAAAGCTCATTCATCTCTATTTTCAAAAATTGGCATTAATCATAAAGCTTATTTTTTTAAAAATTATGCTACTTATTACAAAACAAATGCTACTGCTACCTTGCTACTAGTCGCCTTTAGGGATCTTCTGGTTCGATAGAAATATTGGCTATATTTAATTTCGGGTGGATTGCTTAGATGTAATTTTATGTTAATGATTTCATCAAATTGTCAAACATAAAAGCCGAGCTATTTTAATTATCTTATCTGTGAAACACAAATACTGAAAATCACTGTATTAAAATAATTAAAATAAGAGATAATCAAAGAAAATTAATAAATCGATAAAAAAAATAAACAGCATAAACCTGCTAAATATAAAAAAAGTAGTTATACATACAAAAATTCAGCTACGAAACAAAAAGAGATTGCTTCATACAAAAAAAAAATAATAATTAATTTTGTGTAACTCCCCCCCCCAAAAAAAAGGAACTAATAACAGATAAAAATGCAATATCAGAAAAAGCAAAAGATTGAATCATTTAATTCTAGAAAGTTTAGAATCCTTGCAATTTCTATGCTTCAATTACGATTATTATTACGACCAGTAAACTAGTTTTAACACACTCTCTCACTCACACATATCTGCTTGAACAGCTGCTCTTTTATAAATAAGGGGAAGAAAAATTATTGAATGTTTTGCTTCCTCTTTGTAGCTATTTTATGATATTTATTATTTATTTTATATTTTTCCGATTTCTTTTGTTAGATGTGATTCTAAGAAAAAATTACACATGGTTCATTTTCTTAAATAGTATTCAAATAATAACAAATATGGGATTACTCAGAGATGAAATTGTTTTAGTTGCTTTTTACATTGTTTTATTGCTAGTAAAAGTTTTACAGCCCTGATCCTGAGACAACGAGTTGCCTCTGTGTATTTATTTTATTTATTTATCATTAGCTACTAATAAATACATATATTTATGTATTTATTTATCATTAGAGTTACTTAAATTGAGTTTTCTTTTTTTATTTCAATCTATCAGTAAGACGGGGAGTCAATAAAAATAGTTAGACTAAATACTCTGTACTGTCTATCAGCCGAAGCTTGCAAAATGAAATTTATTTTATTTCCTGGTTGGTTAGAATCAAAGTAACCCTATTAAAAGAAAGTGCAAAAAATGTAATAAGTAATTCATATAATATTTTGTGATATTTACGTTTATAATTTTTAAAAAAGCAGGCGAATTATTTATAAATGTTCATGGCTAAATTGCATCTCCCAAAAAACTGTAAATCAAAGAAAGAATGAAGAAAAAAGTGAGATGGAATTTTCTGTGCGTTTGCTGATTTTTTTGTTTTCTGTTTGGTTCGGACTAAAGTATAAACAATAATATAAAATATTCTGTGATTTTAACTGATTATAATGTCTTATAAGTATCAGACTGATTAATATTTTTCTGAGGGGTTAATAGCTTATTTAGACAGATAATTGTAATACAAAAATAATCGAGAAAGGATTAGTATCAAAAAATGTGGACTCTACTTTTTTGTTTACAAAATATAAACAAGGAAACTATTGCAACCAGCGAAATAATTAATCTGCAGATTTTGAAATCTTTCTTGTATTAGACCTCACAAAATCTGAAAAATCATTTCTTTAAGAACCTCGTCATTCTGAACCGCGGTCAGGTGGCGAGGACGACACCTGAGTGGCAACCCCCTCACCAAATTTCAGCAATTCACCAGCGGAAGGAATGAGTTATTTGTAAGTAACGGAAAATGACAAATAGGTGAAATTAGGAATGTATAACTATTAATTCAAATTTCGAGTTTTGTATGAAATTTTGAGCCAATTTTTTCAAAGAGAAGACTGTCTTTTCTTTCATTAAGTTTTCAGGAAAGGCTAGTTCAACCCTTTTATATTATAATATTAATTCAGTAAAAAGAAGGTCATATAATACTTGATAATATCAATAAAATATATCGAATAAAAATAAATAAGATAGTGAATTTTGCAAGGCTAAAAAGGCAATAGAGGAAGTTGAGTTTTAAAATATACCGAAATATAATAAGTACAATAAATGTAATAATACAGTATATAAAAAATATTTATAAACAACAGCGATACTCTGTAAAATATAAATAAATAGATGTGGAGAAATTACTTTCATATTTCAACACATTTTTAACGCGTTAACGCTGTTAGGTTATTATTTTTTTATTTTAGTACCTTCATGAAAATGTACTTATTTTATTTATCTGTCATGGCTTCCTATTGCCTGTCATCCATTTTTGCACGCAATATTATCAAAGCAGATGCTAGGTTTTATAAATATTGCAATAACTAAGCAAACGTAATGAAATATTCAGGAACCGGACCAATTCTACTTCATAAAATATTATTATTTTAATAATTAATGATTCAAAATATTTGAATTTTTTAATAGACCTGCTTGTGGCCCCTTAAAAAGCCTAGAGACCATAAGCAGTTGCCTTGTTGGAAGTACCTGCCACATGATTTGTACCACGCAATTTTCGAGTAGTATGTGTGCCTATAAACATTATAAAGCTAAAATCGGATGTAACATGTCATTATCAAATCTGATCTGATCTATTTAGCTAAAAAGATATCATGCTAAATAAAAAATATATTCTTGCAATCGTTAGTATAAACCTTATTTATGGGTTATAACATAAAAATTCAAAGATACAGATCCGTAAGGAGTATGTATGGTATGAAAATATAATAAATACTATAAAATGATTTGAATGACAATTTATTTCAGGTATATAGGATAAAAAAATTCTATAACATTTCTTTTGATTGATTTGAAGAATATTTTTTTTTCTTATTTATTTATACATTTTGCAACATTCTTTTCTCATAATCATAATTCATAATCAACCAGATCTTTTAGTTCCTTATCAATTTTTCTCTACAAAATTCTCAAAAGGGATGCTTTGTAAGAGTTGTTCTTATCATCTCTATAGTTTATATTAATAGAAAATTAATAGCAGTTATTTTAATAGCAACATTATTGCTATGAAAATCCATTAATAAATGTTAAGCAGATAATAAGTTCAACTTTTAACATATAGATGGCGCGCATTCTCCAAAATGCGAGTTGGGCTTGTTCTAGAATAGAAGTATAATAAAGGTAATTATTCCTTTAACTTGATGTATATGAAATCTAATCAGAAAAATACCGCTAAAAGAGCTTGAAAATAATATGGATATATTTAAAATTTCAACCTTTTTGAATATAACTATGGCCACGAAATTTTCATAGAAGATTTTTTTTTTTTTCCTTTATTCTTCAATATTTTTCGGAAAAAAAAATTAAGAAAAATCTTTATGGCAAAGCATTTCATTAAGATGTGTTGAATAATTATTTAAAATTTCTTGTTTTCTATCGGGGTGAATGCTTTTTTTATGCTTTTACAGTAAAATAATGATATGCGAAACATGCATAGCATTATATAGTAAATAAGCTGCATTTCTATTTTTAGTAGTATAAAGGCTTGATGTTGATTAGCACCTTATTTTACACTGTATCCTCATTAGCACAAAATGGCAAATAATATAACGTTATCTTCATGATATTACACATCATTTAGAATATCGAGTAACATTGAAGATATATCGTATAATATATTTTTCTAAAAGGATATTTTCATGTTTCATACATTATGCATATAACTTTGTATATATTATTGCATTATAGGACGATATAATGCTATTATTCATGTGATTGTGTTGTTAAGCTATTGTGAATTCAATTTATAGCATTGAATACTATAAAACTTTTTATCGAGTGTACCTGTTTCTTTTCTTTAATTCTCAATAAAGGACTGCTGCGATCATCCTTTATATTCATCATATATATTGTACTATTGCAAAAAAATAGCTTGTTTCTATATTGTGTATACGCCTGGTCTAAAGTTTGTTAACAACCTGTTAGAACATCAATATATAAATAAAGTCCCTTTACATGTCAATAAACCATAAACTTTCAAATTTTATTTACAATTTTATTAAATTGTGCATAATTCTTTATGTACTTGTGGCCTTTTGATGGCTGAGTTTAGTTTAGTTAGATTGACATTCCATTCAAATTATAAACGGTGGTTATTTTAGGTAAGACTTCGTGAATCTGAATGGTGTCAAAGGACGAGGATGGCAACCGAGCAAGCACCTCTTCTGAAATTTCCGAGTCACATAAGTGGCGGAACGTCTAATTCTAGAGGACTGTGTGATAGATCTGAATACATGGTAGATTCTACATAAAATCGATCCCAAACTTACAGCACTCCAAACCTCAAGCAAGATCCTAATTCTAGGCAACCATGTGATATAGAAGTTTACAGAGTGGTGTGTCAAAATATGTATTCTGCTCGTTCGATTCAAAATTACCCTTCTAAAAAACCCAATCGTAGTGTAAATTCAAAATGGGACTTGAGTGAATTGTGTATATTGTCATAATTCAAGGGCCTTCATTTACTTAAATTGTTAAATTACAAAGAAGTCTCTTGATATGTTTATGGAATAAAAAGGAAAACACCTACCTAAGTTACATGCTAAATTTCGATTATCTAGTTTATTTCGTTTTTAAAATTATGGGTTTTGCATCTTTCGTGGATTTTTATTGTGATTTATGTAATCAATAGTCTTTCCTTGGAATTTGTCAACAAAATTTAATGCTATCAACAATTAATCACATCGGATTGTATTAGTTCTGGTCAACAATATTATTTTGTGGTCAAATATCTATTTTCATCTATACTGAATTTTTGTATTGCATCCGTTGCATTAAGGTATATTGTTCACAATTAGACAGTCATTATTCTAACAAAGTTCATTTCAAAATCAAGGTGATCAATACGTTAAAATTCGTCAAAATTTTGCAATCGAATGTTTAAATGTTTGTAAGATCTCTGTAAATTTTCTGTTGAAAAAGTAATATTTAGGTGTAGAGAACAAAGTACTTTCATAAAAATATTGTGAAAAAAAAAGTCAAAACTTATAAGGTTCGCTGCATAGAAAAAGCCACATATGAAAAGCAGATTTCTTTTCAAAGCTTCTTTCAAAAACGATCAAAAGAATCTAAAATTGTTTGTTTCTCGATTCATTTTATGATTTGACTCAAAACAGGTGAAATTCGTGTCAGTCAATTTCATTTTCCTGTCGAACATGGCACACCTCCAATCAACTTCACGACAAAGGAAATAAAAGGTGTTTTCACGAATGTCTGCAGATATTGCTGACTGTTACTATACAGCTTTTAGTGTTCCATTTTATTTGTTGACGTAAATTTACGCATGATTCCTGAAAGTTCATGGAGTGATTCTTGGAAGTTCCATTTGAGTTTCTCTTTAAAAATATTGTAAATAAAACTGTAGTTTTTCGTAAGATTCTGGATTTGAAAATCCGAAATGTGTTTCAATATTTGAAAACTTTTAGTAGCAAAAGTTAACATATATATGCCTAAAAATAATAGGAGGCAAATATATGTCACGTTATTGTGCCACGATTAGCTGTATGCGATCGTCATAAATCATTGATTGCTACATGATCAATTAACCCTTTGCACTCGGAGTAGTAATTCAGTGCATAATTATTCAACTAATACAAAGATTTGTTTATTGCTTAGAAAAATAAATATACATAATTGTTTTAAGTCAAATTTCTCTGAAAAATTAATTTACATCGTTTTACCATTCTGTAGGCATTTTTAACAATCAAAATTATCCCCCGGGGGTTGCACCTCGAAAAGAAGATGAGATGGTATGGTGGTTGGATCTCGCCACCCTGGAGCATACACAAAAAGATGTAGGATTTTGCTCCTCCCATCGATGACGGGTCGTACTTCCTTCGGGAAGGGTTGTACTGTGGCCGGTGATGGCCCTTAGGACGCAACCACAGTTCCAGCCAGTGTTGCTATTGCGGCGGTGCGGTCATTCAGTTTTCTTTATCCGTGTTCTTTCGGGCGGGTCGGAGGGTCAGTGATATCACTTAACAATCAAAAATAAAAAATAAATGAATAAAACGTCAAAATGATTCACCGCTTTGAGTGGTGAGTGAGAGGTACTATCCGAGTGCAAAGATTTAAAACAGCAAAATACCTATACAATATAAATAAAGAAATTTGTATCGAAAAAAATATATGATATATAAAGACTAAGATAATTTATGAATCAATTCTATGCCACCATAATACAGCGACTTTGACTTAGAGATATTAGAAAAGGAAATTTATTTCGATAATAGCAGTATTTAAAAGAAAAAGTATAATTACGTAATAATTTTTCCACAGACATCGTTTCCGTTTAAGGGAAAATCTTACTGTAATTACTGTCAAAACTGACTCAAAGTAAATGTTATTAATTCTATAATTTGCGAAAGATTTATTTACTTTATTTCTTAATTGTAAGCATTGGCTTCCTTTTAGTACGGAATACAACAGACTACAGGTTGCCCAGCTCGTTTCTTGTCTCTTGATAGCCACGGTTTTCCTTGATTGTTTGGATGCATTTCGAAAAAAAATTTTAAAGACCGCAGTGTGATCTGGGCTTTAACCACCATTACATGTTGCTAAAGCAAATAATTTTTCCTTTACAGACTAAAAGATTCAGAAACTGCGTGAATCTAAGTCAGGATTGTAGAATGTGTTTTCCAAAGTACAGTTGTAAGTGTAGGTTGTTTTTGTTTCCAGATCTGGAGTGTCAAAAGGAGCACATATTAGTTGAACTTCTGCGGAGTCTTGGTTAGAGAATGAATCACATATGCATGTCATGTAATAAGTAGGGAAATATAATGAGTTGTATTCTAATCCAACATTTGTGATGGTTAACTTAGTAACGTTGGTGGAACACACCAACGCCGATGGCAATAGTTTCAGGGTAGCACTCTAAGTGTCACTCTATAAAATGCGGTCACAGTGAACAATTCTAGTTTTATTTCAAATAGAAATCACTAACTGTAGCAAATTGCATCCATTGTAGCCGGCTACCTGGCCTAGGATTAACGCGTCTTCCCCGTGATCTGGGCGTCTTGGATTCGAGTCCCGGTTTGGGCATGGTTGTTCTACCTGTGAGATGTGTGAATGTACCCTCCTGTAAAAAGGGGTTGTGCAAGCGAATGAGTGATGCGTGAGTAGCAAAGTCGTACTCTTGGCCCTAGTTGGCGCTACTATCAAAACAAGAGACGCATCCCCACAGGCTTAAATCTCTGTCTTCGAATAATAACGGGCTTGTCAATGGCAAGTGCCATAAGAAACAACAATATCCATTGCCCATCATTTTTAATCTCCACTAATAACAAAGATGCCTACGTGTGTGCTCAAACCGTTTGTTTTACATATACTCAATTTGGTATATGTACGCGATGGAGACCGGGAATGTGTACCTCTGAGTGAGTTTTTTCTTTTTTCCAGTTTTAGCTAAAATTTTAAGTAATTATAAATTAAGCTGAATAGGGATGTTTCTCTGCAATTCATTTCGAAAATATTATTGCACAAAAATAAATTTTACACCTCTTTAAAATTAAAAAGATATATATTGATGTCAATTTCATAATCGTGCAAATTTTTCCTAAAGTATAGCAATTTAAAAAAAACAATTTCGGTCTAATTCAATATTAGGATATATTGTTGATCAAAAATTCAAAACAATTGTCATTGATTAATCCAATATTTAATCACTTTATTTTCTTTTATTGTTAAAAGCTACTATACAACATGCTGTTTAATATCTATGTAGTTTACAAACTTATAAAAAATGAAATTAATACTATGAAAATTAGAAGATAGATTAACCAGACAGTTACGTTTATAATAGTGTTATGATATCCTGAGACTATTCTCCGTTAGAAAGGTTCATGTATGTAATGAACAGGATAGCACGGTTTAAGTATCAGTTTGAAGGAATGGTGAGTATGAAGTTCTAACGTACTAACACGACCAATGTGCCAGACAAATCAGCTGGTCGCCAAATTTGACTAGTTGAAGTTTTTAGTTTAGTTTAGTTACATTAAAGTACCGTTTTAAATCCACACTAGTTCTACTTTGGGACGGATCTCGTAATTTTGAACCACAGTCAAATGACGAATACTGCACCTGAGCTGGCACCCTCCACTCCAAGCTTCCACAACACACCAGTGGAAAGAGGTTTGGCACTGAGGGATTTAACGGGCACCAGACACACTTACACAACGGCTCTTCAGTGGAATCGGGTCTCGAACCTGAAACTCTCCAGCTCCGAAGCTGAGACTTTATCAGCAGGTCACCGCGCCTCTTGTCAAGCTGAAGTCTGAAGACTAACATTTTTGTGAAGTTGTTTACCCGACAGAGAATATAACCAACACAATCTCAAATAGCTCCATATTATAAGAAAGTTATCGTTGATTCTAAAAAGTAGCCAAAGTTCAAAAAGTTACCTTCACATTTATTTTTGAATCATTTACACAAATCACCAAGAAAATATTTAGCATGAAATACTTTCTCCGAATCACAATAATTATGACTGACATGAAATATTTTCGCCGAATCGTGCATTTTTATCAGCATCGGAAGCACTTCACAGCGCATGAATGAAACAGAAAGTGTTGCACTTTACACATTGCAATCTCCATATGGCTTGCTTCTCCGATATTCTTTTGTTATATTTAGAACTCGACTGCAACCCTTATCTTTTCTATGAAGCCTGATTCATGTTCAAAATAATGATGCCCTCTCTATCTCAAGCGAAGAAGTTTTAAAGATTGCGAAAATAACGAGAAAAACTATCCTGAAACTATCTCGAAATTTTTGTTAGCCTCTTAACTCCTTTTCTTTTCTCATAATCGAATGAATTGACACAAATTTCGAGAATGTATCGTCCAACTGATTCATTCAATGTTCCACAAAATTTTTGAATGTTTTTAGATTAAGCGTAATTTTTGTATCCAATTATAGCGTCTGTGAACGATGCAGTGTCAACTTATCAGTTTGAAACAGTAATTCGATGACTGTATGATGAACGGGCACGCTGGTTACGAGGTTATTATATATATGGTCTAATGGCTCATGAATTTCAAATTGCCTTTTCAATTATTTATTCTTACAACTTACTTAGAACTATATACACTATGTACAGTAAATTTGCTTTTGAGTAAATTATAAGAATATTCTAGCGCCTTTCATGTATAAGTACAGTTGCCTGCCACGCAAATAAAGCAATAATTAAAATAAAATATAATACGTCGCTTAACAGCGCCATCTGGTGGAACAGAAATCTATAACAGAGAGTAATTAGACAAATTGTCTTACTTTTGATTCTTCAATTAATTATTTTTATTAAAAATAATTCATTTTAATTTTTAAATATTGGTACTGTTCTCCACTCGACATTTTTATGTGCTAAAACCGCATGGCACGCTTTGTTCTTCTTAGTATAGGAATAAAACGATTTAGGGATTAACTACCGATATTGTCTTGCTTTTTGTCAAATAATTAAAAATAACTTATTTTGATTTTGAACTTGGCGTACTGTGCTCCCCTCGAATATCTTGTGTATTAAAAAAGTATGACGCATTTTATTCTTCTTAGTACATGGGAAAAAAAACTGAGCAGAGATTTTGAGAGTCTTATTTTCCATCGACTATGTCCAAAATTTCATGCAGCTGTTGCATGCATGCTGTTGCTGACAATACGGAGGGCAAATTTCATTCATCTAGCGTTTCCATGTATCACAGCGTTTTCCGATTAACATAATCACAAATATGTAAACCAAAAGACAGTCGACTTTTTGATGGGTCGGGTCCAAAATTTGATTACAATCGTAATGATAAAAATGCATGCTGAATTTCATCCATCTAGACATTTGCATTTCTGAATTATCGACTTTATATGGACACTGAGGGAGATTGTAGATGATTTCATTCGAAGTATGGTGTAAATAATAATTGTGGCATAAAGGGAAAGAGGGGAGATATTCCAAATTTATTCCATCAACCGGCTATATTTTTGAATTATGCTCTTGGATCAATAGAGATGCAAACATATTTTCAAAATGATTCTTTTTTCAGATTTGAGTTTAGTTATATTAACGTCCCGTTTGAAGCAACACTAGGGCTATTTTGGGACGGACCTCGTCATTTTGAACCGCGGTCAGATGACTAGGACGACACCTGAGCTGGCACCCCCCTCTCCACACCAGCGGGAGGACGTTTGGTCAGGACGGATTTAGCGTGCTACAGATCACCTTACACGACGGTTCTTCGGTGGAATCGGGTCTCGAATCTGAAACCCTCCGGTTCCGAAGCTGAGACCTTACCACCAGGCCACCGCGGCCCTTTTCACATTTGAAAAGGTCTGAAATGGGAAAAAATTTTCAAATTTGAAGATCAGAATTGTTTTTAGGATTATTTTCGTAAGATTGAAATATATTCCTTTTGTATATATATCGCATGTAAGAAAGCAGAAAAGTTAGTTTGTGTTAGCTAAAAGTTAGTTGATTATATAATTAGTAAATATTTTTCATATTTACTATGTATAGGAGTTTATAACCTTAATATAAGAAAATCCAGTTGAATTAGCTAGAATAACTAATTATAAAACCAATAAGGACATTTTCCTAAGAAAAATTCTGCGTCCTTTTTGCAGAGTCTCTGTTTTGAGAATTTTCTGGAAAATCGTCGAAAATCCTCTCCAAAAATACAGAAATCGGCGCTAAATAGATTCAAGGATATGAATGCCACAGCATTCATTTTTATTACAATTTAAAACGATATGAATGCTATAGTATTTAAGTCACTTTATCAAATACGTGTCTTCTTAATTTTATGAAATCACTGCCCACTTTAAAATAACGATATCGAATTTTATCTCGATATGTATTTTATATCAAACAATATCAAAATAACCTATCGAAATTGTATTTAAAAAATGAATGAAATATTGTTAAAAGTTAAATCTAGTATTCACGGGTTGGGGGATATGTTATTGCTTAATAGAATTTCAAAAATTTAAAATTTTTAACTATTATAAGCTATTTTTTTAAAGTTTTCATAAACTATCTGAATTCCATACGCTATTATCTTCAAATGACGTTTTTATTTCCTTTGTTTTATTATCATTTTAAAACATGTTCAATGCTACAATAACAATTTTAAGGGAATTCAGTAAATTAAATCATTTTTGAATTAAGGCCTTTTGGGCTAAATAATAAAAAGTTATACTATTTTGTAGCTAAAACGCTTCAATTCAGTTTTTCTGATTCACAGACATATTAAGTTTTGAATAAAATTCGCTTTAAAATCACACACAAGCATTTGAATTCACAGTAAAATAAAACTCCGTTAGAAGAGAGAAATATGTAATGAAAAATTGAGAAAGATAGCTTGAAAGACAGCAGAATAAGCAAAAAGTTGCCACGCATTTTTGTTGCTGTGTAGAAGTTTGTAAAATGATAAATAACTCAAGAATCGTACAAAAGAATTCTCACGTAACCTCAAATAGGAAGCAGTAATTGAATTTAGCTAAAAATAAACTAATCAGTATTTCCTAAAGGAAGTTTTAACTCCCAATTAGTTACTTGGTCGGACGTCATCGATGGGGTTGTATAACATATGCGTTCAGTCGCATTTGAGCTCATCATTAACAAACATCAGTTATAGCTCAGCTTGTAGGTCTATTGGGATTTAATTATCCTTCGCATTGCCAAATTTTTATTCATTCGCAGGAAAATTTGGCGAAAATTGATTAAAGCTATAGAGAATACATATTTCTCGTTTTGATAAGAGTGAGATCGGTAGTTGAAGGTTCTTTTTAGAGAGATAATTACCTTTTGTCCCGCAATAAGACTAATAGTTATCTTTCAAAAATTCGAAAAGATTTTTACATTTTTATTTCTTTATTTGTTTGCGTTCACTAGACTATAAGGAGAGCATTATTAATTTCCTGATAGGGAAAAAACATAGGGATTTTTTCAGAAAAATAGAGATTTTTCAATCCACTAGAGTTTTGTATGAGATTCCCACGTTTTGTTGTTGAAATTTAAATAATACATACATCTGATACAAATTAAAAAATATGGGGGCCATTGATTTCAAACATGGATAATTAAAAGGAATGTAGTAATTTCGTATATGATGTTATTTATAAAAAAGGTGTGATTCTGGTGTGAAAAATAATTACTTACAATTTCACACAGTCACAATCAAAAGGTAACTTATAAACGCATATTTTTCTTGCAGGTATTCAGATTTATATTTGCGACATAAGGCGTTAATATTATTCTTCATCTTTTTTTTATAATTTTTATCAATTAAATAAATTAGCAATCTTGTCTTTTTATGATTATTTCATTTAGTTTCAACATACTCATTCTACCATTCTGTGTACGCTACAATTTTCTGCAAAAACTTGTGGACACTTTTAGACGAAAAATATTTAGAATTTTATTTTGATGCAATGGTTTAAATTAAACTAAAATTTTAAATAATAATTTTATTCAGAAGTTTTTATAATTCAGTTCTTGCTTGAATATTTTTAAAGTTCTAAATTGTTATTGTATTAAGAAAAATACTTTTAATGAATACTTTAAGAATAAATTTTTAATGTAACTTCAGCAGCAGAAAAGATATATGAATACAGAACTTGATGAAGAAATAAAATTGGTTCTAACTTAATTCCAACAACAGAAAGCAAGGCTATAAATTGGGTTTAAAATGGAACTCTAAAAAATTGTTAAAGAGAAAATTCAAAATTGTGATGTAAATTGAATGGGAATTTATTTTTCAAATAAGTATACATTAAAGTGCAATATAATACTAATGTATATATTAAGTGTAAACGAAAGGAAGGGAAAATTGATGACATATAAACGTTTTATAACTTTTTAATTTTGCAAAAAATAAAAAATCAAACAAAAAATAAATAATTCGGGGTATGTATTTTACATAAAATACTTTATTTAAAAAGCAATTTATTTTAATTACATGAGTAAATGCTCAATCATCTATTTGCCAATTTTTTAAGCAGTAATTTTAACTAAAAAAAAAGTTGAGCTAGGTTTTGAAATGATTAAAGTCTGATAATTGAAACTAAATTGAAAGATAAAATCGTTTGCAGTCAATTTTTTTAATTATTATGTTGTGGATGAATTATAAAAATAATCTGTTTTTATGCTATCTTCCTCTTTACGTTTAAGTGATTGTATATTGTTATCGTTATTTTCCTGTGTGTTATTTTCGTTTTTCTTCTAGTTGAAATGACGTTTTCTTCTTTTAATCTCCTCTTCAAAATGTAGGAATTTGAAATTGTATATTGAGCAAATGTGATTTTAGCTGCTATTTTGAATGTCAGATGGTTGCTTGTTTGCATTGTGAATGGAACTAAAGGTACAGAAAATTCTTTATGTTAAAGCAGATATAACACATGTGCTTAAAATACACAAAGTCACTTCAATTATAACAACGATGCCATTCGAATTCCTACCTCCAACATTATAATGGGCTTATATTTTCGAACACTTCTACAATTTTTTTTCCTTTTCATAGTTTATTCTTTTCCTTTAAAGAACAAGGTCCTTCTAAAGCTGAATATTGTCTAGCTTCATTCGCTACCCAACTTCATAAAAGGAATTTAAAATAAAACAGATAAACAAAATTGCATAGTAAATCATATGGTTTGGAATCTCTCCATGTGTTATTGGATTTAAAATTCAAAATTTCTGCTAAAAATGAATTGGATCAATGCCAGATTCTTTCCTTCAATTTATTTTAAATTAGCTTTATCATTAGCTGGCATTCTATCAACATTTAATGTCTTTAACGTCCTCATTTTGTACCTTTTTGCTTAAGCTTGTACCAATCCCAGTTTATGAGGATTGATAGTTTTATACCCGCTTTCTGACCCTCTAGTTTCAAAACTGAAATAACTGCTTTCTTTCAAACCAGCGTACATGTTTCGGAAGCATCCATAACAAACAGAAATACTGATACTTTTGGACTCGATTAAGATTTTATTCACTGTCAGTTATTACTTGGAGAACTATGCTCATACTGCATTTGTTCTATGAATGTTCTCCATGCACCCTCAGAATATCCGAAATTTAATTCCATTTTTCAACACTATTTTAGTTCTATTGTCTGCGTTACTAGGAAAAATTCCACATATTCGTCTTGTTGCATTTTTAAATCAAATAGCATTTGTTTTTATTCTCTTATATAAGAAATGTTCAGTTTTAACTGAAAATTTTCATATTTAGTTTTATACAGTTGTAAGATTATACTTTTATTTTGATGCTATTTTTATAGTTTAGCATGGCGCATAGTAACCCTACGAAAAGAAAAGAAGAAAGAAAATCTGTAAATTTTTTCCTGCCACTTATCGTCTGCGCATATCTCAAAATTTTCAAGGTGACTCACATATTAAGTATATAAATCTAACAGGAAAAATATTCTAAATGACGTAAGGAATACTATTTTATGCAGTTTGAGTCAATAAATATTCTGATGCATTCCGAATTTTATATTTTTAAACTGCCCTTCGGTCTTATGACTCATATTGCGCAGTGTACAAAGCATCCTGTCCGTTCACTTATACCCATTCATGCTCATAGTACATTCCGAAGGATTTTGGCTATTCCGTCAGAATAATGCAACAACCGAAACGTTGAGAATTTCTTCCGAGTAGCTCCAGGGACAATCATCTGACTTAAGATAAATCCACTGATCAACGAAATACCCAGATATAAATATTGTTAAACATATCTATAATGTCATACGATATACTTTTCAGAAGAGATCTCCACCATGTCGTTTTTCTATAGATTTATGGACTGCTCTGCAGAATTCATGATGTGAATTTCCTCCAGCATACCTTCAGACATCAGTCAACTCCATGCCACCTGGTGTTGCTACATTTCTGAGTACTCATGGGAGCTATACAGTATGATAAGTGGATGTACCAATTTTTTTGGTTCTTCAATGTATTATTTATATCATTTTAATAGTCTTGAAAACAAAATTAAGGACTGAATTTTATGATGCAATTCAATAAAAATCAAAAATTTTTATGGAAGAATTTTTTGAGATATTGCATAAATTATAAGAAATATTATTTAGCTCGCATAAAACTTCTACAGGGAAAAATTCAGTTTTCTGTACTGAGGTTTTTAAAAAACATATTTGGTTCCAGTAAAAAAAGTTTTTGCATTTATTAAAATGTAATCATTGACGCTTTGTTTTAAAGTTCAAATTTTACCGGAACTGGCAGAAAATTAAATAGAGACTTATAATACAATAAACAGAACGTTTTAAGGCTTTTATAATAGCATATTATACGATTATCAGATTTTCAAACTTAAAAATATTTTGCAGACGAAGTTATTAAGAAGCCAATTTACATAAAACGTTTGACTGAAAATTTTAGTGAACATTAATCCCAATGAACAACTGATCGATAAACGTGGCAATTATAATTAAAGTTACTATATATTTTTGTAAAATAGGCTCTAAATAAATTTTGAAAATTAATTAAAAATAGTAAAACATTATAAATATCATAATAAATATCATTGACCAGAATTTCTTTTTAATTTTAAGGTGGCGTAAAAATAATGTTTTGCTATAATATTTTCTGAAGTTGCAGAATAATTAGAATGTAAGTGTATTTTCGAAAGTTTACAATAGCTTCAAAATTCCGCTTAATTTTTATTAATTAAAATTTTACGAAAGTCACTCTTAAGTGCACATTTTTACCGTCAAAAGTATATATGTGGCAAGTTTAGAAGCATAGCACTAAACGGCGTCAGCAGTAAAGAGTCAACATGCACAAAGACACACGCACATTCATCTTTGTGATAAGTAAAGATCATTAGCTATGATCGAAGTTCAAAACAGTTTGTTCAGCCTTTTTGGAGATATGTGGAAAAATATGTAAATCCGAAAATCTCCGGGAAACTTTTGGTCACATATTGTATTTAAATATGACGACCAAGAATCAAAACAGAATGAAATATGAGCAAATAAAATTGAACAGGTTGTCATACTAAAAATAAAATGGCATTCTAGATTTCAGATTTAAGCGAACTGAAGCTATTTGAATGAATTTTATCAGCATATTCATATTGAAAATGTATGTATTTTCTGAAAATTAATCAACATTTTTTATCAAAATTATTTATATGAATACTGTTTGTTTTTTTTTAACTTTTCGTCAATATGCTTATTTTGCAGAAAAATTGAATTTAATACCACATGTCTGAATAACTTCAGTGTAAAAAGGCATTTATTAACATATTTCAAGAATTAACTTAAGGAATAAGCAATCAAGGTAAAAAAAAATCATTTTCAATTTAAAGATTTTTTTTTCTATTTTAATGTTAGATGAATTGTTCTTGATATAAATATAACGAATGCATATCCTAAATGCTTCATAAAATGTTGCTTTTATTCTGTATGCTTCATAAAATGTTGCCTTTATTCTGTAATCTTCATAAAATGTTGCCATTATTCTAAATGCTTCCTAAAATATTATCATTATTCTAAATGCTTCATAAAATGTTGCCATCATTCTAGAAGCTTCATAAAATTTTTAAGTTTAAAGCAATTATTGCAATCATCGCAACTACATTAATTTTAATACTGAACTAAAAAAACTGGCAACATAATCAGCGATATTTTTGATAAATCAAAAATATATAATATTTTTTAAATTTAAGGAATTTTCTAGTTCAATCTTTGTTATTTAGCAAATTCTATCTTAATTATTTTTCCTAAAACTATTAAAATGACAATAAATGTTTTAAAATAATTAAAAGGCGTATACACATTCAAAATTTCTGGGCCAATCTGTAGCGATTTGAAAGAAAAAACTTAAAATCATTTGAGGTATATGACAGCTCTTAGTTTATATAGTTTTAATCCCGCGAAATTTAAATGAGACCTTAAGTGATGTTGACTATTATTTCGAAAGAATCACGCTCATTTTATCATTTTGAATAAATTTAAATGAATCATATTTTTTATCAATAGGATTTTAATTTAACAGATAGCTTATGTATTTTTCAGTAAATAAAAGTGTAAAAATTGATAATCAGGTAAAAGATTTCAAAGCAATTTGGTACTGATAGACGACAAATTAGAACTTTGAAGCTATAAAAGGATATAAACAGAAACAAAAAAAATCAATGGCCGTCTGAATTATATTTAATTATAAATCTTAAAAAGCATGTGGAGTAATTGTAAGAACTAGCCATCTTTAGCGACCAGTTTGTTCTTTTAGATTATTGACTTTTTAGACTGCTAAAATATTTATGAAATCCATTCTTTTAAAGAAAACATTTCACCTTATTGTTTGAAACGACTGAAAAACATGAATTCGATTGAATCAGCTTACTTCAAATTAAAAAGTGTATACTTTACGAAATAAAAGCGGAAATGTAAATCCTACTACTGAGTTGATGATTGTAAAAACAAGCGATTGAATGTTTTGATGAAAGAGCTTGAATTCCAACATAACATTTAAAAACATTTTTACATATAATATATTATTAAAATTAAAGGGGAAATTCTACGAAATTGAAATTAATGTCTTTAAAAAGATAATTTCTGATTCTTAGATAAATACAAAGTTTATTTTCGTAAGGTAATTGTTTAAAAGAAATTAACATCATTTTCCTTAGCCAAGTCATAACTATTTTTCATCTGGCGACAGTTGAATCTATTTTTGCGCTCGATTGAATTTTCTGTTTAAAGCCTATTTCTTGATTTCTTTTTATCTTCTTTTCTCCGACTGAATAGATTTTTTTTTCCGTGGCACGGCAATCCATCGCCTGAAAATATTTAATAATATTTTGCTGCTCCATTAATAAGCTACTCAGAGTACTGAATTCAACGTAGATGTGAAAATGCCCAATGATATCGTCTGAAATTCCATGATGGTTTGTTTACATTTGATGCTAAGCAATACCAGCGATTTCTGTAGATGTAATAACCATCCATATTGTTACGTTAGCCATTGATATGTCACTTTCTGCGATGACAAACTGAAACAGTCTTTCTCGCTCGCATTTAATTAATTTAACAACTCATGCAAATTTCTTCTTAAAGTGTCTCTTAGTAGGTATAAAACGCATACTCCAAGACAATTCTATTAAAAAAAATTTGAGAACAAGTGTAAGAATTAAACAATATTGATAGTTTCAGTATTATTTCCATTCAGTTTAAAATGCTTTCTTTCTTTTTCTCGACAAAGATAAAGTTTACGGTGTGGTTACCATTCTAACGATTGAGCGCATACAGCACTAGTTAATGACTTAACTCAAATGCGACTAAGAACATCTAGCGCAATCCCATTATGGAGTATTTAAAAAGCCTTCGATATGAAAAAAATGGCGAAATCGGTACTTTAATTGAGAGTGTCATTTTTCTCCACAGAGAATGTGTAGAGAAATTCATATGATTTGTACTCCTCTGTATATTCTGTATGAGAAGAAGATCTTAAAAGTTTTCTCAAAAATGAGAGCTAGAGAGGGGGAAGGCGACGATTGATAACATAACTGAAGGGAAAGCTTTTGTATGATTCAAAAATTGGTGAAATCGGATCTACGATTGGAGCTGGGAGATTGGTACTTTATTAATATTGCCGCATTGAAGTAAGACAGTCGAATCTCCATGGCCGAATGGTCATGGCACTGGTCTCATGATCAAGAGACCTGGATTCGAATCCCGCTAGAGACGATGCGATAAACAGTATATGTAAATTCTTAATTCCTCGATTTTATGTTCTTCTTTATTTCATGTTCCAGAAGATACTGGACATTTCTTTAGTTTACTAGACAAGTGTTCTGGACTTTTCTTACTGTCTCCAGAAGAATATTCTTGAATTTTCTCTGCTAGTATAAAAGCAGAAAATTTGTCAGTTACTGTATTCTCAGTTCAGAGTTCAGTTAATAAATTCGTTTATCTCTACCTCTTGTGTGTGCCATTCACTTCTATACTATAGCATCTACGTGACATTATTATTATTTTAATATATAGATTTATCATTGGTCTACGAAACATATTTAGATATCATTATAAATTTGGTTAAACAGGATGAAAGACGGTTAAATAAATATACATAAAAATAATTTCATATCTCCAAAATCACGATTGATCAAAAATCTTTAATAACAGAAAGGGATATATTACCATAAACTAAGTAAGATTTCTTCCAAATATATTTACTTTTTCTTCATGATGAAATATTCTATAAATTTAAGAGCAAGAAAATATGCGGCCTTTTGATTGGTATTAATAGAAATTTCATTTATCTTGTCTATAGAAAATGAATTGCATTAGAAAATTATTTGCATAAGGCATTATTTTAGATGAAATTAGTACAGCTAAAAATATTCAATGCAAGAGATAAAATACATTTTTAAATCTATTTTCTTCTATAAAGATTTCTTATTAAGAATTTTCAAAAATATTATTTCTATCGGGTTTTAATGAAAAATGTTTTATCATTTGTTTGCCTTTTACTTTTTATTTTATTATAGAGCCTCTTTTCTGGTAGACATATTTTCTTTAACAATTTTTTGTCTACCAGATATCTTCAAAAATAAATAAATATTTTAAATATTGATACAAATAAATATTTTATCTTTTTCAGATAATATTTTCATTTATTCTTTCAGAAAATTTGTTTATTAGATATGATTCAGTCGACAACTCATTTATTTTTATCTTTTATTTTGTTCAAAACTAACTGATGATTAAAAACTGTACTTTTTACTTGGAACAAGGGCGATTCTTTTATTTCTGAAATATATTATGATAAGAAATACGTATCACCATATCAGCTGGGGGAAAAAACCTTTATAGTTTTTTATGTATAATTATTTTAGTATTCTCTCTTGATAATTTGCATTTCGCAGACCATCTTGAAAACTTTATGTGCATGCATCTCCCTGTAAAAAAGATAAATCCAATACGCAGAAAATCCGTTGGACTTTTATCATTTATACCAATTGAAATAAATTCATCTGCATATCACAGCAGGAACCGGATGAAATCGTGCAGATTAAGTTTAGTGAGTTTGATATTGGTCACTATTCAACGCAATCATCATTACACATATAATGATGATTGCGTCGTTAAAAAGATAATAAAGATTGCAAAGGGATGAAAGTCAATATCATGCCATAGAAAGATAAAGTTGTAAATGATTTAAAAATGATATGATATTTATTGAAGGGAAACACATGTTCCGAGTGCAATGTGACTTTATTAAAATATCGCAGTTTCAACTTTGTCGCAGTTACATAATGCTGAGATATCTGTTCCATTAACAAAAAATATACTTAATTATAGTAATTAACAAAAAAGAAAACCGAAAAGAAAAAACAGTCTGACTTTATAACGAAAAATTCGTAAAATCTTTATAAAATACCATACTCTTATTTTTAGATACTTGAACTAATATTAAAAATTTAACTTTATTTGAAAAATTATGGAATATTTCAATAATGCAAAATTATACGAAATGTTCTCTTTATTTTTACAAATCCTGTTAAAAATCTGAGTGAACTAAATCAACTTTATGCATTCATTAACTGAAAAAATTGGAAATTCTCCTCTCTACTTGTGACTACAAACAATACATTTCAAACTAATACAAAATTAAACGAGTTAATTCAAATTAAAACGCCATTTCAGATTCTACTTTTGTTTGCACTAAGCACTAAAGAATATGAATTTTTCACACTTTGTATAGCTGGGAACAGATATCTGCGTTTTTTTTTTTTTTTTTTTTAATTTATGTCTGATTTTCATTACCCATTTTAATCGAATAGGGTTGAATCCGACAATAATCTGATCCATTACAAATCCGCTTTGACAACCAACCAGTCAGTCGAAACAAAATGCTTTTGCAATTCAAGGAGGATCAGTTCTTTTAAATAAAATTTTCACTCATAAAATTTGACCCAAAAGCACTGTAAATCCTGTATTATTATGTCCGCAAAATTTCTAAAATTTAAAAAAGATGCATTTAACAAAAATTCCTTTTCTTGTTCGAAATTTATAAATGTTGATTTTTGATCAAATAATTTTAAAATTTTCCGATAAAACTTCTTAATCTATGATTCACAAAAGGGATATAAAACTACCATGGAAAATATAAAATTATTTATTTCTTCACAATTATTTAACTGTCGTCATTTCTTTTTTGTCGTTACTCTCGTTTTTCTTTTTCATGTTCGTAAAAATGGAACTCGTATTTTTTCCTTTTCCAACCTTTTTTTACTCTGATACAGTTTTGAATAGTCTTTATATCATTGAGTAACTCTATTGTCATACTCACACACCTCTTTCCCGACCATCTCTTCGTGTAAAAGAGATTTTATTTAAAATGTAACAGACTTTGGTTAAGTCAAATGATTCTAATTTTTGTAATATCATTAGTAAGGTTTATTTTTGATTTCAAAATGAATTTCATTTTTACTTTTTCGTGTTCGAAATATACAAAGAAAATGTTTTGTAACTGTCAAAAAATTCGGACTCGAGATTTTAACGAATCTCGACAGTTCAGGCTTCCTGAGTCCAAGAATGTCTTTACGGCATTATGTTTATCTGTCTGTGAACACGAAAAATCAAAAATGCTTTGAGCAAGATAGGTGAAACTTGATACTTGTCCTTTATACAAATTTGTAATTTTTTTAAAAAAATTATTAAGCAGTACTGATTAACTAATTTTTAAGGAGTTCCTTGGTTGGCAGTCCGAAAACAAATAAATACAACGGCTACAAAACGTGGATAGGTAGGAAGATAAAATTTGATATACAAATTTATCTCCTAGAGAGCATTTCCATGCCAAATTTTAAATAAAATCTGTTCAAGGGATGGATGTTTTATCGATCTGTATTTCTGCTTGCATGCAAATGAGATCAGTCATAATCACTTAAATGAATGAAATTTGGTTTGTGATCTCGATACTAAAATTGTTGTTTTATACCAAATTTTGGTTTCATTCTGAAAGACGAAGAAGCGTCCAAATTGCATACACTGCATAAGAGAGTACGCCGCGATTTGTAGAACATGCAACAAAGATCAGAGGAGGCAATTTCACTTTCCTTCCGGGGAAAACGCATCAATTGGATAAGATTAACCTTCCATTCCCCTATCTCATTCAAAGGAGTGTATTTCTAACTGCATAACATTATGTCATCCTGCGGCCTGATCCATCTGAGTATTATATCTGTGCCTATAATACTGAGGTTATCTAACTAGTTGGATGGGAACAAAGTTGGAAGAAAAACCCGACCAACATCCTACGATTTCCCTAGAGAAAACAGCATTGAATCTTTTCCCTGAACTACTACATTTAACCTTTTAACAAAATGATTTTCTTTTTAAAAAACTCAAAGCAAATGTTTAACATAGATTGAATTTAAAGAAAAATATTGATGATTTGAAATACAGCCTCTTTACATTCTTTGCAGTTATCAGCCATGTGTAAATTAATTAAAGTAAAAGTAAAGTGTGTAAAGAAAATAATTATTCCTAACTACCGAGTGATTCAAAGGCGCATCATTATACTTTAAGGGTCGGTCAGCCATACCAAATCAAACACTGGGTCATGTGCTCTTGGAAATGTTGTTTGGTCTAAAGTGAAATAAAATGTATCAGCCATAATCATAACATTCAAAGATGCAACAATTGTAGGATGAAGTTGTGAAAAATTATGAGATGATAGCCATGCATTTAGAACATAGCGAAGTTCATGGAGATAGATAAAAAGTGCTGCATTTGCATCATTAAAGTTTTCCAAAATTACCCTTGTACCAACCACACTGAGCATTCTACCAAGAACATTTGCCCATTTTCATCAAACACTATATGGAACCGAATTTTTCATAATTAGCACTATTTAGTTGTAGTTTTAGAAATAGTATGCCCAATAGTATACAAAAACTGTAATTTTTTTTTAAAAATCTGGCTGCCGATATTGATTCGAACTGAAACTGGAAAAATATAGTACTGATTCTTCCATCACACTACACATACCTGGAGCTACACATACACATACGAGGAGCTACATATACCACTCAAGATTTAAATTCTGATTTTGATAGTCTGATTTCGATTTATTTCTAAAAACGCTATGTATTGGCTAGAAGCAAGTTTTGCGCATGTTCGAGATCTTGATATCTAAAAATTACAAGAATTGTATAGATAATTTCTAATAAATCACATTTTTCTGAAGTAAAAT
This sequence comes from Argiope bruennichi, assembly GCF_947563725.1. NCBI lineage: Eukaryota > Metazoa > Arthropoda > Arachnida > Araneae > Araneidae > Argiope > Argiope bruennichi. Next base: position 115,731,637 of record NC_079160.1, read on the forward strand.
GAATGGAATATATCTTTGAAATTTTTGAAATAGTATGAACAACAATATACAAAATCCATAAAACAATAAAGAGAAATCTGGCTGCCCATATAAAGAGTCGAACTGAAGACCTACCAAATAGGAAAATATCATTCATAGGAACATCTGATCATTGCTTCATGCTATACATCCTTCAAGAGGCAGGAGAAACCTACTTCTAATTTGATAAAAAGATTTCTTTTGATGTTTGTTCCGATATCTACTGGACCGAAGATGAAATCAACTGTTGTAGACTGCCCACAACGTAATCCTCGTAATGCCAATTATATTTCTTAAAAATTATAACTTCCCAAATTGTCGACTGAATTATTTTTGTTGTTTTGCATTTTGTAGTCCTATGAAAGAACTGTGATTCAAAAATTTAGCAATACGATGCTAAATGCATAACAAATTATTAGATACCCTGTAAATAATAATTAGGTAAAGTACCAGAATATTATGCACAAATGATAATTTTTTTTCAGTCGCTGAATTTTTAACATATATATCAAAAGTTTAAGAAAGGAAATTGAAAATTCATTCCCACTAAAATTCTAATCTTGGCAAAGTATGTAAATAATAAGTACGAAATGGCTTTGTAACACAAAACTGAGCTATCATGAAAAGGCCACCTTAAAGTATTTACCAATAAGTGAAGGTAAATTAGATAAAAAAAATACAATCAGATATAAAACATCTAGAGTCGAGAGTTTAAGCACTTTTAATCAAATAAACATATTCAACATTAGCTTAACAAAAGAAAAAAATAAACAGCTCATTATCAATTGGTAGATAAAAGGTGCCACATTTCCAACAACCACTGGATTGGCATAACCAACCATTGCAGCAAATTCTTCTTATTCTGATAATGATTTACGTCAGTTGGAGAACAGGCATCAATGAAAATCAAAGTTCTGGGTTGCAGTTCGAAAAGCCAAACAAATACAGTGGACCGATTTACACCATGGAGTACTAGAAAGGAGGTTATTTTTAGAATCGTTGCGGTTATAAATAGTGAAAGAAGAAGAAAAAATGAAAGGGTAAGTCGGTTATCTTGTAACTGATTGAAAGCTTCAATCGGAGAGAGGTTTTTATGATGAGGTTGCGTTTTCGGGACACACCTCCGAGTGGTTACTACGCAGTTCAGAAAGAGGTGGAGAGGAGAGGTGGAGTCTCATTTGTGACTTTAGCCTTGTTTTCCTGTTCAGCTTTCGGACCCTGATTTGAACTCTTCAGATCGATAAATAAATTCCGTAAAAGGAAGCATGTTAATTATTTAAAACGAATGGCAGCAGATTTCGCAACTTTTTTTTTATCCTAAGGGTATCTTAATACATCAGCTGATGACTCGGATGATATTTTTCAATTTTTCTAGTTAATAATTATTGTATAAGTTTTCAATTTTTTCGATTCATTTTAAATATTATGATCGGTTAAAACTTAAATTAGGTAAACATAACGAAGAATGCATTCAAGCATCCCTATTAACTCTTTGTGTGAATTTTTTTTTGGGGGGGGGGCTGAAATAAATCAGGGTGATATAATTCATCCTCCAAATTAAAGAAAAAATTTTTAAATATCCTGGTATAAATATATAACATTAAATAATTAAAAAATAGTGTGATGGAAATGCTCATCATCATGCAAATTTACATGTTAAGTTCAATACAAAATAAATAAAAAAATAATATATCTTTGTATCATTTTATTCCAGATGATAGTTAGAAAAACAATTATTATTCTTATTTCGACACAAATTACTGCATGAGATTGTAGAATACCCTTTACATTTAGGGTACATGCATCGGAGTGACCCACCTACTTTTGGCCAATCTTCAATGTCCGCCTCTTCTAAATTTCTCTACAAAAATAGCATAAATTAAAAAACATTTTCGTCATACATTAAAAGTGAGACAACTGCATAGTGATGTAGCTGTCACATGGTTTTGGGAAGATAATTTGGGCTATTCTATATAAAATGCAAAAAAAAAAAAAAAAAAAAAAAAAAAAAAACAGAAGCACAAAAAAAAAAACCACTTTTTTAAACTCATTATCGTTTTTGTCAGAAAAAAATCTCAGATTAATTATAAAAAAATATTCAAGAAATCGCACGTTTTTTCCAACCGCAATAAACAGCGAAATAACAAATTCAAACTCGCTATAATGATTGTGACATTTGATTTTTTTGACAGCTACGTTCCTTATTATAAAATAATCGTGAAAAGAAGTTGCCAGTAACAACCAATTTACAGCACACCTGTTTTGAGTACAATATTTTGTTCATTAAATGTTAGGATGGAAATTTCCATCATCATGCAAAGATACATCAGGGGTAGTGGTCTCCTAAAAACTTTCTCGCTCACTAATAAAGATAAATTTATGTTTTAAATGCGTTATTTTTTTTATTTATTTATTTATTTTGAAACTCATTGAAACCAAAATTTATTACAAAATTTTTTGTAATAAATTATTTAATTTATTACAAAATTTTTTGTAATAAATTATTTAATTTATTACAAAACTATAATTGCAGTGACAAATTACATACCAAATTTGACATGTTTAAATTACTGCTTATTTAAATTATCGCATTTACATGTTTCTAAAAGCACAGACAGACAAATTTTTTACCGTTCTTTGGAAAAGTTGATAGGTGTCTGCAATATATATGTTAAATATGTGCACTCAACTCTCTTCTCGTTTCGTGGTTACCGTATTAATTTATATTCGAACAGTTAGACAGACAGACATCCACTGAAATGATTTTGCTCGAAATCTGATTGAAGTCTACAAATTTGGTGTAGAGACCAAATACCATATTTCATCCATCTATTTCAAAGACTTTTTTGAGTTGTATTTTGTCACAGACAAATAAATAGTCAGACAGATATAAGACAAAAATATATTTTTTAGATTTTATGAAGGTCCGAAAATTGGAGATTTTTCAAAGTTCGAATCTTTTGTCGATTACAATCCTTTCTCTATACTCCGTAAAACAAGAAAGTAAAAAGGGTCAAGAGCATTTTTACGATGCTCTCCCGATGCTGTGTGATATTCAGAACAACATCGTGGAGATATCTTACAGTATTTTGTGCCAATAGGAATTATAACCAATATAAAATAATATTTCAAAATCGATAGTCTTTTTTTTATTTTCTTCTGAAAAACGTGCATAAAGAAAACCATTTGAAATTCTAAATCAATACTTTTAAAGCAGGTTGGTTGGTTGGTTGTTAGTGTTTTATGGCGCAAGAACCATACTTGATTATACTGCGCCAAGCAAATGGTGAAATAATAGACCAATCTATAAAAAAACACATGATGAATTATAAAAGCAAAAGTTATCAACATATAAATTCCAAAAAAAAAAAGAGTTCTAGTACGTACAACGTTAATAAATTTAAATGAAACAGTGGTATAAAAACCCATTACATTGAAGCAATGTAAAATCAGGCGTTAATGAAAGTTAAAAGTATTAAATACATGTGTAAAAGCTAATGTATTTTAGAAATTTAAAGATGTTTGGGTGGAATTCTAAATCAATACTTTTAAAGCAGGATTTTTATTATTTCAACAAGTTCGATAAAAGGGAAAATAACAGCATGTCAGTAAAATATCTTTAGGTGTTTGGAGGAATGGTGCGGCTCAAACGATTGAATGAATGAAACCAAAATACATATACACACTGCCGAAGACATGAATTGATGAATAGAGAGAAAAAATATGTCAAGAATTGCCAATGCACGAAGAGAATGTTAACTTATAGAAAATGGACATGTGTAAGAGAGCCTAGTGTTAATTAATAAAATATTATTTTTCTCGAATTTAAAACTCTATGTCCTTCGTTTCTGTCAGTGCATTTTTTATCATTAGAGTATTAACGAAACTTTGTATAATTCTTTATTCTCGTGTTCATTGTAATGGTTGGCCAACGTTCTTTACGAATCGATGGCTTTTGTTACTTTTTTTGTGTGCAATTTGACCAAAGTAAGTTTTTCTTACCGAATTCATCTAACCCCCTTGGGGGCACCTCGAAATGAGGATGGAATGCTTCTGGCATGGTGGTTGGATCTCGCCACCCTAGTGGGGGATCTGGCTCCTCCCATCAATGACGGGACGTACTTCCTTCGGGAAGAGTTGTACCGTGGCCGGTGATGGCCCTTAGGACTCAACCATAGTTACGCCATTGTTGCTGCTGCGGCGGTCCGGTCATTCAGTCTTCGTTATCCGTGTGCCTTCGGGCGTGTCAGAGAGTCAGTAATATGACCGAATTGATCTCTCTGTGCCTTGAAGAATCCATATGCAAATTTTGATTTCATTCTATTCGATAAAAAGTAATTTTATGATCAATTTGTACTTATAAGCAATTCAATTGTCCTTTTTTTGAGATTTTGATAATTGTTTTAAAAAATAATGCATTTGTCGATTTAAGTCATATACTATATTTTCTATTTTGTATAACATTGCTGCAAAATTAAAAAGAAATCTCTCGAGTAAACTAAATAACAAAATAAGTAAGCGAGTAAAATAAACAGTATTTTCAAAATTTGGGATAATTTTTGTTTTACTTCTAACTTCAGGTACTTTACGGTCCGAGGTTTATTAATTTTCCCTAAACAAAAGTATACAGAAACTATTGTAATCTTTAAGAAAATTCGAAATCTATACTTTTACGAACCTTTATGTTTTAAGACCTTCCTGTGCTGAAAATTCATATTTGGTAGTCAGTCTGTCTGCCCACCCATCTGTCTGTGAACAAATAACATAAAAAGACTTTGATACAGACGAATAAAATTCGGTATATGAATTCTGAAGAATCAGATTTCAAATTTGCAAAGAATCAGAAGAAGGCTGTCTGTTTGGTTATTCAAAAACAAGTAAACTCAATAACTGCTAAAGTAAATAGTTTCATATTTTTGGTATATATGTTTAATTGATAAGAATTGTTGTCTGTTGATCAGTACTTCCATATATGACAATGCACTAACTTAATGAAATTTGGTGCATGATCTTTTGACTACAGCTATAGTTCGGGTTAAATTTCGATTTCATTCGATATTAAAAAGCCGTCCAAAATGTATTTTTGCACGATAAATTCAGAAAAGAAATTAGATTCTATCCGAAGATCTCTATTTCGTAACTATTGTTCACCAGTGTCAGGCAAAGCATTGGTGATCTTACCCATGGTCGACAATTTTGGCATTGAAGAATATGAGTGAAAGTCTCGGAGAGACTACATCCTCTGATTTCATAACTTTCCAATTCATACTTTTCCTATCAGATAAACCCCCAGGGGGCACCTCGAAATGAGGATGAGATACTTCCGGCATGCTGGCTGGATCTCGCCACCTTGGAGGGTACACAAATAGGTGGGGGATCTGACTCCTCCCGTAGATGTTGTGACGTACTTCCATCGGGGAGGGTTGTACCGTGGCCGGTGATGGCCCTTAGGACTCAACCACAGTTCCCGCCAGTGTGGATGTCGCTGCGGTCCGGTCATTTAGTTTTATGGTTTAATCCGTGTGCCTTCGTGGAGGGTCGGAGAATCAAAAGTATGATTTTTCCTATCAGTTAGTAGCCATGTATTGAAAAGAGAAAATTCGTTGTTTCTATATCACTGTTTCAGTGAAGGACATTTTATCAGGAAGTCTTCTGTCTGTTTGCATGCGAACACAAAAACCCAAAAACGTAGTTAACAAATCTGATGGAATTTTAAATATAATTTAATCAATAAAAGTGCAGATTTGTCTTTTAGTTTGTGTATTCGTATAAATATATATTTTATTTGCGTTTGGAGATTTGCTGTTTCGGCAGGAATGCTAATTTTGTTAAGTTTGAATTAAACTCCCTAAACTTAATTTGATGTACATGATTTCTTTAAAAAATATTTTCAAACATTAAATTCATAGCCTTATACCTATTGTATACATGAACACTCCTAATAAAGGCCATTCAGTGACACCATAGCGCCATTAAAAACGTATTTGGGTAATCTCTCATCTAATTGCATGTTGTCTTTCTCGGTATTGTAACTTCTCTTTCTGATTCCTCAGATAAAATATTTTTTTTAAAAAAATGAAAAATTGTTGAAAATTACAAAAAAGACATTTCTAAAAAATTATCAAAATTTAGAAAAAATTTGCATTATTAAACAAGTATAATTAAAAAAATATTTTTTTCAAAATCAGTATAATAATTAATTTTGAGTAAAACTATTTTCGTAGATTATCGCAGAAATCTCACTTTTAATTAAATCTTATTTTTAAAACAAATCATATTGAAAGTGCATTCCTATCCACTTTTTCAAGTAAAATTAAGTTTAATTTGGCACAATTAGATCAGGCAGTTGGTCTAGGAACGCTAACAGACAAACAGAATATTCACAGAATGTACATTCCTCTTTAACTTGCTTTCATAAAAATGAATCAAAAATCCATCAAACTAAATGAATGTATTTTAATTAGTGAATTTTGCCACAAAAATTGCAGTTACGTGTCCAATTTTGAAACAAATCAGTTCGAAGGCAGAAATATTTTTCTAAAATGCATACTCGATTCTATTTATCATACTAAGAGTCCTTCCCAAAGAAAAAGCACCACTAATAAGCAGATGAAAAGTCGCCTGATAAGTAAGCGGATTTACTTAATCCTGAAGGATTGTAATAATGACTATGGAATTGTTCTTTTCTACGAGGAAGGTTAGTGCAACGACTGGTATTGTTTATTTTGTAACTGATTTCAGGATGTTTCTGATTAGGATGAATGGTCATTCCGATGCAGGTTCTGGAAAATTCAAGACTTCTAGTTCTATCTCTTTATGACCTATATCTAGAGATTCTTCTAGAAAATTCCATTCCCTGTCAAAAGACTATAAAAGTTTTGACGTATGGAGACATTATCTCTCTGGAGTATCATCAAAATGAGAGAAGGTCTATCGAGCGCTATTGTACTTAGCTGTTATTTTACATGCGTTATTTTTCTGTCCTCTAGTGTATTGTTAATCATGTGTGCTCCTTACTGCCAAGGTGAGGAGATTTCGTTTAAAAAAGTCATTCAATGAATATAAACATATTACTCGTTTTACGCACTGACCGTCGACTATCCAGCATCTGAATTTCTGTAAAACCGTATCGTAAAAGAGAATTTTGGCGAATTTCCAAGTGAGGACAATATTCATAAAACGATTTTCTACGCTTCAGCCAGTTTTACGATAGTAAATAGAAGAACTATTTATTTAGAACCGCTACAGAAGGACTCGTTTAGATCACTTCCTACGTTCCAGTCGGTTAAAAGGTTAAGACTACAAGAAATTTCAAGGGAGAATATTCACTTTGTCTTAGGAATGTTTTGATACATAACAAATATCATGTCCGTGCCATTTTAAATTCGAAATGTCAGACACAAATTTAAAATACATTATACAAATTGTTAGTGAAATAAGATTTCTCAGCATGTTGAAGAACGAGATTGGTAACTGTAAAATAAATATTATTATTCAATAATTTTAAAATTGTTTACTATTCTGATATAAAGTAGTTTATCGTATACTAAATAAATAGTTTTGAAAGTTATCATTTTGCTCTCTGGATTACTATTATCAATAAGTCCTTGTGACAAGGAAAAGAACTTTGCTTTGTTTGTTGACGCAAATAAGCTTTGACACTGGGTGACAGTGAAAATGACTGAACTGGAAAGATAAGCATATTGATTCGTTCCAAATAATAATAATAAAAAAAAAACTAATCTTCACAACTTCACGAAGTTAGAGTTCCCGAAGAGGTTTGTTTGCCTCCCAGATAAAACGTCTGATGAATATTCTACAACGTTTCCGATAAATGTTGTCCGCTGCTTGTTGTGCTACTTGAGAATGTTTTGAGGAAGTTCCTCATTATTTTTGCTCCCTTTCCAATGAAATGGGCAAATTCCATCGATTGTTATGCGTCATGGTTCAAAGTCTAATTTTCTTTAATACGTTTTGACGCAATATTTAGACTTTGAATGAGGTACAAAGACGAGATCGGAACCAAAATGTTAAATGCTCGTTTTCCTTTTTTCAACCTATTTGAAATGTTATTGATATTTGTAAAATGCAAAAAACACTAAAGCACTGTATTTCAACTAAATATCAGAAAAAGATGGGAGATATTTAACATAGAAAGTAATTATTACAATGGAACATTATGCTGATGATAAATAATTTTTGGTTTAGTTAAATCTTTTATTACAGGACTTTTTCATCTTTCATTACTGGACTACAGAGAGTACTTTTTCGTATACGAAGTCTAGACAGAGTATTGTCTATATCAGGGGTGGTAAACCTTTGTGGATCAATGTGCCATTTTTTCTAAAGAAATATTTAATGAGGTATAGACGTGCCGTCAAATAATGTTGACTTGTGATTAATGGGGAAATTATAAAACTAAATACTATATAACAACTCAAAACTCTTTATTTACTACGAAAAAAAAACAATTTGCACTGTATAATAGTAAATGTTTTAGTTATACGTGCAATTCAAATTAAAGTAACATTAGTGTAACTTCTGTTGTTGCAGATTAGATGACAAATAACTTATATTAGAATTGTAAGATGTTACTTTTGCCAGAATGCACGCTGAATTGGAGTCATCTGCCAAACGGTTTCTAAACGAATCTTTAATGTTATTCATCTCCGAAAATAATGACTGGCAACCATAGGTAGATGAAAATAAAGTTAAAATAGCATGAGCATCTTCTTCAAACAGTTAAATGTGCCTGGAATCGATTACCATGTTTCCGAAATTTCGTTACTGGCATTTTTACTTATATTTCTCTGTTTTTCTTTCTGTTTGAATCAATTCCAACTTTTTCCTTGTTTCAATAAATTTTTGGATCCTTATAGAAGCAGACTGGAAATCAATCAATTGCATTTCAAATGCTTCAATTTCCAACCAATCGAATTGGGACAAGTTCGGTTTATCAAATGAAGTCACCTGTAAACCATAAAATGGTGGCGTGCCCAAAATATTGTGTCACGTGCCATTGGTTTGCCATCCCTGTTTTAGAGAAAGTAAAACTGGAACGCAAGAATTTGGCGAATCTTCACGCTTTAGACCTTCCTGTGTTAGAAAAACGCCTCTTCGGAAAATATCTGTCTGTCCGTCTGTGTATGACAAAGATAATTTAAAACCATTTTCAACTAGATGGAAAAAAAATTGATACATGATGTTTACATCAAATTTATAAATTTCTATCAAATTTTGAGCTAAGAATTCGATCGAATTTTGGAAAGCTAAGAATTTTGAGCTTAGAAAAATCGAATTTTGAGCTATCGAATTTTCAGAGGAAGTTTATCTATCCCGCTGCCCCAATATAAGTGAATTGACGACTACAGAATGAAGAAAGCTACGTAAATAAAATTCGTTCAAATTTAACATCTATAATATAGACACCTATCAAATTTTGAACCGAAACCAAAAAGCTCTTGATTGTCCGTCGGTCTGTACTTTCAGAAATGTGTAAACGTGATAACGTAAAAACGCAACGACTTAAATATATTAAATTCGTTTGGTGATTTTGTGATAATAAATCACATGTTTGCGTCACATTTTGGTTTATATCAATTGGAGAAAGAACAGATATCTAAAACACAAATTCGATTTTCGGATACTATTAGTCGGATAGAAAGGATTGATCGCCAAAAACATCGCCAAGTGTCACTCGATAGAATAAGTAAAAATGCCAAATTCACGCCGAAGGCTAATATTCCATAACTATTGTACACCAATGTCAAGAAGTTTTTTAAAGTATATTGGAGAAAATTTTGTGGAAACCACTACCACTGGATTGTTGCAGAAGAGCAAATTTGTAACTTTAAATTTTAAGTAAGAGCAAATTCTTTGAAATTTTAAAGCAAAAAAAAAAAAAAAGCAAGGAGAAAGGTAGATAAATTTTGCTACACAGATTCAGTATCTAAAACATCGATTCTAATCAAATTTCGAACCATATCTATCGAACTATTTACCGTTAGTCGATCTTTAAGCTGCTTTACAGGGCCGCGGCGGCTTGGTGGTAAGGTCTCGGCTCGTGAGCCATAGGGTTTCAGGTTCGAGACGCGATTCCACCGAACAACCGTCGTGTAAGGGGATATGTAGTAGGTTAAATCCGTCAGCGCCAAACGTCCTCTAGATGATGTGGTGCGGAGAGGGGGTGGTAGTTCAGATGCCGTCCTCGTCATCTGACTGCGGTTCAAAATTACGGGGTCCACCCCAAAATAGCCCTAGTTTTGTTTTTAAACGGGACATTAATATAACTAAACTAAGTTGTCTTATAATTGTAACTTTGTGTCAAATTTTGGTGTCAGTCGGCAGACAAGAAGGTATCCGTAATGCATATTCTGACGATAGATCGTGCGAATATGCATCATTCAGTGTGAGAGAAAATTTCGAAGACATCATTCTCTTTGGTATTTTTTTTATAAGAATTAGAGTAAATCTTTTGAGCATTAACAAAACTCTTTATTTCTTAAAAGATTTTATTTTCCTAAATAGTCAAAATGCCACATAGAAACGATAAAATAAAGTGCTGTTTTTCGTGAATGTATAATTACAGACATTTATTCTGAAATCTATTTGCGATTTCTAGTAATAAGAGAATAAGATTTAATCGTGAAATTATTTTAGCATATTAATAAAGGCATAAGTATCATGACAAGAATAACCTTCAATCTATTTTTAAGAAATCAAAAATTACAACATGCCTTATTCTGCCTTAACGGCAAAATGTCGAGAACTTTTTTCAAATTGTAGTCCTTATCTTCCTTAATCTAGAATTACTGAAGAATACCAGTTAATTGCTGGTATTTTGAGGTACTAGAAAACGAAATAACTTGCCTCACCTCAGTATCTTTACAAAATTATTTGAAAGCAATTCTGACAGAAATGGATGTTGTTAATCAGACTTTGTAATAATAACCTCTTTAACAAAGAGCAGTTGTATATCAGTGACAACTTTAATCATTAGTGCGAAATTATCCTTAGCAGCGCCTGGCCTGAATCCAGAAACTCAAGAAAATGAGATTCAGATGTGTGCATTATAAACAGGCAACGACCTTCGGCAACGCTCGGTCGCAGACGGAAACTTCCTAAGACGAAGAAACCGGATGTCGTTGGGTTTTGACTTATTTTTCCGCTTTTCCTTTGTAAATAAACAGATAGTGTGCTTATCCTTGTGTTAAACTGTACAAGTTAATTTGCCGATTTTTAAAAGCGAGAATATAAAAGAAAAATGAAATACATGGGATTTTGTAAACAAATTCTTTCTTTCTGCTAACGAAATATTGCTTTCTTCTTAAACAAAATATTGGATTATTTTTCTGAAAAGAAACGAAATCGAATAAACTTCTGAATCATCTACTGAAGAATTAACAGCTTGTTGCCAGAGTGTTGTTAAAACTTCGACTGCAGATAGAAAAAGAGAGACACCATAAAACAAAAACAAATGGACGATTATTTATTAATTAATTTATTTATTTTTTGATGCAAACTGATGAGTACAGAGATCTTCTGTCAACTGTTCGTTCTGGAATTCGAAAACCATCCGCGCTTTTGCGCATGGGTCGAAATATGTTTATATAATCAAAGTAAGGGTTAAAGAAATGATAGAGGTTTATATTTAAGAATAAGGTGAATTCGAATTATCCGCGGTCTTGGATGGCGCAAAAACTGCAAATAACTTGTAATATTTTCGGAGAAAGTATTAATTCATAATGAAATATTTTAGAGTACTTTTTATTTTCTGTAAGGGATCTTAACATCAAATTAATGTGAATAAAGGGAAGATTTCTGGTCTTAAAATTTGGTAATTCATCTTTTTTACTGAATAATAATTTTTTAAAGCTAAAACACTTTTATTGTGTCTAAATTTTTTTTAAAAAACATTTTAAGATTAACAGCAGTGGATAGTCTCGGAAACACATTTAATGATATTATATAAAATATTTTTAGGGCCACTCCTGAAAGCTTTTTTTTCTCACTTGAACTTGCTAAATAAGCAGTTAATAAGTAATTTTGAGTTGAAATAAAATAGTACAGTAAGAAATAACATGGCATTAACATGTAAGCGGCAAAAAAACTGAACGCAAAAGTGTCTAATAAAGCGGAAATCAAGGTCGAAATTCCGGAATTGCGCTCATCCTTTCGCATATCATCCCTTTGCGAGGTAAAATCGTCGGAAAGTATTAGTCTTGGGCTACTGAAACGAGCAGTATTTAATTATGGTTGTCTATGTATTCCTCCTATTGTTAAAAAAAATTTGAAACATTTTCAGGTTTAAGAATGTGCATGGATCTTTTTAGATCGTTTTACTGATTATCTACGAAATTCGCCTTATAAAACTTGCCACATCATCTCTCTACCATTTCAAGAAATATTCGGGTCTTTTATTGTTCATCAAAATTATTATAAGATACGATCAGTTAGTCTGTTTGCTTCAAAAAAGAAACTCCTAGTTAGCTGGGCTGCTCAGATTGAAATCCTCCAAGATTGATCCTCAGATTGCAAACACTGAGCCATGGTCTCTTCTAGGGGCTTGTGTAAGTATACCTGGCACTCCTATGAAAAAAAAATATTGTTATTAAAATTGTGCAGTGGTATACGACGAATTTAATGCATCCAACTGTATAGTGGAAAGTGGAGCTTTATTCTAAGAAAAATGACATAAGGTACATTTTGATTACATAAAGTAATACGAAATCAAATTTCAGATCTAGCAAATGATGACTTCATTCCGTTTGTAAATAAATAAATAAATAAAAATAAAAAATATGTCCTGTACTAAATTTCGTGTCTTTTCTTTTAAGAAATAGTATCGTTTTTGATTCAGAACTAGAATTACCAGTTGTGGCAGTTAATTGTTCTTAATATTTCAGAAAGAAAACAATTTTAACTTGGGAGAAAGTTAACAAATGCTTTATTCAAAGTATGTACAATTGCTAGCTATGTATTTTGTATCTGCCTTTCAAATAGTGAATGTTATTCTGGAATTGGTGCATAATCGATTCAGCAAGGAATTTCTCGATTTTTTCATAATTATTGAAGTATTGCTGGAAAAGTGTATGAGACATCGATGAAAAAAAGGAATGGTCCGAATAAACCAAGTCTGGCGAATATGGCAGGTGAGTAAAAGCTCTCAGCTAGGCGCAGAAAAGATGTCTCTAACGTACATCGCAAAGTAAAAAGAGGCATCGTTTTGATGCCAGATCCTTTTTTCGTGCCTTGCACCCCAATCTGAACGTTTTTCAATCGGTGAATAATTCAAATTGTTCAGTTGTTCATGGTAGCTAACGATATTCATTGTTTCACTTCAGTTTAGAAGCTGATGGTACGACATACTCTTCTGATTCCACCAGATACAAAAGTGTGGAATTATCACTTTTGAATCATCTAAACCAACTAACACTCACTTCTTACGTTAGAAAATTGTCGCCGTAAGTTTTTCCAAAGATGCAGCTATGTGTATTCCCTTTTTTTGTTTTGATTGAACATGAAAAGCAGTACGTTCCACGCATGCTCTTTATTTTATTTGTGTGGTCATATTCACCACACAAACACAATATCATGCAAACTCAAAATCATTTGCATATGAGCAGCGTTTTGACAAGTACCGTTTTAGCAATAAACTGACATAACAGTTAAGAATTGGAGTCAACCCTTGCTTCCAGTGACATCAAACGAAGAAATTAAAAGTTATGAATCGGCACAACTAGTACGTAGACTACTATCTTTAATTGTGGCGAAACTAAAAGTACCTAATTTTACCATGAATTACTGGAAGCGAAATGTATACAAATCGAGCATCGAAATAATATATATTTGATTTTTTTTAACAGAAATAAAATTAATTTTTTTTGTAGTTAGTGGCATGGGTTCTTGTGGAGTCAAGCTGTTCGCTTTCTCGAGATGGTCTTGTGTGACAATTTCGTTTGATAAACAAGCATTCCGCTTTTGCAGTATTCTAGAGGATAAGCAAAGGTCACCTAATGATAAAACAGGTCCCTAACTCCACTTCATTAGAAACGAAATTTTCTTTTCCTTGCTACCTAAGTTTTTCTCCAAACTAGTCAATGATGTTGCGTCATCTTTGTCATGTCTGCCGTCTTTAATTTAAATAAACAAGTTAATTATAAATATTACCTTTGGCAACTAATTCACGAGTGTTATCCTCATACTGCAGATCATAAATGAAAGACCATGTATTTACATATTTAAAATTAAGTTAAAATTTATATTAAAACAGTATATTAATAATTAAAAATTGTTCGTGTTAGTTTCTGTAATCATAAAATTTACCTATTGTTTTAATTGGACTAATGTTCGAGCAGGAGTCAAACTAAATTTTATGACATTGCATAAAGAGTTACCAAAAAAATTGGGCAAACTAGGTTATGAGTTGCATCTTCTGGCTATTTTCGAAAGATGCATCAATCAAAATACAATTAATGCTACTAATTTTTTATTAGAGCTTGGGGGATTATTTATCAAAATACTGGCTCCCTGGCTCTATTCTATTAATGCTGAATTATTAAGGAGTAGCGTTTTAGAGCCAATTTGCTGTTTGTGGTAGAACTGGCTAGTGAAAATTTCATTGGATTTGTTCCAAAATATATGGAGGTGGTTTTCCCCCCCTGAGAGTAACCTTTTCTCATATATTGCAATGAGGCGTCTACTTCAGACGTTCCAAAATCCCCTCTGACTAAAGAAAATCCCATTCTTCATTTTTGGCACAAGTCTTCGACTTGATAGTTTTGGCTAGATTTGCTGAACAAAGTAGAATTAAAACCACTATCTTATTTTATTTGAACCTAAAGAAAAAAAACTAACAATAACGTGGAAAGTGCACATTACGAAGCGTTTCTGTTAATAAAATAATCAATTTAGTTTTCACATTTGAATACATTTTTAACTTAATCAACAATTCATGATCTATGATAAATAATATTTAAGATATATTATTTATTTATTATATTTCAGTGATTATTGAAAATGAATACTTTTATTTATTTACTACTAGTCGCCTTTGGCGACCAGTTGGTCCGTCGAGGATATTGGCTTAGCTGCAGTTAAATCGCTTAGATAAAATTTCATATTCATTATATCGTGAAATTGCGAAACATTAAAGATATGTTCCGTCTATTGCCATACGTAAGTTTTTTTTAAATATTCAGTTTAATTTTTAATTTGAAGAATTCAGTTTAATTCAGTTAAAAATTAAATTCACCAAAATTCCATTTAATTTTTAATTAAATAAAATTGTAGTTAAAATTTCTGAAAACTTGCTATAAAGTGCACATTCCAGCCCTTCAAAGTATATAGATGTGGAAAGTTTGGTAAGCGATTTAAAGATCGACCTATAGAGCGCACACGTGAACATGCATTATCCTTCATTAGTAATAGAGATAAAGATGCCATTCACTAATAACTATGGTCTATTTTACAAGAATTGTATTGTTTTAGACATTTTTTCGTCATAAATATTTATAATGATTATTAGGTATATATTAGAATCCAATATTTAAGAGGGTAAGATTCAAGGAACCAAAACAATTTCAATTGATGTGCAAGCGTCTTATTGTTATGTTGTCGATTGCTTTGTATCACCTAACGGTGAAACCGGACCTGTCTGTGGCCACTCAACCAGAACAAAGATTTGTCTAATACTGGGTATAATTCTGGTTTTGATATCCTACACCAAATCTGATTCATCAAATTCATTTTATTATTATGTTACTGAATTCACAGATCGACAGCAACATAATATCGCATACAGACTTTCTTTCAAATCTAAAAAGTGAAATTTTATAAAAAATTGAAAACCGAAACTTTACGTTAAAAATACTTTCTCTTTGCAGACGAGAAAGTGAAAAAGTCACTCACACTATTAAAAAAAAAACCACTCCAGTTCGAAACATCTTATAACGATAATATTTTAATTTCAATCACTCTGTGCGTGTTTTTCTGTGAATAAGGATTTTTACATCACGTAATCTATTGAAAAAATCTGGAAAGACTGCTGATAAAAAAGAAAGTGAAAATTCAGTTTTGGTAAATAATGTCCACTAATTTAAAGTTAATATTAACAAAAGCATATGAATTACAAATTTAAAGATGCAATAAAATTCATTTGAGTTTCACATCAACAATGAAAAACATTATTACAAATTAAGTTTAAAATTAATTTTGAAAAATCTATTAAACTTAAAGATAAAATTGTGAGGAAACAAAATTGATATTACTAAAAAAAAAACTTTTTTAGTGATGTAATTGATTTCTATACAATAATATACTGCGACATTTTTGAGACAACCTTCATATTTTAAGTTAATTTTAATTAAATAAAAATCCAAATGAAAATTTAAAAACTTTGTTAATATTTTTGGTAATTCTAAATCAATGAAACTAATTATTGTTCTTTATACCTAACGCAAAAAGCACCACCCAGTTTACAAACATATATTAATCTAAAGACATAATTATCATAATATTATTTAGTCGCTGAAAAAACTCACTACTATTATTAAAATTTGTTCAGATATCCAACCAGATCTTTGTCATTAGGAAACTACACCTGCCCATCTGCGAAAATTGAATCATCTAGAAAATTCGTTATGGTCGGTTGCCAAAAGAAAGTCAAAATTCGTCGCCCCATTTAACCTTGGCCCATTAAAAATCTCCGTCTGGATTGTTTTGAATTGCACGTGATCAACAATCCACGTGGAAGTAAAAATAATTTACTCCCGTTTAATAAATTTATTAAAGCAAGAGCATTCACATTTTTAAAAAGGATTGGTCCCTACGATAAATGGATATTCGGAATATTTTGGGAAAATATATGCTTTTATTTCATAGCTAAACATTTTCCACTCATATAATTCAATGAATATTTATATAAAAAGTTAAAAAAGTGGTGAAAATAACTATTTTTTTTTTTATTTCTTTCAATGAATAAGTATCTAAAGACAATGTAATTTTTATGACCTTAAATATTTTAAGTATGAAACATTTCAGGTTTTTTTTTTTTTTTTTCATTAAAAGTACATGGATTATATTCCCCTCTACGTTCTTGCTCAAATGTGCTTTTTGATGCTTTCGAATTTGGTTTCTTCGTATTGTTCATATGATGAAGTACAGAGTGCTCATTTAGAAATACGTCTCTAATTTATATGATTTAAAAAAAAACACTGGTCTACATCAACACTGAACTATTTTGATGAAAGGATAAAGCAATAAAATGTATGCCTCTAACCTATTGGATTGTATGAGATAATCGACTTATGCTAACAGTCAGCCTATCTCATGAAAAATTTAATCCAAAATGTAATACACTTTATCATTTTCGAGATAAATCTGAGTATTGTGAGACCTCTAAAACAACCACCCTCCATTCCAAGCACAATCGACTATTTAGTATTGATCAGTCTGCAAGAGTTTTTATTATTAGAAAAAAAAATTAGTATAGCCCTAATTAATTACCTCTGGCACAGAGAACTTTAAGATTTATTAAAGAAATAACTTTAATTGAAAATTTCACAATTTTTCAGGAAATTTTTATTTAATTTAACGTTTTGAAGATTAATTCTTTCCAATTTTGTTGATTGTTTATTCTTGTCTGTTAGCACGGCACTAGCACTAACGTACCAAATTTTAAGTACCATTTATCCTAAACTACTGTTAATATTTGACGGCAATGTATTTACTGGAGAAAACTGTAGCTGATATTTGACGGCAATGTATTCACTAGAGAAAACTGTAGCTAATATTTGACGGCAATGTATTTACTAGAGAAAACTATAGCTAATATTTGACGGCATTGTATTTACTGGAGAAAACTGTAACTAATATTTGACGGCAATGTATTTACTAGAGAAAACTGTAGCTAATGTTTGACGGCAATGTATTTACTGGAGAAAACTGTAGCTAATATTTGACGGCAATGTATTTACTAGAGAAAACTATAGCTAATATTTGACAGCAATGTATTTACTGGAGAAAACTGTAGCTAATATTTGACGGGAATGTAGCTATTGGAGAAAATTGATGTCATTATTCTAAATGACGGTTACTCCATTTTTCTCGAAGTCTGTTGAGTTATGGATTAATGATTTTGTTATTTGTGTTGCCCAAGATGAAAGATTTGGCTACGTGTCTACGTTCCCCCTATTACACTGACACAATATTTCTATACACTGATAAAGATTTGATAATACATAAAAGGCTGTACATGCGCCATTTAGAGGTTTGTTACTCATAAAATACAACGCTTGAGCTCTTCAGAGGCCTGTTATACACGAAAAGCTTCCACGGCCTCTTGATTTTCCATTTCGATAGGGAGCGATGTTTGCTTCTCTCTTAATATTAAGAAAGGAGCGATTTCTTTTTATTCTATTTGATTTCAGTACACTTTATGTTCTCCTTTCTCTTAATAAAAGGCTCAGTTTCAGAGAGATGAAAGAAATGTTGGTGGAGAAATTGAAACCCTGCCACTGTCAATAACTGTGCGTGGGAATATTAATATTATATTTGGGGGTGGATTTCCGCTTCAAACAAAGGGTTAATTAAAAACGGAAATTGCTAGGCAAGAATAGGCGCATAGAAAAATTGTATGGTATAATATTTCCTCCATCTAATTCGGCTGAATTTTGCATAATTGTGTTCTAAAATATATGAACGGCGGGGCAGAAGTTTTTAAAAAAATTTGACCAAAATTCGACATAGATCTTGTGCAAGGACTAACTGCAGATTTCATTTACCTGATCCTTTTCGTTTTCGAATAATTGCCTTTGTTCGTTGTCGGATAATTTCAAATTCTCGTTTTCATGGGATTCTAAAACGTGAGAAGTCATCAAAATCTTGAGGTCAAATTTTTCAATGTTTATAATAACTCTCTTTTTATACTGCAGTTACAGTCAATGAAAGCCAGATATGTGTAGATATTTTTAACTATTTGTAGAAGGCCGAGATGTGACACCTGAGTGAATTTATAGATGAAATTGTAGGAGAATGCACTTTGAATGCGTTATTATGAACATTGATTTGGATTTTGTACTGGACAAGTATTCATATTTTTCTGGTCATTTATCTATGCCAATAATAATTTCATTTCTATTTTATGAGCGATTAAAACTTCGAGTAGACAAAAAATCATGCGAGACCCCTAACGTCAAAATTGCTTTTAAACAAGGACTAAATTCTGTTATAAGAGTCAAATACAATAAAGAGCATGATAATAATTAAAGGCAAATATATTGATTTACATAAGATGGTGTGACAAATCATCAATGCTCCTTAATAGTAACATTTTTATATAGGTAACCTAATCTTACAGGTAATCTTATACAAGTAATTTTTTAATTATATTGTTACTATAAGTTCATTTTACTTTATCTATGAAGACGATAAGTTTGTTCATATTTAGTGTACAGAGAGATTTTGATAGGGATTTCTTTGTTATGTCTCAGCTGAGGAAAGGGAATCTTAGGCATCTTTAAAAGAATATTGGAAGCATTAGGAATTTTTATCAATTCGCTCAGAGCGTGAGAAGTTTTTCAATTTTCTAGAGCACGTGTAGAATTAGTTAAATAAAAAATTGGATCAGGAAGAAAGAGAACATTTTAGAAAATATAGGCTAAATTAGGATAAAAATTAAGAAATTAATTAGGATTTAAATTAGATTTTAAAATATCATTACATATATATTAACCTAAAAGCAGAAAACTAACAATACCATAAAGTTGCATTATGAGGCCTCTCGGTTAATAAAATAATCAATGTATTTCCACATTATATTGCATTTTAAACTTTATCAACAATTAATGATGTATGCTAAATAATGTTTAAGATATGTTATTATTTCCTTTTTTTATTTCATTGACCTTGAAAATGAATGATTTTATTTATTTACCTCTAGTCGCCTTTCTCGACCAGCTGGTCCAACGGGGATTTTGGTTTAACTTCATTTAAATCATTTAGATATAATTTCCTATCCAAGATACCGTGAAACTGTGAGACATTAAATATGGGCACCGTTTATTATCTTTTTTAAGTTTTGGTCACTGTATATACAAATTTTTCTAACGGCGACCAGTTACATGACATCATGGTAATAAGAGAAAAGGAATAGAGGAAATAACAGAACATTTTAGAATAAAACATGAATTAAATTAAGATAAAAATTAGGAAATTTGTTAGGTTTTAAATTAAATTAAGAGATAGCATTATGTATATATCCCAGCTTACATTTGACAACAGCAGTTTTGAAATCTAGCTGTAATATTTCATGCGTTCCTACAGGTCGTAGAAACAAAAATTATGTCATTTACTGATGGTGTAATTGCTCATATTATATTTTTTACATACTGTCAACTTGTCACTGCCTGCAAGAAAAAGAAAAGAGGAAAAAATTATCCAAATCTAGGAACAATACAATTAACACAATAATTACAATTTATGTAGGTTACATAACTCATCAAGTCACGAGTTTAATTGCTGTACTCTTGTTTTCTTATGACACACACGATACTAAAACATGTTGCTCTTGAAGAAAACAAATAAAAACAATCTTCAGATGCTATCAAATCAGGAGGAAATAAGACGAATAAAAACAGGAAAAGCCTTCTGACACAACAGGAAAGTAAAAAACAAAAAGGAACGCATCGAGCAGTATCTTTGAAGATGATGCTTTTTCAAGGTGAAATCTAGTAATGTTCCGATGAAGAATTTCACTTCTGATATTGCCTTTAAGTAAATGTATTAATAGTTTTTAGCAAATAAGTACTTAAGATTTTTCACTTTATGTCATTAATATAAATCTTTAATATAGATATACTCAAGAGTCTAATTTCTTCAAAATGTCTGTTATTAAAAAAAGCTTTTTCTTCTTCTAAATATTTAAAATATTTGATGAAAAAAAGATATGAAATCAAGACACATTTAAATAAAAACGCAATTACCCCATCTGTTTCCATATGCGGATAAATTCCACTCACGACGATTATTAATTATCACTAACAGCGGAATTATCACCAACAATTTGCTCACGGAACAGTTCAACGGCTTGTGGTAAATAAGTAAAACTGCTAATTTATATATTTATTATAAATTATTTAAATAATTATAAAAAGTATGTATATGTCTAGAAGAATCAATTGCAATCATAGCCATAAAATTGGACACAGAACTCTTGTAAAAGGGAATCAATGCATTTTGTAACTCAAATTACAAAATTTAATGTAGAGATGTCTTTATTTAATATCTTATTTTGTTTGTGGTGATTTTTCGTATTGTTTCCTTATTGTATCTTTTCTTATAATATTAGAAAAAATCACTAATGGGCTGAAGTGAAGTTTGTTTTAATAAAGGTTTTTTTTAATGTCTGGGGTAATTTACTGTATTTTGAAAAGCTTTTTAAAAGAAAATATTTAAGAAATAAAGTATAAAATATATGTATCACACACATAATCACTGATGAAATATTCCATTCGAAAGATAAGTATAATGAATAATGAATTTCTGATGATGAATGAATGAAGTATAATGAATTTCTTACGTCTAGATTTTGAAATCGCTTTAAAGGCATTTGAATTGAATTCCCAATGCTGAGATGGTCAGATGTCTCGAATTAGTCCAGAGAATCCTGAGCATTGATTTCTTGCTCTGTATTGTAGATTTAGTCTGAAGGTAAATTGAATGTTCTGGGTAATATCTTTGCTTCGTATCAGTTGATATAATTTATATAATTAGCATAAATTAATATAATTAGTATAAATTGATTAAAATTAATTTAAGTAGTATAAATAAATTAAATTAAATTAATAAGTATAAACTGATTAAGATTAGATTAATTAGAATGATTTAATTAAATTAAATTAATATAAAAAGTATAAATTAATATAATTATAATATTATTAGTTAAAGTTCATGTAATTTAGATTATAAAATTTATATAATTACTAATTAGAAGATAAAAAATATATACAAAAATATTAACAAGGTTTTAACTTATTTTTAAAGTTGATTTTTGAAGAATTCTTTTTTTTTTCCGTTTTTACTAACTTTTCTCAATCTTTGCAGCCGATTTAATCTGATAGGGGTAAAAACCGAAATTTTATTTCCAATTCTAATCATATTCATTTATTTGTATCATGTACTTATGTATGCATTAATTAGAAATGGATGAAACTGAAAAATAATATATTAATCAATAATAATTTATCCATTGAATAAATTTGTAGTTATATTTATTCATTTCGTCGGGCATTGAAATAAAATTCGTCTGATTCTTTCATTTTTTTAAGAACTCATAACTAATCTATGCACATTAAAAAATGACAAGGGATTAAATTTTAAGAAATCAGCTCTAAAAAATTGTCTTCTTCAGTTTTTGCTTCATACTGTTTACGATATTTATATTAGTAAATAATAATTAATAATAAGTTTATTATCTTAATTATTTTGAATATTAATATATGTTATCTATGTCAGCTAATTTTATTTATTGTCAGTATAATTTAATATAACGAATTTGCTAGGAAAGTTAGGTTTGCTCCGGAATGCCCTCTCCCCCCCCCACCCACTCTCTCCATACCTCTAAAATAGATACCGCGTTCTTGAATTTGGTGTTACTTCAAACGATATAGATAGAACATATCCCCGTACCTGTAACTCTTATGACTACACAACGGTTGAATGAACATGGAAACGTCAACTTTATTAAAAATCACAAAAAAATACAGATTTGCTTATGACATTCTTAAGGAATTACAGATGAAAAGAAAATGGCACAAACACAGAAACAAATCATAATAACACAGAAAAAAAATTAGAATATTCACGGCATTTACATTGAAAATAGAACAGTGGATTTGAAAAGAGAAAGTGGATATAACTCTAAATCTTGATTTTTTTTTTTTAATTTTAAAGGTTGAAAAATTAAACAAAATATTAAAGCATGAATGAAGAAAAGATAATTAGATTAAGAGAGAAAGAAAAATAGTAAAAATTATTCACACATACGGAGAAGAAAAAAGAATTCAAGAAAAAAAGAATCTCAATTCAAGAAAATATTTAAGAAATGAAAAGCTATTCAATTCTGACCGTAAATTGTTTGCAGATAAAAATAATTGTTGTTGGATGGAGATTGATTGTTAACAATTAGGATGTTGTTAATATTCAAACCTCCGTCACTTTCAGTGGCCAGGTCTGCTCTAACTATTTAATTCCGTTCAACAGTTTTTCTGTTGTGGAGAATTAAGAACTAAAACTGTTGGAATTATTGAAAAAATTATTATTTTCTTTCGCAAAGAACAAAGGATTATTGAAAAAGTGTTCCCATTTCAAGAATAAGATTAGCTATTTTGCGGATTCTTTCCCTGGATAGGTTATTATACGGATCCTCCCCCTTTTTAACCATTCTTGTATTAAATTAGAAGATGTGCCCATCTTAACAGACCGTTATCTTGTTAATAATATCACGGATATGATTGTCACAATCAACAAACAAAAGTAATAGTAGAAAATATTATGTACATTGGCAAAGTGCCTTATAAATATATAGTTAAAATAAAAAATTTGATACTTTGCAGGGAGATTTGATACTTCGCAAACATTCAAATTAACAGTAATTATTAAAATGGATTTAAAGAAATATATAAGGAAATTAATAGTTATAATTCGTTATTTAATTGAGAATCAGCATAATATAAAATTATAAAAATCACAAATTTTAACACATTAACCTTTATTACAATCCAGCCTAAAAAATAGAAATGTAATCTGAAGTTTACGATTTCATAACTTCATTCGCACACCTATAAGTCAGTCAAATCAAATATTTTTTTTAAATTCTGAATCAATTGCTAAACACCAAAACATAAATTAAGATTTCTCATCCGATAATAACGTAAGTCAAAAAGACAGTCATATTTTAACTCCTCCCAAAGTTACAGACGGCTGTAGATGATTATATATACTGATAAAGTGCGAATTTTTGTTACAGGAAAGTTCTGAAAATATAGTCTGTGGTGTAGTGATTTGCAATTTCAGTTTCTCAACATGTGCAATAGTCGTTTTATTCTAGCCCAAAGATCTTGAAGTGAGCAGAGTATAGGCCATGCTTTGTAAGAAAATTAACGTTTCCCTTTATACATGGAATTTTATAATAATGTTAAATGCACTCCTGCCCATTCTATTTTCCTTTCCAATTTACTTACCGTTTCACCTTCTAGAGAGTTTAATGTTGATGTGAGTCTGCCCATCCTGCGTTACTGCTTTGATAACTGATCGGCTTTCTCGCTTCCAGTACATCCTACATGTGCATAAACCAATATTGTTAATACATTTCAGATACATGTCATCTATCAGGATTTTTAAAAGAAATCACGCTATGGGGTTGTTGTTTGGGGATTAGATATTTCAGGCTATATACACTCCGAAATGAAATAAAATGCACTATAGATTTAATTATACAATATAGCATTATTTCTGTTATGTTTCACTCAATATTTCACATAGTTATTTAATTTCTCATTCCTTGCTACTTTTTTGCATACTTAATGTAGAAAAAATATTGTAATCGTCATAAAATAGGAACTCGGGATTATGTCGATTCTTCACATTTTAGACTTCGAAAAATACATTTTTTAGCATTATGTCTCGCTGTCTATTTGTGACAAAAGATAACTCAAACACGTTTTGACTTAGATGGATAAAATTTGGCATGTTATATGGTCTTTACAACATCTAAATTCGCAGATTTCATTCAAATTCAGAACAAATTTCGTTCGGAAAAGGTCCCTGTCCTGCCGTCCGAATATAAGTTAACATGGTAATTACAAAACGAAGAGAGCTAGATGATTAAAATTCAATGCACAGATTCAACATCCGTAGTGTAAACACGTATTGAATTACGAGCCAAATGCAATAAGAGAATGACCATCAGCCGGTCTGTACTTTCAAAGCTATATAAATGCGAAATCCAAAAACGCAGTCATTTAAATATGCCAAATTTGGTATCTAATGTTATAACTCCAATTATAGTTTTGTGTCAAATTTCGTTTTCAATCGGTTGGGAAAAGCGAATCCAAAATAAAAATATTCTTTTATTAGAAATAATGTAATAAAATTTTGAAGAAACTATTCCTCCTCCTTTTCCGCATTGTTACATCTTTATTTTGAAAATTAACGGCTCTAATACTCTGTTAAACAAATAAATAATGTTATTATATGATGTTTTTTCCAAGAATATCCATTTTTACATTTTCTGTCGTATTATCATGAAAACTTGTTTTCGAGGTCTTTGAAGTACATACTTTCTGATATTAAAAATATCGAAAAAAGAACATTTATTTTATGATTGTTATTTGAAATCAATATAATTTTGAATCAATCCAATTTGAATTTAATTTTTCTGTTTTTAAAAATCAAGAGGGTTTTTTTTTCTGCACAAACAGAAAAAAGTTCTTGTTCGCGCTTCCGTTCCCAATTTTTTTTTTTTTTTTTTTTTTTTTTTACTTATACCTATTCGATCATAAAATCATATTCAAAGGCCATAAACCTCTGTATTACAAGCACATCAATCCAAGAAAAAAAAGGGTCAGATCTATCCATAAACATAAGCGCTTGACCACAGCATACACTTATTAAAGAACCTTGTTTATCGAGTTGAAAGCCCCATTATAATGAATAAACAATCAACTACGTTTACGAAATGCAAACCCCAAGGAATAAAACAAGAAACGGGCGTCAACAGCATGGTTTTCCAGCATCAGCATGGATACTAAACAGCATGGCATGGATACTAAACAACAGCATGGATACTAAACAGTCCTCCACCCAAGTCAAGCAAGGCTTTAATTAGAACGTGTTTACCGTTAGGCACGCGTTAATCTCACCCGTGACTGGTTTTTTTCTCCCTCCAGGATACTTTGAGGATGGTTGCTAGGTGACGGAGCTATTTTTCGCCAAATTGTTATGACGAAAAACATCGCAGCGCTCTCGCCTTTAAAAAGCGAGTTTCTGAGGCAGAAGCGCTTAGAAACAGGGAATGATTGAGGTTAACAGAAAGGATACACTATGTAGGATTCAGAAATTGAAAACAGCGTGACGAAATGGTTTTGATTTTTTTTTACAATAAGTAATTAATTTTTAAATGCTAAGTTTGCTAATTTGAGTGAACATTATAAATTGATTGTTAAATATAATATTTGCAAGATTAAGAAAAAAGAAGAAATCACTGAATTTTTTTTAAAAAAAAGAGGAGACCTAATTCGAACCTTGATTACGAAGTGTCATAGCAATATCATGTTGTGGACTGGATTCTTTCGTCTATTTTTATTTTATTTTTTCAAATTTACTATTAATTATATAGCAGTAAAAACTGCATTTAATATTAGTGCAACGCACGTGCATATTAATAATTTAGCAAAAATAATGAAAAGTGTTGTTGCAAAGTATGATTAAAAATATTAACAAAAAATTTATTAAAATTAAAAGAATTTTTTCTATATAAAATTATTAACACGGTAAAGCTCATTTTTAAAACTATTTAAGAAACTATATTTGTGCAATAATATGTTCTGAAACTATGCAAAAAAATTTTATGTCTCAAATAAATTTTTAATTGAAAAATCTGATTAAAATTTTGGAAACCCTTTCTTAGAGAGTTCTTATTACCGAAGAAAAAAATTGTACCAAATTCCGTAGCCCCAGATCTAAAGTATCTCCTGAATAGCGTTTAGCACGATTTTAATAGCAGCCTTGTCCCATGATGAAGTTTACAGATCATATTCAAGTATATAAATGCAGTCAAATTAAAACGTGCTTTCTGCACGTTTTAATTTTGCACGTTCTTTTTTTTTGGGGGGGGGATGACGAAAATTATCTATTTCTATCTTTTAAAAGTAAGAAAAAATACAATTTTTTTATTTAATACGTTTACTTATTTCAGTTATTAACTATCAGTTAATAAAAATTTTAGTAATATATAAAAGGAAAGAGAATTTTGCTTTATTCCAATAGTAATCCAAGCAAAAAGAAAAATAACTTTTTCATAAAGAATATTCTCTCTCAGATGTGAGAGTAAAAGGTCTCTAAAACTCTTGAGTAAGGTTATTTGAAACGTTTTTAGAAATTATGTAGCCTGTATAAATTTTTCAATTTTCACTTGTTTCAAATGAAATCCACCGAGAAAGTATCGCAACCGACAAAAAATTTCTTTGTTTTAAATATGACACATTATTTTTTTAAATTCAGTCTATCTCCGGCAATGGAAACTCAAAAAAAGGAGAAAGATACAAGGATAAAATTTATATGTAATCTTTCAACTAAAATTGTCTGTGCATATCAAGCTTTGAATGATATCCGTCAACAAGTTGATTATTCACATGTTCATTAGAACAGGAAAACGATAATTCCATCTACCATTTGGGTGAAAGTTGGCTTATGATTTCATATGATCTAGAATTGTATTTAATTCTGATATAAATCCAGTTAATTTTCTGTCTGCTTATTCTTTTAATTGGGAATGTATTAGCTCGGAAATTTAACGAGCTCGAAGAAAGAATTTTAATATATGTCAGTACTAAAACTGCAAAATTGTCAAATTTTGATACTGTCGATCGAAAGGAAAAGGTGAAAAATGGCTGCTGTCCAATAAATGGAATGCAATGAAATTGAACGCAAAAAGAACAATTCAGTGAACCGTTCGAAAAAAGAACTTTCTCACTAGTTTAAATATAGAATTGAAAATATATTTGAAATGCAAAAATCAAAATAATAGAGAGACTGTAAAAAAATTAATATCGAATAGATAGTCTAGAAACTCAAGAGGTCAATATCCTCTTTTTCTCGTTTTCTAAAAACAGTCCTCCTCATTGAACTTAAGGTGTGGCTTTGCAGTTAGATGAAGGGTGAATGGACTCCGGTGTCATCGTCGTACGGCCACAGTACAACATCACGAAATATGCCCGGAAATAATAATTTAGTTATATTAACATACTATTTAATAATCCGTGTTATTATGAAATAGCGCGTTCATATAACTAAACTAAACCGATTAATCACAGTTGTATTAACTATTAATGCTGTATGTGATTGTAAGGCGCATTTAATGCAGAATATAACAATGTGTATACAACTTCAATTGATTCCTTAATTCAAAGGTAATTATTTGAAAAGTTGATTTCATTTCGCATGTGTAAGTTTATTTTTGAAAAGAAAACAAAATAGCTTTTCGAAGTAGTAAATTTAAAGGTTTTGACTTTATTTTTTCACTTATATGGAATTCCTTTCTTATATATTGATACTATGGTTTAAATATACGTTTTTCGGTAATTACTACTGCTTTATATTTCCTGTATTATAAATCCTGTATTAATATTGGAGTTTTCTTAGCTGCCACGATCTCCATTTCGGGATTTTGGAATTTCATATACGCCACTCGGCATCAAAAATATATTTGGTACGCCTGACAGTTTAATATTTTTCTATATACATCAGTCAATATTATGTATAGCAGAAAGAGTGTATTCTGAGCTTCGTTGTTTTACAATAAGCGAACCAATTTGAAAGTCGTCTGCCAGTTGAACGGAACCGAATTGTCATATTTGATGCATTATATTTTTGTTTTGGTTTTTATATTACAATGTAATACTGTACATAAATATGTGATTTGTGGATTATAGCAATGATCTGTTACTTAGTCAGTCTTTTGATTTTAATGGAAATGATTTTATTGATCAATTTATAACGATATTCCTTTTTGAAAAATATCAAATATTTTCGAAACAAAACATAATTTGAATATAATTATACCGTTACACAACTTTTTGGGCATATATATAATTTATCTATTTAAAAATTTTAAAAAAATGGCATTTAATGCGTTAATTCGCGTACTTTTGAAATCTTTACTATTATTAATTACACCGTCTTGTATACGGTATAATTGCCTTTTAAAGATAATTTAAAATTTACTGCATTCACAGAGTATAAAATATCTACATATACAAAAGACAAGACATCTACATTATATTCTAACCCCTAGCAAGAACTTTTTGCTCGCGGTCCAGGCGTAGTTCATTCTTGCTCTCATAAGCCATGACTGTTCCCTTCTTCGCTACTTGGATAGTAGTGTTCTCAGTACGCATGTGCCGTTGTAGCAGCAATTCTATTTGATTTTTTCGGGGGGAGATAGACATATTTTTACAAATGCTTAGAATAGGAATAAAATTTATTTACGAGGATATCAAGTCTTGAGTAGCCTAAGTTCTTATACTATTAGTTGGTATAATAGGAAACAGAAATGGATAAAACCTGCTGATGTAGCAAACTGGGATGAGCGAGAATAGAACCTGGGACCTTGTGGTTCGCAGCCCAGTAACATGACCACGATGCAAAAGCAATTGTTCATGTAGCGTAGCTGTTAACTGGCTTATAAGCTTTCACCACAGACTCTCCCTCCAGTGAGTCGAACGATATGACTGTTGAGTGGTGATGTATTATCTATTGAGTCTAATGCGTCTTTACCCATTTGAGTACCGCCAAGCGTTATGGCCAGCGTGTGTGGGTGAGTGATTGCTGTTGCTACGTCAAGTGAGTCTGACGACTTTGGTTTGCTGCGTCAAGTGAATCTGAAGACTTTGGTTTGCTATGGGTAGATCGCGCCACAACGGCTGTACTAAGGTTGAAGGTTCATCGTCCGAGGTCACCAATGTGGCGGATGGTTATGGGTGAGGATAGAACCTGGGACCTTGCGGTTCGCAGCCCAGTAACATGACCACAATACAAAAGCAATTGCTCGTGTAGCGTAGCTGTTAACTGCTTATAAGCTTTCATCACACTGACTAGAATTTTAAGTGATACAGCAAAGTGTCAATTTGATGTTGCACGAGATGCGTTATAATGGAGCTTGTTTAGTAGCAATAAAAAAAAAAGATGCATAGGATAATAAATGCATCATAGAGCTTTGGATAACAAATATATTTTCAGTATTTCCCCCTCCCCTTTTAATACTAAGACAATTTCTAACTTACCATGTTTTTTTAATCGGTCTCAGTATTAATATTTTACATTTCATTCCTTCTGTTAAATTTTTAAAGCCAAAATAAGTGCTATTTTATATTCAAAGAAGAAATTTCTGAGAGAATGAGGGAAAAGTTTATTATTTAAACAGACTCTTTAGGTGTTTTGCAACCACTAAAATCCTTTTATTTTTATCCTCATAATCATCCTTTGATTTAAAAAAATTCTAGATGTTTTTAACAAACTGACTTCTCGAGATTTTACTATTTCATTCTGTTGGATACCCTCTCATGAGGGAATTCTAAGCAATATAGAGGCAGAAAAAACTGCAAAATTGGCAAGTTTCCAGCGGCTATATCTATTCCTATAAGCGATTTAAAGAAGTACACTAAAACGCTTCTTTATTCCAAATGGCAAGGTCCATGGGATCTTGAAACTAATAACAAACGACATGATATTAAACCTCATGTGCAACTGTGGTCTTCATTACGAATCGAAAAGCAGATACAGTGTTAACCCGTTTACGTATTGGGCATACGAGATTCACCCATCTACACTTGTTGCTAGGCGACCAACCACCTCTATGTTCTCAATTGTCATCGTCAAATGTCTGTCTAACATATAATGTCAGAATGCCCAAATTTAAACGCTCAACGTTTGCTATTTTTTCAAAACTCAAATATTCCGTTACTTTTCTTACTTAGTCTGGCTAAAAAAAATTTCATGTTTAAAATCTATCAAATTTTATGCCCTCATTTAAACTTGTTTGTTTTTAAGTGCACATGCACACTGTACGCTTTTGAATATTATACATTGATATAATTTTAATCCTGGTTTGGAGCAGCATATTCAAAACCATGGCTTTTGCGCCAGAAAAATACAGGCAAATCCAAATCAAATCCTTTTCAGTTGTAGTCAGGTGACAAGAATGATCCTTCATCTGCCTCTTTTATCTTTTGTACCGATTTAGAAAGTGCGTTTCATCCTCGATGGATAAAACTACGCTTGCACTTCGTTTTCGATTTGCACCCTCTTCTTATGGCAGCCCTTCTATGGAAATAAGTCTTGAACCGAGACTTTACCATGAAGCACCATGACACTATTTGGCCTTCGAGAGGGTCGATTATTCAGAGTCAGATTGCCAAATTAGAAATTCGAATTACTAGAAATTGGCAACTGCTTAGGAATCTTGCAATTTGAAAGGGTGGTTAGATTGTATCATTTTCAGACTAATTTTATTTCACTTCCTTTATGTCTTTTAGAAGGATTTTACATAGTAATTTATTTAATTTAAAATGAAATATCGTGTAAATAATTATTAGAACATTATCGTTCCAAATAATTATTATAACATTTCTAATTCATTTCCTTTTATATAATATTATGCTGTATTATAATTCTAAAAGAATACCGTTTTAATACTTTAAAAAATATCTGATACTGCAAGAAGGGCCGCGGTGTTCTGGTGGTAAGGCTTCAGAATCGGAGGTTTTCAAGTTCGAGACCTGATTCCACCGAAGAATCGTCGTGTAAACAGGTCTGAGCCAAACGTCCATTTGCTGGTGTGTGCGGAAGTTCGGAGAGGGAGTCCCACCTCAGGTATCGTCCTCTGACTGCGGTTCAAAATTACGAGATCCGTCCGAAAATAGCCCTAGTGTTGCTTTAAAGGGGACGTTAATATAATATTATAATCTAATCTGATATTATAATGAAATGGTATTTAAGTTTTGTTATAACATTTTTTTTTTGTAATTTTTTTCACTGCTATGTTTAAAGTTGATTATAATGATTATTTTACTGGAGATATTGAAACCAGTTCACGTGAAATTGACAGGAAATGAATTTTTTTGCTTGTTTTGTTTGTTTTAATTTGTCAATATTCTTCGTTTAAACCTGTCATATGCAGAGATTAAAACTATTTTTATATAAGAGTACTAAAAACAGCTCTTTTAAAATTGACAAGCAATTTTGTTTTTGTTTTTGTTTCCGCTTTTCAAATTTTGTAACTTAAAACTGCCATATAGAGAAAAATATAGCTTGAGAAAATGGAGGGGTTCTTAGATTTGCATTGCCAAAGGGCTACTACAAAGCATAATCCGTCCTTGCAACTAATCACTCGACTATTATTCAAGATTGCAAGATTCGATAGTAAACCTTTTGCGTTGATTTCGTATATGGGTATGAGTCAAATAGGTTGCAATTGTAGAAACCAGTCAACACTTTTTAATTACTGAATTATTTCAAATGTCTGTCAATGTGACAGTAGCATTGTTGCGTAAAATCGTTTTAAATTAATTCTAAATGCTCATGCTAGGGAAATATTAAATTATTTTGAACACATAGTCATCTTTATTACTAACATGGCAACTTCCTTTTCTTTATTATTACTTTATATTAACTAAAAAAGTAGTTTTTGTTCTCACAGAGAAAGATAACACTCTACTGTTTTAAATTCAATCGGTTGTTACAATGTCGGAATCTTACTTGTTTAAAGCAAAAACATTCAATTTAATTTTTTAGTCCATATCTTGACCTAATTCATTCCATCTACAAATGCATGTTTAATACATGAATTTAGAAACCAAGGGCTGGAAAAATTGATAGTCTTCACTTACGATTAAAATAAAAATATTTGTTTCAAAACGGGTTGCTAAGTCAATCAATCATTATGAATTAAATCAATAAATCTGAAAAAATCTAATATACGATACATCAAGAGGCATTTTTTTTAATTATTAGAAACTCTACTGATTCATATTGATAGTAGTATTGTTAAGAAAAAAAAATTTAAATTGATTTTAAATTTTTATACTAGAATTTCGATTTAAAAGATTTAGAAGCCATATTCGATTTTATCACTAACATTTAAGAATTTCATTTCATTTTTTTTTTAACTTTACGTTATCTTAAAAATTAGTTCTAGTTCTCACAGAGACAGATAACATTGTGTTGTTTGAAGTTCAGTCGGTCGTTACAAAGTCAGAGCCAAAACGAAAAAATGGAATGTTTAAAAAAACATTCCATTAAATAATTTTGTTCATATCTCGACCTAATTCATTCTATTCTCATGTTTAGTATACGAATTTTGAACTCATGGGTGCAAGCATTGATAGTACTGAACCTATGACTGAAATGTGGCACTGCTTTCAAAACATTTATCTCTTGCAACATTTTTTATCTCGCCAACAATTTAAAAATTTCCTTCTTAAATGAATGTTTATTGGTTTCACTTCATAACACAAAAAATAAGAGAAATTTCTTTGTATTATAGATTGTTTAATAAAAATCAAAACTTTAATATTACATACTTTGGGAACTAATCTCAAAAACAAATTTGTTAAATATTTTGACAGGAATAATTTAAAATCCTTATCAATCTGATATTAATGGAATTTTGACAATCAGCATTTTAATTCTACTTCTGTAGTCTTTGGGATAATATAAGAGATGTTTGTCACAACCAAATATTTTGCATACATTAATCTAAGTCCCATGAGGAAAAAGAACATAAATATTTTACTCATGAATTAAAAAAAATCGCTGCTGAAATAAATGCAATAAATTCTGTGATTATGTGTAACTAGCTGTAATTGTTCATAATCACCGCTAAACTTATTGATGATTTTGAGTAATCGCTGATTTCATGATTTTGAAGACATTTATTGTAATATCTGTGAGACTCCAACAATAATTAATGGAAATGTTCTTTCATAACTACTTCATATACTTGCTCAATCTGGTACTTTTTAGTTTAATTTCGTAAACCAATGAAAAGAATCTAATATATATTTTGTACTTCTTCCTTTTGATCTCTTGGATAAGCGCAAGGACGGCAGATAGACAGATTACTTATATAAGGATTTTAACCACAATTTGATGGAAATTGACAGTTTCGGTGTACAAATTTTCATAACAAATTTCATCTTACCAGCTTATTATAATTTAGGGCTACAAAGTTAAGTATGAACCCCATAATATTGTTATACGGAAATTCCTCCAAAAAATCCTTTAATTCCACAGCTGTCACAAAATGTTACGGACAAATAAGATTCTTCTAAAATCCGATGATAGTTTCGCTTTGTAGTAGGTGTATAGTGTAAAGCAATAATAAGGCATCATTACCAAAAGACGACGTTTATGATCACAAAGACGTAGACGGCAAAACACAGCCGAGAAGTACACAAGCAACACATAGCAGCACACTTAGAACAAACAGCAGCCCACAAATAGTAATCGGTAGTAAACAGCAACTTCAGCGCACAAAGCTGCCAGACGCGGCCTGACAGAACTCTGCAGGAGGAGGGAATCTATGCAGCCATTCTCTACTATATCTCCAAACACCTGCTATTCTCCACTGCCACCTCGCTTTAGCTGTATCCAACTGCCGACTCACGACTAGCTACTCCTCACACGACTCGATGCTGCTTTTATAATAAACTCTAAGATTCGGCACACAAATCAATTCACCAATTGCTTGAGCTCCACTCAACGCTTGCGCTTCGCTGTATTTATGCAACTAATTCCTTGTTGACTCACTATACTACTCTATACCAAATACAAGACTATCTTCGGCTTGGATTGTCGGCCTTTTATAGTTTCCGGAGCAGGGTAGAGAAGGTTCTCGAATAATCAAGCATATCGCAGCTTCTATTGGCTCTGTCAAAATTCTTAAAGATTCTAGTACTAACCAATTCGTATCCAAAGCATCCAAATTCATTGCCAAGTCACCAAGTTTGTCGCAAAGCCCGAGGGCCACTGAGCCGGCATCAGATCAGCATCCAATAGCTTATCGTAAAACAGTCTTTCCTACGATTGAACTAACCATGCTGAGAAGTAACATTACAAATTTGTGACAATATGTTCTCGAACTCAGATTTCATTCCAATTAAAAATTTGCTCTAAAATAGGTTCATAATCAATCTTTCATAATACTAGGAATGAAATCAACTTTAGTTTCTAAGACCACTGATGGCAGTGTTTGCTTCTGAAAGTGCACTGAGAATGCACTAATTTTTTTTAAATATGAACTCAGAGTGAATCTTCAGCCTTTCAGATTTATTAGGGCAAAATTTTCGTTATCTTTGAGTGGGAGAGAGAAAGGATATGTTCTCCAGGGAAGCAACATGTGCGTGTCAGCAAGTCTATGTAATATTTGTAACTCCATTTATAAAATGTTAAATAAAATAGTATTTAACACGTTAAATGCTGAGCTTGTTTAGGCATCCCTTTTGTATAGTCCGCAATATCTGATTTCATTTGATATGCTGACAATCAGACATCTGCGTTAAGTTGTGATAAAACTGCATGCAGTTAATAAGCACTTTTCAAGTGGCACTCCCTTTAACATCCAGACTTTCTCAACGTGTCTCTGAAAGACATGGACTCTTCCTAGCTGAGGGGCAGTTACCCCCCGCACTCTGAAGTAATAAAACTGTCGACGCTCTACCTTGAATAATTGCCTTGCGGTTTTCGACAACGAGATTCATTTTCCATCAGCTTAAGAGTTTTATTCTAATGTATTTATATTTTTTAGTGTGAAGTGTTTCGCTCATCATCTTTGTGGGGTATATTTTTTTACAAAAAATTTGAAATTTATTCTATCATTATTATTATTTTTTTTTTTTTTTTGTAAGTTTCATGTTAGGCTTCCAAACCATTTCAATAAAAACTGGCTTTACTAGCAATTTCAAAAACATCTTTATGTTCCATTTAATTCTCAATAGGCTTTTACACTTTTTTTATTGCCAAAATTAAATAATATGTCATATATTACCATGTAAAAAATTTTTACATAGTAATGTAAAACATACATTATACATATATCAATGCAATTAGTACATTTTTTTACATTATAGATGTCAATGCTTTCCAGTGATAAACAAGATAATGTTTTAAATCTTCATTTAATACCAAAATAAAAACAATCGTTGGATAAAAAAAATGTTATTGCTCTTTTTGAAAGATGTTTCGAAAATAATATGTTCTTTCAACACTCAGCTAAGATTTTTTTTTATTGTCTTTAGCATTTTTTTTAGTATAAACGATTATCTTTATTGAATTTTTCAATATAAAATATTACCTTGCATTTTCGATAGTGATACTAAGAGAAAAGTTTTAGAACTTTAATTAAATTTTTAAAGAAGTTTTCACATTTTTTTTTTTCCAAAACCTTACGCATTCTTGCTTTTACATTAAATAATCGAAAAAGAATGTAGGGTAAATATAAATTCCAAAAATATCTTTATTTTGCCACTCATTTTTACTAATCTTTTAAAATATAACAATTAAATTTTTTTTTCTAACCAAGGGAGTATATTACGTCAAACGTTATATATCTCATCTATCGAATTGTTTCGATAGATGAGATAACATATTTTTAAAACTTCATTTAATAATGAAATAAAATTCGGGGGAAAAATTACTCAGCGAAATATATTTCGAAAATACATTCCTTCAGCCTGAACATTTTACTAAAACATTACATTCTTCATAAACTAAATATGAAGATTTAACACATTTAAAATTACATTAATCATAAATATTACATTTTTAGTATGAACTATCATGTTGAATTTTTCAAGCTGAATTTCTGATTTTAAAATGTTATGTGAAGTTTTCTATAGTATTGTTAAGACAAGATAAATTTTTGAACGAAAGCTTCATATTAAATTTCCACAAATTTCCACACGAGGGAATCATTTGCAAATTTTTGATAATATGTACATTATATAGCATTTTTTGACTCCTCATCTCTATCTCTCTCGTTCATCTGACCCTCGTTAGTTTCATCTCCTGCTTCTTTGCTTAGAATAAACGAGAGATCAGCTAAAGTATCATTTTTTAACCAACCATCATCTTCGTTGATAGATCACTGTCACTTTCATCAGAATCAAGTAAAATTGCTTTAATTTCTTCTTCAGTGTATTCACGATTTCTTTTTCTCATAATGAAGAAATAATAAGCGTTTCAATAGAAAAATTACTCTGATAATCCAAACACCCGATTCACAGTACATAAAATAAAGATTCAGAAATTCACAACTGAATAAAAATTTTCAGAATGGCATTCTAAAAAGGAACTCAGTATTTATATAACTTATCTCATTCTTTGAAGAGGGCGATACATCCAATCTTTTGTTTTTTTTTAATTCTATTTTAAAAGCGGTAGTTTGTACACGGCCTCAGAATTTCCGACAGTCCTTTGATGAAAGAATAAGATGCTTGGAGTGTAAAACGACTTCCTTCCATAGTAACAACTGTCGCTACCCATTTTGTGAGAAAACTGCGATGTGAATAGGCAGCATTGACAATGCAATGGTTTGTCTTTATATCATTACAATAGTCTTACTACTGAAAAGGGCTTCTGATGCTTGTCCGAAAAATAAACAACGTGTCGGTATCCTTATATATCATTCATCGTTACCAGAGAACTTCAGTGGAAAATTTCTTTTATAAATGGCCATAAAATCTTTCCAATTTTGAGCTAACAACACGTGAAAACAGAAACTGAAACCCTTTCAAAATACAAAATGTACGCCAACAACCCATTTAGTGAATTCCTCCTCAACCCCTACCGCCCTAAGGCACAGGGGAAACTACTGTGAAAAAGCCGCGATTGTCAAAGATAACGAGGACCTCCTGGAGTGTTCTGTAGAGTAGCCTCTTTTAATACCCATCACCCCTAAAACGGCTTACAGCCGCCCCAAACCGCCCCACGTGGATGTTACAGGGTAAATTCTCAAACCGCCCCAAACCGCCCCGCTGGAATCGAGAGGGTTAATTATTTTGTGATTTCTATATTTATAATATATTTTATTTGGATGTATATCGTCAGTTCAACACTGACTCAAACAGCCTGGAAGAAAATTATATTGCTAGTCAACAGTGATTGATATGGCCCGAACGAAAAAAAGTAAAAGCCACGTCAATAAATACAGTAGTACAAAGTCAGTCATCGTAAACTGACAAGATACGAAATAAAAGTATACAATCAGTCACTGATGAAGAAATGTTATTCCACATTGTGATGATCACTCTTTTCAATGCGTCTGACGAGGTTGGCGAAATTTGCTTTTCAATAAGTCTCTTAAGTGTCTTATAAAGCCCTTTTATAATTTTTAATTACTTTCTTTAAGATAAATTGGTTATATTTCTGAAAATTTCATTCAAATATAATGAATTGTGTAAGAAATATAGTAAATACAAATGAAATTGATATTATCGTACTAATATGCATTTTTCATTTTTTAATACTTCCCAAGTCTTTGTATGCAGATTATTTCTAGCAAATGTATAATTCAGATACTCAGTTCATATGCTCTAAAAATTCTGTATTAAAATATTTAGCTTTCTTTTGTTATCTGCAGTGATCAGATGCAATAAATTCTTATAAGAAATTAGGCAACAAAATAGTGTCCAGAAAGCTTAGCAACGCATTTTTTTTCTCCTTATTCTTGCATTAAATCTCTGGTTAATTTTATACTACATCAATTTTATATTAAAACAATTTTTACTTTCTCATATAATAATCGACAAACAATTAGAACGTGAGATTTTTAAGGATCTCCACTGTTGACGCCAGTAAGTCAGCAGGACGCTCCGCCTACTAAATTGGTAGCGCCACCAAGTGGTGAAATCATATAACCGAGAGACTGTGTGTGTAAACCCCCGAGAGCGAGGGTGTGTCAGGAGTGTTGAGAATAAACAAAGAGAGATACAGTCCACGAGTTTGTGTTTCATTTACATGTGATTGAGTTTTCTAAAAACTGAGCTATCGAAAGCACAAATGTTATGTGGCTGTTTTCATTTGCTTTGCTACTAAGGCAATCCACTTGGAAATAGTCACTGACTTAACTGCAGAGGCAATGATTGCCACTTTAAAGCTCTTTTTTAGCAGAAGAGGTGTTAGTTCCTCTATCTGTTCTGATAATGCAACTAATTTCAAAGGGGCCAATTCAGATTTGAAACGTTTGCAAAATATGATTGGTAGACCCCCAGACCCATTAGCTAATTACTTAACAACTGAACAAGTGACATGGAAATTTATTCCACCAAGGTCACCTAACTTTGGTGGCTTATGGGAGGCGGGTGTTAAATCTTTCAAACACCATTTAAAGCGAGTTGTTGGTAATGCGCGTTTAACAATGGAACAGTTTTTGACTATTGTTATTCAAATTGAAGGTATTCTAAACAGTCGCCCACTGACACCTTTGTCATCAGATCCAAACAATTTTGAAATTTTAACCCCAGGCCATTTTTAATCGGCCGTCCCATAAATTGTATTCCTGATCCAGATTATTCAGAGAGAAAAGATAATCTTTTATCTCAATGGCAAAGATTGAGCAAAATGGTCCAAACAATTTGGAAAAAATGGAAATTAGATTACTTAAATAATTTGCAAGCCAGACACAAATGGCAGTTTGAGAAACA
Organism: Argiope bruennichi; assembly: GCF_947563725.1. Classification (NCBI taxonomy): domain Eukaryota; kingdom Metazoa; phylum Arthropoda; class Arachnida; order Araneae; family Araneidae; genus Argiope; species Argiope bruennichi. Next base: position 115,771,131 of record NC_079160.1, read on the forward strand.
AAACCTCTCAAAGGATTCTATGGTTCTTTTAAAAGATGATAATCTTCCCCCTTGCCAGTGGACAATGGGAAGAATACAGGATTTAATTTATGGATCAGACGGCAAAGTCAGAGTAGTACTTATAAAAACTCCACAAGGAGTCACGAAAAGAGCAATTTCAAAAATTTGTTTGTTACCATGTGAATAAAATCAATGCATATCTAGTGTAATCATTATATTTAGTATTTAAAATGATATAATGTATATTTAAGTTGTTCATTGTACATATTTAAATATCGCATATATTTTCTTTTCAGAAATGTTTTGTATATAATATTCAAATTTTTTTAAAGTGTAATTTTTTTGTATCTTGTGCAAGATAATTGTTGAAATTTTGCATTGTCTAATTAAGTAATGTGTTAAATTTTTATTTCTGTAATGTTGAGATTTTGAAATGATATTTCAAGGGGGGCGGAATGTTGATGCCAGTAAGTCAGCAGGACGCTCCGCCTACTAAATTGGTAGCGCCACCAAGTGGTGAAATCATATAACCGAGAGAGTGTGTGTGTAAACCCCCGAGAGCGAGGGTGTGTCAGGAGTGTTGAGAATAAACAAAGAGAGATACAGTCCACGAGTTTGTGTTTCATTTATATGTGATTGAGTTTTCTAAAAACTGAGCTATCGAAGGCCAAAACATCCACGTTTTTGACTTCTCTGAGTTAGAAAGACGCATTTTTGGAAAACGTCTGTCTGTCTGTGACAAAGATAAGACAAAACTCGCTTTGAGCTGGATGGTATACGGTATTTTTTATACAGTCTTTACACTAAATTAGCAGATTTCTATCAAATTTTGAGCAAACTCCAATCCAGATTGAGTCTGTCTGTCCGGTTTTCCGAATATAAGTTAACACGATAATTACAAAACGAAGAAACTAGATATATAAAATTCGGTGCACATTTAACCTCTATAGTGCAGACACCCTTCAAATTTTGAGCCAGATCGTACTAGTTGACTGTCTGTCGGTCTGTACTTTCAAAAATATGTAAATGCGATTGTTCAAAAATGCAGTGACTTAAATATATCAAATTTGGTATGGGATTTTCTGACTACGAGTGTAGTTTTCTGTCAAATTTTTGTCTCACTCTTTTGAGAATACATGTATAAAACCTAAACATGATTTTTGAATACTATTAGCATGCTAGGGATTAAACGGTAAATAACTCACCAAGATGACCCGATAGATTCAGTAAAAATGCTAACTTCACTCAAAAAGTTACTATTTCCTGACTATTGTTAGCCAATGCCATGTAAAGTGTTCTCTGGCATGACAAGTTTATTAGAGATTATGCGAGAAAGATTTGGGTAGACCACCCCCACCCCCTGGTTTCTAAATTGTTTTGTAAAATCAGATTTAATTCAAAATTTCGTTACTGTCTTATAGATTTAAAAAAATGAAATTTTTCTATATAATAAATAATAATGCTATAAATGATAAGATTTTACATCTTTGAGAAAGATTTTCCATTACGTTATTCAGTTCAAATCTCAATTAATTTGCTTTGATAGTGCTTTAAATACTCTATTATATATTTCTTTGATTCTACTTTTGTCTATAAACAGACGGAACAAAACCTACACGTGCCTGTCGCGACGACTCATGGTCTCAAAAACAGAACATGAATAATAGTTCTAGAACATACATTTCATGTCTGAATCTATGGGTGCCAGATAAAAATAGATAATTCTATATAGAACTGCAGAAAGAAAAAGGTACAGACAGTCAGTATCGATTACAGCTGTCCTATACTTTGGTAATGTGAAGATCAATTTTTAATGTCCTCCACGATCTTCATTGCTGCAGTGTTTTATTATTATTGGTTCTAAAACGGATTGGTAACAATGGAAGGATTCGCTTGCTAAAATTCTGCAGTCACGCAAGGTTTGCTTGTCTTTTTAATATCGCTTATAGTCTTTTTAATGTCAGAAAGCACAAATTGCCGGTAATTCGAGTAGATGTTCTATTTATTTCCATACATGTTTTGTGGGGAAATAAGTAATAAAAAAAAATTTAATTTAATTCCTACTTAGGTCAACAAACAAAAATTTTATGTTAGTTACTTTTTATTAAATAATTATCAATAAAAATTATTAAGTTTCAAAAAATATCAAAAGAAAAAATTGTTTATTTCTGCAAGAATTGAACTCGCATTTTCACCTTCACGTGAAAAATTCTGAAATCCTTGCATTTTACCGATTAAGCTACTGCCTGTTGATTTCAATTTTTATAAAAAAACTGCTAAAACTCTATTAAATTAAAAATTAATTAAATTTAATAATTAATGAATTATTATTTGAAAAAACTATATTAACATCAAGTGTCATCCACTACAAGTTTTAAAAAATGTATTTGAACTTGAGTGAATGAATAAAAAGTATTTTATTAACGATTGAAAATTTGAACAGGGTATATAAATATATATAGGGAGAGTGAATAAATAGTAGGAATTGAAAAATAGTTTTGATGATCAAGCTACAAAAAACTAACGGTAAATTTAGGAATCTTTGATAAACATTAACATTTAATCCCTTGATATACGAATTTATTTAATTTACTAATTAAAAGGCACATACCAATTGGAACGGTTTTTTTCTATTGTTGTTGTTGTTGTTACTTCAATATTTATAATTTCAACTGCGGGAGTTGTTTCCCAAAATATTTCTTGAATACTCTCTAAAAAATGTTCTTCCAGAGATACATATAATAATTCGTATACAGTAATTAAGAAATATTAAACTTTGACATGAATTTTGCGTTTTTAAAGAATCTATCATGTGATCTTTGGCTAGTTTTTTGGCAATAATCCCTGGCATGAAGTTAAATCGAATTTGTACTTTAGGCGCGTTTCTCCCAATTGATTGAAAACAAAACTTGACAAAAAAAACTACAATTGTAGTCGCAAAATCATATACCAACTTTCATATATTTAAGTCATGTGAGTTATTTCAATATTTAATAGAAGTGTTACATGCATCTGAATATACAGATCGACATACGATCAACCCTTTGTTGGTTGAAAAATGTCTATAGATGTTAAGATGTTAAGTCTATAGACATTTGTATAGTCTATAGACTCTATACATGTTAAGTCTGTGCATCAAATTTTATCCATTTAGCTCTCTCCTGTTTACAGTTATAGTGTTAACTTATATTCGAACAGCCGTACAGACAGACTTCCTATGAATGAATTTTATTCAAAATTTGATAGAAATCTATGAATTTAATGTGAAAAAAAAATCATGTACCAATTTTCATCACAGTTGACCTCAAAACTTTTTTTGAGTTATTTTTAACGTAGACAAACAGACAGAATAGACACGACGCCAAAAATGTGTTTTTCCAACTCAAAAAGATCTGAAACGTGGATATGCATCAAAATCTCCAGTTCCATTTTTTTTTTTTTTTTGAAGATAACAATATACTTTTTTGATACTATGTATGCAAGAAAGTAAAAATTCTTAAATTCGATTTATTTAAGACACATCACTATAAACAAAGAGTTTAAATGAATAAATAATAACAGGCTATTCGAAGGAATTACAAGTTAATTACAAGTTAACAAGGAATTACAAGTTAATTACAAGTTAACAAGGAATTACAAGTTAATAAGTATAATAGTCATATACAAGTTAAAAATTATCGATGTATATGAATTTCAAATTAATTATAGAAATTATCAACCTTTGAAATTTAAACTGTTTTGGGATGTCATTTCGGATCATTTAAAACATGACAGTGTTTCATCAGTTATTATGGGGACCATTCTTATCTAGTTCGATTAGTTACTTTCTAAACTAAAAAGTGTTCCACCTTACTTATAATCCTTATATCTTACTTTCAACTTTCAATCCATTCACAGTAACCTAGTGGTAGAATCTCGATAACAGAATCGAAGTAACATTGTTCTCAATGCCCGACACCTTTGGAGAACCGCAATCTAATGATGATCTATTGTTCATTAAATGTGTGTGAGTCGGAAATTTTTATGTTGATGTGGTGTAGAAGTTTCAAAACGAGTATGCCAGCTAAGGTGTAGTCATTCCGATCTGATCCTGATTCAAAATGTAAGATCGTCTCTATATAACAATAATGTCATATTAAAACGAAGCACTTTAACCTAAATTATATTATGATACCCTGTATTTTACACAAGGAAACAAGTTGAAATTTCACCCCTTATATTTTTAATTTAATAATAATAATTTCCTCAAGCGTTTTTAACATTCGGACCTTTCTCTTTGATAAGATCCCCTGTGGTCTAGTTGTAATGTCTCGTCTTCGGAACCGGAGGGTTCGAGACCCGATTTCATCGAAGAACCGTCGTGTAAGCGGCCCTGGTGCTCTTTATATCAGTTTGGGCCAAATGCCTTTTCGCAGATGTGGTGCGTAAGCTTCGAGAGGGGGGGGGGGCTGTCAGCTCAGGTGTAGTCCTCGTCATTTGACCTTATTCAAAATAACGAGGTCCGTCCCAAAATAGCTTTAGTGCTGCTTTAAAATGCGACGTTAATATAACTAAACTAAATTTTGAAATGTCACCTAATTCTTTTAACGTCTTAAAAAAATTTTAAAAATTATGAAAACTCTAAGATTGCCAAAAAAACGTATGACACTTACGGTTTAACACGAAGAAAATATCAGTTCTTAAATACGAAAAAATGAATTTTCCATTAAATAATTTGAAACAATTCAAATTTATTACTAAATTTCAAAATACTTGCAACGCGGGGTTTTTTCCCCAAGCAGTATTTTCCATTTAGTCACAAAATATTTGAAACCATTAATTGGTTTATTTTTAGAATCGACTAAATTTATTTTTCCTAGTATCTCCTTAAATAAAAATAAATTTCATGCCTGTTTTTCCCACGAGTGACTGCCGCATTCTTGGGTACTTGCCACGTATCTTTACGTCATACCGAAGACGGTTTATAGTAGTTTGCCAGCTCTTGATTTGCGAGATGGCAGAATGTCCTTCTGTTTTCCCTTTTGCTGCTTCGAATCGTTGACTTTTACGGCAGTCGTGCGTAATTTAGCTTTTGTTTGTCGTCTGATGTTATTCATAGACTGTTTTTCGTATGCAGAAAAAATCCAGAGGGTCTTATATTTCTTAAGAAATGAACAACAGATTCTGAGTGTGATGTAGTCTCAAATGAAATAAATATTCAAAACAGATCCAGTAGAACATCTGTCAATGCATTAATTCAGTTTAGGAAAAAAAATCGTCTGCGCTAAATAGAAGTGTGGTTGTGAGATCGTTGAAAAAGCTTCCATGGAATCGATTCATGTACATTCGAAGTTCGCTGCATCGATTTAATTTTGAAATCGGTTACGAATCTAAAAAGTTATATATTAATTGAAATGGATAGTTAATTTTTTAAGTGCATTAATTTATTCTCAGATATCACATTGTATGAAAAGACTAAATATCTTTTTTATTTCTGAAAGAAAAAAAAATTGAATGTGAATTTTTTTTAGACTCGGAAAGTTCTAAAAAGTCTAAAGTTCTGAAATAAATAAATAATAATAATAATAATCTCGATTGTTTTTTTTTATTATTATTATTTCAATACATTTTTTACGTATATTTCACGCATCTTTAGCTTCTGTAGAAATTTAAAAATTATATATTTAAAATTGTGAATTTTTATTCAAAAAATACTTTTTATGGTAGATAATATTAAATACTGATTATATAATTCATTGAACATACAAATGCACATTGTTGGTGCATTTCATAACGAAAATGATAATGAATTTCATTCTGTGAATTTAAAAAAATGTACCATTTACTTAGTTAAAATTTTTATTTTATAAACAAGTAAGTCCCATTAGGAGGCATCTCAAAAATGAGGACGAGAAACTTCCAGTATGGTGGTTGGTTCAGAAAAAGATGGGGATCGTCTATCTCCCATCGATGACGATACGTAGTTCCTTAGGGATGGGTCGTGGCCGGTGATAGTCCTTAGGATTCAACCACAATTCTCGCCAGTGTTGTTGTTGCTATCGCGGTGGTTCTGAGTAGTCCGTTGGTGATTAGTGATTATAAACTAGTAATTTGAAAAAATGTTTGTGTTAATTTATTTAAACTTTCTTAATACAGCCTTTCTGTTAAATGTATATTTAATTCTGTTCAGAAAACCTAAAAAGAAGATGGCATCAAGTTACACGACTCCATAACCACAAGACAAACATTTAACTTTCAGATGCAATTTGTCTCACTTATCCTATCTAATTCCAATAAGACAGTCAGATTTGTTTAACTTATTTCACTTGCATCGCATGAGAATTGACTACATTCACTTTTTAAAAGAAGTAAAGAAATTTGTTTCATTTATTAAAAAAGTAATAATCGAATAGAATACGAACTGTAATGATTGTTTCTTAAGTGAGATAGCTTCCCGCATATCGAATTTTAAATAAATCGGCGAATTGAAGCGAAAGTTTTGGCTTCAAAATCGGATGGTCGGTGGTTCAAGATTTTATTTCCCTAAAAACCCATCATACATATGGGTCTGAGATATGTTAAATTTGTAGAAGAGTAAAATTTCCCTGTGCTAGTGTGTTGTGGAAGTTTGAAGAATGTGGCACTGTCGTTTTTGTTGTAAATCATGATTCAGAATTACGAACTCGCCCAAAAACTCTAGCGTAGGGATAAAACCAAAAATAATTCATTTTAATGGCCTGATATTTTTAATTAACATTTTTTTTCTTATTTGAGATATTGCCTATTGCCTATGGCGGAAATTTGTATTTTTTAGGAAGTGGAGCGATGAACTTTTGACTTTCTCATACTCTTACACAAAATGGAGAGTTTTGCGTTTAACTTCGTAGCACAGTGAATAAAATTAAAAATGTATTTCTTATTATTTTCCGTTAATCGATTGATCCATTTTGATATGTATTAAGGCTACGTGTTGAATTTCATTTATTTCGGTTACTGTATTTTCGAGTTATTGTCTTGATGTTCTCAAAAATAAATTGACAAACAGAAATTTAATTCTTTAGTGGATATATGGTCAAAAGTTTTGTAATAAAATAATAAATACATTTTTCTTAATCCCTTTCACTGTTTAGTTATCATATTAGTATACACAAAACAAACATGTTTCGATAGAAATTTTCATCCAAAATTTGATAGAAATTTACAATTTTGATACAACTTACCACATATTAAATTTTATTAGTTTATATTGATGAGTTTTTAAGCTATCGCGCTTATACATTGGCAGACAGACGCTCAGATATGATGCATTTGGTATTCGAATACACAAAAATTTCCAGAATGAGGATTCATCAAAATTTCGAGTTCGATTTAGTGATTGCAAAATTTTCTCTATTAACCGCTTCGCTTACAATGACAAGTCCGATTCGTGCATCGAAGTCTTGAATTTTTAATTTTTAATCTACAATTAAGTAACAGCATTAAGCAATTTAAAATATAAAAATCACTTTAAAACTCTTCAGTATCTCAAATACCTTTATATCGTTACATGAATTAAAGTAATAATAAATGTTCCAAATGATTTTATTATAATGATTCATTTAACTAGGAAGTTAAGCAAATTCGTAGATTAAGAGGTTAAATAAGAAAAATTCAAAATTTTCTCTTTGTATTCTTCTTGTAAAAGAAAAAAAGTTTGTTCATTTTTTAAAATATATATCTTTTCGCAGCTGCTTATAAAATTCACAAAAACTTACTACATTTTGTAATCTTCAAATCTCGAGATCGATTTGACGATTACAAAATTTTCTCTTTGTATTTCTCATATACTATAAAATAAAATTCGTTCTCTTTAAAAGAAAAGAAAAAATAATTTCCCAACTGTTTTTGATATACACAAAAACATTTTTCAAAAGATGTTGAAGGCGTCTTATTTTTTTCAACGTCATTTCTGCAGTGATATTTTCAGAATGACATAATAGAGATTTGTTTAATCAAATCGTCCTCCATACATTGCATAACTGCTTTGACAGATCTATCACGTGCATGCATTTTTTGCACGTGTTCAAAGAAAAGGGGGGCAAACTAAATCACGTGTTCACAATGTGCTTTGGCGGTGGGTGGAAATATGACACACAGCGGAAGACTGAAATTCCATGAACTCAAATGACGAAAACAATCTTCAATTAAGTAAGATTTTATTTTTGATTGTCACTTTATATCTGGTGAAAAACGCATATAGTGACGCATGTTTGAAATACCAAAATAATCTTTAAAATGTCACAGCGCCTTTAGAGAGAGAAACAGGACAAAGAAATATTTCAATTCTGAATATTGCATCTCTTGACCTTCAGATGAGATTTAATATTTAGGCTTGTCTTTTTCTATCTGTAATCTTCACCTCCAGGCTTGACACTTTTACTTTATTGTGTATAAAGAGAAAGAATTGTAATCGTCAAAAAACTTGACCTTGAGATTTTGAAGCATTTTCGGACCCCACCAAGTCAATAAAATAAATTTTTGGAATTTTGTTTATTTGTGAATACAGTCTTTCAAAAATCCTTTGAGCTAAACGATTGAAATCTGATATGTAATCTTTATTCCAAATTTATAGATTAAAAATGAATTTTAATTTTAATCCATTCTCAGGACGTTTATATGTTTGTTTCAGTATAAGTGAACACAATAATTACAAAACATAAAATACTAAATGGATATCGTTTGGTACACAGGTTTAGCTCCCTAAGTATATTCCAGTCACAAATTTTGAAACAAATCCGTCAAGAAAGTTGACTGTCTGTCGGATTTTATATTCGACTGCATTCAAATGAGATAGCTCAAAAATACAATGACTTAAATATATGAAATTTGGTATGAGACCTTGTAATTAAAATTATAATACTTTGTCAAATTTTTGGTTTAAATGGGCAGAAAAATGAGCGAAAAGAATGCATATTCTATTTTCTGTATTATATTGCAAAGCAAAAACCGTCAATCTGCGAGACATTGAAAATAAAATTCTGAGCACTCAAGGGGTTCCCAACCTTTCAAAAAGTCCACAATTTTTAGTCAAGATGTGATGGGGATAACTTTTTTATGAGGATGTAAGGGAAAATTTTATTACGAGAAAAGAATTGTGCGAAAAATATGAGATCCCACTGATTATATATACCTTCTTTTATTTTACTTTTCCATATACGAAACGAATATGGAATAATCGCCAAAAAATAATTATCTCAAATTTTTATGAATCATTTCGTTTAAAATCTCTATAAATCTAAAAAAGTAGATTTTTTGGATTATGCATACTTATAATCGAGTACGATTACTTATACAGTAATTGGAAGTGTTAAACTAGTGAAATCTTCTTTTTATTTTTTTCGTGTGGCTATTTAAGCCAAATTTTTGCGCAGTAGCTTCTGAGGGTAAAGACCCCTGAGTACCCGAGGGCAGATGTCTGACTTCTAACTCAAATGAAGATAGCACACACACACTCGCTTGCGCAACCCCTTTTTACAGGGAGGTTCATTCACGCACCTCACAGAGAGAACACAAGGGAGAGAACAACCTTGCCCGAACCAGAACTCGAACCCAGAGCGCCTAGATCAGGTGGAAGACGCGCTACCCCTAGGCCAGGACACCCGGCATGAAATTTAATACTAGGTATATGAAACCCTCTTCAAATTTCGAACAAAATGTATTAAAAAAAAAGTCTTTATGTGAGTCCTCTCACATGTATGGAAGCGCGATTACTCAAAAACAAACAAGCCAGATAATTAAAATAAATTTTGTGGTCTTAGAGCTAAGTTTCTACTTTCCCGTATGCGTTTTATAGAGGAAGCATTGTAATCGTCTAAACATTGCAAACTTGACATTTTGACAAATTCTCCACGTTTTATACCTCCATGAGTTCCAATAACAAATATTTGTAAAATGTCTGACAGTATGTGACAAAGATAACTCAAAAATACTTTGAGCTAGAAGGATGAAATTTGGTGCACGGTTTTTACATTAAATTTAGATTTCTATCAAATTTGGACAAAATCCATTCCGAGGAAGTCTCTAAGTCCAGCTGTTTGAATATAAGTTAACACGATAACTACAAAACGAAAAGAGCTAAATAGATAAAATTCAATTCACAGATTTAAGATCTACACTTTTCAAATTTGGAACCAAATACAACAAGTGGTCAGTCTGTACTTTCAGAAACATGCAAACGCGATCATCCAAAAACTCATTGATTTAAATATATTACATTTGGTATGGAATTTTTGTGACCACAAGTGTAGTTTTACGTTAAATTTTTGTTTCCATCCGTTGGGAAAAAAACTTCTAAAGCAAATTTAGATTTTTGGATAATATAAACAGCATGACAGAGATTAAAACACTAGCCAAGGATCACACGATATAATTAGTAAGATTACTAATTTCACACTAAAGGTTTGTTTTCGTAACCATTGTATGCATCTGCCATGCAAGGCATTCTCTGGCATAACACCTATATCATGCTGGCGTCCTGGCATAGGGGTAGCGCGTCCTCCTCGAGATCTGGGCTTCCCGCGTTCCGCGATCGGGAATGGTTGTTCTTCATCTGTGTTCTAACTATGAGGTGTGTGAATGTGCCCCCCTGTAAAAAGGGATTGTGCAAGCAAACGTGACTCATGAGTAGCTAAAACATATTCTTGGCTCTAGATGGCACTACTGAAACAAGAGACGCGCTCTCGGCTTCGTCAGCGTCAGTGCCATAAGAAACAACAACAACGCCTATATTATAGAGCATGTGAAAAAGGTTTAGAAGGACCATTCCCATTAATTATATATGTATCAAATTTTTGGCATAATAATTCATATGAGACATAAGGAATTTAAAGTATTTAGACGTAATGAATTTTAGACGCAATGAGTGTGTGATATCCAACTATTTGTGGTGTCATAAACAGTTAGACATATAAAATGTCTATGTAAATAGGAATATTGGATTTTCTAGACAACACATCTGATATCTGATACAGTAAACCAATTTTGTTGCAAGTCACAAATCAGTGAAGAAATCTTTTATATTCAGAAGGTAGTGCCCCAGCAAAGATCCTTTCTTTAAAGTGTGCACCTTGTCTTTGGAAAAGCAGGCAACACAATCCACAATCACTATACCACAGAAAACATGAGGTCCTGCTTACTCTTATCTGATGATTTCTTATCCACGTATTCGTAATTGTTCCTTATCCGAGTTGCTACTGCTCCAAAAAATGCTTTTTCAGACTTAGGCATTTCTAAAACGTCAAACTTTCGTGGCTGTGTATTCATTTAAAAGATTACGATTTTCCTAAGCATCCTTCACGAGCCAAAAAATTATTTAAAAAGAAATAAAAACAGGGGAATAATTTAAGCCTCAAGTTGTTTTTTTTATGTTTCCACAATATGGATAATTTTACGCTTGCATTCGTCATATCATGAAAAAAAAAACGAGAATACATTTTTTAAAGTTATATTGGTATCCTGTTTTAACACAAGGCTCGTAATTTTGACAAGCAATCAAATGATGAAAATGATACCTTGCTCTTTGAACTTCCACACCACACCAACGGTTGGAAATTTGGCTCCCCGACTTAAAATTTAACATGCATTAGATAAACATACTTGGCGAACTCTCTTGTGAAAGAGGGTATCGAACCTGCAATTCTCCACTTCCGACATTTTAGAATAATACCACAAGCATTAAACATCAGTTCAAAATATGATATGAGTTTAGAATTTTAGTGTAAAAACTACAATATCACAATTTTCGAAATTACCTCTTGCATTTTTGGGTGATCGTGATATACAGGGTGTTTATAAAGTCCCGGACCCATTTTGATGTTTAATAACTCGTAAAATAATAAAGATATAAACAAACTTATGGCATTTATTGATGGAATAACTCATATATTTTCCTTTTCAGGTTTGAATATTTTTACTTTTGTAAATATCGTCTGCACGTGTGGTTATTTTCAGATAATTTCATTTTCCAGTCTAAATATCTGTACTTTTCTAAATATTGTCTGCTTATTAATTGCATTTTTCTTTCTTTTGTTTTTGGCAACTATTGCAATGTTATGTTTACTTTTGATGTGTTTGTTCTATGTAGTACTTTTGTATGTGATGTTTTATTCGAGTGGATATTAAGGAGAATGCGTACACCACAAGAGAAAGCACAGATTTAATGGTGGTTCATAGAAATGAAATCGATAGTGCAAGCACAGAGAAATTTCAGAAGAATTTACCAAAAAGATCCTCCATCCAAAAACAGCATCTTGCGGTGGAAAAAGAATTTTCTAGAAATTGGAAGTATCGAAGATAAGAAACGTTCCAGACGTCCTTGCACAAGTGATTTTGATGTTGAGCTTGTCAGAGAGACATTTTTACACAATCCTAGAATATCTGTGAGATCAGCAGCAACAGAATTGGATATGCCAATTTCGACGGTGTACAAGGTTATTAAGAAAAAATTAAGACTGCATGCATATAAAGTTCAAATTGTTCAAGTTTTGGAACCGAACGATAGGCCTAGGAGGATGGTCTTTGCAACAGATATGCTAAGGAGGATAGAAGATGCCGCTGATTTTCTGAAGAGCATAATGTTCTCCGATGAAGCATCCTTTCATGTTTCTGGCATTGTTAATCGCCATAATGTGCGCAAATGGCTCTGTGGATGCCGACATGCTTGTCGCTACCTGGCGTGAAATTGACTATCGACTTGATATTCTCCGTGCGACGAAGGGGGCACACGTGGAAATTCATTGACAAGGGTCATGAAACTTTTTGAGTCTATTTAACCATTTATGTTATTAATTTTAATCTATCTTTATTATTTTATGAGTTATTAAACATCAAAATGGGTCCGGGACTTTATAAACACCCTGTATATGCATGAATAAACATATGGATAGAAAAATAATCTGATTATGGGTTAAAAATTCATATACGAATACAATTTTGATGACATAATAATGTACTAAATTTCATCCAACCAGTTGTTACATTTTTGTTTTATCATCTTCATGTGCATACGAATGATTTTTCTTAGACATATTTTATACAATATTTGACAGAACTCACAATTACAATGTAAAAAAAATCACACATTGAATTTTCTTCATTTAGCTACTTCCAATTTTGAGTTATCGAACCTACAAATTGACATATGGATATAACGGAGATATTTCAACCCCTTTTTTTCGGATTCAAAAGCATTTTAAATGAGATGTCATTAAAAGTCGAATTTTTTTGACGATTTTAGTAATTTTTTCTGTTTTTATCTTAGAATCCGAAACAAAAACTAGTCTTCTTTCCCTTCAGACACTTTGACAATCGAATCACAGGCTACAAAATTACCTATAAAATATGAAATGACATTTTATTAAATAACCTGCAAATAATTGCTTGGATTAAAAAGATTAATAATATTCAAAACTGATAAATGTTCATAAAAACAATGCTCGCAGATTTATAATACAAATTAATGATCTTCATTTCTTTTTACAGTATGATGCATTCTCTTTCACCCTATTCATTTCTCACAATGTATCTAATTTCGTGACTAATTGCGCCTTTTCTAATGACACACGAAATTTACCGGCGACGACTAAGAATTCCTCAGCACTTCCAGCAACAGAGGAAGAAGCCCCAGCTGCTGTTACCTGGGCAACCCCGGCGACACGCCAGCTACTGAAAGGAGGATGCATGTGGATCGATAAAAGGCTTGCGACTCCCTCGGCATTTCCTCAAACGGAAAAGATTAGGACCCAAGTTTTCCTATTCAACAAATAAAAGATTCAAACCTGCATTTTGGATAGAAAATTTTTGGGGACTTTCATTTTAAAATGCTCTTCAATTCTCTGTAAAACAAAATGAAACCTATTTAGACGAAGTTATTTGCCTCTGATATTAAAAAAAAAAAAAATAGTATATAAGCATTCTTAAGGAATGTGACTTTAAAAAAAATTATATATGTATATGAATTGTTAAACCTAAATGTATATTAATGTATGTAAGTAAATGTATTTAAACCTAATATACGTAATGTATTAAACCTAAATGTATATTAATGTATTTAAACCTAAATGTATATTAATGTATTTAAACCTAAATGTATATTAATGTATTTAAACCTAAATGTATATTAATGTATGTAAGTAAATGTATTTAAACCTAAATGTATATTAATGTATTTAAACCTAAATGTATATTAATGTATGTAACTAAATGTATTTAAACCTAATATACGTAATGTATTAAACCTAAATGTATATTAATGTATTTAAACCTAAATGTATATTAATGTATGTAAGTAAATGTATTTAAACCTAAATGTATATTAATGTATGTATATTAATGTATTTAAACCTAAATGTATATTAATGTATTTAAACCTAATATACATAATGTATTAAACCTAAATATATGTAATGTAAAGGAAGGTATTTAAACCTGATGTTATAAATGTATATTAATTGTTTTGTGGGAGATATCACCTCAAAACTTTCTCGCATGAACTCTAATAAAGATGTCATCCCAGAAAATGCCTTCCATGAAATTGGCGTAACATAGCTATGTAGCATTTTTACTAGATCTGTCATGTACTCCTTGGCAAGTTTTTTTTCGCAATTAAATATTCTCGAGTATGCGGTTAATAGTATTCGTCAATCGAATTGTGTTTTAGATACGTTTATCCCAACAGATTAAATCGAAACTTTGATCCAAAACTATATTTAAGTCACAAAATCCCATAACAAATTTGGTCATGCTGTTAATAGTATTCTAAAATCGAATTTTTGTTATAGAAGTGATTTTTTTCCGATTGATTGAAACAAAAATTCGACACAAAGCTACATTTGCAGTCACAAAATTATTTACCAAATTTTTGAAAGTACAGACCGACAGACGGTCAACCCCTTTTTGTATTTAGCTCAAAATTTAATAGATGTCTACACTATAGATATTAAATCTATCGAGCTCTCTTCGTTTTGTAATTATCATATTAACTTATTTTTGAACAGCCGGACAGGCAGACTTCCTCTGAACGGATTTAGTGCCAAATTTGATAGAAATCTACAAATTTGGTGTTAAGATCGTATACCAAATTTGAGTATTGAGTCAAAGTGTCTTTGAGTTATCTTTGTCACAGACAGATAGACGGACATTTTACAATAACGTTTTACGAACTCAGGGAAGTCTGAAACAGTGGAGTTTCGTCAAAATCTCTAGTTCGAATTTTTTGATGATAACTATGCTTTCTCTATACTTCGTATATGAAAAAGTAAAAAGGAACTACGGATTTGCTGCACTCAAAATTACAAATAAAATGCTATTATTACTCAATAATCAATGATTTCTCAATTTTATCTTTATGCACACTTAGTTTCTGAGAACAGCTGGCGATTTTTAATTAATTCTCTAATGCATTATTCCATGATTCCCTCAATGAAATGCATTCATGCATCAAACTGTGACAGATATATGCCAAGTAAATTTAATTGTCTCTGCAACATTCCTGTATATTGAGTACATTTTAACGAATAGAATCAAATCTCTTGACATTATAAAGCCATTAACCATTCAACGGTTTTTGACGAGTTTACTCATCATGAATAAAGAACCTTTTTCGTTACGACGAGTTTATTCAATGATAATTGCTAAATTATTATATTCGAAATTAATTATTTATTATTTTGATATAATATATATGTAATGATATTTTAAACTCTAATTTCAATTCTAATCAATTTCCAAAATTTCGTCTTAAATTAATCCATATTAATTTCATTCTATAATATTCTCTTATTTCCTGATCTCATTCCACTTTTTCTATTTAATTAATGCAACAAAAGTTCTGTGAAAATGCTTTCGAAAACGGTTCCCACGCTCTGCGTGAAGGGATAGGAAAATGTCCAGAAAACACATTCTTTTTATAAAGATCCCTGTGTGTTCCCTTACTTCTGATTGCCATGCGTCAGAAATCCCCATCAGAATCTTAATAGTATTAGCAATGTGAAAAAATATTTTCCCTATCAATATCTCATTTTATATAAGACGAGGGATAATTCATTTCTCCCTCTTCCCTCTCTTCTTGCCTAATCTGTTGCTGTGAGCGGACGTGCATTGTCCGCACCTTCTTGTAAATAAATTATGCCTTGACGGGATGGATTAAAGCGAACTTAAAAATGCAAAGTGTCTTCGAAACTGCCTTCTGATTAAAAAATTATATGCTTACATATATATGTTTATGACAATTTAGATACGCATTTTCAGAAGAGGTCGAAACTATAATCTGGTTAAAAGCAAAACTGTGCGGTTAATCTATTTTCTAACTGCATGATGTCTTTGGTTTGCTTTAACATCCCTTTATAATTTTTCATATAGAATTACGTGAAAAATATTATTTTCACTTATTATTTTTCAAATAAATATTTTTTATTTTATTATTTTTCACATAATTGTTTTTCACTTTATTATTTTACACGTAAATGTTTTTCATTTTATTATTTTTCACATAATTGTTTTTCACTTTATTATTTTTCACATAATTGTTTTTCACTTTATTATTTTACACGTAAATGTTTTTCATTTTATTATTTTTCACATAATTGTTTTTCACTTTATTATTTTTCACATAATTGTTTTTCACTTTATTATTTTACACGTAAATATTTTTTATTTTATTATTTTTCACATAATTGTTTTTCACTTTATTATTTTTCACATAATTGTTTTTCACTTTATTATTTTACACGTAAATGTTTTTCATTTTATTATTTTTCACATAATTGTTTTTCACTTTATTATTTTTCAGGTATTATTTTTTTAAATAGAGAAAAGAATCTTTTTCCCTGAGCTTTCAACAAGTGAAGAAAATCATGTGATTAAAGGTTCGGTGAACTAACAAACAAATTCGAATTTCATTCCAACAATCAGTCAATGGTCAAAAATTATACAAAAAAAAAGTATTTTTAAATATTGCCATAATTTAAAGAAAAAGTTAAAGAAAACTCAATTTGCAATATCAAAAAACATAATTCCTTAAATTTTAAAACGGTTTAAAATAAACTTTATGCATTAATATTTTCTTGAGTTATTGGAGGAAAAATGTTAAAATATCGTTTAAATTTAAATTAATTAAAACTCTAATTAAAATTTGAAAAGAAAATCAATCTGCGAATTGCCCATTTATGCACTAAACTGCCTCTGTTACAAATTTTGCAATTCTATATTAAGCGGTCAGGCTCTAAAAAATGAACATACATACGCAAGCACGCGATTCTATGAACACTTTTTAGTTATTAATAAAGATAGAGATTTATATAAGAAAATACGTTTTGTAGTCGGCTTTTTAAGAGAGTAAAAATGGTTGAGTATGCATTTTAAACCTCTTTCCGTGATCAACTAAGTTCAAAATTCTATACATATCTTCACTTTTGATATCGTTAATTCATACCAGATTTCATCTATATAGATCGTTGAGTAATTAAATTATCGTCTTCCTAGGCACATGAAAAATAATCTCATTAATAGTCTTTTTGTAAAAGAACTGGGTCAAATTTAATCTAGGAATATAAATTTGTAAATATAGTTCACCAGAATCAAAACTTTTGTAAATAAGTCATTTTACAAATCACTAATTATGTGAATCTTGTTTTTTACAAACCACTAACTTGTGAATCTGGTATTTTGTAAATCACTAATTTTTTAGATTTTTTTATTATTATTATTTTTCAAATCTGGTACAAATTCCATGAACTAAAATTCATCTGTATAAATTACTGAGGGTTTTTGTTTTTGTTTTGTTATTTCCTTTAAACAATAGTGACAATCAGATATTTACTGTAATAAGAATTTGCAATTTTGATGTAAAGGACACATGCTAAATTTCATTCATTTAGCCTGTTTATTTTTACTTTCTCGTATACGAAATATAGAGAAAACATTGTAGTCATCAAAAGATTCGAACTCGAGATTTTGACGAATCTCCAAGTTTTAGATCGAATGTTCGAAAAACAAATTTTTGCCAAAATGCCTGCCTGTCTTTGACAAAGGTAACTCAAAAACGCGTTGAGCTAGACGGATGAAATTTGGATAGATATATAAGATTCGGTACGCAAATTTAGCATCTGTAGTGTAGACATCTGTCAGACTTTGAGCTGTCTGTCGGTCTGCGCTTTCAGTAATGCGAAAACTCAAAAACACAATGACTTAAATATATGAAATTTGGCATATGATTTTCTAACTATTATTATAGTTCTGTGTCTAATTTTGATTTCAGTCGGGGTGGTAAAAACACATCTAAAGCACAAATTCAATTTTCGATACTATTAACAGCCAATTAGGGATTCATTTCGAAAAACTGGCCAAGGATCACACAGTAGATTCAGTAAAAATGCTAAATCTATGCTAAAAATTAATATTTCGTAACTATTATACATCCATGCCACGCAAGGCGCTCTTTGTGATAACGCTTTTATAAAAGAGTATGGGAGAAAGTTTTGAGGTGACCACTCCCACAAAAAGATACAAAAAGAGACCACTCCCTCTTTTTTTTTTGGCGTTTAAAACTTGGCGTTTGACTTTATGTTTCATATACAGGATGCTTTTATTACTTTCATAATATGCCTTTCTACTTCTGGTATACAGGATTCACCGTGCTTTACAGTTTTATTGCTATACCGTGTGCTTTGTGTACTAGCAAGTAATAAAAGCAAGTTTATTGATGTTGAATTGTATATTACATTTTTTTATACGATTTCTCTAAATAACGAGGTTCTTTTCCTCTAACATTACAAATAATCATAAGTTTGATTTAATTTTTTCAAAACTATCTCTATGATTTCTCAAAAACATTTTGTATGATTCCCTTTAATTTATCTTTTGAATGTCCTATTTGGTACCAGTTATTTCCTGTGGAATTTAAAGTGGCGAAATTCATTATGAATTTTTTTTTTTTTTTGAAAAATATTATAAAATTCATAATTTTTTTCAAGAGACGCATTGAAAAAATATAATTTAAATATAATAATTATATAATTTATATAATTTAAAATACATAATTTAAAAACCAAAAGTATTTTGGATAATGGAATAAATACATTTGTTTCAAGGGGTGGACGGCTGAAAAGAGATGCTGAATTGTATATTATATTTTTTATACGATTTCTCTAAATAACGAGGTCCTTTTCTTCTAACATTACAAATGATCACAATTTTGATTTAATTTTTTCAAAAATATTTCTATGATTTCTCAAAAAAAATTTTGTATTATTTCTTTTAATTTATCTTTTGAACGTCCTATTTGGTACCAGTTATTTCTTGTGGAATTTAAAGTGACGAAATTCATAATGAGTATTTTTTTTTTTTTTTTGAAAAATAGTATAAAATTTATATTTTTTTACAAGAAGCGCAATGAAAAAATACATATGAAACAAAAATATATAAGTTAAAAACCAAAAGTATTTTGAATAATGGGATAAATACTTTTTTTTCAAGGGGTGGATTGCTGAAAAGAGATATAAAACCAAAAACCATCTAAGTTTGAAGAAATATATTACCAAGTTCTTGAATTAAAAAAGAAATTTATTTCTATTTTGTTTTTAAATATTGGTGTTGAATTGATAACAGCTTGAAATTTTCAATTTTTTTCAAATTTTGAAGCTTTAAAAATAATAAAATATTTTTAAAAAATAGATTGCTTATTCTGCAATTCTTGAAGTACAAAACAAAATGAGGAATTACTATATTATTTTAAACTAAAGATAAAGATGTATGTATTGTGTTTTCATTTAGGAGATTTTTCATAAGATCGGACTAAATTTTAAAATTTCTGGAAATAACGCTTAAAGATATAAATAGCACTAAAATGAAATTTGTACAAATATAAAAATCAGTGCAACTTCACAAAGAATGGACATACAAACAAAATTCAAACGGTTTTTAAAAGAAAATTGTTCAGAAATTGCATGTTTGATAAATTTGTTATTTTGTTTGTAAAATTTGACATTTTCACCAAAAAAATCGTCTTTTTAGCGTAATTTAAAAAAGACAAGACTATCAGTTATTCTTTATTGTATTGTGACATAGAAATTTTGGTTCCCATTAATGTTTCTCTTACATTTACATGTCATTTCCTTATCGTCCTGGTTCATTCGTAACATGTAGTGGCTCTGTTTTTTGCTCAAACGAAACAAAATTTCGGTTATTTATTCTTTTTGTCCATCTAAAATTAGTAAATTTTCTGCTTCATCATTTTTCCGTTCCTATTAAAATAGAATCTGCTCTTCTAGATACTGATATTTTGATTTTGGAATTATTCACAATCGAAGAATTTTATTCCACAACAACTATCTGGTTAATTTTATGCAATGATAAAGTAGAATGCGAAGAAATTGTTCCACTTCTTCGCACAACGGAATGGAATTCTTTGAAAAAAATTTATATTTTGTTCATTGTAAAAAACAAAAATTCATTTGTGAAAAAAACATATTTTGTATGAAGAGAAACACCAGTGAAAAAAAAATAAGTTTAATATTTTTTTTTTCACTGGTGTTTTTTTTTCATGCAAAATATGTTTTTTTCACAAATGAATTTTTGTTTTTTTGATCCATAATACTGTTTTAACTCCTTGACATGTAATTACTTAACATCCTAATTAGATGGCACAACCTAATTAGAACATTATTATTCTAATTCCTATAAAAATATAAGGGTATTTGTGATAATCATATGTTTTTAAGTAATTTTTGCTCTTTAAATTACTTAAGACTTTCGTTAAATTTCATTTATAAAGTTAAAAATTCAGTAATTCGATGCACGATTCAGACTCGTCATTTTATTCAAATGGGTAAATAGTCACAGAATTTCTGAATATTAAGTAATTAAATATCATTCTTAATTAAGTGTGCATCTGCAGGTTACGTTATACGTTATAAAATATATAATTAGTATTCTTGAGATGTAATAAAAATATGATTTTTCTCACTCTTATCAATGTATCATTATAAAATTTATTTATTATTTTCAGACCTGTGTAATAATAGATTAATCTATCTTAAAACTAAAAAATTATTATATTTAAACTACTCTGCATTATTATAAATTTGCTTATTAAAATTTCAGTTATACATCTTTTCATTTTTATATCTTTTGCCAGTCGAAAGCCGTATATACGGTACGATACTTTGTGTTATTTGGAGAATACTATGATCGTAGTTACCGATGTTTTTTAACGATGTTTGCAGCAGAGAATTGTTTGTACAGGATCATTTTGTATTTTATTGAAGACTGAATCATTGCGGTTTCAAAACAAACTCTTGCGCGAAGTCAGGATGTAAAAAATGTTGAACGTCAGAATTTCAGACACTTCCGTCTTTTCATGTCGGAAAACAAAAGTAAGCGCCAAATTACAAAACTAAAGTTCCGTCTTTTCCATCCCAGCTCCTGCTCTCTACAGATTCTAGTTTTCAAAGATAATTGTCTTTTTGCTACATTGGCAAGAGCAGATGGTTTAAAGTTGCTACTTTTGCTTATTTATTTATTATCACTGCCACATAAAAAAAATTAATTTAAACACAGCTGAACAAAATTAAATACAATGAACACAGTTTATAATTTAGCTTAACTGTGTTTAAATTAATTTTTTTCTGTACTGTGTATATTGTATTTACATTTAGCGTAAACTTTTTGAGTAGAAAAAAATATGTTACTTTGCAGTTTCTGGATATTAAAACAAACACTTATAATAACAGTTGTTATAACAATAATATTTGTTTGATTTGGTTTCGATTCATCAATTCTAAATAAGTATGTCTTGATAAAATTCAAAGAGAAGGCCTAAATTATATCATAGTCAATTATATGTATTACTTATCGCGGAGGCAGTTGCTTTAATGCAACAGGATCTTAGACACATATACACTGAATCATGCCCTCTGGTGTATGTATATGTTTATTGAGCTTATATAAAATAGTATTCTAATAAATGATCTGAGAAATACTACATATTCAAGAAACACCAATACTCCAATTAATATCAAATTCACAATGCTAACTAATATTGTTAATTAGCATGCTTAATGTGACAGAAATTATTGTGTATTATATTATACGTATTCATTTTAATGTGTAAAAAACGATATAAAAACAAACAGAAAAAGTTTCAAACTGATATGAAGAGATGTAAAATCTTAATTGAATTTTTAAAGAAGTAATTAAAAAAGTATGAAGCAAACAAAATAAATAATGCTTGCGCTATCACTTTACGTTTGTCTCGTGAGTAGTTGAACATCATATAATATTTTATTGAAAATGAAATATGAAAACTCGATACTTATACAAATGCAATTCAAAAGTTTACTTTCGTTTCTTCAAAGATTATTCTAAATTTATAAATTCATTAGTTAAAGATCTTTTTCCTTAATTGAAGCTCATTTTGACCAAAAACAATTATGAGACGAGATTAGAAAAACAACTAATAACCTTGAAGCACAATTTTACATACTATATGGAGATAACTTGTTTAAACAACAAATACAACAAGTTTTTTTCGTATAAGTTTTTTTTTTAACAATGTTATAAATAGGACTGAATTCGAAAGAAGGGCACACAAAAAATTTCAATTTTTATATCATTTAGGGCGATTTTGATATTTCAATTTCTTCGTATTACGACGAATTTTTTAAATATTTATAAATATATTTGTATTTCCTTGAATAAATTTTGTTTTCGTCCGATTCAAATAACATTTCCTTGCTTACAATCTATCTTTCCATCTACTTACAATCTATGTCGTCAATTTTTGTAATATCACAAATAATTATATGACAAAAGTAGCTGGCATAATATCACGTAAAATCTAATCATTGCAATGTATTTTGGCATTAGATCCTTTATCCATTAGCAATATATACAGTGGATTTCAACATTTTTCCATAAATATTTATATTACTTATATCTTAATGACTCAGCGCTTAATACAAAGATAAAAAGCTATTAATACAAAGATAAAAATCTATTGATTTCCTAGAAATCATCAGTTTTGGAAACTATATGTAGGTCTAAAAATTTCTAAAACATCATTCTGTTTCGAATTCATATAAAAAGCTAGCGAAAGAAAGTATTGGTGAGTACTCGCCTTAGGCGAACAGTTATTTCACTGAGAATATTGGTTAGATTTGATTTCATATAGATCATTATTTATAACTCCATGATTCTGCCAAATTGTCTGACATTAAAGTCATGTTATTTCAACTGTCTTAGTTAATACTTACATACTTCATATACATAATATACATGTCATACTTATTATGTATATGAACCTTTCTAATAGAGACAGTCCCTTAACATAATAGCATTATTAACAATGTTAATGTTCGGTTCATCTATCTTTTAAATTTTTCAATATTGTAACTTCACTTTTTAAAATTTTCTTATGATATACAGATATTAATTAATTAAACAGATTTCTTCTACTTTAGCATTCAACAATGGGAAAAATCGAGCCATTAAGTACATTTGATGTAACAATAGAATGGGTTTGAATTTCAGGGCAATAATGTAATCTATTGTTGGAAATTAAACAAAAAAAAATATGTTAGCCGAAATTCAGCAAAAATTCGCAAGACTGTTACATTTTTATCATTTAAAAGACAATTTTTGAAATTTTTAAACAGTGTAAAATTAATTTTTGTGCAATAATATTTTTATAAATTATCATGGAAAAGAACTAAAATTCAGCACAATTTGTAATTAAGTAAAACTCTAATAATAATTTCAAAAAAAACAATCGTTGCGAGGCGCACATTCCCATCCTGCAAGATATATATGTGCCAAATTTCATAGCTGTAGATTGAATAGGTATGTATTTTAGACTGGCTTATAGAGCGCTAACATACACACATAGACACACATTCATCTGCATTACTAGTTTAAATAACTAAAATTTATTTCATCAACTTATTCGAAGTTGAGAAAACGATTGGTTAAAAATTTTATTTAGATAATTTATTAATCAAATTTGTTCTCTTTTCTGAAGACCTGAATTTAATAAATACAATTAAATATTGGATGGATGCGCAGAAAGGTCAAATTAAATATTGAAATAATTAAATTTTATAATAATTTCGCAAAATGTTACCCTTTCTTGTTCTAAAGGAGAATTTAGTAGCAGAGCTCTGGCAACACCTTAGCAACTGCCAACCAATAGTAAGAAAAGAAAAATGTAAATAGGATTCGAACGAACGAGATGCAACCCTTTCTTCCAGGAGCGATGATCTCAACATCTCGTGACAGATGCATGATAATAGGATCCGATGGCAACAGGGCAGGGGCTGATCACGTGATGAAGTCGTGCTCCCGGACAGGGGTCGATGGAAAGAAAGGGTTCGCTTCTAGGAACTCCAAAACAGAAACCAGTTCGTCTGTGAACTGGGAGTGTTTAATGAGTGCTTCCTGATTCAAATCTCTATATTCTCACTCGATTGATGGTTCTACGATTTTTTTTCCTCAGCCATATTTAGTTTAAATTTGCCGCTGGTTAAATTCTGCCTAAGAAATAAATGAAGGATATTCGATTTCATAGTTTGGAAATAGTTAAAAGGTTATAATCTCCCCCCCCCCCGCCTTTAATGCCTTAGAACCAAATATTAAGTCTTAGAAAACTGATCTTCCAAGATATAGAATGCGAATTAAAGTGTCAAGAGAAAGTTTAAACTAGAGTTTTAATTGTTATTTAAATGTAATAAAAATAAATTAAAGATTAAGATTTAAATGTTTTTATTATGTTTTAATTTATATTTTTAGATAATTAAAATAATACTACCTTAAAATTTCTTCAAATATTGCACCTTTTTTAAAGCTAACAAAAGTAATTATATACAACATACCGTTTGTTACAAAGTAATTAACCGTTACAAAGTAATTATTACAAACCGTTACAAAGTAATTAATTACAACATACCGTTTGTGAAAAATCTTCGATTGACGAATTTGTATTTAATCTAAATAAAGAATGGCATAAATTTTAAAATTAAATTTTTAAACCCTACTTGCTTCTTGAAAGGATAATTACTATTTTATTCACATGTTGTCATTCGGGAATAACCGTTTAAATAATTTTTTTTACTAAATAATCTTTCAGGATCGTATGTTTTGAGGTTTGAATACCAAGTTGAGGGAATCAACTTAAAATAGCCCTTGCGTAGTTTTAAAACGGGATAGTAATATAACTGAACTAACTGAAAGCATGTGCGTTTATATTAGTTATTTGTTGTATTTTCTCCTTTTTTGTTACAGATTTGAATAAAATACTTGTATTGAAAGAATGATGTGACTCAATCAAATGCAAGTTAACTAGGCCTTATTCTCAAAAAATTCAATAAAACATATTCGTAGCATTTTGCTGATCGCAATTGAATACAAAAAAAAAATTTTTTTGTTTACTTCTATCTTGTATTTAAGGTAAATACAAATTTTATCTTAGATTCAGAGTAAATAAAGGTATACTTAATCTTATACTGAAAGAATAAAAGCAATTCAGTAAATTTCAAAAAGTTAATTAAATCTTATTCTAGCAAAATTTTTAAAATATATACATTCACAGTGTCCTATATACCATAGTTAGTTCTAAAAGAATATTTGTTCTCTTTTTACTCATCTCTTTATTATCTGCTCAAGTACATCTGAGTTAATAATGACATAAAAACTATACCAGAACCGTCTTCATAATGATGTTTAATTTATTACTTATAAATACGTTAATGCTTTTCACTTGCGATCAAATCTGCAGAAGATATTTAAATGTTGCACACTTTAATCCCAGATCTAAGATGCTTATTCGTTAGAAGCGACCTTTAATTTAATATTGTAAAATCCCTAAGCCAAAAAAACACATACTGAAACAATCTTTTTTTTTGTTTTCGGTTGCCCTGAGATTTGTCGAACAATGCAGTGAGTCAACGCCTGTTGACGTCTTTTTATCGAAAAGATGTCAGGAAGTTACTACACGAAAGCATTTGGACAGACGGAAGGAACGAAGAAAAAATTTTGCTGATTTTTTTTTTTTTATTGACACATTCGTACGTTATATACTAAATATATATTGGTGCTCCTATTGTGATGATAAAAATATAATTTTAATCGGTGAAGACGTGTGTTCTTTGCACTTATTCCAGGACGTGCATAGGATCCTGCTGATCCGAAGAATTTTTTAAAGGCAAAGAAAATTATATTTATTCTACAAAAAACGTACTATTCATAGAATATAGGCGAATATTTTAAATAAGTATCACTCTCTAAAAATAGTTTAATCATGAAGTTTTTAAAAGAAAGGTAAGGAATACTGCTCTTTAAAAACTGGAAAATACAAGATATATATACCAGCCTTAAATTAAAAATGTTAGTTATTCGCAACAAAATATTATATCACTAAATTAAAAATAAAACTGTTCTGCGATCCTTTTCTAAGTAACCCAACATGAAATGCATCAGGCTTCGGGGGTTTGACACGTTTTTAGAGATATGAAAATGAAAGTTCCCTAAATGCCTGTGGTCACTTTCCAAATGGCCTTGAAAGATGTTACTGTGAGATCAGAGTTTTACCACTAAAAACCCGACTTGTTATGGTATATATTTTTAAAAGCTTGGGCCTCAAAGATCCAATGCGCCTCCTCCCAGGTTAATTTTAATAAAGATCATAAATGTAAGAAAGAAAAAGAGCGTTGAATTCGCTTTGAAATCAAAACATTTCAGAACTACAATTGTTGAAAAATTCGATATAACTAGTGAATGGAACTAAAAATCGTTATTCGAAGTGGCTTTCTCCCTTTAATTCGGTTATCTGGAACTGTAATGTATCTGGAAAAATATCATTATTTTTTGTTTTTTTTAGAAAAATTTCATACTTTTTAATAGTAAAGTTTCCAATTCATTGGCTGAAATTCAACACAAAAGGTAGACGAACTGCAGGTGAGATGATTCTGGTAATCTGCTTGCACTGCTTTGCCTGCAGACTTTCCTCCTCGATGCTTCACCTTAATTATAGAAGCAACTCGGTTAAATCATCCACCAAGGTAGCAGAGCCAGTTGCCAAATTTCGCATTTGTTTTGTTACTTCTCTCTCTCTCTCTCTCTCTCTGCCTTGTTTAGATCTGCACTGCCAAAATGGCTTGATTCCATTTCTCAATGATTCAGTTATGTATTTACGTCATATAAACAGCGGTGAAGACATAATTCGGTATCGTGTTTGCGTCCCGCAATAAATACTTCCTGAATTTAATGTTCGGCGTTAGTGTTAGCTTATTTAAACTGTGTCAGTAGAAAAATACCATCCACCATTAACATCCAGGTGGAAAATTATGAGAGGTGCAAAAACAAGTATTATTAGTGCAGGATTTTATAGCTGAACAAACGTATAGAGCATAAAACAATATCAAGTGTAATAAATATCAAGAACTTCGGAACTTATTGTATGAGAGAAAATAAATGAAAATTGATTCTTCGCTAACTGGATTTTCATTATATATATAGATTGAAAACATCTATATGTAGAAAGAAGAAACAGAAATCGATCCTATTACATATTGTTGAATGGCAATAGTTAAATGTAAACAAATAAACATACGAACATTTTAGCCGTATGTTTATACATACTTAATTGAACTTCGTTATAGCTGTACTTAATTCAATTCTTCGCTATTTAAAGGAGATGAAAAATATATTATTATAAATACTCTGTGTAAGACTCGCCAAAAACACTATTCTCTAAGAGAAAAGAAGTTGTAAAAGAAATCAATATTGGTTTAACCATTTCTAGATGGGTAATCGCTATAATTTACTAATGGGAATTGATGATTATATTTTCCAAAATTATTCTTATTATATATTTATTTAGATTATATTTTCCAAAAATCTCACAAAATTGTGTTAGTATCATCTTTAAACTAAAAAAAATGACCTTTTTAATGATATCAGTTTCTTATCTGTACTATTGTTTTAATGATTTTTTTATGTAATATACAATTTGTGATATTAATGTCATGAAACTCGAAGTTAAGTTATTGCGTTTTGATTTATCACATTTACATATTTAAGAAAGTACAGACCAACAGACAATCAACCCCTTGTCTGATTTGACACACAAGGACGTTTAGAATATAGATGCTAATTCTATGTATGGAATTTCATCTATCTAGCACTCTTCGCTTTGTAGTTATTGTTCTAACTTATATTTGAACAGTCAGATAGATAGACTTCCTCTGAGAGGATTTCGTTCAAAATTTGATAGAAATCTACAAATTTGGTATAAAGATCTATACCAAACTATATCCGTCTAACTCAAAGCGTTTTTGAGTTATCTTTGTCATTGACAAACAGACGAAGATTTTCCAAAACTCAGGGAGATTTAAAACGTGGAGATTCGTCAAAATCTCGAGTTCGAATATTTCGACGTTTAATAAATTTTCTCTGTTAAATTATGAGAGATGCAAAAACAAATATTATTAGTGCAAGACTTTTTAATTGAGTAAGCTTATAGAACATAAAGCAATATCCCATACAATAAGTTTCAAGGACTTCAAGGAACTTATTGTATGAGAGAAAATAAATGAAAATGATTCCTCGTTAACTGGATTTTCATTATAAATACAGACTGAAAACTTACAGACTTACTAGGAGGCATCTCATAATTGAGGATGAGAAGCTTCCGGCATGGTGTTTGGTTCTCGCCCCCCTTGTGGCACACGAAAAGATGGGGGTCTTGCTCCTCCCATCGATAACGGGACGTACTTCCTTAGGGAAGGGTTGTATCTTGGCCGGTAATGGCCTTTAGGTCTCAAACACAGTTTCCCACTAGTGTTGCTGTTGCAGCGGTTAGGTCATTCAAGTTTTTTCATGAGCCTTCCGGAGGCTCGGAGTAATCAATTTGTGGTACTACATATAGGAGAAGGTAAAAATAAAAGAGTTTCAGTTAGGAGAATTGTAAGCTATATCATAATAAAGGATCACAGTAAATAGTTTCATAAAGTTATCTATGAAATTGCCGGAGATGTTTGCGATTAAAATTATGAATTCTCAATGACTTGAAAAAGTTATCGTCTTAAAATTGAAAAAGGTAGGTTCCGGTCTTTCAGGAAAACGTGACTTTCATTGTTTTTATTTGAAATATTCACAATTTAAAATTCATGATAAGATATGAGAGCATTAAAATCCAATTTTACTTTCTCGTGCACGAAATGTATCTAGAGAAAGTACTGCAATCGTTAACAAAAAAAACTCGACCTTGATATTTTGAAGAATTTCCCCGTTTTAGATCTCCTTAAATCTGAATTTTTGGAATCCCGTTGGTATTTCTGTAAAATTTAGAGCAAATTCCGCCCAAGGGAAGTATATCTGTTCTTATCCATTCATCCAATACAATTCAAAAATCCTAAAATAAAAATGAAGTTGGAGTTGGTAGTATATAAAATCCATTTACTTGTTGTTCGCCAATCGATTTCTGCGCAAACACAATAACTCAAAAATGTAGCACGCTAACTGAATGAACTTTGGTGTACAGTTTTGACACAAAAATTACAGATCCGTTTCTGTAAACCGCATGTTAAGCAGCCAAGAGGAATAGTTTCAAATCTGATAATCGACTTTATTCTATTCCGGACGAAATTAAGCACAAAACACGTCACGTTGTGGATGTATATGATGATAATAATGTCGTGTCCGCGTTACCACGGAAAGGGCGTGCAGTAGCTTCCGAGGGTAAATACCCCTGAGCACCCGAGGGCAGAAGTCTGACTTCCAGCTCACATGAAGTTCATCTTCACACACACATTCGCTTGCACAACCCCTTTTTACTGTGGAAGGGGCACATTCACACACCTTGCAAATAGAACACATATGGAACAACTATGCCCGAACCGGGATTCGAACCCGGGACGCCCAGATCTCGGGGAAAATACGCTACCCCTATGCAAGGGCACCGGCTGTGGATGTGTATAAAATATTCAAGTGAAAATACTCCAGTTTGTTTGGAAGCGATTTAAAAAAAAATAGCTTATAAATCAATATTTATGTTATTATTAAGCTTATAAATCAAAACATCAGAATTTTAGAAGGAATTGTTTTGTAGAAAATCCTTTAAAAATTATCTATAAAACGTATTCAATAAAATATGATTATAAATGAAAAGGAAATTATCAGTAAAAAAAGTGGAATTATGTTGAAAACATGTGCCTTCCACCGTGACCAAACTACGCAGTGGACACGTTTTGAATCAGTAGCAAATAATTCTCACGTGTTTCAAGAAATCATCTGAAATAATATTCTTATTGCGAAAAGAAAACTTTTAATATCGTCTGCAGTGATTTTAGCGAAAATTTTTAGTTAAGTTTTCAAATACATAGAAATATTTGTTAAAGAAATGTGACTCCATGAGCAGTCGTTGATAGAATAAACATGATTTCAGTAAAAATAGATTTCCAAGTAGTTCCACATTGATTTAACTGGCCAGTTTGACCGAAGGATTCCAGTTCCGAATATTTGCACATCTGTGATTTATATTATCTTTAAATGCGTACACTTTTAAAATAAAAACTTTGTTCCTTTCTTGTTTTGAAGTTCAGAAGAGGCTTTTGATATCTTTCAAACTGTTGATCTGTATTATTTATTCCCCTTCATGTGTTCTTGTATCACGGGAAATAAGCAGGTGTTCAGTAGGGATTTTCCTTCTTCAAAACAAACAAAAAAAAATGAAAAAGTAATATCACTGTTCTAAATGATCACGTGTCATACAAATCATTTTGAAACAGCAGTAAAAGTTAAAAATTTCAAAACAAAATAATTATTCAGAAAAATTAGATTCAGCAATCGCTCATTGCGTATTAGTATTTTTTATGAAGAATACGAAAGAAAGCATTGAATCGGCAAAAGATTCTACTACGAGATTAGAATATTCTTCCATGAATATTTTCAGTGACTGAAAAAAAATCGATTTTTGGAATGATTATCTGTCTGTTAGTAAAATAATTCGAAAGAGCAATAAGCCAGATGGATGAGTTTATGCTTGCAATCTTTTCACGGATTTTTTATACTTCTGTCAAATTTTGAATGAAATTCCTCAGTTAGACGTGTAAATGTTTCT
Organism: Argiope bruennichi; assembly: GCF_947563725.1. Classification (NCBI taxonomy): domain Eukaryota; kingdom Metazoa; phylum Arthropoda; class Arachnida; order Araneae; family Araneidae; genus Argiope; species Argiope bruennichi. The sequence continues at coordinate 115,802,254 of NC_079160.1, forward strand.
ACCTTCATGTGTATACAAACACCCTCTCACCATATATATATATATATATATATATATATATATATATATATATATATATATATATATATATATATATATATATATATATATATATATATATATATATATATATATATATATGCTAATGTCTATACTTTTTAATAGAGGGTTGTTACGTATTGATCCATTCCGATCAAATAAGAGAAAAGCGTAACAAAACAATCCTTTTATTTACAGTCTTATATATGTTCTGTTCAAATCGGAAGACAAGTCGTCAACAACAACAAAAAAAAAATGCTAACAGGCTGTTAGCTCTAAATGGCTACTCCAGGGTCCACTCCAGAAATTCACTGATCTTTATCGGGAACAGCACAGAAACCCGAATCATACGGAGCTTTTCAAAAAATCAGGAACAACTTCTCTAGACATCCACGTCACTCTGAATTTCAATTCGAAGCCTTTCATTGCTCTCCCCTCTCTCTCTCTAAAATAAAAAAATACCGCATTTTATTTGCGTCAGATATCCGCCTCCGATTTTCTCATTGGTGAACTTGAGTTCCCTATCTCTCAATATCTGTTCGGCTTCCTCAACGGTCGTTCCTCAATCGTGAGAGTGTCTGTTGAGGATCCATCTTTGTAGCTGACCCCTCTCGAACACATGTTAGTTATAATCAATTCACAGCTAATACCGGCAACCTGGGTTCGACAATGAATGGCAACAGTTACTGGTGATTGAGCGTTTCGTGATGAATTCAGGAGTCTCTCTTCATAAGGGAAAAAATTTAGCGTCTTAATGTCTTGACGTTCTTCTCCCTTGGAGACAAGATGGATCTATTTGAAATGATGAGACATCTGTATATCCTCACATGGATTCAACAAATGACCAGACACAATGATTTTACTATTAAAAAGGGTCCACATCTGGTGATCCGTAGACACTTAACTATGTGTGGGAAAACGGGTGACGTGACATCTCGTCGGTGTGCCAATCACCATGTGAGGAAAAAGGGGAAACATTGCCGGCTATAACATATTTTTTGAAGCATTATCCATGTATTTTTGAAGTTCTATCTCATGTTTATTCGTGTAAACCTGAGGGAGACTTTTTTATAGACAACGTTAGGTACAATTTATATTTTATATATAACATCCTTATGAATATAACATCATTTATCTAAAATCTAGACTTTTTCATGGTGCCTATTTTACACAGATATCTCCAAGGGCTCCTACTAAAAAAAATCAAATTTTAAAAAAAATTACAAATAATTGCATTAATTAATTTTTCATAAGTACTCTGTTTTAACTAACTGCAAGCAACTGGAAAGTTGCCGAGAAAGTCACACGAACTTGAGCTACCAACAAGCAATAAATAAATAAATAAATTTCAGCCGACGGTTAGTTTAAAATTAGATTATAACAACTCCTCAGGTATAACAATTAGATCTCCTCTTCCCTATCTTATCTTAATTTTTTTATTATTATGTATAATAAAATTTCCAGAAATTAAAAAAAAGACTCGTCAAATTATCTACATTTTATTCTAAATTTTTTTATTACTTTAAATTCAATTAGTAGAAATAAAAAAGATATATCAACGTTCCTTCTTACAATTTTTTTCATCTCATACATTTACAAAAATATATATGACTCAAAGTAGCATATGAAATTGTAGACAAATGGTATTGATATAAAGATTGCTTTGAATAAATATTTACAATTTATTTTAAACATTATTTTATTTACCATTTTAAATTGAATCTTAAGAAATAAACCAGCAAGAGTGGTTCTCTACAAAACTTTCTCGTATATTCTCTTATGAACTTCTCATGCCAGAGGAAGCCTTATATGGAGTGGTGTACAACAGTTACGAAATATTAACCTTTGGCATGAATTAAGCAATTTTACTGAATCAGTCGCGTCATTCTTCACAAGTTATTTGGCTATTTATCTCTGGCATATTTCAACAGTATCCAGAATAAATCGAATTTGTGTTTTAGACACATTTTTCACAAACAATTGAAACAAAAATTTGACACAAAATTGAACTTGTAATCACAAAATCTCACACCAAATTTGATATATTAAAGCCACTTCGTAATTGAATTATTGCGTTTACATATTATATATAGACCGACCGACAGACAATCCGTATTTGGATTTAGCTCAAAATTCGACAGGAATCTACACTATAAATGTTATATCTGTGTACCGAGTCTCATATATTTTACTCTCTTCGTTTTGCAGTTATTGTGCTAACTTATAATCGAACAAACGAATTTCCGCTAAACAGATTTTACACAAAATTCGATAGAAATTTAGAAATTTCTTGTCAAGATCGTAAACCTAATTTCAATCGTCTAGCTCAAAGCGTTTCTGAGTTATCTTTGTCACAGACAGACATCTTCCAGAAATGTGTTTTTCGAACTCAGTGGGGTTTAAAACGTATAGATTCGTCAAAATCTCGAGTTCGCATTTTTTGACGATTACTTTACTTTCTCTATCCTACCAAACGAGATACGAGAAAATAAAAAAAAATGCATCCAGCTTTCTAAACTTTTTTTAAGAATTGTGTCTATCACGTGCACTTGCAAAAACGAAAGTGCAAAAATTCCAATTATTTTAATTTACCTACTAATTTCATGGACATTTGTTTTTTCTCTTTCTAATAAATGTATTTTCTCTATTCAAATTTTAATGTTTCCACCGTCATGTGTGAAATAAACTTAATGAATTAGCAGCTTTCTGTTTTCCGAACAATACTTACTCTTTGTTCTGCTCAATAAAAAGCTGCTATTTTGTAACATCATTTACAAAAATAATTCATGGATATATATGCATTCTTCCCATTTTAGAACACAGTTGATTCTTATTCAGTTTTCTCAAGGTATAAAAGGTAATTTAAAAATACCAGGGTAAAATGATGCGAAGGCGAACTTTTCTTGAACTCACCATTTCCAATAACAACCCGTGCCAACGTCAGGAACGACATAATAAACACTTTATTGAGTCCTTCAGGTGAAGCTGACATCATCTGAACACACACCTGAAAAATGATTGTTCAATTCCTTCTAAATTCGAACGCGTATTGTGCGTTTTACTATTTTCAGTAATTAAATACCGTAATGTTTTTGCGTAAAAATACTTTCGTCTTTCAGAGCTGCTCACGAGAGTAAGAAAAGGACATATTAAAATACAGCATAGGGTATTCAGTTACTCACTCACATTTGAAACTCACGTGGAAATCGGTATTGCGAACACTTTATGGATTCTTTCTTACATATGACTAAATCCCATCTCAGATTTTTTTTAAAGTAAGTATCTTATTTTCTAATAGTCTAAAAACTGTAACTTCCTCAGATGTAACTGTTTGTTTAAAACTATATTTTTTTATTTGATTTCATAATTTGAAATAAAAATAAATTTTTTGCGCTTTTTGGATATAAAGATTGTTTAGTACTTTATTGAATTTCTTGTTACTGAATTAGTTTAGTCTCAAGTTGCATTTCAAAACTGAACTTCTCCATTGCTATTACATTAGAAATCAATGACATAAAACAGAGACTTTTTATCAGTGGAAACTAGAGAGAATTGTTTCCTCAAAACTTTCTCGCATAGTCTGTAATACGGGTGGTAAAAAATTTTGAACTTAGAGAAAGGCAGAGAAAGCCTTGCTTTGCATGGGCGAAATAGTTACAGAAATGAAGTGAATTTAGTATTTTTATTGAATCTATCGTGAGATACTTGGAGAATTTTTTTTGGCGTTTAATCCCTGACATGCGATTAATAGTATCCGAAAATCAAATATTTGTCTTAAATACTTTTTCCCAACAAATTGAAATCAAAATATGATACAGAACTTCTCTTGTAGTCACGTAATCATATACCAAATTTTATAAATTTAAGTCATTGCGTTTTGAAGTCATCACGTTTACAGGTTATTGAAGGTATAAATCGACAGATAATATCTTTCTTGGATTTGATTCAAAATTTGATAGGTGTCTACACTATAAATGTTAAATATGTGTGCCGATTATATCTATTTAGTTCACTTCGTTTTGTAATTCTTGGATTTGACTCAAAATTTGATAGGTGTCTACACTATAAATGTTAAATATGTGTGCCGATTATATCTATTTAGTTCACTTCGTTTTGTAATTCTTGGATTTGATTCAAAATTTGATAGGTGTCTACACTATAAATGTTAAATATGTGTGCCGATTATATCTATTTAGTTCACTTCGTTTTGTAATTCTTGGATTTGATTCAAAATTTGATAGGTGTCTACACTATAAAGGTTAAATATGTGTGCCGATTATATCTATTTAGTTCACTTCGTTTTGTAATTCTTGGATTTGATTCAAAATTTGATAGCTGTCTACACTATAAAGGTTAAATATGTGTGCCGATTATATCTATTTAGTTCACTTCGTTTTGTAATTCTTGGATTTGATTCAAAATTTGATAGCTGTCTACACTATAAATGTTAAATATGTGTGCCGATTATATCTATTTAGTTCATTCGTTTTGTAATTCTTGGATTTGACTCAAAATTTGATAGCTGTCTACACTATAAATGTTAAATATGTGTGCCGATTATATCTATTTAGTTCACTTCGTTTTGTAATTCTTGGATTTGATTCAAAATTTGATAGCTGTCTACACTATAAATGTTAAATATGTGTGCCGATTATATCTATTTAGTTCACTTCGTTTTGTAATTCTTGGATTTGATTCAAAATTTGATAGGTGTCTACACTATAAATGTTAAATATGTGTGCCGATTATATCTATTTAGTTCACTTCGTTTTGTAATTCTTGGATTTGACTCAAAATTTGATAGCTGTCTACACTATAAATGTTAAATATGGGTGCCGATTATATCTATTTAGTTCACTTCGTTTTGTAATTCTTGGATTTGACTCAAAATTTGATAGCTGTCTACACTATAAATGTTAAATATGGGTGCCGATTATATCTATTTAGTTCACTTCGTTTTGTAATTCTTGGATTTGATTCAAAATTTGATAGGTGTCTACACTATAAATGTTAAATATGTGTGCCGATTATATCTATTTAGTTCACTTCGTTTTGTAATTCTTGGATTTGATTCAAAATTTGATAGCTGTCTACACTATAAATGTTAAATATGTGTGCCGATTATATCTATTTAGTTCACTTCGTTTTGTAATTCTTGGATTTGATTCAAAATTTGATAGGTGTCTACACTATAAATGTTAAATATGTGTGCCGATTATATCTATTTAGTTCACTTCGTTTTGTAATTCTTGGATTTGATTCAAAATTTGATAGCTGTCTACACTATAAATGTTAAATATGGGTGCCGATTATATCTATTTAGTTCACTTCGTTTTGTAATTCTTGGATTTGATTCAAAATTTGATAGGTGTCTACACTATAAATGTTAAATATGTGTGCCGATTATATCTATTTAGTTCACTTCGTTTTGTAATTCTTGGACTTGATTCAAAATTTGATAGCTGTCTACACTATAAATGTTAAATATGTGTGCCGATTATATCTATTTAGTTCACTTCGTTTTGTAATTCTTGGATTTGATTCAAAATTTGATAGGTGTCTACACTATAAAGGTTAAATATGTGTGCCGATTATATCTATTTAGTTCACTTCGTTTTGTAATTCTTGGATTTGATTCAAAATTTGATAGCTGTCTACACTATAAATGTTAAATATGGGTGCCGATTATATCTATTTAGTTCACTTCGTTTTGTAATTCTTGGATTTGACTCAAAATTTGATAGCTGTCTACACTATAAATGTTAAATATGGGTGCCGATTATATCTATTTAGTTCACTTCGTTTTGTAATTCTTGGATTTGACTCAAAATTTGATAGGTGTCTACACTATAAAGGTTAAATATGTGTGCCGATTATATCTATTTAGTTCACTTCGTTTTGTAATTCTTGGATTTGATTCAAAATTTGATAGGTGTCTACACTATAAATGTTAAATATGTGTGCCGATTATATCTATTTAGTTCACTTCGTTTTGTAATTCTTGGATTTGATTCAAAATTTGATAGGTGTCTACACTATAAATGTTAAATATGGGTGCCGATTATATCTATTTAGTTCACTTCGTTTTGTAATTCTTGGATTTGATTCAAAATTTGATAGGTGTCTACACTATAAATGTTAAATATGTGTGCCGATTATATCTATTTAGTTCACTTCGTTTTGTAATTCTTGGATTTGATTCAAAATTTGATAGCTGTCTACACTATAAATGTTAAATATGTGTGCCGATTATATCTATTTAGTTCACTTCGTTTTGTAATTCTTGGATTTGATTCAAAATTTGATAGGTGTCTACACTATAAAGGTTAAATATGTGTGCCGATTATATCTATTTAGTTCACTTCGTTTTGTAATTCTTGGATTTGATTCAAAATTTGATAGCTGTCTACACTATAAATGTTAAATATGGGTGCCGATTATATCTATTTAGTTCACTTCGTTTTGTAATTCTTGGATTTGACTCAAAATTTGATAGCTGTCTACACTATAAATGTTAAATATGTGTGCCGATTATATCTATTTAGTTCACTTCGTTTTGTAATTCTTGGATTTGACTCAAAATTTGATAGGTGTCTACACTATAAAGGTTAAATATGTGTGCCGATTATATCTATTTAGTTCACTTCGTTTTGTAATTCTTGGATTTGACTCAAAATTTGATAGCTGTCTACACTATAAATGTTAAATATGGGTGCCGATTATATCTATTTAGTTCACTTCGTTTTGTAATTCTTGGATTTGACTCAAAATTTGATAGGTGTCTACACTATAAAGGTTAAATATGTGTGCCGATTATATCTATTTAGTTCACTTCGTTTTGTAATTCTTGGATTTGATTCAAAATTTGATAGCTGTCTACACTATAAATGTTAAATATGTGTGCCGATTATATCTATTTAGTTCACTTCGTTTTGTAATTCTTGGATTTGATTCAAAATTTGATAGGTGTCTACACTATAAATGTTAAATATGGGTGCCGATTATATCTATTTAGTTCACTTCGTTTTGTAATTCTTGGATTTGATTCAAAATTTGATAGGTGTCTACACTATAAATGTTAAATATGTGTGCCGATTATATCTATTTAGTTCACTTCGTTTTGTAATTCTTGGATTTGATTCAAAATTTGATAGCTGTCTACACTATAAATGTTAAATATGTGTGCCGATTATATCTATTTAGTTCACTTCGTTTTGTAATTCTTGGATTTGATTCAAAATTTGATAGGTGTCTACACTATAAAGGTTAAATATGTGTGCCGATTATATCTATTTAGTTCACTTCGTTTTGTAATTCTTGGATTTGATTCAAAATTTGATAGCTGTCTACACTATAAATGTTAAATATGGGTGCCGATTATATCTATTTAGTTCACTTCGTTTTGTAATTCTTGGATTTGACTCAAAATTTGATAGCTGTCTACACTATAAATGTTAAATATGTGTGCCGATTATATCTATTTAGTTCACTTCGTTTTGTAATTCTTGGATTTGACTCAAAATTTGATAGGTGTCTACACTATAAAGGTTAAATATGTGTGCCGATTATATCTATTTAGTTCACTTCGTTTTGTAATTCTTGGATTTGACTCAAAATTTGATAGCTGTCTACACTATAAATGTTAAATATGGGTGCCGATTATATCTATTTAGTTCACTTCGTTTTGTAATTCTTGGATTTGACTCAAAATTTGATAGGTGTCTACACTATAAAGGTTAAATATGTGTGCCGATTATATCTATTTAGTTCACTTCGTTTTGTAATTCTTGGATTTGATTCAAAATTTGATAGCTGTCTACACTATAAATGTTAAATATGTGTGCCGATTATATCTATTTAGTTCACTTCGTTTTGTAATTCTTGGATTTGATTCAAAATTTGATAGCTGTCTACACTATAAATGTTAAATATGGGTGCCGATTATATCTATTTAGTTCACTTCGTTTTGTAATTCTTGGATTTGACTCAAAATTTGATAGCTGTCTACACTATAAATGTTAAATATGGGTGCCGATTATATCTATTTAGTTCACTTCGTTTTGTAATTATCGTGTTAAAAAATATTCGAACAACCAAACAGACTTTCTCTGAATAGATTTTGCTCAAAATTTGGTAACATTCTACAAATTTGGTATAAAGATCATACACCAAATTTCACCAGTCTATCTCAAAGACTTTTCACTTACCTTTATCATAGGCAGACAGACACTTTCCAAAAATGCGTTTCTCGAACTTGAAGAAGTCTAAAATGGAGAACTTCTAAAATGGATTGGAGGTTCGTCAAAATGTCGAGTTCGAATTTTCTGACGGTTACAATTCTTTTATACTTCGTGTATGAGAAAGTACAGTAATAGGCAAAAGTTTGATGAAACTCCCAGTTTTAGACTTCTTTCAGTCTTAAATAATGATCTTTGTAGTTACATCTTTTTATTAATCATTCAGTGTGTTTACTTAAAAATTTGGTAGTTCAATCGACCAGCACATGAAACTTGATATGAAGTTTTTTCTCATAAATGTTTATTTCTATCGAAAGTTGGATGAAATCTTTCAAAAGATTAACTATTAGACTGTTCATCCAATGGGCACTAAAACACAAATATACGAAGAGTAGTTCCATTAAATTTAACTTATGATTATTTCGTTCGACTTGTAGAACTGAAATCAAAATTTTAGGCCAAATGAGTCAAAGGGAAGCTTTAATATACATATTGAATTTAATTCACTATACGACGACGCATCATTGTTATTTTATTTTTTTATTTTAAAATTTAAACGCTGCAATTCCAAGGAACACCTTTTGGAGATACAGTAATTAAAGAGATCTTGAAAAATGTGCCAACATCACCTTCATCACGAGGTCTCTTTTAACGCAGTTAAAGAAGATTTAAATAAATATCCAATTCATCTCCTCGGCCATTTTTATCTGATCTATTTATGAAAAAGATCACCAGAGAGTCAGAACGGGGTGAATAATAACGTAAGCTGAAAAAATGTTCCGATCTTCCTGGCATTGAAATGGAATCAACTTCTAACCAATTCCGTGCCGTTAAGATTTAGTTACTATATTTACATATTATAATCGACTTTGACAGCAGTCTAAACCATTTTCTGCGAAAGTAAGCTTAAAGATTTGGAAATATCGATTAAATGATGAACGGCGTCGGCATTATGTTTGAGACCGACGTCAACGAAATCTTCTTTGGATTCAAAAGGCGAGGGATTTCAATTAGGAAAAGTCCTCTGATTAATAAGTACTTGAAATTTCTGGTTAAAACTTAAGTAAACATAGTTGTAAGCTCTATTAATGAAATTCAAATAAACAAGGTCAATCAAACGACTCTTTCTTCCTGTTCCTGTAGGAAACAAGGTTACTTCAAAGTTTCTGTGGATTTTTTTTTTTTTTTTAAGTTATCAAAGGAAAACTTTTTTTTTATCGAATCCTATTCTGAAATTGCCAAAAAAGTCAAAATACATATTTGCTTGCAGTATAATGTTAATAAAATTCAAGTGACCAGTTAAACTGAATGAATCAGAATGGCTCCGAATTTAAGCTATTAGTCTTGGTTTTCCTGAGTTTTGTCTCTAAATAAATAGTTTATATTAAAAGACTGTTAGCTAGATCTAGCTGTAAAGAGTTAATTAAGAAGTCAATTTTAAAAATTATTTTATTTTCTTTGGAAAAAGGAAAAATTACGTTTGTTCCCAGTTTGAGCTTATTTATTTATAAAGCAGAAAAAAATGCGACATATTTATGCCATTGTTATAAAGAAAAAGCAAGAGAAAAATAAATAATAATAACGGATTTTCGAACTTTTAGATCGTTGCATCATATAATGAAAGTTTTTTAAGCTTGAATCGGTTTTTATATTATTTTAAAAAATTTATTTCTAATGTAGCAACAATAATAAGAACACAAAAAAAAATGTATTTAATATCGTAATAGCACGCGTGTGTATAAATACAGTAACTAAAATAGTAAAAATTATTGTAGTAAATATATATTTAAAAATATTTTAAAAATACCTTAAAATTAGAGAAAACGATTGTACAGAAATGTAATTGATATCAGTGAAAAGTTTATTCTTTTGGACTTTAAATTGCAATAAAAAGGACTTTTGAGCAATAATGTGCTCAAAAGTTCTAGAACACAAAATTTAAGTTTTCGATTAATTCTTAATTAAAATTTTGAAAAAAAAAATCCTTTCTTAGTAAGCACTTACCAAGTAAAAAATAATAGCTTATTAAATCTGGTCAGCTAGATCCAGTGATCGGCCTTGTCGAATTTTTTAAACGATTTCTATGAACATTATCATACAAGTTAATTAATCATTCGATCGCAAAATACCGTCTGTTTGTAGAAATATTTATTTAAAATTTTGTAGTATCCTTTGACTTCCGATATGAATATTATGTGTAAAATAATAAAATTATTGTAGTAAAATTTGCTTAAAAAATATTTTTAAAATTCCTAAAATTAGAAAAAAGTGTTGTACGGAAATAAAATTTGTATCAGTGAAAAATTTATTAATCTGGATTTTAAATTGGTGTTAAAAGAATAATGTGTTCGAAAGTTGTTAAGGAAATATTTTTAATAAAAATTTTGAAAAAATCCTTTTTTTAGTAAACACTTAATAGCTAAAAAATAATAGTGTATTGAACCTGGTTGACTAAATCCAGTGATCGGCTTTGTAAAACTTTTTAAGTTATTTTGATGAACGTTATCATATTAGTTAATTAATCATTCAATTGCGAAATATCGTCTGTTTTCAGAAATATTTATTTTTCTAATTTAAGTTTTGTAGTATCTTTCGTATTTCGATATGAATGTGCATAATCAAGTTGATGAGACATATTCCACAGACTGAATGGAGTTTCGAATTTCGACGCCTTGTATTAGATCTGAATTAAATGTCTCATTTCTTACATTTTTTTTCTTACTCATTAAAATGGTTAAAGTTAAAAAAAAATTAGTCTCAGCATTTTCATATTCATAAGAATATTTTCACTCTTACAGTATTTAAATGAAATAATAAAAAAGAAAAAAAATTTAAATTACTAAAAACGTAAATTTTTAATCTCTTCCTATTTTGGAGAAAAATATTAATAATTAGCAATTTTATTATTTCCGAATTAATTTTCCTTTCTTTAATTTTTGAATTTTGATATTATATATACTCTTAAGTCAATGTTTAAGATCTAGAAATTTTTTTTTAATAGTTTTGAAGTCTTTACTAGTTTATTGCGAACGCAGAGTTATAATATGATGAATATCGCAATAAGATCTTTTATAGTTCTTATTATCATAATTCTAAATATAAATTACGTTATATAACAGCTATATATTAGTGAGTTGTATTATTTTTGAAAATGGCTCTTTACATTTCGTGAAAATATTCATTTTTACTTTTCGTGAAAATATTCATTTTTACTTTTTGTGAAAATATTCATTAATCTTATTAAATGATCGTGCATCTTTATATGCCGTTTTTCGAAACAATGTTTTTTTTCCCTAGAAAATGTTAGATAGAGTAAATATTTGTGGTTTTAGAAAGCTTACGAAACTTGTTTTTAGAAAGCGGACCAAAAACGCATGTGTCAAGTATCCCCCTTTCCCTCAACTCTTTTGTTCATTTCCACAATATCGAATAATTCACGGTCAGATTCTTAGAATTTTAAAGAAAATTGATTGCATTTTAGTCTTTTTCCTTTACACGATTCCGTATGAAATTATACACATAACTACAATTGGAGCATCGTGCCCACATTCCTTTATTTTCACAAGCAAATTTCCCTTCTCGCGCTTACATGCACTCGAATAGAAGAAAAGACAGACATTTGATGAAAATTTTGATTCAGAATCTGCAATTCTGGTTATAAAGCCTATGGCGAAAGAGCTATTCCATTTAACTCATTGCGATTTTGATTTTTCGTTTTCACTTGCACAAGAACAGATAGATAAACAGATATGCGCTTAACATATCCGTTAACAAGCAAAATTTGTGATATATTTCCACTTGGAATTTAAGGTCTAATGATAGAGTTTCGTTATTTTTTCATATTAAACCTAAAAGTCTATTATAATTAAGAATGCTATGAGAATTTGTTTATTCCGTTTCGGACAAACATTTTCGCTCGCTTTTGCATTGAAAAAGCTTAAATAATGAAACTCCAGAGAAAAATAAGTTTCAAAAATGTTTTAATAAATATTTTATGATGTTTTCTAATTATTTCTCGTCCTTTTGGTTAATACCAAAGTATATTATTCTCCACGTTACTTCTCTAAATGAAATCACCATCCCCCTCTTTTTTTATGTCAATCGATAATTTTCCTCAAAACGAATTCAGATTCTTCTATGTTTTGAAGAAAAGATAAAGGGTATCATTAAATGGGAAATAAGATGTTTGCCTGGAAATTAAGATTCTTAGAATGTTGGAAATAATTAAGAAGACTAATGAAAAAAAATTCGTAAAACATTCAGATATCACAAAAATTCGTAAAACAAAAGAAACTAAAGATTGTTTCCTGAATTTCTTAGATAATAACACATTTGCAATAATTAAACTCTAAATAGATAAAATAATTTCTGCGAATATTTTTCAATTTATACATTATTATTATTATTATTATTTTCAATTCGTTAGACCAAATCCTGATATATTAAGTCACGCGCACGAACACGCTGCTATTTAAATTGAAGTAAGTGACTATTATGCAAAAGATGCTACCAAATAAGATTTTTTTTATTTTTAAGATCCATTTGACCTATTTTTAATTAAGTCGCCAAAAACTTTCCTTCATTACTGCAAGAGGAAGCAATAAAAAAATATTTAAATAAATAAAATGAGTTTACAAATGTATCCGGAGTAATTCTGTTCTTTTGTTTGTCACTTCTGTATTTCCATGATTTCATCTTGGCGACAGAATGACTGCTTCCCAGTAGATTTTAAAGGGTTAAAGCACTCTAACGGTTTCAAGGACGCCCACTGAATTTTGATTGACTGGTTTCGAGGACATCTTCATTTTTAAATGCTCTTATGTAGACTTAAAACCAAACAACGTTGCTAGCTTAAGGAACTTAAGAAATATAGCTGAATATTTTTCCAAAATTAATCATCTTAAAAAGACTGAAAAAAAAACCCTAGAGGAGTGGTCTCTCTAAAACTGTCTCGCATACTCTCTAATAAAGGTGTTATAACAGAGAACGCCTTCGTATTTCGATATGAATGTGCATAATCAAGTTGATGAGACATATTCCACAGACTGAATGGAGTTTCGAATTTCGACGCCTTGTATTAGATCTGAATTAAATGTCTCATTTCTTACATTTTTTTTTCTTACTCATTAAAATGGTTAAAGTTAAAAAAAAAATTAGTCTCAGCATTTTCATATTCATAAGAATATTTTCACTCTTACAGTATTTAAATGAAATAATAAAAAAGAAAAAAAAATTAAATTACTAAAAACGTAAATTTTTAATCTCTTCCTATTTTGGAGAAAAATATTAATAATTAGCAATTTTATTATTTCCGAATTAATTTTCCTTTCTTTAATTTTTGAATTTTGATATTATATATACTCTTAAGTCAATGTTTAAGATCTAGAAATTTTTTTTTAATAGTTTTGAAGTCTTTACTAGTTTATTGCGAACGCAGAGTTATAATATGATGAATATCGCAATAAGATCTTTTATAGTTCTTATTATCATAATTCTAAATATAAATTACGTTATATAACAGCTATATATTAGTGAGTTGTATTATTTTTGAAAATGGCTCTTTACATTTCGTGAAAATATTCATTTTTACTTTTCGTGAAAATATTCATTTTTACTTTTCGTGAAAATATTCATTTTTACTTTTCGTGAAAATATTCATTTTTACTTTTTGTGAAAATATTCATTAATCTTATTAAATGATCGTGCATCTTTATATGCCGTTTTTCGAAACAATGTTTTTTTTTTCCCTAGAAAATGTTAGATAGAGTAAATATTTGTGGTTTTAGAAAGCTTACGAAACTTGTTTTTAGAAAGCGGACCAAAAACGCATGTGTCAAGTATCCCCCTTTCCCTCAACTCTTTTGTTCATTTCCACAATATCGAATAATTCACGGTCAGATTCTTAGAATTTTAAAGAAAATTGATTGCATTTTAGTCTTTTTCCTTTACACGATTCCGTATGAAATTATACACATAACTACAATTGGAGCATCGTGCCCACATTCCTTTATTTTCACAAGCAAATTTCCCTTCTCGCGCTTACATGCACTCGAATAGAAGAAAAGACAGACATTTGATGAAAATTTTGATTCAGAATCTGCAATTCTGGTTATAAAGCCTATGGCGAAAGAGCTATTCCATTTAACTCATTGCGATTTTGATTTTTCGTTTTCACTTGCATAAGAACAGATAGATAAACAGATATGCGCTTAACATATCCGTTAACAAGCAAAATTTGTGATATATTTCCACTTGGAATTTAAGGTCTAATGATAGAGTTTCGTTATTTTTTCATATTAAACCTAAAAGTCTATTATAATTAAGAATGCTATGAGAATTTGTTTATTCCGTTTCGGACAAACATTTTCGCTCGCTTTTGCATTGAAAAAGCTTAAATAATGAAACTCCAGAGAAAAATAAGTTTCAAAAATGTTTTAATAAATATTTTATGATGTTTTCTAATTATTTCTCGTCCTTTTGGTTAATACCAAAGTATATTATTCTCCACGTTACTTCTCTAAATGAAATCACCATCCCCCTCTTTTTTTATGTCAATCGATAATTTTCCTCAAAACGAATTCAGATTTTCGGATTTTTGGCAAAAATAACCTTAAACAAAATAATATTACGCTGTTAATTTTAACACAACAGAAATATATATTGTATATATCCAAGGTCTATCGTGATTTAATTAGAATAAAATGTCAAACCAAATGTTGATTCAGAATATGTTTCATTCAACTATGGATTTAAGTCAAGAAATTATTTTTCATTAAGAATCTTTTAATTCATATTAAAACGCCATATTTTAGTAATAATTATGTAATGTTTATCAAGAACAAATAGTATAATTTCAAATTTCATATTTTCTTTTAAGTTTTGAGAATCTTGTTCCCTTTTTTCGCGCTAATTTTTTATTTCGTACAAAATTTATCAATATAATATGGCATTTTTTTCAAGCCCCTAGTAACATTTTTATCCATATTTTTAGAATTTTATGAAGTTTTAAACATAAATAAGCTATTTATTTTATCGATTCATATAATCCAAGGTAAGAAATAGCGAATCGATATTTCCGATTTTTGCTCTGGAGCCCCACTTGTTCTAGTAAAAGAATCAATTGTGTAAAATAGAAAATTCATCAATCATTGCGTTGAGTCTTGCAGTGTGAGTTCTTTTCCCACATTTAATAGCCTCACACGTGCCAACTAACAGAAAACCAATAGAACGTCGCATACAGTTTTAAATCTTTTGTCTTAAAAAGTAAGTCAACTTAATCAACAAATGTCAAGTGCACTTTTTGTTACTTATCTTTAAAAATGTGATTAAAGATAAGACAGCTTCCTTGTGAAGAGTGCATTTTCTAGATTTTCTAGATTATATGATGTTTTTTTTTTTTTTTTTTTTTTTTTTTTTTTTTACTTCACTCACTGTTTTCTGTTTAGTAGAAAAGAAAAATGTCCCTCCCCCCTCTCTTCTCCCAAAGTACGATGTTTCATTATCATCCTTATATTGATAAGTATATCTTGTAATTAAAGAACAATAATAATAAACTTGTAGACATTTTTCTGTATTTTCGAATCTTTTTTCAAAAAAAATCAAAAAATTTTAAATTTTTATGGAAAACTCAAAAATTTAATTAAAGGTTTGAAAAACCTTATTTGGGTGAAAAATTTACAATCAAAAATAAATATGACTTTTATACATTTTCAGAAAAAAAAACAAAAAACTTTCCGTAAATATAACTTTTAAATACCAGTCCCTTGCCCAAATAATTTTAATCGATATTTGAAATATCTACTTGACAAGATGATTTTTCAACAAAAAAAAATATATTAATATTATTTATAAAAACCAATAAAATGTATCTAACTTACTTTACAAAACAAATGTAATGTTTCGTTCTTAAAAATATTCCTACCCACGTATAGTTTTCAAATATACGTGCATTAGAACTTGATTAATTAGAAAATCTTTTATCCGAATTTGGCAACAATTCAAAAAAATTTTCTCGTTTCCTTTGAAACTCCCATAAACTTTATCCTAAAATGTCGTCTATTATTTGAATTATTTTGGATAATTCAAATTGCAAACTTTAGATAATCGTTTAGTTTATCAATAGTTTCCGAGATTTAAATATATATATATATATATGTTACCGTTAAAGTATGAAATCCGTTATTTTATAGAATACCGAGTTATTACATGAAATAACTGATTGTGTCCGTTAAAGTGTAAAACTCTCTTGTATTTCATGGTTTAACTAGTTATTTCATAGAATAACGATCAGCAGCCCGTTAAAGTGTAAAATAATCTATATCATATATCTCGCACGACAAATACTTTTACCTTCCACCCCTACTGCATTTATGTTTTTGTTTGTTTGTTTTAGAAATAAAAAATGTTTTTGTTTTAGAAATAATTTTCTTTGTAATTCCAAGCGTCATTTTAGTAATCCTTGTTGTAACAAATGATTGTATGGTACCTTTCCATAAATACCATTTATACGCTGCATAAATTAGATAAATTGATTCTTTTTCATTTTAATTGTCTATCATTAGTTTAATTTCATTTTAGATGAATTGTTTATTTTACACTTTAACTGTCTCTCATTAGTTAATTTATAGAATACCTAGTTATTTCATACTTTAACTAGTTAAAATGTCAGATTAATAACATATTACACACTTTAACGGACACGACCAGTTATTTCATGGAATAACTAAGTATTCTATGAAATAACTGCATTATATACTTTAACGGTAACATATATATATGTACCTTGTGCTCTCTCTCAGTGATGGCAAGTGATGAATTTTTAAAACTGTTAACCTATTCTCAGATTTTATAATACATTTAATAGAAATGCAACTCTTTTTTTTTTAATTTTTAGTAAAAAACACTTATTAGATGTTTATGACATTGATTATTTTGAAATTTCACCCAAAAATTCCTGTATTCGAAGTTTTTAATATATTGTTTATTTTAAGCTCGTTGCCTCAAACGACTAGTTACTAAAAAATTTAAGTAGGTTTATTTTCATATAAATCGCTTAGTTATAGCTTCATGTTCATAATTTGACTAAATTTGGAGATAAGAACCGTGTTATTTTAATTGTCTGGCTTTATTTTTATTTATTATGCATGTGAGCGTTTCTGATCGGGAAAGTCCCATAACATCCCACATCATAGCGTTCTTAAAAGTATAAATATCCAGTTAATGTATCTACTGAATTTCAAAATATTTTAACTTTACTTTTTTATCAGTCTTGTAGATATTAAACAGTAGTTATTATTACAGTAAATATTAAATCCTACTTCCTTGGTTTTCAACAATGGAAGAATATCATGTGATAAAATATTTGATGAAACAATGAAAACCGCTTGAATTTCAGGGCATCAAAGTAATCTGTTGTTAAAAATTAAGCAATAAAATGTTTTTCTAAAAATCGCCAAAATTCAGTAAAAATTTCCACGATGGTATCATTAGAAGACACTTTTTTTATAGTTTAAAATGGCGTAAAATTCATTTTTGCGCAGTACTATTTTCAGGATTTATCGAGAAAAAACGTCAAAAAATCATTTTAATTTTTAATTAATTAAAACTCTATTTAAAATTTTAAAAAATAACTCCGAAGTCCTCATTCTCAGTCTCCAAATAATATATATATTCCAAATTTGGTATTCTGTAACTGAAATGACCTGGCTTTCCACACATAGCCAAGACACACCTCTATTAGTATTTTAGATTACTTAATGATTTTTATAAACTCCTTTAAAAACTCACTTATAATTATTATTGCTTCATTTATTATAAATATTTGTTTATTAATTATTTATTAAAAATGTTAAATATCTTTAAAGATCCTTATCGCTATTTTTAATTAAAGAATTGTTGTTTTCTCTTGTTATACTTACTTTTAAATCCTTTTCCTAATTCAAATATCTCAATTTATTGAGGTTCAATCAATTCCGAATTAACGAAGTTCAACTGCAACCCCAAATTACGAGTCATTTCTTAAGATGTCAGACTTCTTACAGGTATGATTATATGAAAATTAGAAGAATTAATCCGTCATCTCTGCATTTTGCTGCGGGCTGGCCCTTTTTTTTTTTTTTACATGTGATGCCGTCATACTTTAGCTGACCTAAAACAAACAAAACATCGTATGCAATTTTAACTCGTCTATCCCGAAAGGCGAGTCGGTTCGATCAATAAAAGAGTCAGGTGCGCGCCCCGGGTTGTACCTACCACCTGCAGACGAGTTGCCGAAACCGGTTAGTTCTCCTTTAGGCTGGATCAACTTCAACTGGATCACCCCGACCGAGGGAGTAACAGAGAACTCGGATTGCGTCATTTGTTATAATATATCGACCTTTTTTGCAATGCAAGATGTAGACAGCTTGGCTACGACTTTGTTTATATTAGAGTTGGAAAAAGTTGCCAGCTAATAGAAAGGATTTTTTTGTTGGTGGTGGTGGGGGAGTAAAACAAAGCAATTCAGGTTTCGATGGGAATAAATATGAAAGGAAATTGAATTTTTTGCCAAATAGTTTAAATAGAGCTTTATTCCGATTTTTACTTTCTCACATGTGAATTATTAAAAGAAACCAGAAGGAGTGATTTCCCAGAACTATACCCGCATACTATCTAATAAAAATCTCCCCCCCCTTCTCCTCCCCCATACAAAAAATCTTGGATATTAAGTAAAGCCACGGATGCCTTGCATGGAATTGGCGAGCAATAGTTACGAAATATGGTAATGATTGGAGTGAATCTAACATTTTTATTGAATCTATCATACGAATATATATATATATATGTATATTGCAAACAAATTTTGACACAGAACTACAAACAATTTAGTCACAAGATCACATGCCGACTTTCATTGATTTGGTTTGGGTTTTGTTGGTACAAAAACCATCTTTGGCTTAACGTGCCATTAATTATTATCTTTATATGCATACAAAAATACATACTAACAAATAACTTTTGACAGTTTTCGTTAAAATTTTGATAAGAATCTCTATTTTATATACTAAACCTATGAACTAGATTTTATCTATCTAGCTCTTTATGCTTTGTAGCTGTCATCCTTGACTTCACACACATATCCGCAGTGTTTCTCCGAATAGATTTTATTCAAAATTTAGCAGAAATCTTCAAATTTGATGCAAAGATAATATCCAAAATTCCATCTGTCTTTTAATTAGATAATTTTTTGCGTTATCGTATTCATAGACATACAGACATAATGCCAAAATTATTTTTTGAATTCAGGCCTGAAACGGGAAGATTCATCAGAATCTCGAGTTCGAATTTGTTGACATTATCAATATTTTCTCTTTACTTCGGATATGAGAACGTAAAAATATTATAAGCTTCCAATTAATTCGACTTCGGGATTTTTATGAATATTCGTGCCTTTGAACCTAATTGGATAACAACAGAAAAGTTAAAATTATGTTATATTTGTATAATATGTCACCACAATAATTCGTAAAGGCTATGAATAAAATGGAAGAAATTTTGTAAAGGATATTAACATAAAAATTATACATATATATCAAATTTTTAATGTGATCTATGAAAGAAAAGCTGTCTGTCGCTCTATTTGTGCACATACAAACACAAAGACACAAAATGAGGACTAATGTTTGACAACGGATTCTAAAACGTCTCCGCGTTTTTGCGCATCCATTAGGATGGGTTTAATTCGTCAAAATAGGGGTGAGAGAAAAGATGAGAGGAGGAGATGTTTACATTTAACAATAAACTCCGATAACTCGCAAATTTTTGAGATGTAAAAATTGCAGATAATTAGTAATACTGACGGGAAAAGGTACTCATGCACAGTAAAACATTTCAGAGCAATTTTTATTTAATGTAAGGGGCATAAACATTAAATTATGAAGAAAAATAAAAAATTCTGTTCTTATAATTGGTAATTACTTTTTTAAGATATAATAATGATCTTTTTTTATATTAAAAAGATTCTTCTTCTTTATATGTTATTGAATTTTTTGACAATATTTTAAGATTAACAACAATGGAAAATCGAGAGTTTATTCTATTTATAACATTTTATTTTCATTTAAGGAATTGCTGTAAATATGGAACGTCTTAAAAAATTATATAAATATTATTTTTAACATATATGATAGTTTATATATTTTGATATTTAAAAAAAAACATTATTATTAATGATATTTCTACTTAAGAATATTTTATTTTTAAATAAATTGCATGAAATAATAAGCAAAATTTTCTTTGTACCACTGCAGAAATCGTTTTTGTCACTTGAACTAGCCATATCCAGACGCAATTTTGAATTAAAATAAAATATGGCCAGAAACGACACAACATTCACACACAGGTGAAAAGAAAATTTGAACAAAAAAAGTATCTTTTGGGGAGGGGGGGGGGGTGGATTTATGGTCAAAGGTGAATTCCGGAAATTCTCCTATTCTTCCGCGTATCACCTCTTACTGAGATGAAATCGTCGAAAAGTGGTCGTCTTAGAATATTGAAACGAGCTGTAGCTAAATGAAAGATATTTGATTCATGATTTAACCACCAGAATTGATCCGCATCTGGATTTGATCCAAATCCATACGCAGGATCAAATCCAGCTGCAGATTAACTGTTTATCAGTTTATGTACTTGAATACCATAATTCCAAAGAAAAGGACAAGCTATATTCTTAAGATTTGGTATGTCATTTTAACACAAAAATTACCGACGTTAATCCAGGTAGTTGAAGGGAAGACGGTCTATAATTTTCCCTATCCGACGAAGCTAAACGTAAAACGTTTCATATTGTGGAAGCATACAAATAAGAAGAAAAAAAAAGTGAGCTCCCGTTCAATTCTTCTTTCCCATCTGAAGCATTCATCGCATTATAATAGTTTTTATTATGAAAAACTAATGATTCCAATACTATAGCAAGTACAAAATTCTTAAAAAAATGAAAAACGATCGCTTCCACGTATGCTATGTTGTGCAGTTATATTCAAAGAGAGTACATATAGAGAGTACAATTTAGGCTTCTGAAATATTCCTCTATTCTTTTTGCAAGCCAATTACACTCATTTTAGAATCAATAATATTTGCATATATTCGATTGGCATATTGGGCAATCATAACATCGCAGAACGAATTTTGAATATAAAATCAGAAGCATATAGAAACAAATCATTTTTACAACTGAATGCGCAATCGTTTCAAAAGAATATGCCATTTGTTTAAAATTTTGTGAGAAAATCTCTCTCTAGTAGTTATAGGCAGCTATTTAGGCAAAAATGCTCAACTGTTTTGTGCATGTTTTTTTTTAAATTAAGGTTAATATTAACATTTATGAAAATAGATGACATCAGGCAAAACCAGAACAACTCATGATTAAGCAACGTTCACACGAAACGAACTGTTGCGGGTAATACAAGACCAAGCCCATTCAGGACGATCGCATGAGCCTAAAGCTGGGTTCACACAAGACCAATTGTTGAGCGCAATTGTTGGCTCTCTGCTGCTGTCCTTATATTGTCCTCGTGTGAACAGTTGAGATAACATCAATGGGACAATGTACCATTGTTCCATTGCGGCCACGTGATTTTCCTGAAGTAGGCGTGAAGTAGGTTTTCCTGAAGTAGGTTTCGTGTAAGCCCACCTTAATTGAATGATGGCAAATCGAACAACTATGAGACAACCATTTGCCATTGTCCCATTGCGGTCATGTGATTTTCCTTACGCAGGCGTGGCCTCCTATTGCGCGCAATAGTTGGTGTCATGTGAACGCTACTTTACCCAGATTTTTACTGTCCACGAATTCGGTGATCGGAACAAGTGAAAGGAAACAGCACATGTTAAGAGTGTCATCATCATTACGATTTTCGGATCTAGTAATACAATATGGAGCATTTTGTGTTTCTTTACACAAAGCAGAAACCGATGGAATGGTAGCTCCAACTATTTCTCGCATAATCTCTAATTAAATTGATATTCCAGGTAATGCCTTACATTGCATTGGTGCATAACAATTACAAAATATTACATTTTTCAGTCAATTTATCATTTTTGCTGAATCTACCATGTTAACCTTGGTGTGTTTTTTGGTGGCAATATATCCTTGGCATACGGTTAATCGAATTTGTGCTTTAGACGCCTTTTTCCCAACCGGTTGAAATAAAAATTTGCCACAAAACTACACTTGTAATCACAAAATCCCATATCAAATTTGATATATTTCAGTCATTGTGTTTTTTAGTTATCGCGTTTACATGTTTCTAAAATTACAGATAGATAGACGGTCAATCCCTTGTTGGATTTGCCTCAAATTGAGACAGGTGTTTACATTCTAGATGTTAATTCTGTGTACCGAATTTTATCCATCTAGCTCTCTTCATCGTGTAGTTATCGAGTAAATTTATATTCGAACAACTTTTTCCTCAAACGGATTTTGCTCAAAATTTGATAGAAATCCACAAATTTGGTACAAAGACTTCGTACCAAAACTCACCTCTTTAGATCAAAGCATTTTCGAGTTATTATTATCACAGACAAGCGAAAATTTCCCAAAAATGTGATTCTCGAATTCAGGTAGGTCTAAAACGTGGAAATCCATCAAAATCTCGTTCGAATTTTTTGACGATTACAGTAATTTCTCATATACTACGTATACGAAATAGTAAAAACCGATTATGCATTTTAGACGCCATTTTATTTAGATATTGAAATCAAAATTTTATATTTATATACAACTAGCCGCCTTTGGTGACCAACCGGTTCGTCACTCTTAATGCCCGTTAAAATTTTAATAATTAAATATTTTATGTAACTCCTCTTTTAATAGCTTCTTCATCAAAATATTTTAAAGCTTCGAGTTTTAATAATCATATAATTCATTCATACTATTATAAAAGCCTTAAACTATAACGTAATATGTATCTCTCTAATTTTCTATTAGCTCCCATAGAATTTCTACTTTAAATTAAAGTGAAATGATTCAAATGCAATTAATGTAAAAAAAATTTTTACTGAAACAAAGCATTTTTTTTTTTTTTTAATATGAGTACTGAAAACCGAGTCGTGCAGCATTTAAACCTTATGTGCACTAAAGAATATCTTTCATTATGTAATATCTCAAGAATTATTCAACAAAATTTTCTCAGATTCATCAAGAACAGATCAATTAATTAACAATGTTTAGTTTTAAATGCAAGAAACTCTAAGAAAATAAACAGAATCGTTTAAAATTATCGGTCGGAAACATGTTAAGCCTTCAAAACCAAGTCCGTATCCGGTGAAAATAGAGTTGTCAACAATCAGAACACAATGAGCATGCGTGAATTTTCAACGCCAATTATGGTAACTCAAATGCGTGAATTTTCTACGCCAGTTGGGGTAACACTACGCAGATTAGAAATTTTTAATTTCCTTTATTGTGTTTTATTTTAATTCAAAAGTACTTCAGAATGAACCTGAAAGATCGATTAATTAGCAATGTTTAATTTTAAATGCATCAAACACTAAGAAAATAAACAGAATCGTTTGAAATAATCGGCCGAAAATAAGTTAAGCCTATACTCGTTAACATGGGAAAAAATCAAGCCTTACTCATTTGGAGGAGGGGAAATAAAAAGATTATTTGGCGGAAAAGTTAGTTTTTAATTAATAATTAAAATTCTAATTAAAAATTCAAAAAAAAGGACCCCAGGTGCACATTTCCGACCTCCAAGGTATGCATGTGCCAAATTTGGTAGCTATAGGTCGAACGATCTGGCCTGTAGAGCGCCAACACACACACACATTGAGCTTTATAGATAGATTTCGGTTACAAGAGCACAAACTAACAATCATTTATGTAAATAGTTAAAGTTTTCGGTTATGGCCATTAAAAATGTATGATTATACGAATCTACAGACGATTAACTCTTTGACTTATTTGATCCAAAATTTTATAAACTTTTTGCATTTTGATGATAAAATTGTGCATCAAATTTCATATATTTTGGTTATTGTGTTCTCGTGGAGACAGACAGGTAGGCTTCCTTTCAAAGAATTTCGTCCAAAATTTAACAGACATCTACAAATTTGATGTTAGTACCAAATGCCGATTCTCAGTTGTCTAGCTCATTATTATTTTTTTTTAATTATCATATTCACAGGCAGATAAAATTTGCTTTTCTGACTCAGAGACTCTGAAATGTAAGGATTCATCCTAACCTTAAAGTCATTTTTTTTTCGTAATGTTTATATCAGAAAATAAAAATGCACTAAAAGAGCTCTGAACTTCTATGTTTTGAAGAAAAGATAAAGGGTATCATTAAATGGGAAATAAGATGTTTGCCTGGAAATTAAGATTCTTAGAATGTTGGAAATAATTAAGAAGACTAATGAAAAAAAATTCGTAAAACATTCAGATATCACAAAAATTCGTAAAACAAAAGAAACTAAAGATTGTTTCCTGAATTTCTTAGATAATAACACATTTGCAATAATTAAACTCTAAATAGATAAAATAATTTCTGCGAATATTTTTCAATTTATACATTATTATTATTATTATTATTTTCAATTCGTTAGACCAAATCCTGATATATTAAGTCACGCGCACGAACACGCTGCTATTTAAATTGAAGTAAGTGACTATTATGCAAAAGATGCTACCAAATAAGATTTTTTTTATTTTTAAGATCCATTTGACCTATTTTTAATAAAGTCGCCAAAAACTTTCCTTCATTACTGCAAGAGGAAGCAATAAAAAAATATTTAAATAAATAAAATGAGTTTACAAATGTATCCGGAGTAATTCTGTTCTTTTGTTTGTCACTTCTGTATTTCCATGATTTCATCTTGGCGACAGAATGACTGCTTCCCAGTAGATTTTAAAGGGTTAAAGCACTCTAACGGTTTCAAGGACGCCCACTGAATTTTGATTGACTGGTTTCGAGGACATCTTCATTTTTAAATGCTCTTATGTAGACTTAAAACCAAACAACGTTGCTAGCTTAAGGAACTTAAGAAATATCAGCTGAATATTCTTCCAAAATTAATCATCTTAAAAAGACTGAAAAAAAAACTTAGAGGAGTGGTCTCTCCAAAACTGTCTCGCATACTCTCTAATAAAGGTGTTATAACAGAGAACGCCTTACATGGCATAAACGTACAATAGTTACAAAATATTAACCCTTGGCAAGAATGTACTATTTTTATTGAATTTATCGCATCATCCTTGGCGAATTTCTTGGCGATTATTACTTAGCATGCGGAACATTCGAAAATCGAATCTGTGTTTCAGACGCGTTTTTCCCACTGAATGGAACAAAAACTTGACACAAAACTAAACTTGTAGTCACAAAATTCTTCAAAAAAATTATACTTGTAGTCACAAAATTCCATACGATATTTTATATATTTAAGTCATTGCGTTTTTGGGTTATCGCGTTCCCATGCTTCTGAAAGTACAGACCGACAGACAGTCAACCCATTATTTATTTACAAAAATTTTGTTTATTAAATTTTTTAATACAATAACAATATTTTGTATTATACCCGATTTCACAAAAGAATTTAGAAAGCAGCAAGAATGGTCTTCCCAAAGCTTTCTCGCATACTCTCTAATAAACTTGTCATGCTGGATAATGTCTTACATGGCATTGGCGTAAGTATTGAAGAAAAGTTAGCCTTTGAAGTGAATTTAGCATTTTTACTGAATCTGTAGTGTTATTCTTGACAATTAAGCCTTTCGATGCAGTTAATAGCACCCGAAATCGAATCTGTGTTTTAGATCCGTTTTTTCCCAATCGATTGATTCAAAAATTCGTTAAAAAACTTCTCTTGTAGTTCCAAAATCTCATACCAAATTTGATATATTTGCACTTTTGTGTTATCACATTTGTATATTTCTGAAAGTACAGACTGACAGATGGCCAACTCCTTGTTAGATTTAGCTCAAAATAGGATAGATGTTTACACCATAGATGTTAAATGTGTGTACCAAATTTTATCCATCTAGAGCTTTTCGCTTTATAGTAATCACGTTAACTTACATTCGAACAGCCAGACAGACAGACTTTCTAAGAACGGATTTGGCTCAAAATTTGATAAAAATCTACAAATCTGGTGTAAATATCATATACCAAATTTCATTCATCTAGCTCAAAGCGTTTTTAATATAGTGTAAGTTATGTTGTCTCAGGCAGACAGACGGACATTTTCCAAAAATGGGTTTTTCGAATTCAGGGTGGTCCAAAACTTGGAGATTTGTCAAAGTCTCGAGTGCGATTTTTTTTTTTTTTTTTTTTTTTTTACTATTATTGTTCTTAATATTCTACATATATGAGAAAGCAAAAAAACTAAAGAAAATTCCGAAATATCGTAGCATGGCAATGTTTTAAATCCATCTATCTTTATTTTCTTTTTAAAAGTTATTCTTCATTATACAGCAGTATTAACGCATAACAGAAAAATATCTATACTAAAAGTAAAGATAGAAGTGTGTGTGTGCCCATGCTTTACAGAATAGATCGTTTGACTTACAACTACTAATTTGTCATATAATATATATATATATATATATATATATATATATATATATATATATATATATATATATATATATATATATATATATATATATATATATATATTCCTTGAAAGACGGGGATGTACACCTATGAGCGACTTTTTAGAATTTAGAAATGGGCATAGAAAATTTTTTGTCCTTTTCATCAACACGCACTCACACGTTCACATGCAGAGTGCGAAAACAATAAAAATTCATTGATATTGCCGCATTGAAAAGAGGCAGTCGACTCTCAATGGCCGAATGGTCATAGCACTGATCTCATAATCAAGGGGTTGTGAGTTCGAATCCCGCTAGAGACAATGCGGTTCACAGTTTGTGTCAATATGTAGTTCCTTTATTTTATGTTTTCTTTTATTTCATGTTCCAGAAGATTCTGAACATTTCTTTAGTTTACCAAACAAGCGTTCTGGACTTTTCTTACTGTCTCCATAAAAGTATTCTGGAACTTTCCCTGCTAGTATAAAAGCAGAAGATCTGTCAGTCACTGTGTTCTCAGTTCAGAGTTGAGTTAATAAATCGGTTTAGCTCTACTTCTTGAGTGTGTCATTGAGTTCCACACTAAAGAACCTACGTGACAATATTTTTCAATTAATAAATGTTATTCAAATTACACAAAGAAAAATAATTCAGTAATTTCCATTTTATACGATGATGATTGGAATAAAATACATTCTCAGCTGAAAATAAATGCAGGTTGCAATAACTTTTAATTGTTTTTTTCTTTTTTTACTTTTATGTTTTGGTTCAGTGAACGGTTAAATTAATATATCTACATCGATGTTAGTTCCAATTGTGGGTTCATTTGATATTAGCGCGGAACAATCCGTCATAAACAACGAGTGATCAAGGATATAGAACAATCTAAAGATATTCCTCTCTGCAGACTGGCAACCAAAGATAGATTCATTATCATCTAAGTTCATATTTTAAAATTCCTTTCAGTCGTTTTGAAAAAATTAATAAACTATTCCATTCTGAAATAACCTTAGATAATAATTTTATTGATATCTCATAATTCAACATTTATAGCAAACTGCATATTTATTATGATCTGTATTGGCATTTAATTGAAAATAATACAAATACATACAAAAGAATTAAGGCACATTCAGTATTTGAAATTTTCTAAAGATAATTATTTCTCATAAAGTTGCCAATAAGAATTTCTGCTTCTTTATTTTTATTTAATCAATATTCTTCAAGCTATTAAATTATACTTCAAACTAGAGAAAAAAAGAAAATATAGAAGTTCTTTTATATTTATTTAAATGTGGCAGGCAATACAAGTCGTACTAAAAATATTCGGTATTAGAGGCTGAAATTCATATTCCAGTTCCTTACTTTTAGCCAATCACAACTATCGAAAAACTTTTGATACAAATGTTATTCGTTTTAATGAGATGTTAATTAGCCAAATATGATTAATTTCCTTATCTTCAATCATAAAAAAAATATGGGGAATTAAAATTTCAACCTCCATCGTTTTTACCCACTGTGAGCTGGATTGCCCATCTGCAAACTCATTTAAGATTTGTGCTTACTCTACACCATGTTTCAGGGAGCGTAAAATCCAATCGCAATTATTCTAGTTACAGTGTTAGCTAGATAAAATGAGCAAAGTTATACACATATTATATAATATTGATTTCTAAGAACCATGATCAATGAAATTTTGAACAATTTTTCATAAAAGTCGTGCTATGAGAATTATAGCAATAAGTGTCCTTCTCATAAGGATATTGGTAATACTACAAATATGCGTTACACCATAAATAAAATTGGAGCGAAGTTTTCTGATTTATGTTTGTAAATATGTTTGAGAAGATTTTAATTATAATAAGGCTTTTGGAAATCAGTCTCTTAATAATACTTGCAATTCGTTGCTTTAATATCTAGAGAACCGGCGTCCTGGCATAGGGGTAGCTCATCTTCCTTGTGATCTGAGAATCCCGAGTTCGAATCCCGGTTCGGGCATGGTTGTTCTTCATCTGTGTTCTATCTCTGAGGTGTGTGAAGGTTCCCCCATGTAAAAAGGGATTGTGCAAGCGAATGTGTGAGTTTCATCTTCATATGAGCTAGAAGTCAGACTTCTGCCCTCGGGGTCTTTACTCTCAGAATCTACTGCACCTCCTTTCCGTGGTAACGTGGATACGACATCATCATTATCAATATCTCGAGAATTATTTGAGAAAATTGCTTTTCTAAAATTACACATTTATAAGTAATGCTTCTGAACACATTTTGGAAATTAATGTATTTATAAAAAAGCCAAAATTTTAGGTTTTACTTTTATCTCAGTCAAACTGTTTCTTCAAAAGTGAACGGTAAATTACATACCATCGGATCACTCAACATTTTTTTTAAAATTATAATCATTTCAAATAATCATTAAGACCTTTTCATATAATTTATACTATTTATTGCATGTTCGTATCAGTATACTTTTAATTTGAAGAACTTTTTTTGTTCAGTTATTTTTTTTAGAAAATTTTTTTACAATGGACGCTGCATTTAATGATTTCTTTGGATCTAAATTAAAACAATCACTATATCCAAATGATCAATATATCTGAAATGCTATAAAAATAATATAATTCGATGACCATACCAGGACAAAAAAAAAGACTACACATTCATTATCTTTATATTATTCATTTATTTTAATTAGAACTGAAAATACGATACAATCTACAAGATTGAAGGATATTCAAACATATTTAATATTTTTTTATGTTTTCTTTAAAAGTTATCAAGATTATTGAATTATTTAACATTTATGGAATAAATTCTTCAATTAAGTAATGTCATAATTCTCAAATAAAACTAATTTATCGCCGATTATAATAACACAAATTGTTGATGCTTCCCTTCCATATTTTTCTCTGGAATAATTTTAAAAATAAAAAAAAGGAAAATTATAATTAAAGTTTCACGAAGCTTAACACACTTTAGATATATATATGCTGTTATTTAAATTGCAAATAATTACTGCAATTTGCAACCTTTTTGCTAGAAATAATTATTATAAGAAATTTCATAGCCTCTAATATTATTCACCGTATAAACTATTTTATTACTGAAAATACAAACACTCTAATAGAAGATTTTTTCCTTTAATGCAAATTACGATTTCGAAATTAATAGTATTGCCTTACTCATTCAGACACATAAGAAACACACAGCAAATAAGTGCTGAAATTTACGTCTTTTCTATAAATAATTACAATATGAAATTTCATGCTCCGATATTATTCCCCGCATAAACTCCAAATAATTTCTAAAATTTACAGAGTCTTTTCTATAAATAATTATAATAAGAAATTTCATTCATAAGATTTTTCCTATGGTTAATCTTTATGGTTTTGATAAAATGAAAGGATTAATTTCGCATAAAAATACTCTTGGTTGTAGTTAATATTTAAATATTACTGCAACTAATTAGTAGAAGAGTTATATGTTTTAACTGAATACAAATGAGATAAGGAACAATCAATGAACATATGAAGTAACTGATTCAAACTCAAGTATTTGCGCTACATTAAATAATTATAATAAGAAATTTCATTCATAAGATTTTTCCTATGGTTACTCTTTATGGTTTTGATAAAATGAAAGGATTAATTTCGCATAAAAATACTCTTGGTTGTAGTTAATATTTAAATATTACTGCAACTAATTAGTAGAAGAGTTATATGTTTTAACTGAATACAAATGAGATAAGGAACAATCAATGAACATATGAAGTAACTGATTCAAACTCAAGTATTTGCGCTACATTAAATAATTATAATAAGAAATTTCATTCATACGATTTTCCCTCTAATATTATTTCCCGCATAAATTGTTTTATTACTGAAATCACAGATATAGTAATAATAAATTATCCTTTAATATAAATAACTGATTAGGAAATAAATAGAATTTCATCGTGTAAACACATAAAGACCCTCAATTATCATTCAGATGTTTTCAGTCCACTTCCTTATTGCATTTTTGCATAGCGAGATGATGTGTAAGAGCGCACTTATTAGAGATCTTTAAAAAAGATCTGATCATTCATTTATTTAAACCTGTAATGATGAGAACACAAATGGTTTTGACTTAATGAGAAAAGCCGGTTTCGATCATTTGCCTAGTTTTGAGGACAATTAGGAAATGATTACAAAAGCAATATCCAGTTTTGTCAAGGATTTAATTACCTCTTATTTGTAACTTCTATTCGATTACCAATCATTGCATGCCTTGAAGCGATAGGGCTCTTGGTGGAATTGACAAGAAAGGAAATCATACCTGGAAAACTACAAAGCAATTAATAAAATAGCGATTTGCCTTTGAATATCCGGAAGTAAAAGGTTGCCTAAATGCATAAACTCTGATCAAACTTCATGTATCTGATAAGATTCGGTATTAACCAAGATATAAATCGACAAGATTTACACTTTTAGCTAAAGGAAAGCGTTTTCATATTTCTACATTAGAACATGCATTGTTGGAAAATATGTAAAAAGAAGAGGGAGTGGTCTTTTCAAAACTTTCTGGCATGTTCTTCATTTTAGGTCTTATCCCCTCCCTACATAAA
This sequence comes from Argiope bruennichi, assembly GCF_947563725.1. Taxonomy (NCBI): domain Eukaryota; kingdom Metazoa; phylum Arthropoda; class Arachnida; order Araneae; family Araneidae; genus Argiope; species Argiope bruennichi. The sequence goes on from NC_079160.1 coordinate 115,833,698, forward strand.
ATTGTGGTTCTTGGATAAGGCTGTAAAAAACTTGCATAGCATTAGTGGATAATAATTGCGATATATAGATCTTGACGTGAATCTAACATATTTACTGAATCTATTGTGCTAAAATGTATTTTGACCGCCCTTTTGTCGACCAAATGGAATCAAAATTTGAGCCAGAACATAATTGTAATGACAAAATAACATTTCATTGATTTAATCATTCTATTTTTGAGTTATTGCTTTTATATGCATGCGAAAATACAAACCGAAAAATGGTCAACCCTTTCAACAGATTCAGTACAAATTTCATAAATATCTATATTTTAGATGCTCACTCTGTATTCCAAATTTTATCTACCTAGAATTTTGCATTTTGATGTTACTGAGTTCCTTTGTAATCGATCGGCCAGGCAAATAGATTTCCTGTAAAAGGATTTCGTTCGAAAAAAGAAATCTACTAATTTGGTCATCAGTCCATATAATGAATTTCATTCCTCTTACTCAAAGCAGTATTGAGTTATCACATTCAGAGAGAAAAAAAATTCAAAAATTCTGTTTCTTTTCTTTCTTTTTTTTAATTAATTTATTTATTTAGAGAGGTTTAAAACATGTGAATAATCATAACCTCGATTTCGAATAGTTTGAAGATTGCAATAGTTTCTTAATACTTCGTGTATGGGATAATAAAAGCTCATTTAAACTACGTAACGGGACTAATTTAAGTAACATTTCCTAAAGAAAACCTACTTTTCTTTAGGAGATGTTGACAAATTATAGACACGTTAGTTTTTGGCCTTTTTGATACAAAAACAATCGTTGCCAAAACTAAAATCCTTCCCAGCAATAAAATGTCTCTGATAGTCAGCAATCTAATGTCAAGGCCAATCTCATGCACATAGATTTTGGTATAATGGCAAGAAGACAAGGAGTCTCTTCTGCCACTGCCTCACCCCTCTTTCTGCACATGAATGAGTAAAATTGTCGCCAGGTGTCCCTGCCGTAGGGTACTGTTGCAGGCAGTGATTGGCTTTGTGTGAAAAGCACCTTCAGATGTGTGATTTAATGATAACAGAATTCGGGAGATTGAGGGTCAAGGAGATATATTTGCCCTGAAGTGTTACTTCAAGCTCTTGCGGGAAGGACGAAGGGATCGTGTCAAATATCAACCATTGTGGAATGTGTATCTTTTCTCTGAGGAGATGTAGACAGGGATAAAGAGATGGCCCAGTCGAGATGGATTTCGGCTCTTTTAAAAATACTTTCGACAAATATACAACCTAATGTTTAGATGCTTTCAGGGGTTTGCTGTATCTTACTTATTCCAAACGTTTCCGCGTTGATATTTCCTTTATTTATTTATTTTTCGAGAAGTTATCTCTTAAAAGGGACACCTGTTTATAACAAAGAAAGTTGAAAGCAACTGCGTCGCATCTAGAAGTGAAAGGACTGATAATTCTGTTGGCGATTAAATCTTATCAACTTTTTTTTTCCATCACCAGGTATGCTTTGTGTCTTCAAGAATGTGCGATAAAAAAAATGTTTTGAAAAAAATAAATTTTAAAGTTTGGAATAGTGCCAGTGGTTTCAAAACAAAAAATATTTTGCGCAATAGGTAGCGTTAATGAAGAAAACATTAAAATGTTTCTATGGATTTGATTCTCAATAGCTTTATACACTTTCTATTCAATTTTCAAATCATTCTTATTTCACATAATTTTTTGGGAACAAAGGTACGTGAAGGTAATGCAGGCATTCTTTTTTCAAACTATAATTGCTATGGTTCAACACCTTCTAAATATAGAGGTATTTAGATGATAAAGAATGATTGTGGCCGTGTTGAATAAGTTAAAAACGCGCCTTTATTAGTGCTTTCCCTCCTCTTTAAACTCTTGAAATAACTAGCCGCCTATTTTTCTCAATAATTTTTCTCCTTATATTTATATTACATCTCCTTGTCTTTCTGCTTATATTTATTCCAACTAAGCAGGAAAGCAATGATGATATGATACAACACCCTTTTTTTATTAAGGTCCTATGTCATCATTTGCCTATTTTTATTTTTATTGGAAATATTTCGAGAGTAGAGGGGAGGAAATAGCAAAATGTTTCCAAAATGCTGTCGAAAATTCAAATTATTAGAAGATTAAAATCCGTTTATAAAAAGCTTATGAGATGGGGTTAAATAAGGGTTAAACAAAAAGCAAATGTCATATTTTGAGTTAACAATAGCATACAATTATGCAAACACTAATAGTCTTATTTCTGTACAGTTAAGACTGACGAAATATCTTGTAATTTAAGCAAAAGTTGTAAATGTTTTGAAAAGCCTTCCAATATTTCTGAACTTTACAGTTTAAAAACACAAGTGCAGAACACGAGTCGGGAAGAGTAGCATGACATATATGACGTTGACCGCACAGAGGACATAAAAGAGAGTCACGAAGCCCAGGCCAATACAAATATGTGGGCAAACAGTCATGGCCTGTAGTAAAGCGGAAAAGTACCACGGCTGCACTTCTATGAACATTTAGGATCAACTGTGTATTCTCAAGCAGTGAGATCCATAGCTCACCGGCAGAGTCACATAGTGCTCTCTGCTTTATCCTGAAGGCCTTTCTTAGATTTATCAATTTTTGGACGATTACAATAATATCTATATGTGCACTTGTGTACTTTTTTGAGTACTTCTGTGAGTATAGCATTCCGTTAGTCACACCTTATCGTACAAATACACGATTACTTCTTTTTTCAATAATTAAATGATACTGTGTCTGAGAGAAAATTCTTTTTAGTTATCTTCCTAGTTTGTTTCGGAACAAACTTATTTTGTTTTGGTTTTTGTCCACTTTAAATTGCGTTTTTTATCTATAATATTTATTAATGTTAACAATATATACTGGTGTATCTGACGGATACAGCACGAGCACATTTGTTTGAAGAAAAAGCACGTAATTAACGGAGTGATAGAATAAAAAGGTTGAACTTGTGATGTCAAAATAAGAACGACAGCTCTGAAAGGAAGCAGGTGCAGATTTTCTCATCCTCTGGAATTGGATTAATTCACCTTCATGCGGTGTTTATTATTTTCTTAACTTTCTTTATAAAATAATAGAGCTTTTTATTCTCTTGATAAAAGTTTAAACTTAAACTCAAACCGCTAAATGATAGGATCTGATAAACTTTGAAACGATAATTAATAATAAATACATTTCTATGTTATTAATTAAATCATCGAATCATTTGATGAAATAATCTTCAAGGGGCCGCGGTGGCTTGATGGCAAGGGCTTCGGAAATGGTGGGTTTCAGGTTCGAGACACGATTTCAGGCCGTGTAAGCTGGTCTGGTGCACGTTAAATATGTCGGGGTCAAACGTCTTCCCCCCCCCTGGCATGGTGTGGCAGTTTTCAGAGAGGATGTGCTAGCTCAGGTGTCGTCCTCGTCATCTGACCGCAGTTCAAACTACGAGGTCTATCCCAATATAGCCCTAGTGTTGCTTTAAAATTAAATTAAAAAATACTCTTCAACCTTTCACACTTTTCTATCCAATTTCTCCTATTTTACCTCTTCTTTTCATATTATTTGCAATACTATGAGCTACGAATGAATTTTACCTTCTAATTAGATGACACATCCTGTTCTAGATATTTATATTATTAAAGTACAACTCTGGTTTACCCAACTGAAGGGATAAAGTAACCATGAATATCCCGGTCTACCCAACTAAGGGTAATATAATGAATATTCTATAACTATTTTATATTTAATTATAGTTTGCAACTCCGAAATGTTTTGAATATACGTAGAACTAATGCAAAACTCCTTTTCTTGGCTACATTGATGTTCTTTATTAAAATTAAAATTACATTTTTAAGATTGCAGTAGGAACATTAATATACATTTAATAATAGTATAACGTATGAATTTATCATTCTAAAATCTTTTTTTATTCTAAGCGATTTCGAACAGCAACCTCCCGCCATCTTTTCATTAAAAGTCCATAGACGTCAACAGACGTTGACTCACTGTATTCTTGAACAAATCTCTGGGCAATCTAAAATAGCGATTATTTCCGTTCAATGCAGCACTAAAATAATCGTTATTTTAATAATAATAATAAATAATTATTAAATAAACACTTTAATAAGTGATTGCATGTTTTTTTTTGGGGGGGATGTGCAATTGCATCAACTGACCGGGATTCAAAATGATCAAGTTCCATCCTAAAGTAGTTCTAGTATTGTTTTCAAACTGGGCACTAATATAACTAAACTAAATTAAACCAAGCCAAAATAGATTAGCAATTTCAGAATATTTCAAATAATCCGATTTTCAGTTAGCTGAAGTTTTTTTTATTGAGATTTTACTGTATCTCAATCGATATAAGATGGCAAAGGACATTTGATCTACTCAAAAGTGTAAAAGTAATTTTTGTCTTTTAAATCGGTTATTAAATTTTAATTGCAGATTTAAATATTAAAATTCTGATATTTTAATGCATTAAACACACTTAACATTGTATGAAAAGAGATTAATGTTATCACTTCCGATCAGTGGCTTTACTAATCTAAAAGTAGATCAAATAAAACAGCAAAATAGCATTTTGAAAAGACACATTCAAACGTTAAAACTACTGATTCTAAATCTTACAATAATAATAGCAGTGAAACACATTTTTACTTTCTCTTTCTAGTATGTGAAATATGCAAGAAAAAAATAGCATACAAAAAAGTTGATCTCGGAATTTAGACGAATCTCCGTGTTTCACACTTTTCTTAGTCCAGAAAACACATTTTTGAAATTATGTCTATCTGTCTTACAACCCGTGAACACAATACCTCAAAATCACTTAACGCTAGACATGTGAATTTTCGTATGTGATCTTTACATCAAATTTGTTTATTTCTATCAAATTTTAATACAATCCTTGTACTATCTGTTTGTCTGGATTTGTACAAATGAAATGATAATTGCAAGGTGTACAGATGAATAAAATCTGATAGATTGATTATATTAGCATCTAAAGTATAAATCGATGAATAAAAGTGTAGTGTGATCCATACAATAGCATGAATGGAAATGCATTAACTTAAAAACTCAATGACTTTTATGAATGAAATTCGTAATGTGATTCATCATTAAAATTGTAATCTCAGCGTCAAACTTTGGTATTAATCTCTTAACAAAAAAATCGTACAAAATGTATGCGCAATTTTCTTCACTATACTGCGAGGCACAGAACTGTTTTCTACTAGACTGAAAATAAAAATCTGAGCACTGAAAGAGTTCATGGTCTTGTTCAAGACCATAATTTTTATGCGAGATGAAGGCAAAGTAAAGTGAGAAAATTTCAGAAACCATTCTCCATAGTTTCGTTGAATTTTTAAGTAGTATAAAAAAAATCATCTGATTGTTAAATATATCATTAAGGGGAGGGATACACTGGTTGGTAGGGCGTTGGATTCACGCCCCTTGGGTTGCGAGCTCAAACCCCGCCGAAGACTCTCCGTGTGTGTGATGGCTGGCGCACGTATAAATCTGTCGTGGTCACAAAGTCCTCCATGTCGAGAGTAATACCACTGGGGGTACTGGATCAGGGGTGATCGTTCTCTGATTCAGGTCTAAGTTACGATATGTGGATGAGGGAATGAAATGCATGAATGAAGTCCGCCCCGTAAAAAGAGTTGAGAACGTGTATGTAGCTAGGTCGTACTCTTTCCCCCAGATGGCGCTATGAAAAAGCAAGAGACGCACCCTTGGCTTAAAATCACTGCCTTCTAAAGTCAGTGGGCTTGTCTATGACAAGTGCCATTAGAAACAACAACAAATATATCATCTAACATTCAATTGAAAAGCAAGAATTTAATTACTTAATATATCATTCATAATGCCTTTTATTTATAAGAACCTAAGATGTCAATTATTTGTATGATTAACCAACTGGAACATCATTTATGTGATGACTGAATGTATCTTTAGGCACACGAAATGGATAAAAATAAACGCTAAGCTTATTTAAATCGTGCTCAAGATAAGGGATTTAGTTTCTAATCTCTACTTACGAAACAAAATTCTGCAAATTTCGTCGCAAAAGAGCTGCAGCTCTTTTGTTGTTGTTGATTTTTTTATTAATTAATTTCGTTGGGTTTTTTTATTATTATTTTCTTGTACACGTACACAAAGAGAAAGTATTGTAATCGTTAAAAAAAATCGCATTCCAGATTTTGACGCATTTTCATGCTCCAAACTTTCTTGAATTAAAAGAAACGCATTTTTGAATTATACCTGTCCGTTTGTGAACAAGATAATTCAAAAACGCTTTGAGCTAGATGGATGAAATTTGGTGCATGGTCTTGACACCAAATTTGTATAATTGAAGACTTTATTTCTTAATTTTATTTAATTTTGTTTCTCACGTTCGTTGCTTCTTTTAAATTATCTTATTCACATAAACATTTACAGACAAACAATCAATCTGTTGGAAATTTCGGTCAAACATTCGATACAAATCTAAACTTTTGGTGTAAAATCGTATGAAAAATTATATTCACTTAGTTCGTAGCTTTTTTAATTAATCACATTCTAAAACAGATACGTAATTAATACTTTTTTAAGAACAAGGGAGTTCTAAAAGGTTAACATTCCTCTAAACCTCGAAATGGAACTTTTTTTAATGGTCAATTTATTTCGATATAGGGAAATAAATAGGGACACAGGTGAAAAAACTTCTAAAAAATCCATCTTTAGAAATGAACTACTAAGAATGAATCTTGCAATAACAATCACACTTAATTTAATTTTAAAAAATCCTAAAAACTGCCAAGTATTTACAAATTTTGAAGCTTTTAAGTCTTAATTTGTAATTTTTTAAACCAAATTAAACTAATAAATAAATGAAAAAACACACATATTATCTTTTTAGTAAAGCAACATATTCAATAGAAAATCGTTATAGTTGATATTTTTCACCTAAGAAACCGACGCGAAGAAACGCCATTATAACTGCAGTTATAGAAATCTACAGCATGCAATAAATATTTCAGGTGTTTCAAGGTCGTTTCCCCTCGTCTGAAAAATCCTCGGCGAAGCGTGCGCGTTTTAATCGAGCGTTTCCCAATATTTTGCGCGAATGGATCGATATGTCGGGAATTTTCAAACCGTGATTACTGTTTAATGTTGAGACGGAGACCCTTGCCATTTCTCGACATTAGTCAGAAATGGCATTCGATACTGCAGAATTATTACAGTTCAAAATAAAATTCTTATTGCAATCAGATCCACAGTACTAAACATAATACTTTAATCTCAAGATGAGGAATAATTCTCTTTACTGTTCATGGAAATATTTATTTTCTGAGTCAAAATATCAATCTTAGTATTAAACGGCATTGTAATTATATGTCGTCAGCGTATGTTATAATTTAAGCTAATAGGAATCGCTACTGAGCTGTGGGTGCGATTTCGAGTCTAAAGAGCAATTTTATCATTATGAATGTGTAATTACAAATTATAATAACGTTTCAAATCGTTAGCGTAATTATAATTGTAGATAAAGGAACTTATTAGCATTCTTTAAAATTTGAGTTCCGTTTTTACAAATCGTTAGTACACAGATTTATTGCGTGTGTTCTTTTAAATCGCTTATATTATATGAAACTCAAAAGGCTATCGCTATCAGCTTTCTTCTTGTTTTAAGGTAAGATGCTTATTTAGCAAACTGAAATTTGAAATTGAAACAAAATGATCTGATAGAGAAGTTTTCCCATATTACGAAATTGAAAATGATGAATTTCATAATATAATCACAAAATAAAATCTATAGCATTCTGTTTCAAAACTTATCATGCGTAGTTTCAAATACTACATAGCATTGTAATAAAAAAAATTGTACATCACTTAAGTTATTTGGTATTCTAAAATTCCTTCAACGGTTACAATTAGTTTTATAAATGATATAATTTATTTTTAACGTTCTTATTCCCTCTTTTCTCTACACAATCACGAGTCTATTCAAAATGAAAAACTAAATGAATTGAAATCGAAATCTCTGATTTTCTAGCTGAATGGAGATATATCATTACTTGGCAATGGCATCGTCAGCTTAGAAAGCCTCAGCGTTGTGAAAAATGTATCTGAATTTGAATCAGAATTGCACGTTTTAGAAAAAATACGGTCACACACACGTACCTCTGAAGTAAAAATAAAAAATAAGTTATAATAACTGCCTTTTTAGAAATTTTTAGAAAATATTATATGTATAATAAAAATTTCATTCATTTTTCTTCTCCTCAAGACACTACAGTTTCTTTACGCATTGGAATTCATTTTTAATTCCATTTCGTCGGTAAATGAATTTTTTTTCTGCTCCCTTGAATTTTCTGTTAGTATAATATTATTATTTCATCAGTAATTGAATCTTTTTCTCTGATCCCTCGAATTTTCTATTAGCTTTATATTAAAATATCTTCAATAATTCGAATAAATTTGAGTAAATTGGAAATAGTGACGAAAAAATATTTAAAAATATTATTTATTAATTTATTTTAGTAGTTAAAAAACTGCACCTTGTGTACTTATTGATCGTAAGTGGTTAATCTTTTTTAAGGATTATAATTCATTCAAGGTATGTATAGTACTTTATAAAGTAATCAATCAGCTCATCAAAAGTAACTTACTCTCTTAAAATTTTTTGAATGAGTTACATATCAATTGTATTATTTGTTTTAAAGTTTATTATGTATTATTTGTTTTAAATTTATTATGCACATAATAAACTTTTACTCAGTAAAAGTTTATTATGTGTGAGGTATATTATTTTTTTAAAAATATATTATTATATTACTTACTTATTTTTAAAATGATTATTTTCAAATTTATTGAAAATTTTAATTTTAATTATTTTATTTATTAAAACCATTTTTATTTAATAACTATGCGTTATTTGTTAAAACTATTCATCATTAAAAATAAATCAACATTTTTATTTTTGGTTTAAAAATCATCTTTTAATTACTGTGCTTATTTTTAAATCCAGTTTTCTTAATTCAATTTTTGGATAAATCAAATTTTTATCGGAATTTTATGAATTTGTTCTTATCCAGGTTCGACTTCATTTTAAAAATGCCGAAACTTTTCATTCTTTGAAAATTAGGCATCTAAATCTAATCAATAAAAATAATCGTTAATTAATCTCATTGTCTTCTCTATACTCTGTTCATGATCTCAATATTCGATCTGCTTTTTTTTTTTTAACGATCTTTTTCTAATGCGTAAATCTTGGATCCATATATCCTAAGGCCAACCAAATATATTCATATATCCTATGCTTTAAATTCAAATGTCCTAGTTATATTTCAAAAACTGATAAATTTTATGAACAATTTTTTCAAAAATTTTATGACCATTGCTAAAAACTGTTAAGAAACACTTTTTTGATATTTTTTTCTTAATTTGATAAAAAAAATAATAATTTTTATTATGTCGCTACCAATTTTCTGTGTTTGTAAAATATTTTTATGGTTGAGATTAATTTCTGAAAATGCCATGAAGAATAGTTCCGGTACATGTGTTCCATAAACTGAATGACCTGGATTTTAGACTTTATAAGAAATGAGAATGTATTACGCCTCAATTACTATTTATATGGCGAATATCTAATTCAAAGATAAAATTCTTCTACTTATGTCGATACCGAAATTAATCTTCAGATCGAATAAGTTTTAGATGATAATGAGCAATCATATTTTAACTGACAGCCTTATCTGTATAGAAAGGACGACATATTTTCAAAAGCGCATACAAGATGCTGATTATCCATTATCAAAATGCAAAGTAATAAATGTGTTCCTTAAAAATTTAATCCATTTCAACTCATCATTTATTATCAAAGTGTCAGATGATAAGCGAACACATGTGTACCACACACGAATGCTTTCAATAAATTTCTGCTTGATTTCTGTCAATTCCTTATTTGTTATCAGAGATTATTTGTTATTAGAATAGCCGACAAATGAACATATGTTGGCCACACAAATTTTAGGAATTTCGATCCATTGCCATATTGTCCATTATCAGGCTCTGAGGAGGACACATGCATATACGAAAGCAAATGTCAACGAAATCCTTTGAAAGAGCTGTTTCAAGATCAAGGTTGAATTCTTTGGCAGGATTCCTAACAGGTGGGAAGGCGAATCTTTACAGTTACCAGAGTTTTGCATGCTACGATCGATCAATGTCAGAAAGAGTATCTGCTAAGTATTGTTATCCGTTATCTGAGAATCCCCAGTGATCCTTGTCCAACGTTCCCCGCGCAAAGGATCTGAAGGGGCTCTTTCAGAATTTGCAATCTCCTTTGAGTGTGTCAAAGAGGAAGAGAATACTTGTGTAGTCTTTCAGTTACGTTGTAATGCATGAAAGATTTTCAAAACATCATTTCTAAGAATGCTCGCATTTCGGAAGAAAAATTAGTGTTTGTTCTGGTTGAAAACGAATTGTAGAGCACTGGGGGAAATTGTGAGTGGCCTTGAGAAAATGTTGAAGCATTTATTTGTGTTGTTACAAAATTATTTAACTTTGCAATTTCATAGAAACATATATTTCATTTGTATTTGTAAGTCATATGTATTAAAATTCCAGGATAGTTTTGAAAATTTATATTTCATAATATTTCGATTTAGGTATCATTTTGTTTTTAAAAGCACAGTTTAAATAACATTTTAGAACTAATCTTTCGTTAAAAATATAAAAGCAGAATTTATTATTATTACCGTAAATAATGGATAGAAAAAGAAGAAGAGAGCACTTTGAAAATAAAATAAAATTCCAGTTATATTTTCCTGAATTGTTATAAAAATCATATGTGAAAAATGCCCTAAAGCAAGACAAAATTTACAAAGTTTAAAAAATTTATTAACTAATTTATCTTCCTCAAAAGATATTTTAAATGTTTTATTTGGATCCTGTCAGAAAGACCGGTTGGATGCTTCGTTGTATGAAGCTATTAAGTTTGCATACTGATTTGCTCTAATATATGTCGATCTATTAGATCTATTATATTCACTCTAATCATGGATGAATAATTCATTGGAGAGCATTGGGGGAAATTTGGCAGTATTCTCACCCAAACCGTCTTGCATACTCTCTAATAATGGCGTTATTCCAGGAAACGCCTTGCATAGCATTGGCGTACAATATTTATGAAATATTAACATTTGGCGTGAATTTAGCATTTTTTAATAAATCTATCATATCATCTTAGGCGGGTTATTTGGCGATTAATCTCTGGCATTCAATTAATATCACTCGGAAATAGAATGTATGCTTTAGATGCGTTTTGCCTAAACGATTGAAACAAAAATTTGACACAAAACTTGTAGTTATAAAGTCATATACCAAAGTTAATATATTTAAGTCAATGCATCTTCGAATTATCGCTTTTACATGATTCTAAAAGTACAGACAGACAGACGGTCAATCCCTTGTTGGATTTGGCTCAAAATTTGACAGATCTTTACCTTGTGTATGCTAAATTTGTGTATCGAATTTTATGTTCCTAGATCCTTTCACTTTGTAGTTATCGCGCTAAATTATATTCGGACAGCCTGACAGACAGACCTTCCTCTCAGAGGAGTTTGCAGAAAATTTAATAGAAATCTACAAACTTGGTATAAAAGCTGTACCAAATTTCATTCGTCTAGATCAAAGTGCTTTTGTGTTATCTTTATCACAAACAAGCTAATAGGTGGGGGATCTGGCTCCCCCCATCGATGACGGGACGTACTTCCTTCGGGGAGGGTTGTACCGTGGCCGGTGACGGCCCTTAGGACTCAACCATAGTTCCCGCCAATTGCTGTTGCGGCGGTCCGGTCATTCAGTTTTATGGTTTAAATCCGTGTGCCTTAGGGCGGGTCGGAGAGTTAGAAGGTTGACTTATCACAAACAAGCAGGAAGGCGGACATTTTCCTAAAATGTGTTTCTCGAAGTCTGGGAGATCTAAAACGTGTAGATTCATCAAAATCTTGAGTACGAATTTTTTGATTAATACTATACTTTCTCTATACAACATATACGAGAAAGAAAAAAATTAAAATGGTGCAAAGAATTATATTTTATGTCTTCTGAATTGTTATTCTGAAAAATATTGCGAGATCAAATATTTTATACGGTCGTGTTAATCATATTCAGTAAAATATTCTTAAATTGTTAACATTTTAAAAAGAATTAAACTCTTTTTGTGGCTGAAGCTGATGTAGCCACAAAATTTTTATATGATATCAATGCTGATATTCTGAAACTTTAAATATCACTATTTTAAAAGATATATAAGAGATTAAAAGATTTCAATAGCCCTCGAATGGAATATCTATCAAATAAAATCCAATCCTTCCTTGAGTTGGATGTTAATTCGCTTAAAATAAGGGAATTAAAAGTTTTATACTTGATAAATTTTGATCGGAAAAGCGTAATTTCTTTTTTAATATGAATGTATCAAAAATATTTCGCTGAAAATAATAAATAAGACAGAAAATTGTCTAAAAATATATTTTTATAATTTTTTCAGCAATGTATTTATTGTCTCAAACGATATAAAATGCATTTCTTTTTATTATTTAAAGCATTTTTCCAAACGAATGTGTACACCTTTTTTTGTTCTTATGATTTATAAATAAACCATGATTAGAGTGGAGTCTCTGTTCATTTTCTGTCTCTTCCCTATCTATACATATGTTTCCATTTTCTTATAATGCCCAGTTCAAAATTAAATCATTCTTACTTATAGCATAGCTAACTTTAATATATTTGCCTTTGAACCACTAAAAAATATTTAACCTATCAGCCGATATTTTTTTATAAAAGAATATGTAATTTAAGTTCAAGAGAAGTATAGTAGATTGTCACTTTATAGAAAACTTCCATTTACGTAATATTTTGTTTTTCGCGCATTAACAATCAGTTTGCAGAACTTCGAATTCATTCTCATTTATATATAATTGTCGATTATCCCCATGATTTAACAAAAATGCGCATTTTCACTTCATGACACGAACATTCTGTCTAAAAATGCATTTGAAAAAAAAAAAAAAAAGAACTTTAAATAATCTACCTTTAGATGCTTCATCAAATATAATATCCTGTTATGACATAGATTTTTGGTTCTTCATATCAAGGTTAATTTTAGTTCCTTTATTCCAATTTTGTTCATCTGGTTAGAGCAACAATTTCAGACAGAGAAGAAGCACCCAAATCTAGAATTGACCAGTAAAAGTTATGCTCGTCTATTAAATTTAATGCCGACAATTTTAAATTTCTATGGTCCGCGAATAATACTTGGTTATCAGAACTTCATTTCAATGTCCCAGTTATCAGAAGAGAACTTCGTGCTCTTCAAAATGGGATATTAATTTAACAAGTCTAATAGCATAAAAGCCGTATAAAAGAATTCACGCATCTGATTTTTTAACGATTTGACGTAAAATGATAGCAAAAGCCCTTTCGACAGCTTTGTTGGACTTTTATCCACTTATTCAAATGTTGGGTGTTATCCTTTTTATGCTAGCAATATAATAAGACAGATTATTTAAACTGAATTGTAAATTTTTATCTTTTGAAATGCACATTTTTTTAAAGAGAAAGAATATAAAAACTGATAAAATTTCGGCAGAAAGTTATCAAATTTTTATTTTAGTTTCATAAAAAATTTAAGTTTAGAATTTTTTCTTCCTTGTTTATGAAGTATACGACAAATAAATTGTCAAAAAAATTCGAATTCGAAATGTTGGCAAATCTTTCCTTCTTCAGTCCTCTCTAAATGATAAACAATAACAACATAGTTTTGGAATTATGTCTTATGTCTCTGAATAATAACTCAAAAACGATTTGAGCTGGAAAATTGGTATACGGTTCTCACACCAAATTTGTAATTTCTAATAAATTTAGTACGAAATCCATTCAGAGGAAGTTTAATCTTTTTCACTGTCTGGATACAAAAGAGCATAATAATAATAGAACGTATAGCGTTAAATGGATCTAATTTGATACAAAGGTTTAGTAGCTATAGCGCAAATCCATATCAGATTTTGAACCTATCTGCAACAGGGTTGACTGTTTGTCAGTCTGTACTTTATTAATCTTGTAAACGTTATAGTTTGAAAATACCGTGATTTGACTAAATGAAATTTGGTATATGGTCATGTATCTACAATTGTTGTTCTATTTCAAATTCTGGTTTGAATTGGTCTGAAAACAGGCATCTAAAAGGCAAATTCCATTTTTTTTTTTTTTTTTTTTTTTAAGTATTTGTGCATTATTCACATGCCAGCGATTAATCGCCAAAAATGACAAACTATATTCGGCAGAAAAACTGAAATTCAAGCCAAAAAATAATTTTTCATAATTATTATTCGACAATGGCATGTAACTAATACAAAAAAAACCCGGAGTTTTTCTATATTGTACTACGATACACGCAACACTCAGGTAAAAAAAAAAAAAAAAAATCTGAGCATGCGGTTTTGCCCGATTTCCTCAATTTTATCCGGGAGGTAGAGAATAATTAGAGAGTGTGCGAGAAAATTTCGGGCAGACAATTCCAGACTGTTTTTAGCAGCATTGGCATTTATGCGAATTATATCGCATCGCATTAGGTATTATTAATTAGGCATGATTCCCTTTTCATCCATTTCTAAATAACATATGTTTGGCGCTTTCAATTCAGTTCTAAAGTTTAGCTAGCAGGAAACCTCTGCTTTTCAATTTCTCAATATTTCCACACTATAGCACATTATGTTCTTCTGCGTATTGAAAAAAATCAAATACACAATTTGCATCTTTTTTTCTTTTCCTTTGAAAAACTGATTCCAAAATTCAGTGCAAATCTAGAATCTTTCAGTCAAGGTCACATGCCGAATTTCATTTATACAGAGTGCGGCGTTTTTAATTCCTTTTACTAGTCGAAGAGCATATTTCCCTTAAACGTGTTTCATCTGGCATTTGATAGAAATATACAATTTCTTTTCAAATATCATGTACAAAATTATTATCTTTTATTTTGCTAGGGTTTTGGTAATCGTTTACACTAATTAACAGCTGTGAGTGTAGAATAAAAGGAATAAATGATGTCAATGATAAAAAAAAAAAAAGGGAAGAAAAGAAAGTGAGAAAAAGAATCAAATGCCGTTTCCCATTTTAAAATATCTGTTATCAATCTGATGGATTAAAACCTCTCAAAATTATTCCTGTTACGGCCTTAGATTGTTACGATGATCTACATGCATGAAATTTCTGATTTTTTCAAAAATAACTAATCTAAAAAGTTAATTCAGTCTCCATAGTAAAAGGCATGTGCAACGTAATTCAATTAAAGTTCTCCATTCCCCCATAAATAATCAAAATATTATTTTCTATTAATAATTATGTCATAAAAATATCAAATTAATAATTCTACCAAATTTCATGACGTTAGAGCTTTATGTGCTCATCTAAAGTAGTTTCAATTAATTTTAATCTTTCCCTTGAAGTTACAAATTATAATTGGTATTCCTAATTATGATGCGGAGGCGCTCGTGATCGCTTTGTCTCATCGCGGAACTCCGAAACATCGCGACGTTACCGCTTTAAAATGTTAAATATGCAACGTTTTTTAATGAAGTGAAGGTGAAAAGTCTTTAATGTTCCTATAAGTAATTCAAAAGAACCTGCTAAAAAGTTGCTAATCTAAAAGATCTTACTAACTGAGGAAAAAATTCTTTTCCTTTCGGATTTTCCAATATCTTGCAGTTGACATATTTATAGCTTACTACTTTTAGCTCTTATTTCAAAAAAAGGAGAATTAAAAATCCAGCAAATGAATATATCAATCAGGATATATTAAAATTGGCATTTTTATTTTTACTTAATATGTAAAAAATGGAGAGGGAACGTCTTTAAATTGCATGTAATTTTTTACTTTTTTTAAATAATAGTTTTTGAATTATGTAATAGAAAAAAAGTCATATAATCACAAACTAAATCGATAAGAATAAATTCCTAGAATGCTTTCACATTCCTTATGTAAATGATTTTTTTTAATCATTGCTGCGTTGCTACAATAATTTTTATAATGATACAATATTGATAAAATTATGTCATAGCAACGATTGTTTTTAACGGCAATCAACAGTGTTTCATAATCACACTGCAAGTAAAATGAAATTATACTCTTCAATCTCTGGACTCACTCCGATCAAAAGGAACAATTTACGACCTTCTGTCGCCTATTGTTTTAGAGTTCTTTGAAAGGTATCGTACCCTAACTTCCTCCGCTCTGCCTTTATGGAAATGAACCGTGATATCATTTGCTAAATGTGACAATCACGGATCGGCAAAGGAAAGAAGTTTGGAACGGTTTTCACTCTTTTTTAGTCCAGTTTCATCCAGATACTTGTTGCGCAATCTGTTTGGATCGTTGCCAAACGAAACAAAGTCAAACGATTCCTGTTGCACTCTACTTCCTCAATTGAGAAAACAACGTAGGAACACTTATCTAAATTTGAGAAATTTAATTTTATAAATCATGTTATAGGATTCGTAGACATTCATGATAGCACCACGTGAACAATTCTACATCAAACGGCATTCGTTCCATTCTTAATAATCGTTTATTTGGAACTAAATAACAAAAAAATAGGTTATCGTGAATTTGGTACCAAATTGAGTTCAGAAACTTTCATTCAATCTGAGTCGATGATTGTGATTTTTTTAACAAATTTTAAAAACAAATCTTGTAAATTTCATTTAAAAACCATTTTTGTTCATCAGTGTTTTTAAATACTTGACAAAATTATTTGAATACTCTCTAAAAGGAATTAAAATTCAGCTAATTAAAAAAATCTTCGCTTTTTTCGACTAGGTAACATTAATCTGACATTTCATTAAACTCCTTGGTAATTTTTATTTAGTGTTTGATTTAAATCTTGGTTTTTATTTATATTTATTTATTTGATAAAAGGAGATAAAATGCATCAAAAATGAATATTTTATCATCCCTCTAAATTATTGTCGCTTTTTTTTATTAAAAAATTGCACTATGGTAATTGAGGCTATCATTTTATTTTCGAAATAACTGAAAAATCTGCAAGCTTAATGTTCCCTCCCTTTGTCGAATTCTAAAAGTAATAACACAAAATACGATGTTTTGCGTTTCATAGAATAATGTCTTGTAGTTGAAAAAGGCCTAATATGAATTTCGCCTCTTGCCTTTTGATAAATTAGATCAAACTTCTATGACAGAATTACAATTTCGAACATAAAACCGCGTACAAATTTTTATTTATCTATATCATTGCTTTTACGAATTATGATTTTCATATGCTTAAAAATATATAGACCATCAGATAGCCACCATGATGACGAATTTGTTCCAAATTTAATATCTATCTACATTTCTGGTGATAAAATTGTGAACCTAATTTCATCTATCTAGCTCTTTGCGTTTTTAAATTATCCTATTCAAATGCATATGGATAGATAGTTTTGCTTTTCGTATTTCATCCAAATTTGATTGAAATCTACAAATTTTATATTAGAATCCACTTTGGAGATTCATCTTGTTTTCATCCCTCTAAATTATTGTATGCTTGAGTCATCGCGTATTTGACAGATAGACATATATTATTCCAAAATATTTTTTCACCTTCAGGTTATTAGAAGGTCTAAATCATGAAAATTCATTAACGATTTTCAATAATTTCTCTATTTATAATATCTCATCTTCCCTATATTTCGTATCCTGAAAAAATTGTTCTGAAAAAGAAAACATTCTAAGCGAAATATTTGTTCTTTACGAAAATATCACAAATTAATAACAGAACAATTTTTTCAGTGTTCAAATAATATAGCGTGCGATTATATATATATGTGTGTGTGTGTGTGTGTGTGTGTGTGTGTGTGTGTGTGTGTGTGTGTGTGTGTGTGTGTGTGTGTGTGTGTGTGTGTGTGTATAAACTCCAATGACGTATTCTTTTTCATTTGGCTTAAAAAATAAAAAATGTAGGCTTCATTAACAGATAAATGCATGACTTTTTAGCTTTTATCAATAATTTCGTAAACGTCCTCAAAATTTCTAAAAACTTATTTCTGAAGATATTTACAGAATTAATATGTATAAATTAAAGGAAAACATTTCGCTCTTTCATATTATTATTTATATTAAATCAAAGAAAAAAATGTAATAAATATTTTCTATATCAATGCTTTTTTTAGACCATCATATAAATATAAGCATTAAATGGTATTTTAATTTCTGCATAAACAATGCTCAGTTTTACGAGGAAAAAAAGTTAATGTCGAAAGCACAAATCTTGAAGGAATATTTAATTACAAAGAATTACAATTCCAAAAAATGTTGCATTTGCTATATAAAATACTTTATAAAATAATTAAAGTCACGTCTATAAAATTTTTAATTCGAAGAGTATTCCAATTTAAAATTACAGAAATAGCAATCCACAGAATCAAATTTCCTGCAATAACTTACAGTTATTAATATAACTAAATAAATATTGAAAAAACTTTTTGTCACGGTTAATATTTACAAATGCAACTTGTTGAAGAAAATTATTAATTAAAGAAAAATCTGCTATTGCAATAATTCCTATCATATATTTTTCTCGCATTATAATTAATTTAATTCAACACATGTCATCTTCTCGGAGAGGATATTATATAAAAATAATTCGCAAAAAGTTTTAAATCAAGAAACTGATTAATTTATGCAGATTAAGAAACAACGGAGATTTGATATATTTAATATTAATCATATAGATCACTGACGCTATATTTTAAAATGAGTAATAATAAATTCTTAATAATAATTTTTCTTAAAAAAATGAAAATAAGATATAGTAGCTCATAGTTATTTTTATTCAAACTAACGTTCATTCTGAAATTTATGCTATATATCACAATTGGATAAAAGTTTCAAAAAAGTCTAAATGCTATAAAAAAAATTATAAAAATTAAAACCCAAAATACTTGAAATGTATATGCTAAATTCAACGATATTTTTTCAAATTCTTAGAATATAAAAAATTCTTTCCGCCTTTCACATAAAAGATATCCACTATAATTAACGTAGTAATCTAATGAAGATTCCAAATAGAATGTGATATTTTAATTTGGAGCTAAGAGAATGATTATGAAGATGCAATTTTTGTAAGTGTATTAATATAACAAAACTAAAAATCGACATATAAAGGAGAATGGTGCTTGCTTCTACGCCAATTTTTAGTAAAATGTACAGAGAAATTTTATTGAATACAGAATCTCCTCATAAAGATCAGTAAAAAAAAGAACCCTTTTCAAATTAATTTTGAAAGCTGGGAACGAAAAAAAAAAAAAAAAAAACTAATTGTTTATGGAATTACTTTTTTCTTTCACATGTTTTTAAATATTAAATGATACTCTTTTGTATTTTTGATGAAAAAGGCTGTAATTAATGTCCTGGCTGTAAAGTGAAATATAATTCCTCTCTTTCCTATTCTGTCAAGTTACTGAAAAATATTATTCGCATCTCTCAATCCTGGAGAAAGATTTCAAGCTGCCCACAATGTTAAATCGAACCTAAATGATGATTAATAAAGAAAAAAAAATCCCCAAAAACTTACTTTGTGATAGCTTTATCTATACAAATATATTGAACTAAAAGTTCATTTTAAAAATAACTAAAATTAAATTCCAAACATATGAGATGTGGCACTTGCTGTTGTTTGTTTTCCGCTTTCCAAATATGTTTCTAAATAATTATCAATCATTTATTTTGTGTATTTGCGAAAAGAAGAAACAATTACATTGTCTTGATTTGCTTGTGAATTAATTTATGAAATTATTTTATTTTTCACTATTTGCTTCATAATGAATCCTTTGGACAAAGTGTTACAAAAATGAAAAAAAAAATGCTTTGAAATACAGAGCGTTATCTCATAATTTCGACGGATATTTATCGCTTCCATTTATTTTGATGTTTTACAAAGGGAAAAAGCTTTAACCTTGACTGTAAGCTCAATATGCTTCGATTGCAATGATTGGTTGAACTGGTCACTCCTTCAGATTCACGTGATGCGATTGGCTAGAGAAGCTATATATTAAAAGTCGCAAATAAGGTGAATGCAGAAATTCAATGGAAACTGAGCGAGTAAGTGTGTTTTGGTGTTCTCTTTTCAAAATTTTAATTTCAGCTAAGGGTTTAGGTTTTTCTCTTATTATTTTGCATTAAATTGTTGTTTATTTCACCTTTTTGAAGATGGGTGTTTGAGCTTATTTTAACATAGATTTAAATAATATAATTAATGCGTGTTTTTATTTGGGTGCTTTTGAAATTAAATGTAGCATTTTTTTTCTTTTTTTAAATTTAAAAAACGTGTGCATGAGATGATGTTGACTAATTTATATTTTTAGTAAATGCTCTTGCACTGTAGATACCAGCATATTTTTTTTTCTTTTTTATTTGATAAATTTTCAATTTTTTGTTAAACAAGAGTTGCTTAATAATATCTCTCTTACTGTTGTTAATTCGGCTTATAAACTTACTATGATGTGAGTAGCCTGTTATTCATATTCCAAAAATTATTCGTAGAGAGGTCATATTTTGAAGCTCCTTTATCGATCCATCTGGAACCCACTTTCTCCGCAGTTTTATTGATTTGCTTTGACACTTCTGTGGTGCCTGCTGAATTAGCGATCGTATATATTTCTTCGTTTAAATTTCATTTTTTTGCAGTTCTATGAAAATTACACTAGCGTTTTGTCAGTCATTAAAATATAATGTTCTTAAACTATTTTTTTTTTAATTATTGGAATTTGCCTCTTTATGTAATTTATGCTATAGTGATTTATTTTTAAAATATGTTTAATTTTAAAAACATTACTCAGTATATCTTATGCTTATTTATAACTTTATTTTTCAGTTTTCCTCTAAAACTTGCATAATTTTTGTTCAGTTCTTTTCTTTCCTTTATTTTTTTTTATTTTATTGTTCCTGGGAAAATCCTTGAAGTTTGTTGCTCTTAATTGTTGTGAAATCAGTGATCTTGAGTTATGCAATTCCAACAAATAGAGGGGCAAAGGAAAATGATTTAAAAAAAACTGAATTTGAACTAGTGCCATTTTCTATCACAGTTGATCTTAAATCTTTCTGTTATTCTCCCTTCTGTCACTTCTTTAAATAGCATCTGCGTGTGTGCCATTCTGTCTGATAGAATCCCAAGTTTAATACGTTTCCAACCTTGGTCATGATCAGAGTGTAACTTTAAAATTTGGTGTAAACTCTGATCAAGTTTGGATTTTCACATTGCTTTGGTAAATGCTCATTATGGATTTTAAAGAATTTTAAAAATAATATATATGCAAGTAATCTGCTTTTAATGAAATGTTGTTTTGACTTGATTTGTGTAATTTTTGCTGAAGGATTTTATCTATTCAGACAGTTTGATTTATCAAATGTATCTATGTCTATAGAATAAGCATTATTGGAGATAATCGGCGATTAATGTAACTTTTAAATATTCAGCTTATTTTTAACAGAAAGACTTATGGTATTCTTTATTCTTATAAGTCAAATTTTGTTTTTAAAAGCTTAGTGTTATAAATTTTATATTTTATTGCTTTCTCCAAGATTTAGGTATGATCATGAAAAGTAGATAAAATAATCTTAGAATTTTGAAACTTTTTGTAATGTAACCGTTTTGAAACATAATTAGCATAACTTTGAAACAAACATAATTTTGAAATTATTTTTCTGGTTTCAGCAGTTTTAAATGGTTTAAAACTTGTTAATGAAATAGTATTTTAAGCATAGTTATGAATAACTAGTATTTAAAGATTCATCTGGAAGTAAAAGTTATTGTTTCTAATATTTTCCAATTGTAAAAAGTAGATATGTTAAATGATTTGGTTCTGAAATTCAAAATTATATATATACTAGCAACATGCAAGTGTTGCTTACCATATTCATATTATATATATATAAAAAAAAATTAATCTTGTATGTATTCTGTTTTTAATTGAATCTTTCTTTAGTCTGAAGTATTTAAATATTGACTATAAAATGTTTCATTTAGAAATTTTACTATTTATAATTTTTTAAATTTTTTTACAGACTATTGTTATTATGAAAAACGTGGGTCACCGAACAGAACTAAAGAAAAATCTAGTCAGTCGTGGTGCTGAAATACCGGTGTACTGGAGTAGTGAGATTGAGGACGTTTTTATTCTTTATAGTAATATGCGAGTGAGTTGATCTATTTTTCCTCTTTTCGGCAGTCATCTATACCAAGCAGCTACCAACTACTCTTTAGTGTAAGTATAGATGGATTCTTTTCAGATACGTAATAAATATTTTATTTACCTTTTTAAAATGCAATTGTATTAATAAGTGCTTAGTTGTAATAAAATTAATATGCAGTCAAAGTAGATATGTAAATTTATTAATATTAGTTAATACCTGGTATTTAATAACTATTAAATATTAATTAAACTGAATAACAAGGAATCCTTTAGAGAATAATCTAAGAATAACAACTAAAACAAACATGATACCAAATTAAGATTTATGAATTTAAATAAATTTTAAATTTGTGCTTATTAGAAATTTTAAATGAGAAATTTATTCTAAATCAAAGCTCCTTTTGATCTTTAAAGTAGCTCTTCATAAATGTATATAAGCTTCTAATATTAATCAATTATGTAAGGCATCTGTACCCAAGATAATTTTATCAGGTTTTATTTTAATTTTCAGATAGGCTTAAAATTCATTAATTTTAGTCGAATTTATTTCTGTTTGAAAATAAGCAAGGACTTCTTAGATTTCAAAAAAATTACTTTAAATTAATCCTGACATTTAACTATGAATTATTCTCATCTTTCAGTATATTAATTCATTTTTTTTTCTTTCAGTTATTCAGTTTCTGACAAAAGCGTTTTTTTTAATATTTATAAATTTTGAAGAAAAATGGTTGGCCTACCAGCTTTGCGTCAAGAACCAACTGTTGGTGTGAAGTTTGTAAGTGCGGGAACTGCAGCATGCATTGCTGATATGATCACGTTCCCTCTGGATGTAGCAAAAGTAAGACTGCAGGTAAGATACCTTATTTTTTATTTTCAACTAAGACTTTTTAAGAATGTAGCTAGAAGTATTAGTTATCCAAGTTTTTTTTAATCAGGTTACTTCTTATGAACTTCTAAAATTTTTTTTAATTAACTATTTTATTTATCATAGACATATTTAGTCAAGTATTTAAAATATTTTTTACTGTCCTGCTTATTTATAACATTAATAAGATAGGAATTTTCAATAGCATTAAAATTTATAAAAAAAAACTTTCAAATCTTATAGCACTGAAATCCATATGAATTTATAAAATTTACAATTTTAATGTTATTTTTTCAATCAAATTATGTTGATGTTATTTTGAATATGCCTAGTATATTATATACACGTATTTCATCATTATGTCCTATAAATGCTAGATATAAATCTGTTAATATTGTTATTATCAATCTAGAATTTATTTTATTAATAACATTAAATATTCTAAAATTCCAGATCCAAGGTGAAGGAGTATCGGGGGCTGTAAGTAAGAAAGGAATGTTTGGGATGATGTTGAATATCATCCAGAAAGAAGGGCCTAAAAGCTTGTACAATGGTCTTTGTGCTGGTCTGCAGAGGCAAATGTGTTTTGCCTCCGTCCGAATAGGACTGTATGATTCTGTGAAAAATCAATACAGTGCTTTAGGTTAGTTAGCTTGTTCCTTGATGTAACTTATTACACTTAATCTTAATTAGCTCACTTTATTAACATTTAAACTTAACTGTTTTTTAAAAAAATGGTATTCTTTGTAAATTTGTTTGCTAGATATTTAAAAATTAACTTCTGCCTTAAGAAAAAGCACTTCTGAAGTTAAAAAAAAAAATCAAATTTATTTATTTTTAAAAGAATTGAATTGCGATAAATAATGAGTCTTTATTTTTGAAATTATTTAAATCCTTATTATTTTGTAAATAATGCAATTACTTTAAAGAAATATAATATATATATATTATTAGACAAAGATAAATGGTAACTTATCTAATAGATTGAAGACTTTTTAACCTTAAATATGCTGTTATTACTTTTGGCTTCTCTAGAGGTAGTTACAGTATATTAATCCGACATGTATTAATTGTATAATCTTGTAGTTCATGTACATAATTTTTGATGTACAGTATTTTGTAGCTTATAAACATTTTTATATTTGATTTCCTAAATTATAATAACTAAAGTTTTTTTATTTTTATGCATTAGATCTTTTGATTAGATATATTACAAGACGTTATATAATAGAAATACATTACTAGTATACTTTAAAATAATAGAGCAAGTTTAAACACTTTCTACTATTGTGGAATAGAATTGAGTAGAAGCTTACGAGTCTGGAAGTTTTGGGTATCTGAATAGTTTTAAATTTAGACATCCATTTTTAAAATTATCTTAACCTGATTTCAAATTAAGAATTTAATCTGACTAAACTTATATTTTTTTTAAATGTTTAAATTAATCTTTTTATAAAATTTTATATTCTTTAGCATCTGGTAGCATTCCCGCTGGCCATGTTGGCATCCGTATTTTGGCTGGGATCACTACAGGAGGCATGTCAGTCATCTTTGCTCAACCCACTGATGTTGTCAAAGTTCGAATGCAAGCCCAAGTTACTGGAGTTGCTCCTCGTTATGTAGGAACTATGAGTGCTTACAGAACCATTGCAGTTGAAGAAGGAATGAAAGGGTTGTGGAAAGGTCAGTATCTCGTCCATTTTGCATCTTATTCTTGAGCTATTAAATTATATTGCTTTTAATGGGGATATAAAAAATTTTAACTAAAAGAAAAATTCTGTTATATTATATCAACTTTTAATCTATTTACTTGTCTTGTTAGAAATTTATTTAAAAAGGCAGAGGGGAAGTTCATTTTTTAAAAATGATTATTTTTAAATTACATATGAAATTTTAAAGCCAGAACAAATGCTTTCATTCAGTTCGAGCCTTATTGGACTTTTAAAAATTTAATATAGGTTATATATAGCTTCTTAATAAACATTTAACTATTCTAATGTGAAACTTCATTATTTATAAACATTATCATAAATATATTCATTTTCAAGCATTGAAAATATCTTGATTCTTTAAATTTCCATCTCTAGATATGGAATGCATCATATAATCTATTTTTAATTTAATTTTTTAACTAGGTATAGTTAAAAATTATAAGGAAAAATTTTGAAGCTAAAATATTTTTCATGAAATTGAATATAAAATTTTACACTTTTAACTTATTTATAAATGAACTGAATATTTATATTTGCATGTGTATTTGAACTTTTAAAAATTTTAATTAGAAAAGGACTTTCAAATCTGATTATAAAATATCTCTTACAGTGTTTAATGCTTTGAGGTAAGCAAAGCACTTCTCTAGCCCATTATGACTTTGAATTCTACAATATTTATTTTGATTTTATTGATTTGATTTCTGCTATATTTCAATCTTTGAATGATTATCTTTTTGGCATTTTAGTAACTTCTATCAATAAATTTAATTTTTAATGTTTTAAACATTATGCTTACAAGCACAATGTTGAAAATTTCAATTTTGAGATATGGATTACTTAGATTCCTTGTATTTAAAATTTTATGTATTTGCATAAGCAGTGCATATTTGTGATCAACTGAAATTGAAGAAATGTCTTTTCAGCATGCATATTGACTAAAGAGATCACTTAAATTATTTCTGTAAGAAATGTATATTTAAAGCATGAATCGAATTAGATTTCTAAACAAAGACAAAGTTAACATTAATATTTTGATATTTAAAGACTCTTTCTCATCTTTTTTAAGTGCATCTTTATAAGCTTTAAAGTGAAAATGTTTTTAAATTTCTGCAAGAGAATTTTCTTTTACCAAGATTTAATATTCAAATTATGTACTCTTTAAATGTGGCATTTCAGAAATTAAAAGTTAATATCTTAATTTTTGTTATTGTATTTATAAAGGGTTAGCAAAAATTAATGAACATATATAGAATTTATCAATAGGCCATGCTTTACTTTGAAAAAAGTATGATCTAAATTGTATAATTTAGTTATTTATGTTGATCTACAAGTTTATCATGTTTACAACTTTGTTGGTTAATTGTAATATGAATATATTACTTTGTGCTATTTGCATTTCACGATGCATGTTAGTTAATAAATACCTCGATACGATTGAAGCATTTTGTTCTATTGAACAGGATTTATTTTATACTAGATATTAAAAGCATACATTGGCAAATATTGCTATTGTATTAGCATTTTATGTCAAATCTTAACTTGACCAATAACTTAAAGATAGGATTTAAATACTCTTCAATATATATGTCCTCTATATATTGGATAGTGGCATTAAACCTTTTTGCTAACCCTACATTTGTATTTAGTCTAAATCAGCATATAAAATTATATATGTTTAATTTTTTTTCTTGTAAAATAGATTTTCATTTCAATTTGATAACTGATGCTTATATTCCTTTTTAAATTTTTAGGTGGTGACTATATTAACCCCCGAGCTACCGAGTTAAAAAATTTATCGCGAGTGTTTTGATATTTTGGCTCTCAAGAGCTTTACTATGCCTTCATGAATTTAATATGAAAGTTTTAGCCATAATTTGGCTGATTTAAGTTTTACCAATGTGTTTACAATTTATGTATTGGTAAAACTAATATATAAATATTGCATGATATGAATTTTTGAAATATAGAATCTGTGATCAAAGGTATTTGATCTCATTCTATATTTTACATGTAATACTAATGCCCTTCATAATTTAGGTACTTTGCCGAACGTCACTCGCAATGCTATTGTGAATGCAGCGGAGCTTGTCTGTTACGACCTTATAAAAGAGTTCATTTTGACTAGACGACTCATGTCTGATAATGTTCCCTGTCATTTTACATCTGCATTTGCTGCTGGTTTCTGTGCCACTGTGGTGGCATCTCCAGTAGATGTGGTCAAGACTCGTTTTATGAATTCACATCACGGCCAGTATGCTGGTGCTCTAGACTGTGCCTTGAAGATGTTTAAAGAGGGCGGTTTGACCTCGTTTTACAAAGGGTTTGTTTAAATGATTATTTTCGTTTAGTAACCTTGACCTAATCTTAAATAACTGCAACAAGTTTTGTCTTTTGACTCGTTGCTAGATATGTTCCCCACATTGATAATATATTTGAAATCTTTATAATGTTTTTTATATGTACATTCTGTAACTTAAACAACTTGGGAAAAAATATCAAATGATAACAAAGAAATTTTTCCCTTTTTGGGTGTTCTTTGTTCAACTGAAAATATTAAAGAATTTATTAGAAGCAAACATGTACATATAAAAATTATTATACTGATATGATTACAAACAAAACTGATAACAATTTATTATCAATAAATCAACTTTGTTTCAAATTCAACTTTCTCAGACCTAAATTAATGAATTTAAAGCTGCCGTGTAAATGAGTTCTTTATCAGAATTCTTCAAAGAACTACTTCTATACTTTGTTTTCTTTACTTTTGTATTGATTACTTTCAGTAAAACCTTTGTTCTTTATAACCTATTCCATCTGTGTTAAAATATTCCACTGTGACTTTCCTGTTGGAAATTGTTTATGAATTTAGATCATTATCCTTCAGTTTAACTTTTTTTGGCAATTGTCATACTTTGCAGTAGATTTCTATATTTTAGTAAGTAACTTCTAAGCGAAGCATCATATTTAATTTTGAATTTCAAATATTTTAAATAAATATAATTTAAGTAGTTTTAAGGCTCTCAATAGATTTGGATGCTGTTTATACAAAATAAATCTTGCTTCAAGTTAATACTCGCATGATAAACAGTTACTTTGAACTTTTACCCTTATATACACAGTATTTAATAATGGTTTGAATATTGCAGCATTTTCTGGCTTAAAGCCTTCAATATCTATTCTCGCCTCTTAACCTTTGTATCGGCTTATTTTGAAAATGCTTGTGTATATATTTTACTTTAAAAAAAAAAATGGAAGACTGTTTACAAGTGATCATCTATCTTCACTTCTTGTAGTGTGTATATTTAAATTAAGGAATATAACTTGTTTTATTCCTAAACAAGCATATATAAGAATTGATAAAAAAAAGTCATCAAGCTAATGAAGTTCAAATTTTTAAGTTTAGTTTTATAAAACGTTTTTTGCTGTTTGAAAGAAAGATTGAGGTAAATAAGGACTTGGCTGCCTGTAGTTTGCATCCTACATGCTATATTATATAGGAGTAAAGTTCTTCACATTGAAAGTTAAATTCAGTTGGACTCCAAGAAATAATATATTTGCTCTTGTATATCTTTATCAAGACTGTTTTGAAGTTTATTTTTTAATGATTAAAATTGATCCTTATGTATTTTAAAAAATCAGTCCAATTTTTTTAGTTTTATCTTAAACTGTTTTTTCTTTTATCCTCCTATTATTTCTGACATCTATGCTGTTTCTCCTGATAGTCATTGTGACTGTGATGTGTATTCCTTGCTGTCAAAATAGTTTGTGAACTTTCTACAGTATCTTCAACTGATTTTCTTCAAAACATAAATAAATAATTTTTGTACTAATACACAAAACATTACTAATACACAACATTACTAATACATAAAATAACAAAGAAAATTTAAGTATTTTATTAATTGTTTTATTTTAAAGAGTAGATCTGATAAATTTAGCTTTGTTATTTAAAATATATCAGTTACGGATTTTACTCATGAATTTTTTCACATATTACAAATTTTATTTTTATTGTTGTATGACACAACTTCTTTCTTAGTTTAACTTCACATTTGATTTTAAAATGTTTAAACATTTCTCACGTGCTTTCTTAAGTTTTTTTTTTTCTTATATGGTTTAACCTTAATTGATATTTTTCTAATAATAAAGTTATTTGGAGCATTTTTGTAAATCTATAATTTTAACTGAAAAAATCCATAAATTATTAAATTTTCTATAAAAAATTTTTAAATTATGATGCAACTGTAGTTTCTTAAAAATAAGCATGTAATGCTAAAAAAAATTAAAAGCATGTCTTATTCCTATATTATTCCTAAAAAATACATATACTTTAAATCTAAATATGCTAAATTTTAAAGCTAAGGTAGCACAGCTTAAATAAAATATTTTAAGATGAATTCTAATTTACTGCATTAAGATCAAAAGTATGAAATAATTTAAAGATTGTTACTGAATTTATTTTAAGAGTATTAACCACTATTTTAAAATTTTAGCATGCATGTATAAAATTGTAAATTTTTAACGAAATATAATTTTGTATTGTTTTAATTTTTAAAAAATCTTAAATTCTATTAAGCTTTTTGTTTATGCAGATATTTCATAGAAAAATATGCAGTTTTAACTTTGGTGATACCCATATAATTATACTAATTTTATTCTCGTCTTTTCTAGGTTTATGCCTTCTTTTATCAGATTGGGTTCTTGGAATATCTGTATGTTTGTGACATTTGAACAGCTGAAACGTCTCTTTACCCATCTGAGCCAAGGAACTCTTGTGCCACCTGTACCAAAGGTCTATGCAGCCCCACCACCTGTTACCCAGAAGGATGCAGTTCTTGTCAGAAAACCACATTATTTCATCCCTATTGTCATAAATCAGTGGGATTAAATTATATATTGGGACAATTGTTTATGTAAAAACATGCATTTAAAACTTCTTTAGACATTGGGCATTTCCAACTTGTTTCTCAGCTGCAGTTTCTTTGTAGAAAATCTAGTAATCTCTTATGTAACAATTGTAACTAAAATTATCATACAGTTAATTGCAAATATCAACTAGATTTGACATGTAGCTGTGCTACTTTAGCTTTAAAATTTATTTAGCATATTTAGATTTAAAGTGTATGTGCTTCTTAGGAATAATAAGCCATGCTTTTAATTTTTTTAGCATTACATGCTTATTTTTATGAAACTGCAGTTGCATTGCTTGGAAATGGCCTACAAAATTTGTAACTTTATGAAAATTGGCTTGCAAGGTTGGTGACTTGCCTCTTTTTTGTTTGTAATGAATGGCATACTAGTGGGAACTTTTTTATAAAAAAAATTATTAAATATAACTGCATATGACTAAAATTGTAATTTGGTAATTTACATTAAGTTTTTGATTGTATATTGTGCAACATTGAATTTTTATTTTACTAGCCAAAGCATTTGAGTTTTTAAAGCTTAACTTAATCATTTATCATAAAGTGTTTTTCTTTCATTTCATTTATATTCATTCTTATGTTGAATTGTGAATTTATCATTATCCATTGACTGTAACCTTTTAAAAGGTTTTTTCTTTTTAAATTATGACAAAGTAATTTTTTATATTGATTTTTCTATGCATCTGTTATTTTTCTTAATTTAACTATTGTCAATTGCATATCCCTAAAGACCTTTGTTAAATTCCCTGTATGCCATTTTGTATATAATATGTCTGTGATAAGAAGTTATATATTGTTTGGTTCATCTCCAATAGATATTGTAGTGGAAATGATATATCACATTCCTTTTTATGTAGCTTCTCCTTTTATTCCCTGCTGTATATGCACTGTTTTAACTGTCTTCCATGTATTAGTGTGTAGTCTAGAACAAACCTAACAGTTTTTTAATAAATGTTTTGTACTGTTCAGAGGTGTCTTTTCTATACGAACACTTTTATCAGTATCCAGTTAATTAGCACAAATTATGACAAACTTCATTAGATTCTCAAGTTTTAAATTTTGTTGTTAGATTAAATTGAAAATGCAACTATAGTTGAAGTTTATTCGATTTCAGAATTGGATATCCTTTTGCCAATCAGTTTATTTTTGGTAACTATATGTAGCATAAAATTGAACATTTCACTATTGCATTTTAGCTATGTATTTCAAAAATTATCGCTGGCAGGTTGAAAAGAGTAATTACTAACACCAATACATATGCATTATATTACAAATGGTGAACCACATTGCTACTTTTGCTCTTTTATGCATTAATCATTATTTTTAAAATATTTTGAATTGAAAAATGACAACTAATATTTAATGGCCCTGACTTAGTATTATGGAAAAAATAAAAAAAAAACACACACACACACACACAAAGTATTTCAATGTTTTATAGAATTGAAGTACCTTTTAAAGATTAATTGTTATCAATTGCAGAAAAATGGCAGTGAATTTGACTAAAAACTAGATTTGGATTTAAACTTTAGTTGAGGAATACTATCTATCGTCCAGAGGGGGGGGGGGGGAACTGATTTTAAATTTAATCTGTTCTGTTGCTAATATTTCCAAAAATTCTCACCATAAATATTGTAAAAAAGGTACTTTTTTCATCAGCTAATATTTTGGCACTCTTTGGTGTTTCTACATTTTATTTCAAATTATTTGTGGAGGAAAAAATCTATTTAAGTAAGCATTATGGAAGTTTTATCTTACTGTCTATTAATTTGTATCGTTTTGTTTACACAAAAATGTCTTATCAATAATTATTCAACATTTACAAAGATGTACAATTGAGTGTTTCTATCAATGAGACAGATTATATATTTTTTTAATTTCAATGAATTGCATCAAAATTGTGTGACTATTGTTACTTATTTCAATCTAAATTTGAGCTCTAGAGAACAAATAATTTAATCTAGAGTCATCGAGTTTAGCAAAAATATATGTTAAAAATGTAAGTTTTTACCTTTATTAATTTTTTGAACTTTTAATTACAAGTTCATGTTCTTTATCATTACTCAAAAATATTGAACAAAACTGATTTGGAATATTTTCGATTTTAATTGTCATAGTGATATTAAATTAAATATGGTTAGTTTAATATCGCTGTTTGTTAGGGTGATTCATATATACAGTTAACAGAGTAGATGTTAACAGGTTTTGATGTTGTCACAATTTGTTATTTAATTTTTATGATTTCTCAATAAAAACAATTTTAAGTTATATATAAGATTTAATTAAAAATAGATGCAAGTAATATTTCCGGAAAACCTGCTAGCAACAAGTAATATAAATGAAATTACCGTTCTGTTTGGGAACAAAAAAATAAATAACGGAAACCTAAAATATTTACTTTTTCTTTTATGAGAAATTACTTTTATTAGAGAATGCAATAAATTTGTCAGTTAGTTTTGATTGCTAAAAATTATAATAATTTTAGATCCTGTAATTTTATTGCAAAATTTCCCAATGCCTAGGAATGTTTATTTTATGTTATAAATTGATTCCCTATTTAAACTAATGTTTATAAATAAATTTTTAAAATGTATTTAACAAAAATCTGAATTTTTTTTTTCTGCCCAAATTTTAGTGATCAAACATAAAATTATTTTTATTGCAATCGTTTCCAATCTAATACTACAAAATTTACAAATATTATAGGTCTGTTAAATCTATTTTTATTTACTTTTCCATAATAGTATATTTATCAGAGGCTTATTTGTATTTTAGATTTTGGCAATATAATTTTTTAAAAAAATGTGTATTAAAATAAAAATTACTATAATTATTAAGCTTATATTCATAATATTCAAATTCTAAAGTGATTTTATTTGGAATTATATTTCCTAAGCATGCCTACTCGTGGTTATGAACTTGAAGATTATCAGACAACAAATTGTATTTAATTTCAAACTGGAAAATAAGTACCTTAAAAATAAAAAAAAGTATATTTTTGATAGTGAAAATGTATCATATTCTCTAAATATATTGATCTTTTACATCAAATAAGTTATTTTTTTCAAAACAAAAGTCTTACTTAGTTTATATTTCAAATGTCTTTGACCAGAACATTGCAGTTCTCTTAACATTATTTCAATACTGCTTATCCGTGAGCATAATATAAAATAAAAATAAAGCCTCTGTCTTTCTTTTTTTCCTTCAAAAGGTTTTATGAGAATCAGTAAAAACTGAGATTTTCGAATTCATAACATTTTCAAAAAGTTAACAACCCATAATTTATTTTTAAAAATCCATTTTATGCTTAGCAGTAAGAGAAATTCTTTCAAATTATGTTGAAAATACCAAAACAACTTAAGTAAAATTTCATGAACTTTTTCTTTCTTTCAACTTTTTTAGAAAATAAATTGGGGGGAAAAAAGTAAAAAATCATTTTTAGAAAACTGAAACATTAAAAGGTTTTCAAAATAAAAATTACTTCATATTTCCCTGCATTATCCTTGAGAATAAATAAATAAAATTCAAAATGACAACTTTGATTTCTAAATCACACTGATGAGTAGTATATGTCTGCTTCAATTTGTTTAGAAATTTGAGAATACATATTAGATTGTAAAGACAAGGTAAAGCAAAAAGAAAGAAAAAGAAGGAGGAAGGGAAAGAAAAAAGATAATATGATAGTATACAGACAACTGATTTATCTATCGAAGTGAAATGTAATTGTTTTCAAAAGAGAATGCTAGGCATTAAAATGTTAAAGTATGCAAAAAAAAAAAATCGCTAATCCAACAGAAATTAAAAAAAAAAAAAAAAAAAAAATCACCGTCCATTTTTATTTTTTTACAACACAGTCTAATTATTTTAAGCCATAATCTTCTGATCCAGAACTTTCTGCTTCCCTGCTCTTTAAAAGAAAAGATTAATTTTTTGATTATGGTTTTCTTCAAAAAATTTACCTCCATTTTTCGGGTTAACAATCAAATTAAGATATACCAATTACGATAACAACCAAAATTAAGATATATTTTTCTGAAAAACTGTTAAATGTAGGTGTATTAAAATGGTCTAGAACCATCTTTTTAAAACCCAAACAAACAACTTTGGATTGTATTTAAATTAATGGTATTATTCTCTTTTTCATATTTTGCTTTACTTATCAGTAGTCTTTCCCACTGTAATGGGAAATCCTAATCAGTAATCTTTTATAAAATGATGGGAAAAAACATAGCAAAATAAGAATGAGACTTTATAATTTGTTTATACCATCCACTGAGATTTTAATACATGTACACATATGAGGAGATTTGAAAATTTTTCAGTATTACAACTTTTTTCCAAAAGCAAAAAAACCATTACACAGGAAGGAGAGATTAATGTTCTAAGCATTGTATTTAACTTTTCCCTAATACTTCCTGACCCCCCCCCTTCTTTTACTGAGCATCAGAAACCTTTTGATTGTTAAATATATTGTATATCATTTATCAATTCAGCTTTCTCTGTTCTGTTTTTTTCCAATTTTTAAACTGCATTTTGTAACATCTTTGCTTTGTTTTTAAGCATTTAAATCATTTTTTTAAAAAAACATTTTTTTTTTTTAATTGTGTGTGTTGAGTTTTTTTCAATATCTTCTGATCTTTAAGGCAAACCGAATTTGCCTTGCCCATGCACCAGAAATCTTACTTCCTTTATGATTTCTACATAATTTGAATTTCTAGAATATTTTAAATAATCTATTATATTTAGTTGAGCTATAAAAAATTCTTCCTCTAAGTTTTCAATTTCGACTCTTTGATTACAAGAAAAACTCATTTCTATATCAGTTTGCCCATGAAAAAGTATTTAAAAATGCCTGTATTATTTCTCACAATTTGCTAAACTCTTTATCTTTTTCAAAATACCCATGTAAAAAAAATTGCTTGTTATAACTATCTAAAAATATGATGAAAATCATGAAAAATATAATATTGCTACTTTGCTTAGAAAAGAATTAAACTCTATTATATAATCATACTCATTTTCTTTTATTCACTATATTTTCAATAAATGGGACATGGGACAAATGTTTGGCGATATAATTTTAAATCAAAAATATCATTTTTAGAAATATTAAGTAATTAAAAGTCTTATCTTAGAAAGAGAGTCAAGAACTAACTGATATCAAAAATAGTATTTATAAATTATCAAAATATATATTACATTAAATATACTAGTTACATCTAGGGTCATTTTTTTTAAATCTTCAGTAAAGAATAGCATAAGAGGTTTACTAGTGATAAAGAGTTGAAAATTATATTTTAGTGACATTTGAACAAAAAAGAAAAGAGATTTATCTTAGTACATGTCAAATTACTTTTAATAGCCTATATTGCTATAGCATAATTTACAACCAGGTTTTAGAAGCTTCCTCTTTTCAACATTCTGGGCATAATTTTTATATCATCCCAAATTTCATACATTCCCCAACTACTGGGACATCTAAAGGAACAAAATTTTCATTGCATTTTTTTTTTGGGGGGGGGGGGGATTAATACAGCCTTCTTTATGTGCTAGAGAATCTTTAAATAATCAATAAAGAGTTGTAAATAAACTATCCATACTCAATTGCTCTATTTCACTCTTAAATACATTATTTAAAATATGCAAACTGCAGCAGCATATATTTAATAACTCAGGATGGAACACATCTCTGATTTGTTTTTGGATCATGTGCAACAATTTCCAGTTAACTGCTGGTCCATCCAATAAAATTTATATCACCTTCTTCATATCTTTTTTTTTTTTTTTTTTTTTTTTTTTGCAGAATTTTATTTTGTCCTTAAAAGCTTTGTGAGCATCTTCTGCTGTAGAATGACAATAAACTGAAGGTAAATACCTTGTTTCAACTGTTTGGACATTTTAGTTCCAGAATCTTACGAGTATGTTCATCTGTTTACTTAGTAAAAGCTAATTTAATTTCTGAAAGCTGATTTAATGATTCATCAATTAAGAATGTCTAATTTTCACCATTCCGTAATGAATTACACAACAGTGATGTAAAATATGGAGCAATTCGCATATGCACACTTATCAGCACAGTTTGTTGACCCATAAGCAAAGTATTTTGCAATTTCACTATCAGGAGTCATCCCCCCCTTCTCTGCATTTAACTTTATTATTAAATTGATTTATTATTTCAAAAATCATTGAAAACTTTATAAAAGTAACAATTTGCCTCATATTTCTCCATTTTAGATAGTAAATATTTTAGACAGTTTTCACTTTCATAAATTTTCACACTGAAAGCTCAGGTAAGGAGAAAATTAAGGCTTTCTAAGGGCTCTTATAATATATATGTCAACATATTTTAGCAGTTGTGTAGCCAAATAGCAGAAAATTTTGAAATTTTTAACTTTATTTTACTATGGAAGGCATTTTATGTAAAAGAAGCGATGATAAAACTTATGTCCATTTGCTCCGTCATATAAGTGCAAAAGAGACCGAAATTTTTCCTTTCAGTGATTCTACTATGAGATTTGGATAGGGATTTGTTTGATACGTGTAGTCTTAAGAAAGGGAATCTTAGATATCTTTAAAAGAATACTGTAAGCATTAGGAATTTTTATCCCTTCATTCGAAGCTCAAGAAAATGTTGAGACTATCAGTTTTCTAGAGCATGAATAGAATTAATTAAATAAAAAGCGGGAATCAGATCCGGAAATATGAGAATATATTAGAATGAAGTTAAAGTGGGCTAAATTAAGATAAAATTAGCATTTAAATTAGATTAAGGGATATTATATATATATATAGGCCTTTTTAAGGGCCATGGAAACTCTGCACATGCAAACTATATGTTAAATAAAAATCATGGAAAATTAAAAAATAAGTCAAAATTTTTTCACCTTAAAAAGATAAACAGGCAAATTAAATCTCCATATTAGTAGATAATATATTCTAATTATATTCAAAAATCCTACAGATAATCCTGTAAAATAAAGTTAATATTTAAAACACTAAACTTATATTTAGTCCATTTTTCTTTAATTGCAAAGTAACCAGAAAAGCAGGCAGATCAGAAAGAACTAGTTATATACCAAAACAAAAATGACATTTAATATATATATATCATTTTCTACATAAAGTAATTTCAAATATCGAATGTGTAAAAAGACGAATACATATTTGATGCTGAATGAAAATGATATTTACAAAAAAAAAAAAAAAAAGCATCAATGTTATGCACTTTATGTGTCTTCAGTCTTCAACGCCATACTTTTTCTTCACTTTATCAATTTCTTCTTGTTTCTTCTCTGTGTCTACTTTCTTA
Source organism: Argiope bruennichi (assembly GCF_947563725.1). Taxonomy (NCBI): domain Eukaryota; kingdom Metazoa; phylum Arthropoda; class Arachnida; order Araneae; family Araneidae; genus Argiope; species Argiope bruennichi. Next base: position 115,870,756 of record NC_079160.1, read on the forward strand.
AATGCCTATAAAAGTAATTTAAATATATGATATAAAGTTTTATGGCATCAAATATAATATCACAATAATAAACATATTATACCCATAAAATTTACCACTATCTAAATATTAGAATAATAAAAATATATATAATTTTGCATTAATAGGTATTGTAACTATGCAAAGGCATCTAGGCATGAGATTTAGTACTTTCAAAAAGAGATAATTTGAAGGAATATTGAGAAAATCAACAATAATATAAATTGCACAATAACAATAGCAAATATTTAAAAATAGCATCTAAAAAAACAGTAGCAGTGAAATGTACCCTATTCCTCACTGGCAGTCCTTTCAGATATAAGAAATAAGTAAGAAAGGACACAATAAGCAATTTAAGATACAAAAAGATTGAGAACAATGATGATATATATATCAGCCAGTATGCTAAAATCTGATTGTATATGCTCTTCTGATTAATATCTTAAAAGTGAGACTGAATAGAAAAATTTATTTATGTAACTCAAATATGTATTAACTGCTTACAATGAAAGATTATATAATAGACACATGATATTCCATATAAGAGTATTTAAAGTTTAAATATAGGTGCAAGAAAATACATGAAAAATAACAATATGATATGTTTTTGATAATAACAATACAAATCTGCAAGATAAATTATCAACTAGACTTAGAGTTGCAAAATTGGGTACAAATGTATCTTGGGGAGAAGGAATGTGATATAAAATAATTCAAATCGTTTTCACAATTTCAAAAAATTGTGCTTTTTTTTTTAAATCAAGTTATAAAGACATTGTTTATTTTCTGTACATGTACAGAACTGTCTGTTAGAAACAATTTTTACAGAAATTTTGTAGGTTTTTCTTTCTTTATTTTTAATTCTGGTGTAATTATTCAAAGTTTATATTAAATTTTAAGATTTTATTAAATTAATTTTTAGAATTTTTCCTTAACTTTTTTACCTCCTTTAACTGCATTTTCTATGATTATGCAAGATAGAAATGATTAAAACATTTGTAAATAATAAAACATAAAAAGCTTCAACATATATCAGAACACACAAAATGATTTTTCAAAATGGTAGTAGGTAATCTTCATTGTTTCAATTTGAAATTATGCATATTAATTTTAAGAATTGCTATGTTAAGATTTACAAAATACTTTCTAGACTGATATTTTAAAAGCAAATTTCAAAGAAAAATTTTAATCACATACCTTATTAGATTGATAGTAGAGTACAACTAAATAACGGTTGCAAACATTAAATCCAGAAAGGTGATCACAAGCATTTTTGGCATCAAAGATGTCTTCATATACAACAAAAGCTGTCCCTCGAGTTTCTGGTGTGTTTCCTCTGGGAAAAAATAAAATAAAGATAAAATTTATTAATATTTTTAAAAAATGGGGGGAAGCAAAATTATTACAGAAAATTATAACTATTGAAGAAAACAAAACTGGTGCATTGCCTAATCTAAAAAGGATTTAAAAAACAATGCCCGGGCAAAAAATGCATAATTTAAACCTTTTATGATTAGAACTGCTAATATCTGACACCCACAAAATGTTCCACATTCACTGACACTAACTATATATGATATTTGCAAAATGCTTCATATTGAACTAATTTTAGATATATTTGAGGCTAATACAAAAGCACCACAAAAGTATATTATCCAGATACAAAAATCAAAACTCAAATTATTGTGATTTTTTGAGTAATTTCTTTGTGAAATATTTGGATAAGCTAAAAATTATCATCAAAGGTTTGAAATTGTCTGTACATATCAGAAAGAAAATTTATTAGCCTTTAGATTATAGGTGAATAAAATATCAAAATGTTCTTCTAAAATAATAATTTTAAAGAAGAAATAGAAATGTGTCCTCCCATCTCCCTTATAAATCATATGCAACAGCAAAAATATAATGGTAGACAGGATATAATATCAGAAATAAAGTTTTGGTACAATAAATGTAAATGCTAAAAATATTTATTTTATGAAATCACATATATCTAATGTAATTTCTTTTTCTTTTATTTCACTGACAAGTAGTACAATGATAAAACTTTGTATGTGCAACCCTATGATCAAATTTAAAAACAATGTGTTCCAATATGCTTGACCTATCCGCAAAGTTTATAAATGAACTTTTTGGTAACACTATACATATATGAATTTTTAAATTATGTTTTTTTTTAAGTGATGGTTTTGCAAATGATACTTTGTACTGTCTTGGAATCACGATAAGAAAAACAATACAGAACATTTCCCAAACTATATCATTACAATAAGTAGTCTTCTTATAAAGTCTTTTTAAACACTTGTCTAAAAGACAGTTTGCATTTTTTAAAGATTTAAGCAAATCATGAAACAATAAGATGATCAAAAGGTAAAAACCACAAGTTAATGGGATAGTGTAAGAAATCGTAAGTTTACAACACTCTAAAATCAATTTTCATATCTTAAAACTAAAAAGCTCATCATACTTGTATACTACAAAATTTCAATTAAAAAAGTCATTGTGAGTAAGATTTGTAATCAATTAATAAAAATAATGACAGCATTATAATGCAGAGTTCATTATCTTTTTTCTACTGAGAAAGAAAATTCTTTTTAAGATAATATATAAATGTTTACAATGTATTGTAAATTTAAACAAAAAATATTTTTTTAAATTCCAGAGGATATTTTTAAATAATTTGTATTTAATAACTAAGTGCTTGGAAATAATTTTAACCCTTAACACAGATCCATATAAATGTTGAAAAATTTCAAACAGGAAGAATTGCAATGTTAATGCAATAAAAATTATTGTTAAATATAAAAGCTGGCATGAAATACTAACATATTAATAAAAAAACTATTAAAATATACTTCAAAGCAACAAATAAAGAAGATATATGCAGGGAAATTGATAAAAAAATATTTTATTTATTTTTTGTATGTGAATGTGTTTGTACTGCAAGAACACTGTACTTGGTATATACCATATGTAATGATATTTTAAAATCTAATTTAATTTCCTAATTTTCAGCTTAATTCAGCCCAAATTAATTTCATTCTATTTCATGATCAGATTCTCTTATTTCCTGATCTCATTATGCTTTTCCTATTTAATTAATGCAATAGAAAGCTCTGTAAAAATGCTTTCAACAGCGATTCCCACACCCCGAGTGAAAGGTTAAAAAATTGACAAATTCTTCTAAAATATCCCTATGATTCCCTTGCCTGTGGTCGACATGTGTAGCAAATCTCTATCAGAATCTCATAGTATATAAGCACTGGGGAAAATATTCTCTCTTGCCTCTTTTATGCTAATCTGGTCTTATATCACGCTGTGAACACACGTGCCCTGTCCGCACCTCTTGTAAATAAATCATGCCTTTGAGGAGAGAATAAAACGGAAAAAATTCAAAGTATCTTCCTAGCCTTCGGCCATGACTCTGCTTTAAAAATTATGGTTATATATATATATATATATGCTACTGAGCAATTGCATATATATGTAAAATTTCTGATAGCTAGAATCAAATTAAATTAAACAATAAAATCAGCTTCCTTCAAATAATAGTCCCTTTGAAGATAAAAATAAATATGAATAAAACATTTCTAATACTTAAATTGTAGCAGTTTAGTAAAAAGGAAATATAGGCTTGAGCGGATGTAGACAATTTTATTAATGTCTTTATATGTTTCAATGACCATAAAATAATAGAATGTGGAATGAGAAAAGAGAAAATGGTTAAATAAATCAAGAGTATGAAGATAATAAAACACATACAACAAAAAAGTTATATGGAAGGAAACATTAAATGCATTGCAAAAATAGCTTTGAGTAAAGATATTTATATTATAAATTGCAACTAAATACTAAGGTAATAATAAAGTATTTAATAAAGAGAATATAAATATAAGAATTACTAAATAATTTGAAAGAAAAGAAGTTAATGATGCTAACATTAATTGATATATTTTTTAACTTACACTCTAATCTGTCTGATGGCTCCATATTTTCCAAAAATATCATACATTTCTTCTGCTGTAATTTTATAAGGAAGATTTCTAACATATAAAATTCGGTTTACCTCAGGGGGTAAACGCACCTACAAAGAAAATTAAAAATAATTTATCAGACAAGTGTAGAAAATTCTTTAATATAAATTAATAATAAATATATATAGAAAATGTTCAAGTTATTGATTATGTATATTAATAAAATGTCTCCCAAAACCAGATTAACTTAGTATAACCATAGGTTTTTGTAATAGTCTAATAACAGCATATTCAATGGCTTATTAATACAGTTATAAATTTATAATTTATTTTGTCACACCTATTGTATTATCATGAAAATAGCATCTATTAAAACATGTAAATAAATTATTAAAAATTGCATTTTTCCTTTTAATATTTCTAAAAACATACGATAAAGGTATCAAAAATTGTACCAGCCAAAATATTGTTTTGATGTTTTATACAGCACATCAGTCTGTAGATATTATCAAGCAACATTATCCATCATAATTTTCTGCAAACTGTTTTTCTTAAACCATGATGAACATTCTTAACTTTTTTTAAAATCTGGTATATATTTTCTGCTTATACAAAATATGATAAATATCAGAAATATTTGTTATAAGTTGAAAAAAATTACAGTTTTTTCTTTCTCTTGAAAAATTGAGACAGGAGGTAATTGGCAAGTGGTAGCCAATTCAGTAATCCATGGAAGAAAATCTTGCCTAAGATAGTTATGCTAAGCAAAACAGTAACAAAACTTTATTCTTAATTTTTTGAATTGGTCAACAAAAATACCATTAGAAAATATAATAAAAGACGTGAAAAAGCAAATATGTAAAATTCCAGCAATTTCATAGCAAAGCATTTTTAAATTTTTGAAGTTGCATCCCATTTTGTAACACGCTTTCAAACAGTAGGACAACTTATTTTGTACAAACAATGCGATCGGATAAAATCCCAAAGACATAAGAAAAAGTACAAAAAAAAAATTGAACGATTGAACAAAAAAGAAAATAACAACTTAGATGTCATTAAGTAAGTTTTATTTGAATATTTATGACTGTTGCACAAAAATACCAAAGACCTGCATTAGCTACAAAAAACACAAGTTTCTTTTTTATGAAAATTTTTGAATGGGAGAATAGCCATGGAGACCCGAATATTGATGAAAACTTAAACTTCAGAAATTTGTACAAAATACTTACATTAGTTTTCCTTTGCATAGCCATTTTTATATTACTTAATGAGCAAATTTACACTACACGATTGTAAACAATAACTAACATACACTAAGTGTCTAAAGGAAGTAATTTGCCGTTCAAACCAAAACGATTCAGTAGATTCGAATCCGCAAGGTGAACGATTCTGGATCCGATTAAGAAATCAGTTCCTTGGCATTCCACTCTTTTATTTCATTCTTTTTGACCCATTAAGCAAACGCAATACGTGTACAATAGTTAAGAAGAAAGCGGCGAAGAGAGGAGGAAGGTGCGATCCTCAGATTTTCCAAAAGTCAACATTTTAATTAAATAATTCTATAAATTATAAAAAATAAGCGAGCATAATATTGTAGCGATGTTTCGCAATGTTTGGGTTCGTAGCCAAGGAACATGACTACAAGACAAAAGTAATTACTCATTTCTCGTAGCTGTTATCTGGCTTATAAAGCTTCACCACTAGAAATTAAATTCACAAAGTTTTATAAAAAAAGTTTTTGGGAATCCAAAATAATAAATTAAAAACTATTCAATGTTCTAGCCAAAAATCGATTTTTTAGAGCAGTTCCCTACCTAAAATAATTTTATAAGAATTGCAACAACGAGCAGGATTTCGGATGTATTTCGACCCTGAGGCGAATAAGCGCACGCGTACAGCAAAAATTTACTATAATTCAGACACTAACCATATAAAATTCTGAAAAGATACAAGGATGTTGTTTCTTAAGAAGGTTGGAGAAAATATTTTGTAAATATATGTATGAACTTACTATTTTATGTAAGATATGAAAAATGTACTTGTGAAAAATGGAATACTTAAATATTAGGTTACCATGTATTTATTTTTCAGTGTATATTTAAGATTAAAACCAGTGGAGTCGTTCCCCCAAAACTTTTTATCTCACTCTCTAATAAACTTGCCATGCCAGAGAACGCCTTACATAGCATTCGTGCACAATAATTACGAAATATTAACCATTGGTGTGAATTTATCATTTTTACTGAATCTATCGTGCCATCCTTGGTGATTATTTTAGAGATTAATCACTGGCGTGCGTTAATAGTATCCAAAAATCTAATTTGTATTTTAGATATTTTTTTTCAATCGATTGAAACAAATATTTGGAACAAAACTGCATGTGTAATCACAAAATCAATTAGCAAATGTGATATATTAATTTATTGTAATATTCAAGTCATTGTGTTTTTGAATTATCGAATTTGCATGTTCTGAAAAATCGACAATCAATCCATGGTTGAATTTAGCTAAAAATTTGACAGGAATTTATATTATAGATGGTGAATTTGTGTTCTGAATTTTACCGCTCTAGCTCCCTTCGTTTTGTAATTATCGTGATAACGTAGGTTCGAACAGCCGGAATTCTTCTAAGCAGATTTTACTCAAAATTTGACAGAAATCTGAATATTTGGTGTAAAGACCGTATAACAAATTTCAGCCGTATAGCTCAAAGGGTTTTTCAGTCATCTGTCACAGACAGAAGAATATTTTCTGAAAATGTGTTTTTTAGAAAATATCACATCATTCCGGGAGGTCTAAATCGTGGCCATTCGTCAAAATATCTAGTTCAAATTTTTTGACGATTGCTATACTTTCTCTATACTATGTATATGAGAAAATAATGGATTTTATTAAAAAACAATTAGATCTTATATATTAACTCCCTTATCTTCGTTTTCAGGCATGCTTAAATACTTTTTTTCCCTTGAAGCTATTGCAAGCTACTATTCTTCCCAAAAAATGAATGTTATCCTCTCAATTGCACGCATTCATTTTTCTTGACCCCTTCCTATACAATGACGAGTCATAATTGCGCATCGAATAGCTATATTTTTAATTTGCAATTAAGGGAAAGTATTAAATAATTTAAAATGTAAAAATCACTTCAAAACGCAACATTACCTCAAATATCTTTATATTACTCTAGGGATTAAAATAATAATAATTGTCTCAAATAAGATGTGCCATCTAATTAGGAAATTAAGTAAATCTGTATATCAAGTGGTTAATATGTTATATATGAATAGTCTATGAATAACTATTTTAATCATCATTTATCAAGACATCTTTAACCAAAATCCATTTAAAATTTTGCACCAGAAATTATATAGATTTTGCGAAGAGTTTTTGAAAGAAAAAAATGTAAAAGAAAATTTTTCAAAATGCGTTTCCCGATAATATAGTTGCAATACCGAATGCAGAATCTGAAGAATTTATGAATTTATATAGTAATTTATTTAATAAATTTAATGCGTACTTGGATAAACTCTTTTATATTTATTATTTCTTTCTTCTCTATTACTGAAAAGCTACCATACGACACATATTTATTTTTCGTCATCAACTGAAGTCAGTAATGTTTCTTTGGTGTAATAATTGCAGCCTGTAAATTAGGTTGCAAAAAACAGATATTTTAATGTTAAATAAACTTAATTCCTAATTATAAAATTTACTTATTCTAGTGATTTATAATGAATTAACATAATTTGGCTACAGCAAAACAACTCTTCTTAGCATGCATATTACACAATAATGTTAAGAGAAAAGAATATTTTATTAAATTTAATATAATCAATAAATAGATTTTAGTCGGTGAAATCTCTAGTGAAATAAATAAAATGAATTTACCTATTCATTACAGAAGAAGTAATAATTAGTTGAAAAAAATTACGATTAATTGTAGAATTATTATTCATTGAATTCTGAATTAGGAAAAACAACTCTATTGCTTTATTCATGTATAATATAAAAGTATATTTCCCCAGCTCTACTTGCAGATAATCGAAATACTCAATGAAAACACTTTTTCTCGTAACCTATGATAACATCTTAGCCGAAAGACAAAGATTAGTCGGCAAAAATGCGACGTCTTATTCATTTGTAAACTTTTTGATTATTCTGCTAAATATAGCGCAAACTATAAGCTGAATGAGCGACATTTAAATAAAATGTCTAAAACTCTGCCGGCTAAATAACGTTGACATTTATCGCATTGAGTTTTTAGTTGACCAATCAGAATTTTTTGGCAAAAAGCGATATCTCATTCACCCCTCACCTTATCGGTTATATTGCAAAAAATAGCACAAATTATAAATTGAAAGAAATAGATTTGAATCAGATGTCTAAAAATCTGCGGATTTCCATCGCTTTTAGTTCATACTAGGCCGTCCAGAAATTGTCGGCAGAATACGATATCTTGTTCACCTTGTCAAATATACTGCCAAAAGTAATGCAGATTCTATGCTTGATGAACGATATTTCAATCAAAAGCCTAAAAAAACTGGAGATTTAACTTCGACATCCATTGCATTGCGTTCATTATCGGCCGATCAAAAATTGTTCATAAAATGCGGCATCTTTTTGACTTTCCACCTTATCGATTATTTTGCCAAATATAGTCAAATTGGTTTATCCGTTACTTGGACATTTCGCCTGTTTACAATATATCAACTTTAAGGTAGTTTTTAAATTATTATATTTGAGAATGCGCAGCACTTCTCAATCATACTGAAGTGGTGAAGATTTTTGCCGACGAAACTCTCAATCTCACGCCGATGAGGAGGGGGGGAGGGCAAGGGGTTGCCGACAGTGGGACAATTGCTGCTGACGCCGCTTCTACAGTCATGAAATAAATTAAATTAAAATTGCAACAGAAGATAAGATGTATTGCATCGTGACTAAAATTAACCGCTTTCACAAATGTAAGAAAAAAGAGGCGCAACACTGGCAATTACTCTCCACCTCTATACCTAGGAGGTAGCAGTACTTTGCAAATGTGGCTGAATATTTTCGCTTGCTGCCTGAACCCAACAAGAGGAGCTTTTTCGATATTTTAACATAAACTTCCAAATAATGTTATCTCCCACCCCCCTTGGTATGAAAGCTGACACTAGCGATTATTCTACCACAAGCTTTATTATCTTCGGAATATGAGATTAGGTCCAAGTAGAAAAGAAATAACATAAGCGAAACATCTAACTTATTCTTTCTGATCTCCTTATGAGGAGAGCAAAAACTGTGCTCTCCTCGTAAGGGTTTCGTAATATAATTAAGAAAATTAGGTATATCTTTTGGACAGTTTTTTTTCCGCCCCATTTAAGCTAAAATTTGATGCAGACCTATAACTTTTATAAAATTATGTACCAAATTTCTTTCATTTATCTAACTGCCACGTTTTTGAATTGCAACTTTTATATACTTTTGAATATACAGATTAAAAGACTTCGGTTGACACAGTGACTGATTTGGCTCAAAATTTGATACAGATCTAATAGTAAAATTTTGTCTGCCAAACTTTTTGCATGTTTCAGTTATCGCGTTCACTTGTATTCGAACAAACAATCAATAATATTCCGTTAAATGAGCTTCAATAAAAATGTACAAATTTGGTTTAAAGCTCTACACCAAACTCCAATTGTCAAACTAAGAGCATTTTTGAGCACCCGTATTCCCAAACAGACAAAGAGGCGGACAGACATTATCCCAAAAAAGCATCTCCCGAATTCAGAGAGGTTTAAAAAGTGGAAATTCCTCCAAATTTCGAGGCCCAATTTCCTAGAAATTAATTCGCGAGATACTGAAAAGAGCATTGTTATAACATCTTTTAATTCTTGCAAGATATTGGCAATTTTTGACTGAGTTTTGAAGACAACCAGCACCTGAGATTCCGGTTAAATATAAATATATTCATATGTAATTTTGTTTTTAATAGAGAGGTGCAATTATTTTCAAGAAACCTAAGTCTTCCTTATTTTTCTTTTACATGATTTAAGTAAAGATCAACAACACTACATCTTTAGAATTTAAAAATTGCAGTAATTTAATGTAAAAATTACATAATATGATAAAAAAAATTGAAAAGATGGTTTTAATTTTAATGCTAACAGTCGGTGGTTTATTTTTATATTCCTTACACACTTTTAAAATATAGAAAACACTTACGAATTATTCTACTTCTCTCTACCGTAAACAATAAATATATAAATATATTTTTTAAAAAATTCCCTCCACTTTTAAAATTTCCAAAATAGCATGCATAAAAAATCTCATAAGATAAAAACAATTTTTAATAAAATTCACTTATTATAATAATTTTTTAATTGCATATATTTTGGAGAAACAGTTTTTTTTTCTTCTTAAATTTTACGAATTTCATATCAAAACCTTAAAGATACCATTTTTATACAACAGAGGAAGAAATTTAATTAATGTGGATTTTCTTTATAATTTCTAGAAATAAGCATGAATTTTAATTATGGATTTTCTGAAATTTATCACAGCAAATTAAATAATGCTTAACCTGTTAACTGCGTATGACGAAATATTTCAATGTGAAACGAATCAAATATAAGTTAATTACCGGTTTAACAGATTAAAAATTAATACATTTTAACTTTTTCTTTGTAATGATTATTTAAATAAATTAACTTTTTTTCTCTTTCCAACTGTAAAAGAAAATTTATTTTTTGCTTATTTATTTATTTTTATTCAGATGGAAATTTGACAGAAAATTTAGTTTCAGTGAATTACATTTAATTATTGAAAAAATTTCTTTCATGAAGTTTTGAGGTATTAGCGTCTGAAATATATTTGTTACAGACTAATAATTACTTCGCCCAAATCACTAACTGTTTCAGGAATTTTAAGAAATGGCGCAATCACAGTTTTGCAGCTGATATGAATAATTATCTGTTCCTTGAAAAAATATTTAAGAACTTACTATACATTTTTCTCAAATAAAAATTTGCATTTCTTGGATTTCGTATGCATTAAATATTTATAAAAAAGTGGCAAGCATCTTTAAACAAGAAAAGTTAAACATTTGAGAAGAATTGCAAATGGCTTTCAATTTTTTTTGTATAATCTTTTTAGTTTTTATTATGTATTTAATATTATAAAAAATATATGAAGCTCTGACTTTTATGAGCATTCTTTCTCTGATGTAAAATGTCAGAATCCCTTTTAAGTCAGAATCCGTTTCTTTTAAAAACTGTGGTAAAATAACCCAAATAATTTCATAATCAAGCTCACAATCTTGATAACCCTATTGAGAAATATTAAAACCAAACCACTGAAGCAATTGCATAAAGTTCTTTCTTTTATTATATTTCTCTGCAAACATTTACGAGCAAGGCACCTTAAAAATCATGTGATTTGCGATGCTTCTTCGGATTTCAGCTTCTTGAAAAGAAGTTGGAAGTAGACTGATCTCTGAGTTTACGGAAGATGAAGAAGCCGTTTTTTACACAAGTCTCCCAAATTCTGATTATACAAAAATCACGAGCTTTTAACAAGTTTGACACCATTTGTTATTTCTATACAGAAAATAGCGTGAAGCTGGGAAAGAATATTACAACCCATGTGGTGACTAGACTTAATATAGCTTCGCTGGACTGATTCAACTGACTCAACACTGGCTAATTTAATTATACTGCTTCTCTGGCTTAGTCTGCCAGCCTTTTATAGTTTTCGAAAAAGGATATGGAGCGTTCTCGAAGGATCGCTATAATTCGCCTCCTAATGGTCCTATCGCTAAAATTTCCGGAGATTCTAGAATCTTTCATTCTGTAGTAGCCAATTGTCGCCAAGTTCGGGGGCCATTAATCCGATATCCATTCATTACCCTAAATAGCTGTACCTTAAAAGTGTCTTTCTTACAATGGAACTAACTGCGCTGGAAAGCAACATAACAGATTCATGACAATATATTAATATCATTTATCAGTAAATATTTATAAAAGTAAAAGAATTTTTTGATTTTCAGATGAAAAACAAGAGTATTGCTGCTTTTTAAATATTACACACCATTAAATGGGATTATATACTATGATACATTATTCATAAATTTCCGTGACCCCCCCCCCCCAGTTTACCAAGCAGCACATAAGCTTATGAAAGAGAGCGGACAATGAGTCTAAATCAGTCTCCGGAGACCGCAAATACATTGTTCATGTTTATCATGTTATTTCCTTAGTCTGCAAATTTCATTAGTAGAATCAGCATTTTTACTATCTCTCCCACGAGATACAAAGCTCTCTCTACTTCTATTTGATTAAAAATAAATGTCATAGATAAAAATCGATAAAAGCTCTGCTGTTGAGATTTAAATAGAATAAGTTGTGCAAAGTTTTATAAAATAAAAACTAAACATGAAAGTTTATGGAGAAAAGACGGAGTAAAATATATTTATTTTAAATGGAAAATAACAACATTCTAGATTTTTTCCCACAAAGATTTGATGCTTTTAAAAAGCAAATAAATTTCGGTATGATCACTGTCGAACTATGGCTTTCATAGACAAGAATAAAAGTTTAAAAATTAAAGACCGTCATAATGATTAATTCTATCATTACTAAAAGACCCCAAACGCCCGTTAGATGAAATTACAGAGGTTGCTTGAGACTCCCAGATATCCACCTTTCGTTAAGCATGATTGATTGAAAGCCCGAGATGCATGTCTCGTTCGTTAAGATACTCACTCATTTAAATAAAGAACAGCAAAATCATATGTTGATTATATTTTTACCAATAATCCAGATGATGTGTGTGTGTGTGTGTGTGTCGACGCTATACAGGTCAGACCATCGAACCTACAGCTATCAAATTTCACACATATATACCTTGAAGGTTGAGAATGGCCAACTTGGAGCCATTTTTTTTAAAACTTTAATTAGATAAATTAAAAATTAAGCTGAATTTTGATATTTTTCGGCAAAACCTTTTGAAAATACTTTTGTACAAAAATGAATTTTATATAACTTCAAAATTTAAAAAAATGTTCCTTTTTAATGAAATTCATTTAATAATAATCCGGATTTTTCCTGAAATTTCTTAATATTAAAATATATATTCCCTAAATTTCAACAAGAAATTGCATTGTTGCACTGAAATTTAAACTGTTTTTATTGTTTCATCAAATATTTAATGAAAATTAATATTAATATTCATCATATATTAATTTTTCTTCGATTGATGGAGGCTAAAAAAGAAGAATTCTGTCTGTGGTGTTTACAATACAAATATAAAAGTAAAGTTACAATTTTAGTGAAATTGAGAAGATACACGAATCATATATTTACTTTTTAATAACTCTCTGATATTATGGGATTATCTGAATTAAAGAGGTTTATGTATACATTAAATAAACACTTGCGTAAAGCAATTAAAAAAACATTGCGTTTATTTCAGACAATTTCGTAGAATCATGGACACGAAGTTATAGCCAAACGATTTATCTGAAATCAAATATAACCAATATCTCTGGCAAACCAGCTGCTTGCTTAAGGTGATTAGTTATAAATGCACTGTATCAAATAGTTAAAATATATATAACATTTCTGTCCTTCATTATTATTATTTCATTCTAGATAGAATTTGTTTTTGATAATTTAAAAGCATAAAATGATATTGACTTCTTGTCTTTGTATCGATATAGATAGGTTGGATATAACAATAAGCATTGAAGTTTTGCATTAAACAAAAAAATATATTTATTTGCTATGCATTTTATAATCTTCCTGAACTTCGAGTTGGAATATGGAGCACCAAATCTTTTCGTTCCAAAGAACTCAAAGGTATATCGTATTAAAATATATCATATCAGATAGAAATGAAACATGCTAAAATTGTCTCCGAGAATAATTTTTAAAAATGACGTTCTGAATTAGTTTAAAGTAGCTTTAAAAATATTATCTAGTTTAGGTACGAGGTGCATCATTAATAATGTTTCTATTCTTTCTTTCTTCTTCTAAAAAGTTCTGTTCTTAAAAAATATAACATGAAGTAAAAATAAAACAAAGACATGAAGTTTGGCATCTATTATAATTAAACAAAACTGTACCTCAAATTCTGTTGCTATTTAAGATTTAATTTATTCAAATGTTTTCTGATATAAAAAAAAACAAAATTAAATAATTATCTTCGAAAAACAATAAAGTAAATCAAAATATGAAATGATAACAAAAAGACTAAATTAAGCTGTGGAGGAGGACAAGAGCAAAACTATTAAACAATATTAAATTACAACCTTTAAAATGGTAATACAAAATAATAAAAGAAATTGGAATAATATTTTGCGAGTAAAAGATGTGGAAATATTAAATATTACTTTCCTTACTTTTAAATTATATAAAAAAATTATTAACACGAAGACGACAAATATGCAGCCGAGAAGAACACAGGAAACACAGCCGCACACTATAACAAACAGTAGCCCAGAAGTAGTAATCGATAGTAAAAATAACCACAACACACAAAGCGGCCAGACAGAATTCAGCAGAAGGAGGGAATCGGCGCATCTTCACACTACGATCTCTCCATGCGTCTGCAAATCTCCACTGTCTCCTCACTTTAGCTGCATCCAACTGCCGACACACTATTACACGACTTGCTACTCTTCACATGACTCGCTGCTGCTTCCACAGTAAACATCAGGACTCGGCACACAGCTCAGTTCAGCAATTGCTTGAGCTCCACAGAACGCTGGTTCTTCGCTGGACCGTTGCTTTTGTTATCCTCTCGACGACTCAATTTACGACAACGTCTGACTGCAGCTTGAGACTGCAGGCCTTTTATAGTTACTGGGAGGCCGACAGAGAAGGTTCTGGAAAAATCAGACGTATCTCGGTTCTTATTGGCTGAATCGCTAAAATTCTCGAAGTTTCCAATAATATCCCTTTTGTAGCCAAAGTCTCCAAATTCGTTGCCAAGTCGCCAAATGATGGCCAAGCTCTGAAATCACTGACGCGGCACCCAACAGAACTGATCGTAAAACGGTCTTTCCAATTCTTGAACTAACCGTGCTGGGAAGCAACATTACAGGTTTGTAACAATATTGATCCTAAATTTATTCTTAATATGTTTTAAAACATAAGACAGCTTTTTTCGTTTGCATTGCTAATTAGTAAGATAAAAATGGAAAATATTGCTTGCAGACTATCTTGAATCTATTTATGTACATTAGTGGAAGGGGATTTGAAATATTTCTCTTTTATGCATTTTTAATGAAATGCTTTTCAATATTATTCTTATTATAAGTAAATTTCTTAATAAGATTATTTTTGAAAAAAGAAACCTAAAACTTTTTCTAATCAAAAATTAAAAGTACTGTTATGGAATTTCTTTACCGTCGGGTTCGCTTGTATAGTGTAGTGTATGGTGTAGAAAGACAACCAGTAGGCGACAGTAGAAAACAACGACGATGTTTATTTACACGAAGACACGAGCACACAAAGACGACGAATACACAGACAACAAATATTTACAGCCGAGACGAACACAGGACAGCACACAGAAGTAGTTCACAAGTAGTAATCGTCCACAGCACACGAAGCAGCCAGACAGTATCCAGCAGGAGAGGGGATTCTCCAAACTTCGCTGTACAGTCTCTCCAACGGCTGAACTTCTCACTGTTTCTTCTCGCTTTAGCTGCCGACTCACTACTTTTCTGGCTTCTACACAAAATACACGACGGTGCTTCCACAATAGACAATAGAGCTCGATGCTCATAGCTCAGTTCAGCACTCGCTCCACGCAACGTTGGCACTCCGCTGTTTCTTCGCTATCCTCTCGAAGATTCGTTACTTGTCGGCGACTCCGACTACAATTCAATTCACGACGACGACTCTCGACGACACATCACAGCTTGACAGTGCCGGCCCTTTATAGTTCCCGGGAGGTGGGGCTAGAAGCTTCTAGACCAATCAGGCGGATGTCGGTTCCTAATGGACGGATCGACAAAATTCTCGAAGTTTCGAGCATTATCCGTTTGGTCGCCAAAGTCGCCAAATTCATCGTCAAGTCGCCAAGCTCTGGGTTACTGGCTTGACATCCAACAGCCTCCAATACCGATGACTGTAAACCGGTCTTTCTTATGATGACACTATTCGCGCTGGGAAGCAAAATTACAGTATTATTACTATGTAGCTTCAAATTTGTTTAATTTTGTAATAATCACAGGATGAATTTTGCTGTTGCATTGAGTATGCATTGAATAAAAATTCGTTAATGTTGAAATAGTATAATGATAGTAGTAGTAGTAATTATCACATTTTTTTAACAATTTCAAAGATAGAAATATTTATTAAAAATCTGAACTAATTTGATTAATTGGCAAAAAACAATATTTTCAAATATACTTGCAGTATGAGATGTATCAGTAAAATATATAATGTTAAAAATAAAAGTAAAGATAAAACTATTCTATCGCATAATAAATTTTAGAAATATTTCTCGCATCTTGGTTATTAATTCAATACACTTTTTATCGTTATTACTCAGGAGAAAAACATTTTCTCATGCAAAAGTTTACATTCCAAGAAGAGGATATAGATAAATAAATATTGTAATTAATTTAAATTATTTAATTGTAAAATATAATTTAAAAAGTATAGGGCAATTTTTTTTTCAGAATACGAATACAGATTATTGACTGCTATATCCATTATAGTTGTTTCGTTTTAATCATGAATTTAAAAGAAAAAAGGAAATCAGCCAATTAAATAAAAACGCTTTGTTCGGAAATTACGAAGTGTGAAGCCCAAGCAACAAGAATCGAAACAAATTTAAAGTTTGCCAATAATGATATCACCTCCTTTTTTCGTTGCTGTGAACCAATGGTGTTGTCTGATTTTCTTCTATACTTCAAATAGGGTAGGGTCTTCAAATAGGGTAGGTCAAAGGGAATGTTCTTGGGTATTTTGTGCTAATTGCCATCTCACTTAAAAATATCATGCCCGATTCGCCTAAAATTATACGCCTAAGTAAGGGAAAAGTAAGGGAAAGTAAGGGAAATTATACATGTAAGGGAAAACTTGATTTTTTTTTTCTTTTATGAGTTCCTAGTCATAAATGTTAAAACATTTAGTCAGTCGGACTAAAGAAGCAGATGCAGTCTCTGCCAAATTCCTACGGTCTCCCTAGAGCTTACGTTTCTAAAGTGAGAAAGAATTCAACACAAATTACTTCAGCAAATTATCATACGAACAAACATAAAGTTAAATTGGAGACTTCCCACATATAATTACCATCATAAACTGATTCAAAGCAGAACACAAGGAAAACTTATTGCACGCATGATTAGTAAATTCATAACACCAGATCTCTTGCACTATTTGAACCTTTCTGACAAACCTTTGTTCATCGTTTGCAATGAAGTCAACGTGATTTCGCATATCTCATTAAAGTGACAAAATATTCAGCTCAAAGAGTTTGTTTTGTGAAAAAAATTCGTTCAATGTTCCCTTTTCCTTTCTTTCATCTCATGCTTTTGCTAATAAAAAACATCAACATTCAAACTGCCAGATTTTTTTATATCCATTAACTGTAACTTAATTCAAGGGATAACAGTCTTTATTGTTACATGTTCCATGGTCTTTGTATTCAAGAAACATTTTAATTAAGTTTTTCAGCCACTTAGATCCGATAGATAAGACGTCTGCAAAAGTAAGAGCACTTTTGTATAATACTATTTTTTTTTTTTTTTACTTATTATTCTTTTTTAATCATAAAAAGAGATCTTTCCTCAGATGCGACAATAAATTGTATGGTGGTAAAGGTAAATAATATGATTTTCATAAGAGCAACAAATTATAGATGCAATTCAAATAAATTATTTTTGCAAAAAATTTATGATATTGTGATCTTTGAGACAAAACTCGAAAACAAATTTCGATTTTATTAAATGAATCAATGCAATCTGTATCATCTTGCAACTAACCATTGCAGCAATTTGCAACATTTGAGAAGATATTTTTAGTTTGTAATAAATTTCGAATCCTTTTCTGAAAAGAATAATAGCATATATAATTCTGATTAAAGAATTACCTCACGACATTGATTGTCTGCAAGCATAGAACCTGCATTAAAAGCCTACTTTTACGTTGAATTCGCAGACATTGAATTGCATAAATTACATGATTATAATTAATTGTAAGCATTTTCAAATAAAGCTGTAGGATTGGTCTCCTTGAAACTGTCTCTCATACTCTCTAATAAAGATGTTATCTCCCTCTTACCGGATAAAAATGTATATTTTTGACAAGGCCATTGGGGTCCCAATTGTTCAAATTTTTATTTTTCAAATTTCCTCATAAGAGTCGTATGCTTCTTAATATAATAAAGAAAACAGTCCGTGTGTATTATTTGCATACAATTGGCGAACAATGGGTACAAAAGAATTTATTAGTGTGAGGTTTTTAGTGATCCCCTCATCCCGATTAGATAAAGGTTTGTAATTATTGCACAGGTACCAAAAAACGCCAAATGTCAAAATTTATTACACCAAATATTTGCTATTTGATGTTTTTCTTTCCACTGACCGAAACCAAAATTTGACACAAAGTTATACTTGTAGTTGCATGTTAAATTTTATTTAAGTCATTCGTCTTTGAATTGCCACATTTGTATGCATGCAGAAGTATAGAGGGACAAATTGTCATCTCTTTTTCGAATCTGGTTCAAACTCTGATAACAATCTGCACTTTATATGCTAAAATTGTGAATCAAATGCCATTTTCCTAAAGAATGTTTACGTTTTTACGCAACTAAGTTACGTTTTTGAATTATTGCGTTTGTAGGAACACATAAGAACAAACCGGCAGACGATCAATCGTTTGACGAATTTGATTTCAAATTTGATGCATATCTACCCTTTCAATGTTAAACCTAACAAATTTTATCAAAACAGCTCTTTTAACTTACATTTTGACACCTGAACAAACCGGCCTCTTTTTAATTGATTTTGTTCGAAATTTGAAATCTACAAATTAGGAATAAATAGTATTGACTGAAATTCCGCTCTCTAGTTCAAAACGTTTTTCAGTTATCATCTTCACAGACAGACATGGTTGCAAGAATTTTTTTTTGTGGGAGGGTAACTTGCAGAAATCCAGTTTTCAACGATTATATGACTTTCCCTTAGCATATCTCGTATACAAGAAAGTAATAAAAGGTATTTTTATATTGCAACGTCAGCCTGCAGAGTGGGATCTTGTGCTTCCGCATCACTAGTGTTCCCCTCGAAGTGGTCCTATTTGTTCTTGTAGTGGTTAAATTGAAATTTATACCATGGAGAATATTCTTAAAGTGCTTCTGAAAATCGCACTTCTCTCATCAAATCATATATAATCTTTGCTTCATCAATTTTTTATACACTACAATTATCAAGAGTAGAG
Organism: Argiope bruennichi; assembly: GCF_947563725.1. Lineage (NCBI taxonomy): Eukaryota > Metazoa > Arthropoda > Arachnida > Araneae > Araneidae > Argiope > Argiope bruennichi. The sequence continues at coordinate 115,890,179 of NC_079160.1, forward strand.
AAAAAAATATTAGAATAATAATGCATAACCAGCGGTAATGGACTCTACAAAACTTTCTCATGTAATCTCTAATAAAGATGTTATTCAAGAGCAAGCCTTGCATGGGATTAGCGTGCAATATTAAACTTTGGAGTGAGCTTAACATTTTTACTTAATCTATCGTTAGATTTTTGACAATTTTTTCGACGATTAATCCCTCACGTGCAGTAAACAGCATCCGAAATTCGAATTTGTGTTATAGACTTGTTTTTCACAAATAATTGAAATAAAAATTTGACAGAGAACTGTAGTCACGAAACCCCATACCAAATTTAATATATTTCATTGCATTTTTTATTTATCTTTTACATGTTTCTGAAAGTACAGACCGACAGGCAGTCAACCTCTTGTTGGATTTGGCTAAAAGTTTGACAGGTATTTATACTATAAGCAAAAATCTATGTACCGAATTTTATCTATCTAGTTCTTTTCGTTTTATAACTATCGTGTTAACTTAAATTCGAACATCCGGAAAGACAGAGTGCCATTAAATGGATTTTGATCAAAATTTGACAGAAATCTACGAATTTAATATAAAAAACATGTGCCAAAATTCATCTATCTATCTCAAAACGTTTTTGATTTATCTTTGGCACAGACAGGAGATTTATCACAATCTCGTGCTCGAATTTTTTGACAATTACGATACTTTCTTTGTACTTAGTATAAGAGAATGTAAAAATAAAAAAAATGATTTTGAAAAGTTATTTTTGAATATAAAAAAAAAATTCTTGTGATGTAGAAACCCCAATAGATATATTGATGATGCATGAACATTTACTAATGCTGTTTGGGGAAGAACTAAAGACAAAAAGGCAAGAAAAAAACATGTCTCTTTTTACAACCCCTATTTACAAGCAATAGGGGTTGCTTCCTTTTGAAAGTAAAAATACAGAAAATTTGCTGATTTTGCAACTCTCTTGAGGCACCTTATAATATTACATCAGGTCAAACAGATATCGTATGGTTAAATTACAACAATTATATTTTGAAAGTCATGGGTAAAACCACCTCGCAACTTCGAAAAAAAAATAAAGAAATTTATATTTCAATTTAAATTTGAGAAAAAGAACTGGAAACCACAAATGGTTAGCTTTGCATGACTTTTTGAGGTAAAAAAATTATACTTAGTATTAAAAAATGTGTGCCCCTAAACTATCAGCACAAGCTATTCTACGATAATCCGCGTTATTATTATATATTCTTAAAGTCGAACACTATGACGAAGATATCGTAACAAGGTTGTAAGGTATTCTGTGCTAATAAGGACCTGCTAATTCCATCTTGCATATCCTCGTTACGGCGTTCAGTCACTATCGCACGAAAAATGCATGATTGAATGTTTTTAAATTCCAATGAAAAACAAACAAACATTGCAAACATTTTTGGACTGAGGATATCCATATGTTTCTGTCGCATGTAAATGTTTCAGAGGCATTTAAATTTTGGATTGGCTGGAAACCGCGTCGAGCACTTTGATGATTTTGTCAGTGTGGCATCGAGATTATTATCGACAAAATAGAATAAAAAAAATTTCTCCAGTTATCAAAATAGTGGTGCATTAGACTCTTTTAATTCATAAAAATTGATATGAACCAGGCAAATTTGCTTTTGTGATAAAATAAAGCCCATAATTGTTAGAATTTTTTTTCCATTTAAACTAATAATTATAAGGAGAATTAGTATACATTTCCTTAAATCATCGTTTGCGTATTTTTATAAAAACCGTTGAGCTGAATAGTTGAAATGGAATCACAAAAACGACAATTATAAACTATAATTAGATTCTTGAAGAAAACCTAATATGATCAATAATAACTGTTTAAAGTTATACGCAAGCTCTTAACCTATTGTGGTTGAAAGGCTGTGACATGAGGGAATTTGACAATGTAATTTCTCAACAGATTTCGCATTAATTCGACGTTAAATTTGGATGAATAGGAACCAATTGCTGAATTCTTGGTGTACCAGTATAGGCTAGACGATTAAATGATATATTCAAATATATAAGGTAATAGTGAATTCTTTATTTATAATTTATAATTATTATTTATTTATTTATAATTGTTAAAAATTCTATTAATAAAATTCTTGCTAATAGTTCATTACATTTAAATAAAAAGTTCCAATATTAATGAATAAATTATTATCAAAAATTATTTTGTATAATAATTTATTTGAGATTCTGATCTGGATTTCGGAAAGGGACCCATTGGATTCGGAAATCGGTCATATTCAGTTTCGATACCAACGGAAACGATAGATGACGATACTGAAAGAATTTTAAGTAAATGCGTTGTACAATATTTTAAAGGATAATTTGTAAATGAATGAATTAAAAAAAATAAAATCTGCTATCGCAAATTTCATGTTATGTAAGAACATTATTATTTTTAAGTCACTGTTTGTCTTAATTAATTTAAGTCATTAACTAGTTTAAACTGGGTTGAAATAATCAAGTGACTATTAGATTAAGCATGAGTCGGTAGTGAAGAAAATGATGACCTTTTTCATCTTAAAATCATTCAAACTCCAAAATTTTTTCCCTGAAAGGCAAATTGTTTTTTAACGAAAATGAGGTTTAAACTAATTTTGAATGACCACGTGACTATTGTATTGCGCAATCGCCAACTTTCAGAAAAGCGATGTTTTTTTTTTCCTTTTTTTTTTTTTCCTCCATCTCAAAATCATTCGAGCTCCAAAACTTTTTCTGCCAGCGAGAAAAATTGAAAATTAAAAAAAAAAGAAGTTATATAATCTTTCGATACCTCGCCTCACTTTTTCGTGTTCATTCCCACTTTCTTTTCTATGTTTCTTCGTGTGATAACTTTTTATGACCCTGCCCTTTATTGGCCAGACAGGAGAATAAGGTACATGGTGGACATTCGCGCTAAGTTGTCAAATTTTTTGTTGGCGATAAATCGCCAAATGTTACAACTATCATTTTCTAATAACCCTAAAAGCGCAGAACTGATGCCTCAAAACCGATAAATCGCCACTTTTCTGCTCGTGCATTTTGTGGCATCAAAAACCTCCAGCCGAAACAAAATGTTTTCACAAGATAAGAAGTTAATTATTAAGTTTTCACAATCGTAAATTTAGAGCTCATCATTTCTAAATGTTTCCAAAAAATACATTTTTTTTTTGTGTCTTTCTCCCAGCAAACGATTTCGCATCTTGATATAATAGTTACAGTTCATATGGCTTTAATTAATTCAAGTTAATTAAAAAAACAAATCAAAAAAAGTATGCTAATTATTTCTATATACTGAAACTTTTCTGGCAGACCATCACAATTCTGAAAGTTCCTAAATATATTTGATTTCAAATATCACTCATTACTCACTAACAAATATCGTTTGAAAGATATTAACAACTCCGATTACTGAGTTACTTTGATATGTTTAGATACAATATAGTTAAATATGCTTTTTAAAATTTTAGTTGCCTCCTAAGTGAAAAAGCCTATGTTGCCTGCAAAGTGTTCGAGGACACAGTCTCGCATTTCATCCAGTTCTAAAATCCTTTCATCCAATTCTGAAATGTTATATAAAATACTACAAAGGAAAATAAAGAAAATTCGTTTGAGTAAGAAAATAAAATGAACATTTTTTTGTTAACCATTTTTTGTACATTTGGTTACAACCCTTTTTTCACCAATATCGATTCTGACGTCAGGAAGCAGGGCTTTGGCCTTGAAATTTGTTAGCCAATAACCATTTTAAGAAAAATTATAAAGTGGTTGTTGGAATTAACGCGTTTTTCTTGATCTTTATTCATTATTGCAATACTTTTTAAAATTTTTTAGCTGGTCTATAATCTGTGTTTGAAGCGTAATATATTTACGCAACAAATGTAAATAAAACTATTATGCATGTCGTAACCGTTTAAAGTAAAGAATGTGCAAGAGAAAGTTGCGTTATTTCTGAAATTTTAGACTTATCTTTTGAACCTAAATACTTAAGAAAAATATTACAGAAAGTCTGCCTCGTAAGTACGATTTAAATACAATTCTACTGATTTTACATACTATAAATTTTGTCTAGAAGCGAAAAAAAAAAAAAAAGTTTGTTTATTAACAATGGTAGCGATTTGTTGATGTCGAGAGACTGCTGAAATAGCAGGTTGGGTTTAAAGTCATGTTTATTGAAGTTTTATGATTTAATCTTTGTTTTTTGTTTCCAGTTTTCTTCATTATCAGCAAAAATATTGTATTTACAATTGCTAAAATTGTCAATTTAGCCAACTTTTTAGTATTGCAGCATAGTCTCGCTGGAGGTACTTTGTTTCCCACTTCTGATTAGTTGGTGTTTTTGTTATTGATTAACATTAATCGTCATTCAAATGTTAAATGTCCGAACTATTATTTTTGCTGTTGAATGCTTTAAGATTGTTTTATTGCATTTTTTCTTAAATACAAATCTAGTATAATTAAAAAAAATGTTTGCATTTTTTGTACATTATATATATAATATACATATTTAAAGTTTGATTCTTTTTGTAATTGATGTTATTTATCCTTTTTTTAAAAAAAATTTCTCATCAGTAGAATATATACACTTTAAAAAAAATTGAGTAGATTTCGTTTGTGTAAAAATATTTTCATTAACAAAAATATTCAACTGCTTGTGTTAAAAACTTGCTGTATTTCTCACAATTACATTAAAAGAAATTGTGTATAATCAATTCATAAAATGTTCTAAAAGTTACCATCATATTTTATGAAATAACCGATAACTTGATTGTAAAAATTATCTGTTTCATTCTGATTAATTTCGTTAGATATTTGGATTTCGGAATGTTTGTATAAAAAAGCTGTTTTAAAACTAATTTGGACTCATTATTCTTAAAATAAGTAAGTAGTAAGTAATATATAAAATAAGTGATTGGTACCTTAATTGTTGAGGCATGTTTATAAAAGGAGTTTTTAGGAAGGAGGCAAACAATTTATAAATTTATTATTGAAAAATTGTATTGTAAAAAGTGTTATGTCATTTGATTTCAATTTTAATACAGTATTCAACTTTGTTTTTAGCATTTAATTGGCATGTAATTTTTATATTGTTGATATGTTGCCAATTTTTATATCTGATAGTGCTCTCAATTAGTACTATAACATACAAGAAACGAATATTTCTAATATAAGAATAAGAGACTTTTAATGTGTTATATTTATCAATTAATTAAATCAGTAAGTATGACTCGTCTGAAAAAAAATAATAAAATACATTATTTATTAAAATTTATGTTAGAATGCAAATCAAAAATAAATGCCTTTATACATTTTCTTAAATTTTGACTCGAGTTTTAACTTTCACCGTTAAATAATGCAAATATATGTATGCAAATTGCTTCAAAAATATTTTGGAATTCAGTTATTGTTATCCATTTTATCGCAAAGATCAAGACTTAAATGAAATTAGAAAAAAAATTTTGCTGATGAAATTAGAATATGTGAAACAAATTTATCTTTGAGAAACCTCACATTAGATTTATTCTTTCATATTTTGCAATATATTTTTTATTTAATTGTCTTTTCCTTCTGCTGGCTTGAATATAATTCTTTTTTTAAGGGCAGATAGCTTCTTTATGTCAATAAATAAGATAAAATAATAATTTCAAATAATTCCTTTAAAATAGAAATACATATTATAATTTATGTTCTTCTGACGTCGTTGTTTGCTATTTTAACGGTTCGGAAGGTGGGCTTTCGGACAAAGAGAAAGTTGGTTGATGCTATTGTGTTATGGAGGCTTTAACCAGTAAAAAGATAAGTAAAGATTAGAATTACGCCAGAAATTTGACCTAAAGATACTAAAAACCAAAAACAGACAAGGCACATTTTTTTTCCCCTGGAAGAAATGAGTTCTGATACTAAAAATTATCTTTTTGAAGACGAACATTCTTGCATAAAAATTTTTAAATCCACTAAAACTGACATTTTTTTTTTTTTTCTGAGGATGTGATTTTTATTCATTTTTTCAATTTGAGAAACTTAATGCACATTCTCTTCGATTAAACATCAAGATTTACTAATCTTGGGATAGTTCTTCACTATCCTGTTGAATTAAAAGAATAATTCTGAGTACTAATAGGAGAGATAAGCTTTGCTAAAGTTTTTGACATTTCCAAAAATTAAAAAAAAATAATTTGATTTTATTTCATTTATTGTAGGCTTGCCTTTTAACTTTGGTGGAAGGATTAGCCTCTTATTTTTGTAAAAAGCCTTTTAGGACCTTTATTTATCACAATATTGTTTATAGGTGAATGAATCATCAATTTAAATTATGGAATTTTTTGACTATTAATTTTAAAATGTGTTTTTTTTTTGTTTATGCTTAAAATGAATATTTTTCTTTACTTAAATGCACTGTAATAAAATATTACAATTCCTTTATTTGTTATCGATATCAAAATTTTTTATAATTAAAAATATAATTATCAGAGGAAATTGCTTTTAAATATTCTTACTTTTTAACTATTTTTCTTTTGTCAAACAGCATGGGAAGTTAAAAAATTTTTTTTAATATATTTTGTTAATAAATAAATGGTTAAATCCTAGATGGGCCCACCTCTTGGCGACTTATTTGAAATCTCGCCAAGTTGACTACTAATTGAATATTTGTTATTATTTTTCAATTAAAAAATGATACTTGAAGGCCAGAAATAATAATAAATATAATAAAAAATAAATATAATTAAATAAATAATAAAATAAAATAATAAAAATAAATCCCCCCGTCTAGGTTGATTATTTAATAATAAATAAATAAAATAAATTTTTTAAAAAATCTGTCTAGGTTGCAGCATTGGCGGCATTATTGCCACTCGTTTGTCGAGAATTCAAAAAGATGCCAAGAGGTAGGCTGTGCTGGATCCACATAAATAAATTAAAAAAGTAATTAAAATAAAATTCTCTATTTTTTTAATGATAGTTTTGTAGCTGATCTTCTAGACAAAGTTTGTCAAAATTTGGCTAATGTAAAATTAATTTGATTTTAAAACAAGATGAGCAACTGATACTGTTCAGTTGATTTCTTTATCCTTTTTAATAAAATTGTTCAAAAAAAAATTGTCAATTTTCAATCAGCAATTTTATAAAATGAAGTCCAGATGCATAAAGATTTTAATTGTTATAAATTTGGTAAACTGCTATTTATCTAATAGTATTTTTATAATCATCTTTTGTCTTTAAATATTAAAGATTCTGCTTTAATTTGTGATGCTAGAGACTGTTTGCCTTTAAAAGAATAAATTTAGAGTTAATCGAGTAATAAAGTGCAAAAAATAATGAAATATTTAGTTTTTCCCTTCTGTTTTACCCAAAATATTTACTTAAAAAGAGCCCAATGAAGTATGTATTAATGAATCACGTGTGGCTCTAAAGCCACAGATTGCCGATTCCTGAATTTGTGTAATTATTTATTGATTGACAGTAAAATAAATTTTATTGTAGAGTCATTTCTACATTTTGCTTTTTTTTAAAGAGCATATATATTCAAACTATATAGTATATATGATTTTATATACTCTGCGAGTAAGCTGGGCATTATAAGATTTATCTTAATCTTTTTAAAATGTTTTTATTCTTAAGATTATTGTAACAAATTTTTGAAATGCAGTACAATGCACAAATGTTCATTAAGTATTAGTCTGTAAGACAAAATATGAATATGATTGGACATTGCAAGAAAAAAATGTTTTTAATTTTATATATGAGTTAAGAAATAAACATTTATAGAATTTCAGGTAAATCTTTCCCTAACCATCTTTTTCAATGATTTCATGTCGTAACTCAGTGAGAAATTTCTATTTTTCACTCAGTTTCTTTTATCTGTATTGCATAAAGCTAGGAATCTATATATTTGAAATAATTTAATCACTCACTCATTCCTAATATTAGTCTGATTTTGCCAATTTTTATTTTATATGAAAGCTTACGACTTCTAGTTTGTCATCTGTATTCCACTGTTCTCTTTGACCTTTTAATTTTTTGATAATTTGAGAGTGGGTTGGAATCCTAATCGCTCTATATTTGTATTTTCTACAGAGAAAAAAACCTATAGTAGAGTTTCAGAGACACAGTACCAATTTCAAAAGCTTTCATATAAAATTTGTGATCTCGAGATACAATCATCAATGTTTTGTCTTTTTTTTGTTTACTATTCTCCATTTTAGAGAGCTTAAATAAATATATATATATATATATATATATATATATATATATATATACTAGCCGCCTTTGGCGACCAGCCGGTTCGCCAATCTTAATGTTCGTTAAAATTTTAATAATTAAATATTTTATGCAATTTCTACTTTAATAGCTTCTTCATCAAAATATTTTAAAACTTCAAATTTTGATTATCATATAATTCATTCATAATATTATAAAGGCCTTCAGTCATAACGTAATATGTATCTCTCTCATTTTCTGTTAGCACCCGTAGAATTTATGCTTTAAATTAAAGTGGAAAGAATTTATCTTCAATTAATATAATATTTTTTACTGAAACAAAGCATTTTTTTATAATCTGATTACTGAAATTAGAGTCACTCAGCGTTTAAACTTTATGGGCACTAAAGAATATCTTTTTAAATTTATGTAATATCTCAAGAGTTGGTCAACAAAATTTTCTTAGATTCATTATGAGCAGATCGATTAATTAACAATGTTTAAATTTAAATGCATCAAACACTAAGAAAATAAAACGAATCGTTTAAAATAAACGGTTGAAAACGGTAGAATTTATGCTTTAAATTAAAGTGGAAAGAATTTATCTTCAATTAATATAATAATATTTTTTACTGAAACAAAGCATTTTTTAATAATCTGATTACTGGAAATAGTCACTCAGCGTTTAAACTTTATGGGCACTAAAGAATATCTTTTTTAATTTATGTAATATCTCAAGACTTGGTCAACAAAATTTTCTTAGATTCATTATGAGCAGATCGATTCATTAACAATGTTTAAATTTAAATGCATCAAACACTAAGAAAATAAAACGAATCGTTTAAAATAAACGGTTGAAAACAGGTTTTAAAAAAACTACTTAAAAAACGATGTACTTAAAACTATAAGCATATACAAAAAATATATAACTAACATAAATACAATTTACTTACAAAAGCATGCAACTAACCCAAAAATAATTTAAATCGTCCATTGATAACGTTGTCATGGCAACAATCAGAACAGAATGCACATGCGTGAATTTTCTTCGCCGGTTACGTAAAGCAAATACGTGATTTTTTCTACGCCAGTTGGGGTAACGCTATGCGGATTAGAAATTTTTAATTTCCTTTATTCTGTTTTATTTTAATTCAAAAGTACTTCAGAATGAATCTGAAAGATTGATTCATTAACAATGTTTAATTTTAAATGCATCAAACATTAAGAAAATAAACAGAACCGATTGAAATAATCCGCCGAAAATTTTTAACCCTAGCCTCATTACTGTTGGGAGAAAAAATAACTGAAGCCTTTCTCGTGGGGATAATGGAAGATTTTTTTGGCGGAAAAGTTGGCGGTGGGAAAAATGGAAGATTTTTTTGGCGACAAAGTTAGTTTTTAATTAATAATTAAAATTCTAATTAAAAATTTGAAAAAAGAAACCCCAGGTGCACATTCCCAACCTCCAAGGTATACATGTACCAAATTTGATAGCTGTATGTCAAACAGTCTGGCCTGTAGAGCGCCAACACACACACACACACACACATTGAGCTTTATTATAAGTATATATATATATATATATATTGGTATGTATTTTCTGTTGGGAATAACCTCAAATTCTCCCGTTCTAACTAGTGTACTAGTTTTGAAAAATGTTGCTTCTTTAGTATGCTTATAGCATTTAGATATGTCATTAAAGGTCATCTACTCCTATTTCCCTATTTGAACAGATATTGCAAAATAAAATTTTAACAAAGGCTTGAATATCTGGATTGATTTTGACAATTTTATCACTTTGAAATATAATTAACTTATCAGAAAGTTGTACATTCTCTATTAGGATCATTATTTTGAAGATGCCATTTAAAATGATACCTTTGCTTTTACTGTTGTCATTATACTTTTATTATATTTGTATTTTGATATAATAAAATTAAAGTTGAATGATATAAATAATTTTATCTTATTAGTGCCGTTCATGACAATATCAGTGCTATTAATATAGTCATGTTGACCAATTTTACTAAAACAAATCTTATCAAAAGAATAAATACTGTTCAAAGTTATGATTTTATTATGATGATAGAGCATTCTGATTGATTAGCTATATTTGCCAAGTGGCAAAATTGATTCAATTGTTGAGGTTGAAAGCTTTAAGTGTAATATATAGTCTCTTGAAAATAGATTCAAGCAAAGCAGACAGTCCTTGATGATGTATCTAAGAATCATTTGTTTCATATGAAACAAAATTTGGTGAAATTGGTACATTAGATATCATACTTAGCAACTGTGATTGGGGGAACACTAATAACATTTTTCGCCACAAAAAATGTATACAGGGTTCTCATGGGTATTGAAAACTTTTTGTTTTCCCGTACTCGGCTCCAGAGAAAAGTGCTTTATTATTATTATTATTTTTTTTTTTAGGTTACTGAAGAAAAAAAAGTGAAATTTTTTTGATTTACAAAAATAAAATTCCAGCAGGGTGGGTAGCGTCATGAAAAGTGCTGAAATTTGAAAACCACTTTTAATTGCTTTATTTTAAGAAAAGGTGCTCAAAAAGGGCTTAATTTTTTCGAAGTGCAAAGAAAGCTTTTTATTCTGCTTTACCACATATTGAATATAATAATTTGGAAGCATAGTAGTAAAAATTTGTTTACCAGAAATATCAAGAAAGAAAACCAACAAAAGGGAGAAAAAAATTCAGAAAAGAAATCCAAGAATTCGAATACATATTGAAATAATGAATGCTTAACATTTATTCAAGTATAAATGAAAGCATTCATTTTGCAAGCAGAATTATTACACAAGGAAATAACTTTTAACAGAACCCAGTTGTTGGAGATAATATTTTGTTTAGATGCACAATTTAAATAGTTTTTGTTGTGTGGAGAAAGTTATTATTTGTATAGTTCTTGTAAGGACGCATTTGTATTTGGCATTGTTCCATACATTCAGAGTGTTATATTTAAGATTGGCTGATCTTAATGTATTTAGACTAATGCTTGATGAACATTCAGCCAATCTTTGAAGCAAATAATTTCTGTTTTAGTGTAATAATAATAAACCTCTAGGAGATTAAAGCTAAATATGTGGCTCTAACTTGGAGTCATTCCATAGGCAACGATATTTTACGAGACCTTTCATGCTATATGAAGAAATTGGATTTAAGAAAATTTTTGTCGCGATGTATAGTTTATAATTAAATTATAAATTTTTGACTTATTAAATGATGAAATTAAAAAGTTTAACTTTCTTTATAAATGTATGTAGTTTTAGCCTGCATGGGATTGCGAATCTCAATTTATCTAATGTATATTAGATCATCAGTCAGAGGAATAGATTGCAAATTTTTAGATAATGGGAAAACTTTTAGAGAACCAGAGAATGCAGCTACTGTTGAAGGAGCAATCGGAATGAAGAATAATTTGATTATTATATATAGAAAAAGGCAATTTATAACGCCTACCGACAGAAGTTTTTCTCAATATTAACTGAAATTATTCAATCATTTTTTTAAATCTTCTATATAATGTGCTTATTTTTAGCATAGAATATTTTTTTAAAAGTCTTAAGTTTTTTTGTAAAATTTCAATGTCATGAAAATTGATTGTTTTGAATGCTTAAAAAGTGCAAATAACATTTCTTTGATTTTTCAATAGAGAATTGTATGTCAATATCAAAAAAAATTAATACTGGTTTCTTTTGGGGGGGGGGGAGGGATTTTAAAAAAGTATAGTTAATCGGGGTTTTTTTTCCTGTAAAAATTACAGACAGATATAAAACACAAATATGTAAACTTAACATGTGCCTTCATTTATGAAGTTTTGGATAATTCCTTTTATATTATGTGTGTGTCGTAATATTTTAAAATTTAATTTCAATTCTAATTAATTAATTTTCAAAGTTTTATCTTAATTTGGTCCATATTAATTTCATATTAAAATATTCTCATTTCCTGATCCCTTACAACTTTTCATCTTTTTTTATTTAATTAATTCAAGAGAAGCTCTGTAAAAAGGCTTTTATTAGTGGTACCCACGCTCTGAATGAAAGGATAGAAAATGTCCAGCAAGCATGTTCTTTTAAAAAGATCCCTATGTTTCCCTTATGAGAATCGACAAGTGTGAGGAATCCCTGTCAGAATCTTAATAGTATATAAGCACTGTGATAAAATATTCCTTGCCAATATCTCGTGTTATATAAGACCAGGGATAATTCATTTCTCTCTTCTTGCCTTCTGTTCTTGTAATGCGCTATGAGCAGACGTGTCTTGTCTGCGCATCTTGTAAATAAATTATGCCTTCCCGGGATGGATTGAAGTGAATTTAAAAATGCAAAGTGTTTTCACTGTCTTCAAAACTGCCCTCTGCGTTTATATAGTTCAAAAATTATATGCTTTAAAAAAAGATGTTAAATACCAGAAGGTCCTTTGTTTTTGTATTAAAAAAATTTTTTTGATCCTACCGATTTAATGACCCAGAAAACATTTTTTGAGTTTAAATAAAAAAAAAAAAATCTTGGAATATAATAGAAATTTTTAAAAAAAATTACACATTTTTAATTGTGTTGACTCAGTTTTAATAAACTTTCATACCCGTTAAGAATTTCAATTTTATCTTTTAATACCCAGATAAATTTTTAAAATTTCATTTTTCTTTTGTAATTTAATTGCTGGTATTAAATATGATTCCATCCTCACTTAGCACTGTAGCTAGCTTTTTCAACCAGTTCCGACTGCATTAATGTATCTAAAAGTATATGAATTTCAACATATGGGGAAAAAAAATACCTGATGTTTTTTAACACGTGGAGCTTGGTATTGCATGAATATCGGACATTAATATAGGTAGAAAATGAAGGGGTGGGAAGTTCTTTATTTCAAAACTAAAAATTTACACTCAAGATAGGACTCTCCCAGAATTGCTGTGAGAGAATTATCATCCAAACATTTTTAAATTTTTAATTGCTCTACACCTTTTACCATACATTTAACTTCAATAATTTCCATTTTTATTATTATTTTAAAACAAAGATGTCATATTTCATCTTAATCTGTTTTAGCTATTTTATATTAGTTTACACATAAGCATACTTGATTTTATACAAAGTTATGGACATCAACAGTGCTCTACCTTTTACCATAAGGATGGTGCAGTATGGCCAGGAATGGCCCTTGTGCCAAAAAAAACCAAATTAACCAACCAACACTCAAGCACCTACAAATATCTCATTAAATCTCATATCATATCTCAGTGTTTGTGTACATTTGAATATGTTGGCTTAGGACTAGAGGATTTTGATAATTTAAAGTGAATGAAGTGGTGTTCACTGTACTTGGATGAATGGGATGTATCATTTGAATGAATTAATATATGCAGAGAGCAGTGAAAATATTAGTCTTTATAATTATATTTTTAAGATTCATTTTGCTGATTATATAATGCACTTTTAAAAGCGTAAATAATTAGTTAATTCAAATACTAGCTGAAGTATCAGGATTGATGGGTTTTGTTAAACGTAATGAATTTTTTACAGTAAATTCCTATTATCAATGGCTTTGTGGGCCCGTGTACAACAGCTGCATGGAGAAGCCTTGCAACAAGTTGGAATGGCATATCAGGATGCTTTCCCCATTGATGTGCGATGTGCTTTGGCTCCTTGGATTGAGGAACAAAATTGGCGAGTTTATATTCTCCAACTTCTATGTTTTGTTATCAAAGCATTATTAAAATCATTACTCAATTAATAAGTCTACACCATTAATGTGATGACTACTTTTTGAATGATTTTCTGTATAATGTTTAATATCTTTGTTACGATATAAAAAATATTGTTTTATTATTACCATAGAAATGAGTAAGGCAATTTTTTCCCCCAATGAATGCCAGTAAAATTTTTATTTTACTTTCTCGTGTACAAAGTATCCAAAAAGAAAGAATTGGATCATGAAAAAAATGGAAGCTCGAAGTTTTTCCCCCGTCTCCAGATTTAGACTTCGGAAAAGAAAGTTTTACAATATTTCTCTTTGTGAAACTGATAGTTCAAAAATTGAATGAAATTTGTATGTTATCTTAACTCTAAATTGCTATTACTTTAATGAAATTTTAAATAAAATCCATCAACAAAGAGTTTTTTTTTTGTACATTTTTCTGAATGCAAGTGAGCATGATAGCTTCAAAACATCAAGAACTACATCAGTCAAATTTGATGCACAGTTTTAGCTTCTAAAATATATGTCAATCAACTTATAAAACAAAATCCATTAATCTGTTGACCATCTGTGCATTGACCATTCACATGCATGCAAACATAATTGAAAGATGCAGTAGACTAAATAAATGAAATTTGGTTATTAATCTTGTTATTAAAATCATACTTCTGTGTTATTTGGACAGCCAGAAATCTTACAAAATGAGTATTTGGTTTCTGTAATAAACTACAAAGCATGAAAGAAATACATTTTTCTGTACATACGTAACAAAATTAGCAAGATTTATGAATCTAAGCCATTGTTTGCTTATGTTTGTAATTTTTTTTCGCTTCAATAATTTTTCTGTATAATATTAGTTATAGTAAAATGATATATGGAATAAAAATGCTTTAATTTTTTTCAAAGAAAACTTGCATGAAAAACATTTTTAATAATTTAAATTTGGTGAAACATATTTAGCAATTATTGATATTTTATGTTTAAAATTGATTTTTAAAATTATTTTTCTGTAAAGGTGCTTAAAAAGTGCTGATAAAGTGCTTAATTTTTAAGATATAATTTGACTGCACACCCCGCTTTGTCTTTATTCAAACTATTTCATTCAGTGCTTTTATGTATAAAATACCTGCACACATTCAGTTTTGGATAAGCTTACTTGGCCTAATCAGTACAGATATGTTTCGTGTACTTTATCCACAAAGAAATATTAAAGTTTAAATAGAATGAATGGTGGCCCAGATATGACAAACGACCATCTTTGCGAAAGGAAGAATGGTTAAAAGGCTCGAATCTGGATAATCATAAGTCGTAGTATCTTGAATTCTGAATGTGCCTCAATGTGGAATCTTGAGACTGACAGAGAGGTTTCAAAGGGTAGGAAACGGGAACCGATGATGAATATTAAAGCGGTTGAGGCATAAACATTCATAAGATTAAATTTTAGCAATATCTGTTCATTGTAAAAGTAATACTTGTGCCCGAGAACTGTGTATATACAGACATGATAGATGTACAAGTTTTTAAACTTATTACTTACAGGAGACAAAATTATGTTCATTTCTATTGGTTTAAATTGGTATATCAGAAAAATGTAATTTCTACAACCTGCCTATCTGTCGGAAGGACCATCTAGCTTATTAAACCTCTGTGTCGCCTTTTTTTTTTTTTTCATTTCGTTGCAGCCGTTCCGTACTTGCATATTATGTTTCCTGCCTTTCTGACATAGATTTTGTATGTTATTCATATAATTATTAATTATATTTTAACTTTTTGGTGTCAGTATATATTATAAAAGAATTATTAACTTATTTCTTCGTTGAAAAATAAATTTTAATCTTCTGCATTACCTTCACTTCCATATTTTCTCAATCTCTTTTGAAAATACAACAATTTTACAATTGTCTTAATATGCTCTAATAAATTTAGCATTTATTAATAGTATGCGATTGATTATAGTAGTCTTTCATAGTATTTCTCAATATGTGTATTCAAATTTAAGAGTGTAGCTTATTAAAAAGAAGTAATTCTGTTTAAGCTGCTTTTTAAATCTTTTTATTCATATTTATGATATTCATAATTTTCTTTTGTAGGGCCGAGTTAGATCCAGATAATCCTCAACACGACATCTATATTGCTCAAGTTGTGAATGCGTTCTTTTCTGAGTTGGAAAATAAACTAGCTTCAGTTGAGGACTTTTTAATGCGTATAAAATTAACTGAAGCGGCCAACGAATTTAGGGTAATAGATTGAATCATAATTGATAGATATAAAATTCATTCTATTTTGTAAGCCCTGCACAGTTCTGTTCATCATGTCATGTGTTTCATTATTATTTGTTTTTACATATTCACTTGTATATCGCTGAAAGACAAATGCTTAATTTTTGACACATTATTTAATTTGCAAGTTAAATCTTAATTGTAAGAACAAAATATCAGATTTTATATAAAGTATGCCTTATACTGAGACTTCCTTAAAATAAGGAAATAAGCTGAATCTTTACATCTTGATAACCAACAATGGGGAAAAATAAAGCTAGAATAAAATGTTAGTAGCAGTAATAAAAATTGAAATTTCACTCCAAGAATGTAATCTGTTGAGAATTTGATCAAAAAATATTTTTTAAAAATTGCCAAAATTCAAAAAGAATTTCCATTGTTATTACATTGATATAATTAAATAGGTAATTTTTTTTAGTTAAGGCACAAAAATTATTTTTGTGCTGTCACATTTTCAGGAGTTATCATGGAAATTGCTGAAATTCAGCATAATTTTTAAATTAAATTTTGAGAACAAAATCCTATGCAAGTGCGCATTCCCAATCCATCAAAGAACATACGTACAAGTTTGGTAACTCTAGATGCAATTGTCTGTCTTGTAGAGTGCCAACGCACACACATGTATTTTCCTTTAATATTAACTGATCAACTTTGATGACCAACAGGTATGCTTGAGATATTGATTATACTTAATTTCAGTTAAATTGTTTACATTGTACTTAAGTCATTAATTTCTCAAAAGTATAAGTCATCAATTTATCAAATTTCCAGACATTAATGCCATGTTATTTTAACTGTCCTGCACTTGTTCTGTTCATTATTTATATGAACATCCCTAATGGAGATCATGACATTATAACATTATTAAAAACATAAGTAAACGGTTAATTTGTCTTAAAAATTTCATTCTTAATTTTTTTTTTTTTCATATTGTAAAGTTCACACAGATATTAAACAGAACCCTTCTTTAAATACTGGAAGAAAATAATGTGGTTGAATATTTGATAAAACGATAAACAATAGTTTGAATTTCATTACAACAATATAATCTGTTAAAAATAGCGGGGGGATTTTAAAAATAAAATTGCTAAAATTCAGAATGAAATTGCACTAATATATAAACTAGTCTTAGACTACAAATATATATGTATATATATGTAGGATGATGTCAAAATCATTTTTGTGCTGCAATAAGAAATATATTTAAAAGTTATTGTGGGAAAAACATCAAAGTTTTGCTTAATTATTTTATAATATATAATCTAATTAAAATTTTTAAAAATCTATTGTTAGCTCACATTTTCTCTCCAAAATTTATATGTACGAAATTTGGTAGTTCTAAGACAAGCTCATGACTTGCTGAGTGCCTATTCATGCATACACTCGCATGCATGCATACATACATACACACACATGCCTTTATTATTAGAAGTCGAGATTGAACAGTCTTTTTTTGTTACAGTTTAAGTAATACTTTTAGTGTTATTTCTGTGTATTTATTTGACTATTGGATCATATTGCCATTTTATTAACATTTTCTTTTTAAAGGCTAAATACTCAAGCCAACCACAGCAACTAGTAAGAGTGATCAAACATTGTCTAAATACTGAAATGAGGATAGTTCAACATGCTGAAGATGTAAGTAAAAAATTAAATTCAAGTAAGATGTTCTGAGTACAATACATTTTTGTATAGTCACATTTCTCCAAATTATGTCTGGTGCTTTATAAGGTTTTAACTTTGTCATCTGAGAGAGAATTTTAACTTGAAATCCAAATCATTATGTGATGCATTATGTTTGATTAATCTAATTTTATGGCAAAAGTTTGTTTTAATTTTACTGTAGCAATAATACATGTAAGAAAATTTAATACGATTATAATATGCATGAATATAAATCAGTAATTAGAACAAAGAAAATATACATTAAAAATATTTTTAAAAATTTATAATAATTTGGAGAACATCTATGGAAACAAAATTATTTATGAAAAACTATTAACGTGTATTTTTAAGTGATGTGAGGATGATTTTTTTTTTTTTTTTTTTTTGTATAGTAATGTGCTATAAAAGTTATGGGCAAACTTTAAAATTTTTATTAACTTATAATTGAAAAAAAATTGTTGAAAATCTTTTCTTAATGAGTATATACTATCAAAAAAAAAAAAAAAAAAATGGTAATTTGCATGCTAAATTTGGTGGATCTTAAGTTCAACAGTCAGCCATGTTCTGGTTGGCTTCTCATGCTTCAGCATTTCATGGTCATTTTTAGCATTATCATGCCCATCACATCATACAATTTACATAAAGATTCAGCCTATAAATAATTTGTGAAAATATGATTTTAATGTAAATTCTTAGATTTTTTTGACTTTTGTTTTATTTGGTAGTACTTTGTCAGCTGTTCATGAAAATTATCTTTTTGAAATTGTCTTCTTATGATTCTGTCTCTAGTCATGCATGGCATTTAACTTATTAAGCAGTCAGTTATTTTTAAAACTATGTAAGATATATATTATGTAAAAAATTGGTTTAGCTTTTTGTAAGGTGATATTTCACTTTACAGGCTATTTAATTCCTTTTTCCTTTCAAACACAAATATTTATTTCCCTTGTTTTTAATTTTTTTTCTAAATATAAAGTTTATTATTACTGAATTATGAAGATACATATAAATGAATATAAAAACTGATCATACATTTTTTAAATATACATGTGACTAAATATTAAATAAATTTTTCCTAAAAAATGAAAAATTTATATATATTTTATGTTGTATGCATTTTGAATGTTCTATTTTGTTGATGTTCTTATCTATAATTCTACTTCTTATTTTCCATGATAATGATGCTATTTATAAAAATGGTACAAAGATGTAAAGAAAAGCCTAATAATCACATTTGGTTCAGATGTGACTTTTTTTTTTTTTTTTTAATGCTGTCATATTACCAGCAAATTAGTTTTTAGTTAACAAACTTTTCATTTATTTTATAATTTTTATTTAAATTTTGTATGTATTTTATGTATATATTTTTGTATATAATTATATGTATTTGTTTTGTAAAAAATATAAATATTAAAAAAATTATCATTTTCATAAGGAAAAAAAATATATAAAGAGACTAAAATTGCATTAGCATAAATGTTAAAATGTCACTTTCTAGTCAAGATCATTGAAGTTAATTTTTTGTTTGTGTAAGCAGTAGCATGTATTTAAATTTTTTTTTTTTTTTATGCTTTTAGTTTATGAGGGGTGTTTCAAGTGCAATTCATCTTGCTCCTGATCCAGTTCAAGAAATTAATCTTGCACTGGACAAATTGAGACAGAAAGCACAGGTGAGTGAAAATTTTGTTGTATTTTAAATGTATAACACTATTTGTAAATCTATGCCTTTCTGTAAAAGTACCTTTATTTTTATTTTAATCTCTCAATACATATTTTTAAGATTAAAAATGTTAAATATGTGAAGTTGAAGTATAAATGGTAACAAAATTAATAAAATACAAATTTAAAACAAATATTTACTGGTTATAATTTGCAAAAAAGTTTATTTTGTATTGTGTTGAAATGTTTTTTATGCATAAAATGCAAAATGACAACTAACAACAACAACAACAAAAAAAGACTTAAGAAAATAGTTTATTTGTGGTAAACATTTTCTTTCTTATAGTATCTTGATGTAAAGTATGGATGGCTATATTATTTAGGATTTGTTTTGGATGAAATTTTGCATTCTTCAGCCGTTGATTTTATTGATTAATTTGCTATTTTTAATATTAATTCTGATGACGAGTTTGTTATTTACACTTTATACAGTACTTAATTTCAAATATTTGTTAATATATTTATAATATGACAATCAATATTTATTTTTTACTACATACTTAGTAAATTTGAAGTTTCATCCTTATGGTGATGATACCTTAAGTAAAGCCTTTTTCATCATTTCATAAACAATACTCTCAGATATATTTAATTTTATTGTAGCAATATTATGTAGAAAAAATTTTCAAACATGAACTATTATGGTATTTACTAAATTTTATGCAGATATACATTAAGCTCTGTAATTATGGGAGAAAAAAATCAAGATTAATATCAATATCTTAAGTTTTCCAAATGAGATTTGGATTTATATGCTTTTTTTATATGAAAAATGTTGCTACGATGGATTATATTCAGTGGATGGTCTTAAAATTGTAGATGAGTGTCTTATTTCGTCCATTTACCATTACATTTTTTAAAACTCCATTTTTTAAAAAATTGATTCATAAAATATTTAGAAATTTAGGTTTAGTGACCAAATTTTATGTTTTCGATGCTATTGAAATGAGAAAAACGGTAATTTTTTTTCTTCCCCTCCTCTTTATTTAGGAATCCGGAGAAGATTTAAGAAAGATGCTACAGTGCCAGGAAGCGTTTGTCATTCAGTATCAGGAGAGCTCAAAACGACAAGGTTTGTAATAATTTTTTTTTTAAGTAAGCAAGGAAGGAGAGGAAAAAATTGTACATGTTGTTGTTGTGTGACTATTTTAGGCAAGGTTTTTTTCGCAGTAGCTTCTGATGGTAAAGTCCCCTGAGCACTTAAGGGCAGAAGTCTGATTTATAGCTCATCTGAAGATGGCACACACACACTCGTTTGAACAACCCCTTTTTACAGGGGGGCTCATCCACACACCTCACAGATAGAACACAGGGTAGTGAACAACCAGGACTCGAACCCGGGACGCCTTAGTTACAGGGAAGACGCGCTAAAAATTCTACATAGATGTACATATTTAATGAATAAGGTATTGTGTAGGGAATAGTTTTGGTTAGTACTGTCTTCAGATGTTGATAAGACGACTTAATCAGAAACTCCCTTGTTGCTTCTTTTTATGGGTATTAAAATAATAATGCATTTACTATAAACAGTCTGCTTTTGCATTAATTACTTTAATTTGTATTCTTAAAACTAAAATTATTTTAAATAATTATATAATTTTTGTTCTGAAATTTCATTTTTTTAGGGGGGAGGCTGCCAGAAAGTACTATTTATTATTGGGTGATATAGTTAATTAAAAAAAATTCATGCATTTTGCATCCCTTTTGTCTCTATTTTATTGCAATTGCTTCAAGAAATTTCAACAAATGTTGCAAAACGTTTCCATTTTTCAGCAAATAAATGCATTCTGCATTGAATTGTGCATTTGGCCACATGTGTAGGAAAAATATGGTAACTATATTTTTTTTCCCCTTGCATTCAGATCTAATTATTTTATAATAACTATATCTGAATAATAAAACTTGGCAGCTTTTCTTTAAAGCTCATTTTTTTAAAACCCTTTAAGGGGTACTATATTAAAAAAAAAATATTCTTACCTGGGAAAAAAACATATAGTTGGAAATCTTATCCCTGACAATAAAGTATTTTGCATCTGAGGCTAAAGACTGAAAATTTTTTCTGCTTTTAATTTTTTCACAAGGAGGTGGGATAAATGTCCCACTGACCCTCAAGGAACTTGAGTATTTTCAAAACCCTTCCATGACTTGTGCTATCATTTGTTGGCTTTCATTTTATTGGTAGTATGAAACTGGCTTCCTAGCCCATTTACTTCAAATGCCTGGAAAGAAAGTTTAACTGATTGCAATTAAACAATTTTCTCACAATCAACTCTTGCATCTGGCTCTCTGATATAGTATTTTGATCGATGCCATTTTCTTAAGAAAAGTTGGCCCATATCTCATCAATAAAATTCTATCTTGCACCAGAGTTGTTCCAACAATGAATTCAGTTTTGGAAGCGGATTAATTGGCATAAAATTCAGCAGAAAGTATTATTTGAAGGCGTCACAACTATTCCACTCCAAATTGTAAATTATTTTCAAAGAAAATAAATGTGAACTTGCCCCTGAATGCATTCAGCAATTGACTTATGCTGTATACAACAGAGTATGTCATGGAAAAAACAGGGTAAGTTTTCAGAAGCAGTAAGAAATGGATAATTGAAAGAGTTGTCCGCATGTTTCAAGAAAATATAAATTTTGCTGAAAAAAAAATTAAAAGCTAACACTGTAATTTTACATACGAGTAATTGCAAAAAATAGGAATATCTTTATTTTAGCAATCCTCTTTGAAGAAATTCAGATTCCTGACTTTTTTTTTTTTTTTTTGAAGATTTATCTCTGCAGTACTTTTTTTTTCTTATTGTCCCATGTCATCAATTTAAAATATTGGTTAATAGCAATTTATAGAAAATTTATTAAAAAGATTATTTGAAAACATTAATCTAAATTATTAATTATGCCTGATGGAAACTATAAGCAATGGATTTATTGAAAGACTTTGAGGGTTGATGAACAAATTTATTCAACCTTTTTCTAGTGGGATAAATTTGTCCAATTTTTCATTAAACAGTCTTGATATCCTTCAGAGTTTTTAATTCCAGAAAAAAGTTATCTTTTTATAACACTGCCAGTGCCGAATTGGTGTTTAGAAAATACTGTTTGTTCACGATGTAAATCATGCCATTAATATCAGAAGCCACAGGTATAACCAAATTAAATTTCTTTTCATCTCAGAAAATTATGTCGTTTTATTTATTTCCATAGATATATTTTGTTCTTTCTGCATGAGTAATCATTTGTAGTTTTGTAAATAGCAATTTTTCATTTCAATATATTTTGCATATGAAGATTTTAAAAGTACATTACATACAGTTCTGCTTGAACAAAACAATATGCACAGTTCTGCTTGAACAAAACAATATGCACAGTTCTGCTTGAACAAAACAATATGCACAGTTCTGCTTGAACAAAACAATATGCACAGTTCTGCTTGAACAAAACAATATGCACAGTTCTGCTTGAACAAAACAATTTGCACAGTTCTACTCGAAGATTGGTAATGAGAAAAGACTTAATTACGCTTCTTTTTGTTCAATGTGACTATTTTCTACCAGATTGTTTATATATATTGATCAGGATCTTTCAAGAAGCTACTTGCAACTCTTTTTGAGCATATTAATAGTTTTGCAATTTCTCTGGAAAACAAACCATTCTCTGAAACTAAGAATCTTAACCATTCTCTGAAACTAAGAATCTTAACCATTCTTCTTCACATAACTATTTTTATCTTCTGATAACTGAGAAAATATGATTTTATCAAAAAGGCTTTCAGAGGAAAGCAGAAATAACATTAATAAATTGATGTTATAAAAATAAGAAATAAAGTAACACAATATAATAATGAAGAAAAAGAATATTTTTATCAAAAAAATAATGCAAATTTTACTGTCAGAGTAAATGGTGGCAATAAACATTGTTTGCGTTAATAAAATTAATATCTGCAGTTTTAAATTTTTTTAATAAAATCGTTTGCATTTATAATTGAATTCTAATAAACTGAAAATTATTTAGGAAAGCTATTTGCATCATTTAATAATTGATTCAGATAAAAAGATAACTTCAGAAGAATTTTAAAAATTAAATGTTCGTATTTTGTATATAACTTTCACTCTGTACAAATAATTTAAAACTAATTAAAATATAATATATGAAGAAATTACTAAAAGTTTACTTAAAAATAACTTCTTTCAACTAGATATTTAACTTAATATTCAATATATAATATTATAAAATTTAGTAAATATTGGAAATTCATAGTTGGTCCTACCTCCCCCCCCCCACCTCTGTATACTTTGTAGCAGTGTGCAGTCAATTGTGTAAAATCCAATGTGATGAAATTTTAACTTGCAGCTATAGGTTAAAGGATTAAAATGAAAGATTTTACCTTAGAAATATTTGCAAAAATGTATTTTTTAATATGCTTTTTTATAATTTTCTTTTATCAGTAGAATGCAGATTTTTTAAAAAATTATATTTTGCCTTCAGCCTGCTATTGGAATGGACGTAAGCATGTATTTTTTAATTGCTTCTTTATAGATACTAATTAAAGAAAATTTCTTTCTTCAGAATTTAATGTAAAGTCTGATGAAATTATTTCTGTAAAAATGTGAGTACTTTAAACCATTAAACTACTTACATATGCGATTAAAAATGTTGTAAAATTTGCAATTATCTTCTATATTTATTTAAATTAGCTTCAAATTTCTTTTTAATTCGAAATTTTTTTTTCAAAAATTAATAATGAAATAGTGAAGTAAAAATTTAAATTTGATATCAATAAAAAATGCATTTGAAACACTTGTTTACAAAAACAATTGTTTTAGATAAATATCAGTTTAAAAAACACACAATGGAGAGGTTGTTTTTTTAATTTGCATTAACCTAATAACATTCATGTAACTTCCCTCCGCGTTAAATGATAAACATCTGATCATCTGAATAATTTGAATTGATAATGTGTTAAGATTATAAAATAAAACTTATTGCATGTTTTATCAAATAAACTTATAATTAATAAAAGTTGACATTTAAAAAAAACTTTTATAATTTGAACTTTAAACTTGCAATATGCCAATTAAACCAAATTGCAATATGATCTGCATGATTAATTTAATTTCAAAGTACTGTTTAATCTGGAGTATTGTAGAATTAAGTTCATGGAATTATGTAGCACTTTGAAACTAGCTAATAAATAACTTTTAGACACATTTCAGCAATTTACTTAATTTTAATAATCACTCAAATTTTGATGATCACTGTTTTATTTCAGATATTATTTTGGATTTTTAAACTTATATGGTAAATATTCACTTAATGTTGACAAGCTTATTAAAGTGCCTCTAAAATTCACACTGACATTGAACTTGTTTACTTTCAGTATATGTTTATTTTTTAAACTTTAAAAATTTGTGGTGTAGTTTATACTTCTGTGTTAAATGTTTTAATTGAATCTTTGTTTTGCAGCTCAAATGCAACAAAGCCAGGATGTTGATTTCATAACCAAAGCTCAAAAAGAAAAGCATCTGTATGATGCTGCAGTGAGAAATCAAATTCAGGAATTAATTCGCTTAAGAATGGTAGATATTTATTATTTTTGTAATAACCTATAAATAACTGTTTATTTAGGAATGTTTTGAAAATTTTTTTTTAAAAAATATCTTCAGCTATTTAAAATATAAATTTCAATTTTTATGAAATGTGATAAGTAAAAATTTTACTGCTTTTATCTTTCCAAATTTGAACAATGGTTTAAAAAATTATAACTTCTTTTTGAACACTTGGAACACTGTAAAACTTATTCCCATTGATTTTTGAAGACAATTTGCCAGTCACTCAAAAAATATGTAATACAAATATGACATGCAACAAACATTATAAATTACAAAAATGTGCAATTTATTAAACATTTTTAATGTAACAAGTGTGTCAATATTGTATTTCCTAATAATTTTTTTTTTGACTTTTAAAAACCATTGGATTGCCATTATATTATTGGATATCATAATATGATGATACTCTAACCCATTGAACAATTATTGGTTACCTTATTGATTTATCAATAGCCATTTAATAGTGTCTTTAAAAATATTGTTCTGTGAAAATATTATTAAAGCTGTAACTCGAGGAAAAGATTCCTTATCAAAACATCAATAAAACTGTTAAATAATTGTTTAATTTGATAAGCAGTATTATTAACTTAATTTATATCTGTCTTTAAGATTTTTGCCTACTCTATTTCACCTAGCTACTGAAGTTTCATATTTATAGGAAGAATTCTGTTCATAATGTTCTTTGATTAAATAAAGCAATCCCACTTGAGATGTTCATTTCTTATTTTTACTATTAACGACAACAAAAAAGTTGCAAATTTGTTTTGTTATTTGCTTCTAGTTAATTTAATATTAAAGTTTTAACGAAGTAATTATTTTAAGTAATAGCATGAAAGATCTTCTTTTTATTAAATCTTTGTCATCTTCAGAGTAAAAGGCTAGCTTGCTTCTTGGGCCATTCTTCTTTTTAATAATTGTAGCTTATTCCCTTTTCTGAACAAAAATGTTAACTATGTTTTTAAATGCTATTCTCTTAGGTTTTATGGATATATATGCAAAGTCGAATTTTGACATTTTTAATATTTATTTCAGGATTTTATTCTTATTGAATGTAAATGTTGAATTATTTGTTTCATACTAAATATAACTTTTTAATAAATGAAGTTTAATTGAAATTAAATTATTAGTATAATTAATTTTGGAAATGTGTAATGCTGTTGTTTTATAATTTGCTAGTGACTAAAATTTTAACTAAAAAAAGGGCAGTAAAAATTGAATTTAAGAATTCAGGAAGATATTCAGAACTTGAAGAAATGTTGTATTGCTTTTAATTGTATTTAAATTTCATGTTAGAAGAATAGAAAAGACAACTTAACCTTTATTTTAAAAAAAAGGTGTTTGTTGTTAATGTGCTATAAAAATTTTGCAAGTTGTATAGTAAAATTATTTGCATGATAAATATTTTAAATAGGCTTGAATAGAGAAGAGGTTGAATTTTGTTCTTCCCAAAATGATAAAAAACTTTTGGATATTACATAAACATCAAATAAAATATTTTAACTTTGTTTCTCTTCCTTTAAATTAAAAAAAAAAACAAGTAGAATTGATTGTAATATTGTATAATACCTCTGCATTCTGATGCTATTATTTTAAGTTATGCAATAGTTCAAATTGACTAATATGAGAAGTAAAATGTTATAGAGCTCAAAATAATGTAACTGACTGTAGGCTTACACTTTTTAACCTTCTGACTCCCATTGCGGCCGAGACGGCTGTACATTCAGACATCCACAGAATGGCTGAGCGGCTGAAATGCCACCTGTTTATTTTCTTCCCCTTTTTTCAGCAGGGTTGTAAAATGGTGTGGGGCGATTTTGTCTTTGTAACAGTGGTTGCTTCCATTCCCGCTATCACTGTTGATTGGTGTCTCCAGAAAGTGTTTGAGGGCAGATGTTTAATTTACAGTACGCTTTCTGCTCGCTAGCTACTAAAATCTTTTGCTAAAATGCTGGGTTATCAGAAAGTTTTAACTCAAAAAGAAATTAATAAAATACTCTGAAGATTCAGATAAATCTGATTTGATATAAGTGATGAGGAAGATGCTGAAACTTCAAACTCTTTTCAAGAAGAAAATATTTCTATTTTGTTAGAAAATGATTCTTTTAACGAGGATGATACTGAAGTTTCTAAAAATAGATAACTCGGGACAGATTATTGAATGGATATGAAATTTGATAGTAAATAAAATTATTTCCATTCCGAAATTTGACCAACTTTCAGGCCCAATCCATAATTTACAAATATTGGAAAGTATGTAAACATAATAAATTAAAATGCTTATTGTTTCAGAAAACTGTGTTTAAAATAGTATTAATTATTTTTGAAAGCTCAAGCCCCCCCCCCCCCATACCAGTTTTTGAAGCAGTTTTAATTTTAAAGTAACAAATTAAATATTCCTTCCTTAAAGAATTCTGCAAATCGTTTGAAAATTGGCTGATATATTTTTTGTACATTGCTTAAATCAAAGAACATAATTAAAAAAAAAATGCTAGCAAACGTTTTCTTAGGTTAGAAATTTGGAGTTTTATTGCTGCATTCATAAAATCGGACATTTTTTCGTAGTATGCATATTTTAGTATTTAACAGCTATTGTGGGTATGCAGATTCGTTTGGAAGGGAAAGGTGCGGTTTTGATTTGAATAATTTTGGCAGTATACCTGCAAAATTTTAATTGGTATATGTCGACCAGAAAAATATTTTTTCAAAAAAATATTTGCCCTGTGTTACTATTCTGTCATTTTTAATAAATAAATTTTAGTAAATTTAGAAAATTTACATTGTTAATGAAGTTATTTCTTAGATATGAATCTACATATATCTTAATAAGTTTTCAGCATTAGAACATTATTCACTTTATATTCTAATAAATAAATGCAAGCTTTGGGATTCAATTAATATATAATTAAAATTTATAAGAATTTTTAAGTACTTACAGTAAATTATTTATATCAATAGCTCTTAAAATGATGAGAGAGAGAGAGAGAAAAAAACTCCTGAATGATTAAATTTTCTGACGCAGCAATGATTTTAAATGAATATGCAGATATACTATTTCAATGTTATATTTCAACATCAAATGCCTCTTTCCGTAATTAATAAATTATAATCAAACACAGCTGTAAAAAAAAATGGAACTTCTGGAAAATCTTTTGGTGAAATTATTAAGTGTTTTTAAATTTTGTATACAACTCCTCATTCTTCAGCAGTAATTTGACTACAGGAATAGGGCAATACGAGTACTCTCCCTATGCTGCAAATGAACTCTTGACCACAAGAAGGAGGAGGGAAATGCTCGTCTTCTATCGTTTATACTTTCGGCCATTTTGGATTTTAAAAGAACTACATTTCAAAGAGCAAAGGAATTCAGAGGGTTAAAAGGTTGATTAGGCCAAAATTATGTTGCATAATATTTTTTGTTATTTTATTTATTTTAGTAGGGGGGGGATCTTTGCCAAAACAGTTTAAATGCAATGAATAGTGTATATACTAGATATTTAACCCATTAATAGCCAATCTTCTATCATTATGATTCTTCTATTTCTATGATCAAACCAGTTAAATTTCAGTGTTTGTTTGCATTGTGCATACTAATAATGTATTTCCACTCTTAATCACACTTCAAGTGATGTATACCAAATTTTGAAATCAGTGTGACCAGAAGTGTGATTCTTTGCAATTTCCTGCACATTTTTTTTTTCTGCTTTTTGAGAAATCGGCAATTAATTCAATTGTGAAAAAAGAACTGTTTTAGTGATAAAATTTACAGAAAACTGTGTCAAACATGAATTCGATAGCAAAGAAGTTCTTACGAAAAAAAGTTTGTGGCAAACATTCAAGTGTGGTTAAATTTAATGTCAAAGAAAACTGCGAAGAAAATATTTGGCAAAACTGTTAAATTGTATTGCAATAGTCATCTTTAAAAAATGAAGTCCTGCGTTTTGAAAATTTTCCCAACTTTTGAATCTTGTACACGAAGTTGCTAACTGGACAAATATAAATACTGAAAAGGAAACTATAATATCGCTGTTGAGTCATGTCACTGAAAGACTTGTAACAAAACAAAAAGCCGTTAATGTGTCCCAACATATGCCACAATGGTGCATTTAGCATTAAAGAAATATTAGCTATGTAAAATTGCAACATTACGAACGTGTAGTGAAAATGTTCGGAAAATTACAAATGGGGAGTGGGGCTTTTCCCGAATCTTCGCTCACAGTAATGCTAGTAGCAAACGAATTTTATGCATGATTAGTGGGTCTCAATTATGTTTCAGCATGAATTTAAAAAAAAAAGGAATCTTGTTTCAGCACGAATAAAAAAAAAAAAAACCTACTAAAATTACTCTTTATTACAAAAATTTATGACTATTTGTTATGTTACTCTGAGTGATTAAAAAAAAAAAAATGTGTTCCTATTTAATGAAAAAAAAAATGCAAATGTCTAGTGAATAGTTTTAATTTGTTTTGTCAATAAGATTGTGTTGTGTTATTTTTAAAAGAATTATTTCACTTATATACTAATAATAAATGCCTGCAAATAATTTTAAAAAATGTTTTAATTTGTTAAAATATTTTAGAAATATCTATTCTTTAATAATTTGACAATACTACATTATATGTAATATGTCATTAAGAAGTGCTACTGATGCTGGAGCACCCAAAGTTGGAGAGTATGGGTGTCTATCTAGAAAAATTAATTGATGTTCCCTCGCCCAATTTATGCAAAATAATTATCAGTATACATGTTATTTATGAGATAATATTAAGCTTGAAAAGTCATGGGAGAATTCCTTACAGAAACTGATTGATGGATTCCATTCTACCTTTATGGATCTCAATGAATTACAAAAAAGAGTCCTTGATACAGAACTAATCAAGTGGAAAAGAGCTCAACAGTTAGCCGGCAATGGAGAACCATTTCTTAACAATCTTGATCAAATCCAGGAGTGGTAAATCATCTTCTCATTATAATAATTTTTAACATTAAAATCTTGTTTCATTAAACAGCAGTTTTATATTTTTATTTTGAATGGATTTTTAATAAATTACTTTTTGTAATATTTAAGATTTAGCAAAATTTGTTTTGTAATTTTTGTTACCAGCAGAATTACACTTTCAGGTGCGAAGCTCTTGCTGATATTATTTGGCAAAACAGACAGCAGATCAGACAAGTCGAAACTTTGGCTAGCCAGGTTCCTCTTAACATACCTGGCAATGTGATGGAAAAGTTACCTGTTTTAAATAATCAGATAACAGGTTTATTAAGTTCTTTGGTTACTAGGTAAGTTAAAGTTGTAAATATTATTTATTTGGATATTTTTCACTTATATTTTAAAATGTGTATTTTTTCAACTACAGTATAACCTAATTAAATGGAATATGATTCTGTGCAAAGATAGTCTTTTCTTTTAAATTTGATGCATTTTTATAATTCATTCTTATAATAAGTAAGCAGGAATAATGAACTTGATTTGTTTTTGCGTCATTTAGTGAATATCAATATTTTCCCACCGATAGTTTTGAATGTAATAATTGATTATAATAAACAACACGATAGTGTGATCATAATTAATAGCATTTAAGGGGAGCCTTCTCGAGTTAATATTACAATGAATACAATTTTATTGGTATGCAATATGGATGCGATAGTATGGCTAATCTAAATATGTAAAAGATTTTAAATTAAGAGAAATTACGAGTAAGATAACCAAGCATGGATTAATAATTATTAATTGTAATTTTCATATTATGACAAAAGAAGAAAAATAGCCAGCATTTTATTTTAAAAATAATAATTAAAGTTTATACATTATTTGAATTTATAATAAAAAAGGCTAACAAAGACTAAAAAATTTAAATCAAGTTCCTTTCTTAATTTTCCTCTTTGTAAAATTTGTATCAATATTTGATAAAAAAAATATTTTGCGAGAATTGTAAATGTTTGTTGATTTATCTATTATTTTTTCTCTCTCATTTCAGTACTTTCATAATTGAAAAACAGCCTCCTCAGGTTTTAAAAACAAATACTCGGTTTGCAGCAACTGTTAGGTTGCTGGTAGGATCAAAGTTGAGTGTTTATATGACACCACCTCAAGTAAAAGTTACCATAATAAGGTATGGAAAAAGGCATTTTGCTATTATTCAGATTATAGTTGAGTTATTTCTGATAAAATCTAGATATTTGTGAAATAAGGAAGCTTTTTAAAAATGGAAAATAAATGGTACTGATTTATTAAAAAAATAATTTTTTAAGGATTTAATTAGTGTACTATAATTAATGTTAATAGGAATTTTTTTTGACAGCAACTTGTTTGTTATTTTATTCTTAAAAAGATTATAAGTTATTTTGTTATAAAATACGTAAATCAGCTGTCAATTCAAGCATGAATGAAATTTCTATTTCATTTCGCTTTGGAATGCAGAAGTATTTTTATTAAATAATGGATTTTATGCTTTAATGGTAACATGAAATGGATAAATAGAAAAACGTTTGACATTACTGATATGAGATGGTTTTGGAAACTCATCCTGAATGACACAAAACAAATTACCGGCTTCTGAAGAACTTGAAATTGTGGATTATTATCTATTTAGAATTAAAAAGTGGAGAAAAACTTAATAAACATCAATAATTATTGCAAATTTATGTTTTTGCTTAATCTTTTCGTGTACAGTTTTATCAAGTCAGAATGATTGTGTTATGCAATTTGAGAAATAACCATTGAATGGAGTTTATAGCATTCTCCCCAAAAAATCTTATTTTGCTGGACTGATTGTGAATGTTAAAACTTCTGCTTTTAGTTTTAAGTGTAAAATCAATATACAAGGAGACTTGTTAAAAATCTCCTTGTATATTGATGCAAATATTTCAAATATCTATCCTGATTCCATACAAAATTACTAAAAAATAACTTGCTTAAATACAAATAAAACTGAACTTTATGAACTGAACAATCTCTTAAAAAGTCCTTAAAAACTATTTACTAATGATTGCTGTCTGATCTAAAATGGTATGATAAATGATGATTTTAGTTTTGCCGTTTGGCACATAATATTGCAATATAAACTGATAATAATGTTTTGTTTTAGTTAATAAGCTTAATTTAACTTAAACTAAAAAAAATTTTAGACTTTTTAGCATGTCCAATTGGCCTATTTTTTAGTGATAAAATCTCAGAAAGAATTGGATCATACTTGGAGGGGGGGAACTGCAACAGTTTTAAAAGACTGCTTGATTACTGTGTGTACATATTCAATGTTTTCTCTTATTCTGTATATTAAGAGTAAAAATAAAAGTGTAGAGAACTATATTAAAATTGGCTAAGTGACGAAGAATATATGTGGCTAACAGAAAAATTGGCTTAGTATTTCTATGCACAGAGAGAAAAAAAAAAAACAATAAAAATGAGATGTGAATTAACTGTAAGAAGTGATAGAATTAAAGAAAAATAACAAGATAACAAAATTTGATGTCACAATAAAACTAATTTTTTTTTTTTTTTTTTTTTTTTGTACTTTCTGGTTTATTTACAAAAAAAATGCTAATTTTTATTTTTTGTTTATTCAATTTTTAAGCTATTCAAATTTCAGATCTGTAAAAAATTTTTCTGACATGGAGAAAAAAAAAGCTTAAAACCCCACTGCAATCTCTGAAAGAGGAGAAAGTGCTGAATTTTTTTTGGCAGCAACTTTTTCTATTCGCAAAATAAGCCATGACAAAAATTGTCACGAGCAAATTGTAACTCCTTTTAAGAAGTTTTTCCTCTTGATAAAGAAATGCATACTTTTTCTCCTTCAGTTCCACTATTGAAAGTTTATAAAGGAATGCTATTAAGATTGTTGATGCTTTTAGATATTAATAGGAAATTTAAATTAGTGATTATATTTATACTTTGAAAAAAAGGTTGTTGCTGCAGTTCCACTCTGCCTATGTTCTGAGTTAATCCATTCAAAATTGATTTATAAAATTTTTCAAATTTTTAAGATGAGTTTCAGATTTTAAGATATAACCAGAATAATTTGAGTTGCCCATCTGGTTGAGTTTTGAAAGATTGTGCTTAGTTGTTAATCAAAATTCAAACACTTTAGAAATTTATTATGAAAATATCTGTGTTTCATGTTTAAAACTTTCCGTATTAATATCAGTAATTTTAATTTTAAAATGATTATGGAAAACAAATTTATTTCTTAATTCTTTATATACCTTAATTTTTCTTGCTGCTATTTTTTTATGAACATTTTTTATCAAATATTGTTTGATTTTTTTTGTTAATATTTGGATATTAATTTAAATGTATATATGCATGTATTTTTTTTAGTGAAGCACAGGCTATTGCACTCCTAAAAAATGATAAAGTTGGACCAGGGTAAGTGTCTTTTTAAATTTCTTTGTTTATTCTAGCAAGTTCATATTTTAAAAAAAAATTACAATGAGCATTTTTAATATAAATATTCTTATGGTTTATAGTATATTATTTTAATAATCTGAAATTAGAGGGTACATTATAATTTTGCAACTTGTGTTATATATTTTTCTGTCAAATTTTACCACTAACATTTCCCCATATGTCAAATTAATTTTTAAAGCTTGATAAGTGCTTGATTTTGTATGTAAATGGATTAAAGTTTCTTTTAGTTATTAGAATTATTAGAACCTTAATATAATAAACATTAGATATGTTTTTATTTTAAATTTATTCTAAATGTTAGAACATATCCTACTTCTTATTCTATATTATTTGGCACCTTTCTTATTTTGGCAAATGGTTGGAGAGTTGGATTTTGCTGTAATCACGACATACTGTTTACAGATACTTTATGAGGAATTAGTAAGAATATTTGAAAATTTTATGGGGGAAAATTGAAAATGTATTTCTATTAAATCTCATTTTCAGGCTACTTATAGCATTTTCTCAATATTCTTAATAAAATGGTTGTCAAATTTTTTTTAGCTAATTTTTTGAAATTTTAATTGTTTTTTAAATTACAAAAATTAATTTTCTCTTTCAGGGAAGCCAGTGGAGAAATTTTAAACAATATGGGAACAATGGAATATCATCAGGCTACAAGGCAATTAAGTGTCAGTTTTCGAAATCTTGTAAGTTTAGATCTCTTATTAGAAACAATGTATGTTTGTTTTGGATTAAATTTTCAATCCTTTTATATATAATATACAGGATGCACTCTTTAAGTCAGGCTGTTATCGAATTTCTTAACTGTTAAGAGATAAGTTAATTAGGAAAATGCTCTAAATGACAAATGAGGTTTTTATGATGTTTGAATTACTGAATATCAAATTCAATCTAAATTTTGCAAAATAAATGAATTAAAAAAAAAAGACTGACGTTTACATGTTATCCCATGTTTTTGTTAGTCATGTCCAGTAAAATATTCTCAGAATATTAATTTTTAAACAGAAAACAAAAAAACATCAATAAAAGTATAAGTACCATTTTTGGCAACCAAAATTGATTGAATTATGAAACTTCCAATTTCATCATGGTCAACTTAGGGAATTATCTTTGAAGAAATTATCTGAAATTGGGATTTCAACGCTTCATAATTTAATCAGTTTTAGTACCAAAAGATTGAAACTTCTGCCTAAAATACATAAAAGACAGAATACATGTGTTATTCATGTATTCTGTATACATTCATGTATTTTGTATACATTCATGTATACATGTGTTAAGAATATTTTAATATGATTTAATAAAAGTAGGAATAGAGGAATTCAACATATCTTAAGGAGATGTTATCTTGCCAAACTCTCATCATATATTCTTTATTTTTTCGTTTTTTGTAATTTGTGCACATAATTACTTCTGTGTAAAAGGAGCTACCTTATGAATTCAATAATTCATAGAAAATGATTTTTGTATGTCTCTTGTCTTTTAATAACAGTATATACAAAATAAGTTTAGTTGCTTCCTGCATAAGATATATGAATCTATTGAAATGATGTTTGCTATTTGCACATGAATTGAGACTTCAATGTCATTTTTGGAAGCAGTTTCCTAATATTATGTTTAGAAAATTTTATTTTTATTTATATTGCAGTTAAAATATTAAATTATAATATTTTAAATTCATCATCCTTGGATGTCTTGACAACTCAGAATGTATCATCGCCTTTTCAATAAGTTTATACTGTTTTGATTTGTTTTTAATCACTTTACTGTTTTTGCCTATATGCTATATGTGCATTGATTTATCGAATTTTGATAGTTGTAAGCAAAAAATAAACCATTCATAACGATTATAATTCAATATTAAAATTACTTCGAATGCATAGATAAGTGAAGTATTCAGTGGATTTCCATTTGAATCAAAGTAAGAAAATATTCCCAAAATAGAAAGTGTCATCTTATTAGATAGTAAAGAAAATAACAGTTAAGTGGTCAGTGGCACTTCAGTAATTCTATTAAATCCTTTGTATGAAAAGCCTTATCAATAAAATTGATTCTACTCATTTTACATGGATTGATTAATGTAATAGGAAAAGTAGCTTTCCACTGGGATGCATTTCCATTGCTTTTCAGTGAAGTCTTTTTTAGGATATGTTCCAACTGCATGAAAACCATCTGTCCATCTCATCCTTAAAGCTTCATAAATTTATTAATGTCTGTATTAAACTCTTATATACCTCTTGATTATATTTTCACCACTCTGCCTAATGGATGATTCAGCTTTGTTGCATCATAAATATTCTGAATTTTTCTTCGAAAAGTAGAAAAAAAAATTGTTTTTCTTTCATAACCTATGGTCATGTTCTCTAAATCATTAGTAAAAATTAATTTAGCAATGCTTTTAGTCAGTAATATTAAATTTGATGTTAATGTTATATTAGTCAGTAATATTAAATTCGATGTTAATGTTATATTACATTTCAGTTAATAGTTCTATTATGTTTGATAAGCTTAGATTTCATAATTTTTTATTCTATAAAATATACAGTTTCCTGTAACTATCTATTACCCCCTCCCCCACAACTTCATATTGTTAACATTTATTTCAAATCCAAGATAAGTAAAATTATCAATATTTTTAAATTTTTATAATTATCTTATATTTACTTCCATTTTAAATTTTATATATAAAAAAAGACATTGAATTATCTTCGTTCTCTTACATAATTTCTGATTAATATTTAAGAGAAAAAAAGTTGTTTCATTTATAATCCTTTAAATTGTAATTTAACGAACTATTTACAGTTTGGCAGTTAAAGCATTTAATGGAAAAAGCTTCTGATTGTAATTTTTTTTTTTTTTTTTTTTTAAATATTCATGTTTATTTCTTCAACTACATTTGCCTTTTTAAACTTCATTTATTTAACACTTAAAGTGTATTTCCTGTTATTCTGGCTTTCAAGTGTTTTGAAAGATTTCTTCCGAATTTGACTTGTACCTATTATATTGGCTTTAAAGTTTTTTAAAAAGATTTAATTAATGTTGATGTTTTATTATTTTTGCAATTTGTTGCTATAAAAGTTTTTATTAATTGTTTATTTTGCTTGCTTTATTACTATTTAAATTTCCTTTTTGTAGCAACTTCGAAAAATAAAAAGGGCAGAGAAGAAAGGAACAGAGGTAAATAATTACTGCAATACATAACTATGAATTTCATTTATCCCATTTTTACCTACTTTAACAAGATAAATATTGCTTAACTCATACAGGAAAGGAATGCTCTCATTTGTTTACTTGACTTCACTGTTTCTTGGTGTGTGTGTGTCTTTTTAAATATTTTGTGCTCTTAATTTTTCTTTTTCATTATGTATATGCAATTTATTATATAAACCGTATGTGATTTACAATTTTCTTTTTCATTCTAACATCTTATCCTATTAAGTTAAATTTTTATATTTATTTTGCTTTGTCTTGATCTATTTTGTAATTAATTTTATTTATCTTCACTTTTTTTATTTTTATTTTATATAATATATATATATATATATTATGATTTTATTTACATATCAATAAAACATTCATACATACTGATATTGAACTGAAAAATTTTAATAATCATCAGGGTTCCATAATCTATGTACAATTATATGTTAGGAAAATTGGTATAAAGGAATTCTGTTATTTCAATACATAACAAGTCATTAATGCATATACTCCATCATAATTTTTTAATGTTAAACAATAGATTTCCCTGTTTATCAGATTTGTTTATAATTTGAGAAGGACAATTATGGTGTAAATTGTCACTGTAGTATCATAGTTGATGTTTGTAAGAAGTCCTGTGGTAGTTTGTGGACAGAAATCACGTTTGTATTTTCCTCGATGACATTAGGGGAATTCTTGTATTGTCAATGCAAGAATTTCAGCAAAACCACTAATTTATGACCAGTTTGGCTATAAAAAAGACTGGTTTGATTTAACTTATCTCAGATGTCAAGAATCGTTACATATGATATATCATTCATATGATAGTCTTAGAATAATATTCGTGTTGGGAATTCAAAGTCTTAGAATAATATTCGTGTTGGGAATTCAAAACTTAAGCATCACGAACAGGAATTCAAAACAGAAATTGATAACACAGAATTGAGCATCAACATCCATACCGATAAATACTCTGAGCAGTTGATGTTAAAGGCCCATGACCAATTTAAATTCTTTTGATGACTGCACGGCACAGAACTATGCATTTTGCCTGAATACATCAGCATTGATATTGAACACTTTAACAGACCATGTTTACTTCAGGGAAATTGCAAAGTCTAATAGTTTGTTTTTCCTACTGTATTCAGTAGATTGGAAGATTCATAGATGATGCAAGTGTCATGGTGTATATATATAAACAAATCTGTAAAAATACCAAATCAATATTAGTGAAAAAAATAAATATAGAATCAAAAAGGAAGAAATTAAGAATCTGGCCTGAAGACTTTCTCAATGGTCGCCCTCTGGCACGGATTCAAACAAAAGACTTTTTCTGTGAGGTGTCTGACTTTGTTCAACAATATTGGCCGGAAAATCCCTTGAAATTGAGGAATTGGAAATAAACCCTTTTTTACAGAAATAAAACAACAAATTACAATCTCTAATTTAAGCGAAAATTATAATAACATAATATAAAATATAATAGTTTATATTATGTTTGTTTTTTATTAGTTACATTATGTTTTTTTATTAGTTTTATCTCAAAGGCCTCAATTTCTGGGGATTTTCGGGTTACAAGGAATCAATATTGTTGGACAAAGTCAGATCCCTCGCAAAAAAGAATTCCTTGTTTGAACCCCTGCCTGAGGGGTGACCATTGTGAAAGTCTTCAGGCTGGATTCTTAATTTCTTCCTTTTTTGATTCTATATTTATTCTTTTAGCTAATATTGTCTTGGTATTTTTACACATTTGGTTAAGTTCGTCTGTGTTTTAGTAGTGGCAGCATTAGCACTCTAAATACAATTGCATCTTTTTTTATTTTTCAGAAATCAATTATAATTTTAATTGAAATTTCATAAGGCATATATTTTTTATTTTCTTATATATATGTTACAGTGAAAACCCGAAATCAGTCAAAACGCGAATTAACAAGGGAAAATGAGTTTTTATTGACATCGCTAAGGAGAACTCTTTTTCTCTAGTTATTTCAGGTGTTATCCACTTAAAACCATGTGAATCTATATTTCTTGCTTCTGAAATTTTCAAAGTTAGTGCTGTCATCTAGTTTTATTCATGCTGAAACGTGTTTGTGCTTTTGATTTATTTATGATGAGTGAAGGCAATGTTAATACTTTATGCGCCAAAAATGGGAAAAATAAATTTCTTGAACAATTACATTTTTTACTTAAAAAAAACAAACTTTAAAGCTATCACGCATGATGAGTACAATACTCTCTTATCTGAGGTTGAAGAGACAAAATCTGCTGTTTGCAAGATTTCATTTTAGTACCACTGATTAATAAGTTTTGACATTCTTGAAATCAGTGAAGTAAAAAAGTTGGTTTCTTCAAATGAGCTCAGGAAATATTATTCACCAGTTGAAGGGTTGATGCTATCGAATTTGCATATATGGTCGAAGGACATGGGGATAGAGACAGACTTAAAGTTGAAAATCCAAGAAAATTTGCTAACAGAACTACTGAGAGGATACACATTTTTTTATTGATGAATAAAACAAATCAACAGAAAAAAAAGGAAAGGTTTGGTTTTTAAACCTAATATTCAATAAGAAATGAATAAACGCTGCCAAATGGATTTGATTGACATGCAATCTTGGGCAGATAATGAATTAGGTTTATTAAGGTTTACCAGGAATATTTAACAAAGTTGTTTTACTATGAGCACTTCAGAGCAAAGGAACGGCAGTAGTTGCTTTGCAAGTATTTGATATCTTTTTGATATAAGGGGCTCCTTATATACTGTAATCTGATAATGGAATAGAGTTTATAAATTCCGTTATAGAGTAGTTATGTATTTAATGGTCAGAATTGAAAATTGTTCATGGAAAATCTCGGCACAGCCAGTTGCAGGATTCAGTTGAGAGGGCCAACCAAGACGTAGAAAATATGCTGGCTTCCTAGATGAGAAATAATCCAACTACAAAGTAATCTAATGGTCTTCACTTTGTCCAATTCACGAAAAACAGAGCTCCACATTCTAGAATTAAAGAATCGCCATACAAATCTATATTTGGGATTGAACCTCAACCTTGCAATCAGATATTATAAAAATATATCAAATACAAGGATGAACTACAGAAAATTTTCAAGGACATGAATGCAAAAGAGCAAGAAACTGAATAAGCCCAATCAGGGAAGCATAAATCAGGAAGCTTGCTAATAAATCGACCAATATTTTTCTAATTGGAGAAGAAGCCAAAGAAACTAATAAAGAAAGTCAAACGAATAAAGATCTCCGATGCAACAATCCTGAGTTAGATATTGGAGGTAATGCAGTTGTTCCCATTCCAGATGTTGATAGAGTAAATCTTATCGGTGTAGTGCTAAAACAATTAAGATGGTCTGTTTAAAATGAAAGATGGAACTCTGAACAAATTGTATTCGAGGTAAGAAATGATATTTAAACTTAATTAGTTCAGTATTTATTCAATAAAAATGTGATTATTGCTTATATTAACTTGATAAGTATTTATACAGTAGACTACAGCTAATCAGGGTACAAGTTTGACACAAAA
Organism: Argiope bruennichi; assembly: GCF_947563725.1. Taxonomy (NCBI): domain Eukaryota; kingdom Metazoa; phylum Arthropoda; class Arachnida; order Araneae; family Araneidae; genus Argiope; species Argiope bruennichi. Next base: position 115,930,528 of record NC_079160.1, read on the forward strand.
ATTTAATATATTCACTGATTGTCAGATCTCAATTCGATGTATTGTCGCAAATTTTCTTAACTCAAGTACGAGTGCTGAATCAGGACATTTCGCTGAAATATCAGCAAGAAAAGGAATATTAGGAATTGGACAAGGGTTCGCCCTCTGTTCTTGTAAAAAAGATTGTTCTTCAAAGAGATGTTTCTGTATGAAAAATGGTTCTCTTTACAATTCTAAGTGTCACAACAGTTTGCCATGTCAAAATAAGTAATTTGTAATAACGGTACTGTATTAAATAAAATTCAAGTAGAGTATTTTTACTTCAATGATTGGTTCTTTCATTAAACATTGTAAGTATAGCTTAATACAATTTTGGATTCAATTATATTGTCTAACAAATTAGTCAAAACATTAATAAAATGGGTTCTCCCTAGCATGTCAGTTAGAACGCGTTTTCCCTAGTGATTTGGGTTTTCACTAACATTGTCAGTTAAAACACATTTTCCCTAGTGAATTCGGGTTTTCACTAGCATTGTCAGTTAAAACGCGTTTTCCCTAGTGAATTCGAGTTTTCACTAGCGCTGTCAGTTAAAGCATGTTTTTCCTAGTTAATTTGCGTTTTTACTGTAACATTATATATAATATAATACATCACTTACCAGTCATGAACCCTTTGACTGGTCAATGGTATGCATGTGTAGTTTCTATGAAGGTGTGTCCATTTGTACCTGGCATTCATGTTGATCTTCTGTTCCAGTATGGTAACACTCATCCAAAAAGTTTTTATTGTGGATAGAGATCCATATTTAGAGTTCTGTCATTTCCATGCAAGTTCCTAGATTTTCAAAAACAATAAAATAATTTCAGAACTTAATGAATTTGTTAATTTATATTACAATTTCATATTGGAAACTTGTCGTGAGTTTGAGAGAAAATTAAATACAAAGCTCTTTGAGATTTATATTAATGAATTAGGAAACATATTAGACTAAACTTATATTAAATATTTTACCAAAATTTAAAGTATGCTATAAATGTAGAGTGTTCCAATTCAATCCAAGCCTTATTCCTTTGTTTTGAGTTCCATGTTTTTGGTAAGTTTCTTAGTTTTCAATTCATAATATAAAATTTTAAAAGCTTTTCTTAAAAAAATTGTTGAAATTAGGTTAGTTAAGTTAGGAATAATTTTATGGAAATTAAATAAACTTGCCAGTGGCATGTTTTTTTTTATTTATGTAGTATTAAAGTTTTTTTTCCCCTTACAGTCTGTAATGGATGAAAAATTTTCATTGCTTTTTCAATCTCAGTTCAAAGTTGGTGGAGGTGAACTGGTCTTTCAAGTCTGGGTATGGATACTACACATATTTTTTTATAAAAAATATTTCATTATCTACATAATTGGCCATTTTATTGGCATTGTTTTAAGGAAAGGCTTAATCTATTTTTTTTTCTTCTAGACTTTATCTCTCCCAGTTGTTGTCATTGTTCATGGTAATCAAGATCCACATGCTTGGGCTACTATCACATGGGATAATGCATTTGCTGAGCCAGTACGTATACCACCACGCTTCATTCACAATCAAATGGTATTGATGTTATTCTTTTAAAACTTTTTTTCAGTTTGAAATCTACAAAGAGAATCCAAGAATGAATTATTCCCTTTTAGTTGAAGTAACCTTTTCCTTATTATTTTTTTCATTTATTTTATCATGCACTTAAGTTATTTTTAATTATTTATTTTTTTCCTATATTTTACAACTTCCCTGAATGTACTGAAATATGTTGAAATATATATAAGGTTTACAAAAATTTTATTCCAGTGATTTTATGTTGTGGTCTGTGTAAATACAATAGGCGTTTCAAGGTCATATTTTCTGCTCTGGCAATGATGCAGAAGCAGCCGCCCCATTCTTTATATATATATATAAAGCGGTTGTTGGAGTTCAGATAGTTTTTTGTTTTCTGCCATTTGGTGGATGCATTACAATGGAATCTCTTGCCATTTGTTCTCGATTATAAATTAATTTGTTTTTGCAGAATAGTGCTGAAATGTTTGTTTTTTAAAATTCTACTATTATGAATAATCCTGATGTCAGAAGGCAATAAAAGATTGTCTATAATATCTTAAGAGTTGTCATCTAAAATGTAACCGACGGTAAAAGAATTGTTTTTACATGCAGAAAATAAATGCTGAAATAAAGTGGTCAGTAGTGAGACTTCCCCAGTATCACTGACATTATAACAAATGCTTTAGAAATCTGGGTGCAGGTGAAAAATGAAATTGCAGATAAAAAATTTTCAAAATAAAGATGTTAGGAAATTGCTTGATGAAGCACTGTTTGACGACTGGGGAAAAAAATGTGTAAAGTACACAGAAAAATTACAAGAGAGGACTTCGCTGAATCTGCTGCTAGACAATGCAATCGAAGGGATTGTGATCAATTTATAAGAGGACTGAAAAGTTTTTGAAAGTTTTGAAGTATGAAGTTTTTGAGAACTGAGAACTTTTAAATTAGAGATTTTCATGGTTATAATCCTTTTTTTTTTTTTTTTTTTTTTTTTTCCCTTCCCATGGTTATAATCCCCCTTTTTTATTTTTTTTTTATTTTTTTAATCAAGCATGTAAAAATTTACCCTGATAATCATAACTATATCTGAAAATACATGCGTTTATTTTTTAAATATATGAATTTATTAAACTGAAATTTATCTGTATTAAAGTTTCTTAAAAATTCAAGATCTAATTTTTACATAAGAAAGTAATTTTTTTTTTTGTATCTATTGAATCATTTTTTTATGTTTAACTGGTTAGATATTTATGTAAATAATTAATATAGGTTACTACATTGTGTAGATTTTGAATAGTAAAATTTGTATTTTTTTTTTTTTTTTGAAAAAGTGTGACAAAAACAGTTTTGATATACAAAACCAAGTACTTTTGATTATTGTGAAAGATTTCAAAGTAAAATTTCCTTTATATTTTAAAAATTTTTATTCACTGAAGAAAAATTTTCAAAAGTTTAGCAATTGTATAAAATTGTTTGTTTACATTGTCATTTTAATTTTTAAAGACAAAATAATTAAGTTAAAAAATATATTTATGCATTTCAGTCACTTTTTTAAATGAAAAATGAGTCATTTATTGAAAATGTGTAACAACTAAAAAAGAAAAAAAAAAGTTGGTCTAAATTCTACCAATTCAAAACTGTATTCTACAAATGTCAACTAGTGCATAGTAAGCATGGGGGTCTGCATGTGCTGTAATGTCTGTTTCTATACTGCTTTATGATGAATTTTTGTGTAACTTAGTTTTTTGAATTTTAGTGTAATTTAATAATTTATAAAATTTGTCTTCATTTCAGGTGAATTTTAAATAAAGTTTTATCTGAGCAATTACTAATTTTTATTTGTTATTTATTCTTATTTTTGTCTTGAGTATTCTTAATTCTTACTGCAGTTTTAGTTTATGGAAACTTATGTTAATTCAAACAAATAATAATAAATCTTGTATATAAAGTAAAAGTAAATATATATTAGGAGATTTATTTCAGTATTTATTTACAAAAAATCTTATTTTATAGTATTTGTAAAATTTTATGTACCATTTTCATTTTTAAGTCATGGGCTGGTGAGAAATTGCTTGCACTGGTAAATCATTTAACACTATTTCTATGTCTTTTGTGCATTTCCTTCATAATATGTGGAGAAATGAACTTTTTATTAATATATGTGTAGCAAAAGTACATTTTGCCTGAACTAAAATGCAGTCTTTGGAGAAGTTTTCTTCTACTCTTAAGAAAGACATACCATTTCTACTGAAGGCTGAAAACTCTAAAGGGAAAAGTTTTGTTTTTTATGGTTTTAAATATGATCAAAATTAAATTTATGCCCCTAAAAAAAAGTTGAGTGCTACAGCTCCGCAGCGCTTATGTGCAAACCATCCTTGCACTTTGCCAAAAATTTTAAAAGCATATTAAAAACTGAATAAATTACTTATAATTAATTTCACTATATAGAGGGATGAAACTCTTTAACTTCAGTATGAGATAGGTAAAAATAATAGTTTCAGGAACAGGTGTTTAATTATTTTCTGAAACTCGTGTATTATTCCACATTTTACACGACAAAATGAACACTAAAAATACATGACCTCACTGAGAATACAATCTAATAATGACCTCTCAAGAAGGATAATGGGAAATATACCTTGATGTTAATAAGCTAACTCAATTTGTTGTATCAAAAAAGAAGGTAATAGAATTAAGTAACCACTATAACTAGGAGTTAATGAAAATAAAACCTAGCTAATATAAATGATACAAATTTGTTCAAAATATTGAACTATGTCTGTTAGGTAATGCATTAACATGACTCTGTTAATACTTTCTGTTAATTTTTGGAAAACTTACAGCTGATAAAAAATTTTAATTTGCTTTTTTTTTCTTAATAGTAAAAGAGGGAAGAAAATCCTCTCTGAAAGAATATATTAATTTGAAAAATATAATTTTATTTGCTATTAGTTTTAGCTTATTAGATATTTTAGATTCTGATTTTCTTTCTTCAAAATTTAGGGACGTGTACCATTTCAAGTACCAGAAAAGGTTAGTTGGAAGGAAGTAGCTGATGTATTAAATACGAAATTCAAAGCCAACACTGGACGTTCACTTTCAGAGGATAATTTGCAGTTCTTAGCTGGCAAAGTTTTTCGAAGTTAGTTTTACTATTTTGAGGATTTTTTTTTTTGTATTTTACTAATATAATATTCTTTGTATGTTTTGATACTGTAAAAAGTAGCACTTTTTGAATATGTGTATATATATTATGACATTATACAATGTGAAATACACATATGTATCAAATATATAACTAGATTAAAGAAGTGACAAGATTTTATAATGAGATTTTTCAGTGAGTTAGACTTTCAACATGGGACTACCTTTGTTGATAAATTATCCATGTTTTAATGCTTTATTTAATGATGCATGTTAACAAGTGTTATGAAATACCCTTTCTAATTGTAAAAACATGTTTTGAGGAACTACAGTATGTAAAATCTTAGTTATTAAAACATAAACTACAGGAAAAATGCTCTCCTGTCAAGTGAATAACAGTACTGTGCTATACAAATTTTACTTATAATGGGAAAGTTTTATATCAGTCTTTTGTTTACATATTGAGTGGTTGTAACTGAATTGGATGTTGTTACTTTTTCTTATCCTGAATGGGTTCTGAAATTATTAATATCCAGGCTCATTGCTTTCGTTCACTATCATGCATTTCTCTATATAATGATACCATCTAATGTGAATAAATTATGTTTTAATAAAAAAAATAGAAGTTGATGAATAGTTTAGTTCTTGAATTTGTACCATTCAGTAGCTTATGAAGTATTTATTGACCTCATTGATTATTAATGAATTAAAATTCTACTTCAAAGTTTAAATTCATTGCCTTTCCTCTTTATTGAATATTTTATTGAGTGTTGAATATATTTTTGAAAGGTTAGAGGAGTTGATTGTTGCATACAGATACTGCAGTCCGAGTTATTCAATAAAATGGGTGACTGTTAAAAACAGATTGTTAAACATATTAAATATTTGAGATAAAATATTTTTTCAAATTCATTAGACCCTGTATTAAGCTTGAAATCTCCAATAAAGTGCTGTATTTCTAGGTTAAAATTGTAGAGTTAACAAACTAATCATCTGCAACAATAAAATAATAATAATAAAAACATTGAAAAGATTTCTGATTTTCAGTTTTTGATAATATTACTGTTCTATAAGAGTAGTGTTTTTAGTTGCATATTTCTGGATATCTCTTAGTGTTCATTGTGTTTCAATTTCTTAGTTCTGTTTAATTTGCTTTCCATTGAATTGAAACAGCCCTTAAATCAACCTTTCCTCTGTTCCTTTTATTTATCATGATAAAACATTCATATAAATGATCACAAAGGTGTTTCAACAAATTATAATGGAAAAGTATGCATTAATGGTTAAACAAAAATTAAGGATTGCTTAATCATTTTTAATAAATTTTCAGCTAGATGTCTTAGTGTCTGCTTGGCCTCAGAGTATGTAAGCAAAACATTTTAAACTAATAAAAATACAGAGCATTCATTATTTTTATGTTGGGAAAAGCATGTTTAGCCAATGTTTTCATGATTAAAGTTTTTGTGTGTAATGTCATTTAGGATCCTATTGTAAGAAAATGTATATATGTTATGTGAACAAAGCACGAGCCTTGTATGCTCATAATTTAATGTTTGTGATTATTTTTATATCTAGTATATTGCTTGCTCTATTTCATATGTTGTTAGTAATGTTTTATTGTGAAAATTGTAGGCTCAGGATTTATAGATCCTTCTGCAATGGTGACCTGGTCACAATTCTGTAAGGAACCTTTACCTGAAAGGAACTTTACATTTTGGGAGTGGTTTTATGCAACTATGAAAGTTACACGAGAACATCTGAAGCATTTATGGACAGATGGGTAAGATTCTTTTCTTGTTTGAATGGCTATTTCCTTTTTAATGCTTCTATTCCCAAAGCATAAAAAACTCTTGAATTCTATTTTTTCTAGACTTATAATCGGATTTATAGGAAGACATCAAGCAGAAGAAATGCTTCTGAAAAAATGCACTGGCACATTTTTGCTCAGGTTTAGTGACTCTGAAGCTGGGGGAGTTACAATTGCTTGGGTAACAGATTCTCAGACAAGAGGTGAGTTAGCAATCATTAAACTATCTTTTTAAAAATTATTATCAGAAATGATATGGTTAATTTTTTTTCTAAATGTAGAAATTTTTTTATTACTTGTCTTATTTTTAAATAGAGTATTTTGATAGGCTCTTAAATATAGAAGCAAAGCATATAATAATGACATTCTTTGCTAAACGAGTATGATGGCTTTTGACGAGTCTGTCAAATATCGAAACTATATTATATAGATACAAATTTTTGCTTTTGTTTTGTTTAAAATTTATGAAAATCTTGGCTTTCCTGTTTTTAGGATATGAATTTATCAGTATTTCTCTATTGCAATTTTGAGGTTTTTAATGTTTTGATCATTTATTAAATTGCAAGCTATTGAATGATTGCTTGGTGAGCTTTATTTCAAATGCTTTTTAGTGATATTAGTCATATCACTGAAGAAAAGTTTCAATAAAATTATTTGCCTGCTTCTGAATTGTAATTTAGTTTTCGTTAATCTGTTCGTCATCCGTAATGTGTCTAGCGTGTTCAAGTGAAATCTCTGCAGGGCGACTGTAATGTGCTTCAAGTGTTCTACATTTTATAACTTTTAAACATTTAAAATGCTTTGTAAATGTTTGCTTGTTTGAGTTTTTATTTTTGTTTGTTCTAATCTGTACAGAAATAACTGTACTAATATATTATAGTGTACAGGGTATATATACTAATATGATATAATTAATATACAGAGATATATACTAATCTGTAGAGAGAAAACACTACTTGTGGCAAAAAACAGTGGGCCGCTGGGCATAAATTTTCGCGGATAGGAGAGGGCAGCAAAAGGGTTAAAAAAACTTATCCAAAATTGTCTTGTATCTTTAATATACTATAAGATATAACTACATTGGATTTCTTATTTTGTAATAGACCATTAATTTATTTAGTGTTAAATATACAAAATTAATTTCACTTGCTGATTCCTTTCACAAATTTTAATAAGGAACTTTTTTCCAGATCTACTTTAAGTATAGAGAAAACAAATATGTTAGTTTTTTTTCTTCTAATAATAGTGAAATTTTCATTGCCTGTTGTAAAAAAAATTTAGTTTGCTTCCCTTCTCGTTCAAATTTGCTTTCCATTACTTAATATAAAAGTATTTTGAATAAAAATTTGTGTGTGTATGTATATATATATATATATATATATATATATATATATATATATATATATATATATCGCAGGAACTTCATAGTATTTAGAACGCAAATGCAGCTACTTCTAAAACATAGATGAATTCAGACAAAAGTAATAAAATCAAGTTAATAGGAAAATCAAATAAAAATTAAATCAAATAAAAAAAAATCTGGCCTGAAGACTTTCAAGGGTCAGCCTCAGACAGGGATTCAAAAAAATGGATTTTTTCTGTGAAGGAAGGCAGACTAGACAGTCTAATAATGATTCCCTCGTATTTTTACTTATTAGTGGATATATTCTTCAAATTTATTGTTTTGTATTTTCCTTTCTGTTAAAATGGTATATCTCTTGGGCCTAATTTCGGGGGATTTTTGGGTCATGAGGAATCATTATTATTTGGTTTAAATTGATTTTCCTATTAACTATTATTTTTGTCTTTATATAGATGTGTGTGTGTGTAATATAAATAAAAATGTATAGAATTTAGATGAAAAGTTTTCTTTTGAACTGCGTATAAGTATTTTTATGAATTTCATGCTAACATTTAATTTTTAAAAAAATCCTTTTTAGAAGGGCAAGAAGTTCTAATGATCCAGCCTTTTACATCCAGAGATTTTACTATTAGACCATTGGCCGACAGAATATATGATCTCAAGCATTTGCTGTTTTTATATCCTGATATTCCTAAAGACCAGGCTTTTGGGAAATATTATACACCATACACAGGTAATGAATAGGTTGTATGCTCAACTTTTGTGGTTAATTTAAGCAAATTTTTGGCTTGGAACAAATGTATTTTCTAACGTTGTTCTTTAAATTGTTTTCATAAGGACCTGCGAGGTTACAAGCTGATGGCTTTGAGGTCCTAAAAACTATTAATAAACAAAACTTGTTTTTGCGTGTGTTTAATCAAATCTCTAGAGCCCTGAGAGTAGTTATAAAGGGAATTGTAAGAAAAAATATATTTAAGTTTGAAATGTTTTCCTTTTTTTATGCAAAGTTCAGTTTAAACAGGAAACTAGAGGATCAACATCTAGAATTTTACAGATGTGTCCTACTTTAGATAAAATTGAACTTTCTTCTTTTTTTCTGATAAAAGTAATTTGGACAGATGAATGTTACCTTTATCGAAATAGAATTAATTTTCAAACCTATTGGTTTTGGAGCCATTTAAATCCATTATTTGTACAACAGGCTCATCAGTGACAGTTTTATATGAATGTGCATTGAGACATTTAAAAACTTTTTAGTTAATTCTACTTAGTACAGCAAGCATTATGTTGAATGCCAACCAATTGATTGATTGCTATTATGCTTAAACTAAGGGATAGAGTAACTTTGGCTGTAACATTCTATAGACTATCATTCTATAGTCAATTAATTCAAAAAACTGTCTTTAAGTCACAAATGATGAACTCGATCACATATCAACAAGTTTCTGCTCTTATAGTAATCTTTTAAAATATTTATATTATTCTTGTAAATTACTTTGAATGTCTTGCTCAAACTTCAATCAGAGGTATAGAAAATTGATTCTGAGGCCATTTGATATCTCAGCAGACTTTACAGAAAGTAGCAAAAAATATGTGTCCTTAAAGATGAGTAAAAAAAAATAAAATAGCATAATGATGTTGTTGTTGTTGTCGTGTCTATGCATACAGTGCTAGTGCAAAAGATTAGAGTCCTCCAAAAGCCTTGGTGACAAGATCTGCAAGTTCCTGAGCCCGATGCCTATGGAGGATTTCATTAGCATAATGTTATGGGAGCCATATAAAAATTTAACTTTTTTTGTTAATTTTTTTTACATAATGTAATATTTTTTCATATATTTAGATAATTTACTTTATAAAACTTCACGATTGAAAATATATAATTGTAATAGTTAAGGAAATAAATGCTTTTTTTTTTTTTGAGGCACCATGTGTGTAGTGTATAAATTTGTAAATGTCAATTCATTTCTAATTTTTATTCTTTTATTAGGTGACTCTAATGCAAATGGATATGTAAGACCAGTTTTGGTGACACATCTACCAGCGTGAGTATAGTTTATTGTTTCATTTGAAAAATTCAGTTCATATTTCTGAATGTCTGATTCATATTTTGATGTTATTTTTAGTTTAAATTTGTAATTTACTTTTAGTTGATTAAATTTTTAAAAACCAAGTAAATAGCTGTAAATTGCCTCTGTAAGTGCATCTTTCTTTTCATAGTGTTTTCTGGAGCAGTTGCTGCCATTTGTTATTTTTTGAACTCAAAATATATACCATTCCTGGAATCTATGAATCCATTTTCCTAATCTGTATCAGTAATTATTTCTTTCTTTTAAATGATCAATAATTAATTTTAATGGTTTCTGAAGAATGGAGTATAGGGAAAAAGGGGGGGGGGGATTGGAATGCTGTATCTAAACTATATAGTGGATGTGGTTTATACATTTTATTTATATTTAGGCCAATTAATAAATCATATGTGAAGCACTCGATTACTATGATGCCACCATCAAATAAATGTATGTTCGGGGGCATTTAATCTATATTAAAGGGTTAAAAACTGTTTTAAGTCATTACAGTTTTAGTCAGCACATCATATTCATAAACCATTCTTCTTATAAAGAAAAATAATTATTGTCCTGCATGTAGCTTTGGAATTTTTTAAAGAGCTATTGAAAGCGTGCTTATCTCTTTGCTATTATATATTATTTATGTTGATTTTATATACTTGTATATTAGAATTTTACATACAGTTACAAAATTTCAAGGCTCCAAGTTTTGAAATTTGATACATGGATTTTTTATTTATAGTATAGACACCTGTCAAAGTTTTAGCTAAATCCAACAAGAGGTTGACTATCTGTCTTCAGTCTATACTTTCAAATACATTAAATTTGATATGTGATTTTGTGACTGCGAGCGTAGTTTTGTGTCAAATTTTTATTTCAATTGGTTTGCAAAATGCATCTAAAGTGTAAATTCAATTTCCGGATACTTATAACTGCATTCTAGGGATTAGACACCAAATAACTCACCAAGGATCATAGGATATATTCAACAAAAATGTTAATTTCACGCCAAAAGTTGATGTTTCTTAACATTGTACGCCATTGTTATGCAAGTCATTCTCTAGAATGTCTTTATTAGGAGTATGCCAGAAAGCTTTGTGGAAAATCACTCCTGCTAGTAAAAAAAAAAAAAAAAAAAAAAAAAAAAACCTTTAAAATAAATTAGTTGTATTTTATCTGTTTATATTTTCATTCTTAAAAAATAATTGCATATGTAGAAAGAGTAAAGGAAAATAATGAACAAGAAATGCATTGCATTTTCTTATTTAGGATTTCTTTTTAAATTATATATATATTTTTATTTTTTGCTTATTAATTATTTTTTTTTTCAAATTCAATTTTTGTTAAAACATTTCTGCAGTGGGAATGTTTGGAATTCTGCTTCTAATATCTGTAGAATTTACCTATATAAGTATTACAGCATTTTCATTTCTTCATTAATTATGTAGTAGAAATGAATGGTTTAGCAATATGAAGAAGCAGGAAATTAGTTTCAAGTTCAAATTTAGTATGAAAAATTTTCTTCTCCTTGAAAAGAGAAATGTTTATACAAGGTGGTTATAATTAAACTTCCCCAATACGCAGCATCCTACAATGCAAACGGGTGAATAGATTGCAGCAAAATTTGGTATATAGACTATACACGGAATGCACTAACAGAATTTTGAGAGAAGAAAAAAATTTTAGTTCCAAAATGTGCATCAGAAGGTGCCTTTTCCGGAAAAACATTAAATTTAACAGAATAAATGATCAAAATGGAATATTTAAACAATATTAACATTTATGGACTAGTTTCTGATCACTTTGCCATCAAACCACATTAAGTAAAGGTAAGGAAAAAATAACTGTATGCTGTTTGAAGGGAGGGGGGGTTCAGTTTGCAGAAACAAGAACAGATTAGGACGAAATTTCACAAGAGGTGCAGTTGCAAAACGTATCTAGGAAGATGTAGGGAAAGGTGCTCCATGTGACCACCCTCATTCACTTGCAAAATTTCAATCGATGGACAGTGTGTCCAACAGCAGATAGGAAATGATCAGTTGTAATACTTCACTTGTGAAGTGTTACGGAGTTTCCATCTTTTCCCAATTTTCCATCTGGATTGTTAATATTGTTTCTGTATTCCGTTTTTGGCCTTCTATTGTGTTAAATTTAATGTTTTTTTCAGAAAAAAATGCCCTCTGGTGGATATTTTGGAACTAATATTTTTTTTTCTTTCAAAATTACGTGAGCACATCTTGTACATAGTCTGTATACCAAATTCTGTTGCAATCTATCTGTTCACATGTTTGCTTTGCAGGATGCTGTTTCTAAGGAAAGTTTAATTATAACCACACTGTATCTCTCCTGAAGATAAAGTTTTGAAAGGAGTTGCTATTGGTAATTAGGGATACCACACCGCCAAAAATACAGAAAATCATAAAAACACGGAATTAAAAATTGTCTTAAAAGAACAAAAATGCAGAGGAGGGGAATACAGGAAATTATTAATAGCTTGGATATTTTGTAGTTAAAAGGAATACAGGCTACATTGTTCCTCCAGCACCTTGGTGTCATTGCTATCCACCTCTTGTCGCATAATTTTGGCTTGAGATGAAATCTTGCTGATTAAGTCTTCTGGAATTTGCTAAAGCCACTTGGAATCATATTTAGCAACACTGTCAGGCCAAAACTTTTTTTTTTTTTCGTAGATATCGAAATGCTTTTCAAACAAGTACTCAACATAGACTGAAACGGGTCAATCTAACATGTAGTGCGATTGTATCTTCTTGCTATTCATTTTGCAAAACATCACTTATTAAGCTAATCACTTTTTTAATATTATATTTTGCACATTATGCTAGGTCCTTGTTAAGTAAGGTTTGATTCTTCATTGATTAATCTTAAAATTTGATTGATGTGTAAAATTTGAAATATTTTGTTACATCCATGATTGATTTGCTTAAAAATTTTTCAGCTTGTCAAATGCATATGGATACGACAGCTATCCAAACACTCCACAGTCTACTCTCCAGTCACCTGATCCTGGCTATCATGATTCTCATAGCTCCGATATGCAGTAAGTGGATATCAGGAATGTTTTTTGAATTGTCAAGGAGCCATGTCAGAATTAGTGCCTTTTTTTTAATGGACCAGTCAGCCATTATTAAAGATATTTTCCACTAAATATTTGACTATACATCCACTTTCTATTTGAAATTTCTTTTTTTTAATAGAACAAATTCTTGATGTGTTTTCAAATGCAAGTTTCTAATTCAAAAATTAAAAATATGGTTTTCTGTTTCTTAATGTTTTTAAACAGTGAAATTCTTTGAAAATTTTAAAAAATTATTCTCAAATTATTGTCCTATGTTTTACAGCCTACATTTATTTTGATGGTAATGGGATTAAATTCTATTTTTTCTTTGGCAGCATCTTATTTAAAAAATATAGTTGTATCAATTTTAAAAATGCTTGAAATATTTGTGAAATTCTAAGAAAACCAGAACCCAGAAAACCATATTTTTATTGACATTTTTTTACTTTTGAGAAATCTACATATTTAAAGAATTGAATGCAGATTATAAATTTTTTAGATAGATATTTTTGTATGAAATACAGTTTTTTTTAAATGAATGTTTTTGTTTCATTTGTAACTATTTTCTAAACTTAAAATTGAGCAAATTCCCATTTTGTTATGGCTGTCCAGTTGTAAAGTGGCTTCTATAATGCATGTGTGGTTGGAGACTTTTTGTAATACTTTTTTCATCAAATTGGCCATTTTTTTGTGGCTTCTCATTAAGTGTGTTGATGTTCTTATACAAAGCTATTCATATTTTTTGAACTTTGTTTTTCGTAAGCATGAATGTTTGTATTTTTGAAATTAGTCAGTGCTTTTGGGTACTTAAGCATTTTCTGCATGAAATTTCTATTTTTACTGGCTGTTGAAGCCGGTAATGGTTGTTTACAATAATGAATGATCTCTGTACACTTTTTCATGTGTCCCATGAACTTGTTCAGTTACAGCTTTGTACTCAATATTAAATGTTGCATGATTGTTGTGGAAGTTGTAATAAGTCCTAGAGTGCCTTTCTTTGTTGCCTTGCCTATTTTATGTGGTTGTGTAAAAATACTCTGCAAATGTGTGAAATAATTATGCATTCTTGGTGATGAATTTTACTTAGAATATTACTTGTTTTTTTCCAACAATACTCAGTATTTTTAAAACTGAAAGAACAAAGCAAATAATATTAGCAATAATATTAAACTTATTCTTTATCTTTATTATTATGAAGCAGTATCCGAAGCAGTAACATTTTTTTCTGTTTTAAGGAACATATCCACGAACTGGAACATCTGTTACTGAACTATAAACTAAACTGAACTTCATACGAAACTTCTGTGACCAATTTATTATTAGCTGTTATTCGAAAAGAAATGTCTCATATTTTTGTCTTACACTGGTATTTGGAATTTTAGAGAAAGCTTCAAGTTCTGTATTCTGTTCCTGTATTTTAGTTGTGGTGTGAATTATTGTATACTCATCATATCTTTTAAAGTTTACTGAGTCCACATATCTTAATGGGCTTTTGACATCAGTACGTGTTGTGTTTAAAGAATAATCTTGATATCTATGAATAAAATTGTTTTTCATTTTTAAGTTCATAATGATATGTGCTAGAATCTCAACTCTGAATGGTATTTGTCAAAGTAGGGGAATGTAGATTTTTATGAATATGTATGTGAATTTTAATCAAGATTTGTGTTGTGATAATGTCATTTTGTATTGTGATATAAATATTTTTGTATAAATATGAAAAGATGAGGTTGAACTTTTAAAACTCCAATCATTTTAAAGCTTTTTAAAATACTCTTCAAGTGAGATTTTGTTCTAGTGTTAAGCATTTTTTATTTTTTGCTGATGGAAATATAGGAGAATATTCAGATACATTTTGAAATTAATGTGTATTGAAATAATCTTGAATATCTCAAAACTTATTTTCCCCTCTTTTTTAATATTAAGTTGATTTTTTTTGTTTCGTGCTTGTGCAAAGTTAAAAGAAGTGCATTCTTTCTGAGAACTTAAGGGGTGGGGGAATCCTGCATGAGTTATAGATTTTTTTTGTTAATTATATTTGATTTCAAGCTTTGAATGTTTTATATGTTGATTCAAAAGATTA
Organism: Argiope bruennichi; assembly: GCF_947563725.1. Lineage (NCBI taxonomy): Eukaryota > Metazoa > Arthropoda > Arachnida > Araneae > Araneidae > Argiope > Argiope bruennichi. The sequence continues at coordinate 115,945,614 of NC_079160.1, forward strand.
AAAATTTTTATATGTATAATAATTTTGAGAATTCATCAAATCATTCTTGTTCCCCTGAATTTTTATAGTCTGCAATTTGTGGAAATAGTAGATAATTTTTGAAGAAAACTTGACTTTCCTTGTTTTTCCAAATTATTTATCCAAAGAGAATTTTTTAAGCTGTGAAGCTTTTACTGCAACATAGATACATATAACTCTGTAATGCAGCTTTTGTGTCATTATGACTAGAAAATAATTCACCAGTTATAATTTAATGAATCATGATTGTGCAATTTATGAAATGAGTACACCATTTTTTAAAAAAAGAAATTAGTGTTCATTCACTATTTATATAGTTGCTTTTAAGAACTTAAGTTATTTATTTGTATATCTTGTTTGTTTTCCTCTGTCAGAAAAGTAATGCATCTTCTTTGGTGTGACATTGTGCAAGCACACTAAGTTCCAGCCAGAATGCACTTTTTATGACCTACAAAGCACAAGTCACGGAGGTTAAAAGGAAAAAATAAAACCCAATGAAATATGATTAATCTCTGTGGTTTGTGTCTTTGACAGGGCTGGGGCCCAGTTTCCTGAAGTGGACTACGATCTCCTTAACATGGAATTCGCCCCAGAAGTGGACGAGCCTGTTGACTTTTCAAGCATTAATGTTTGTGATCTTGTCGCCTACACTCATACATCTTGAGATGCCAAATTGACCTCTTTAGAACATGGTCTTAGCTGGCCATTTAGTACTATCTATGCTCACATGTGAAATCCTTTCAGGAACTGAATTAAAGGTGCATTCTGGTCTGGACTTAGGCAATAATCATTTCTTACCTCCTCAGATATAATTATTAGCAATGAGGGAAGGATCATTAACTGTTCCACAATAACTGCCTTCATTCTTTTTTTTGTTTATTTGTAAATCATACAAATGTTGTGGTCATTTATTTTGCTTGTAAGATAGGACTATTTTTGAATAAGCCAAATAGCTCTGAATAAGTTAATATTTAATACAATGGTAACCTTAAATAGCAACTAGGTTATCATTATGTCTTCATAGTTAGTTCAAGGCTTTTGAACTCTGACTTTTCTTCATGAGGGTTCTTGTAATATTCTTGCACATTTGTAAGCAAAACGAAGAACACAAATTAAATATGAGCAATTTTCATAAGGCCCTGCTTTTAAGATTTAATTATTTTAAGTATTATGGAATGCAAAGACTTAGTTTCCAAATTCATAGTGGGGAATCAAAATTTAATTAATGAATTTAACTTCATAAGGTCCGACTGTATTGAAGTAATATATTATCATTGAAAATACACAAATGAACTAATTTTAAAAGCTTCAAAGAGTGAGTGGAAATTCAATTCTGAGATTTTATCTTTACCATTTGATAGAAATTTAGTTTTCATAATTATAATAAATTTAACTTGAAAGCCTTTGTTAAAAATTGCTAAAACTATTTGTAACTTAATGATAATAATAATCCACATTTTACTGTAAAATTATTCTTATTCAAATAAATTATTTTGGAAATCTGTTTACTTTTTAAATTTCTTTAAAAATTAAATTTCTTTCTTTCTTTCTTTCTGTTTAAATTTCTTTAGTTATAAAATTGGCTCTTTGAATTTCATGTAGTTAAAACTATTATCTGTAACATAAGTTTATTTTATTTGATTTTAAATTGCAATTAAAAATGAAAAGTTTTATTTCTAAACTGAATTGGATATCTATATAAAATAATTGCTGTAGAGTGGCTGTATATTTGCTAATTCAATCAAGTTTGGAAAGTAATTATTTTATTTCTTTTTTTTTAAAATTACATATCTGTTTAAAAAAATTACTTTCATTATTTACTGTTTAGTTTAAAAGTAGTTTTCTCTTTCATTATTTTCAAGCCTATTCATTTTGTAACTTGAATTTTATTTAAACCTTAACAATTTTAATTTGGTTCTTCCAAGTTCCATTATTAGTAATGTTTCATTTTCTAGTTTTTCAACTTTTCCACGGGACATTTGATTAAATTTAATTAAATCTTAATGCTAAATTTATTTTTTAAATTGCTGAATTAAAATTTTTTTATTTAAGTATATTAAATTTATAATATTTTATTTTATATTGAATGTATTTGAAAGGAATATTTTTTGAAATTCGCAACCAAATGAATCTTTCTAATTCAAAATAAAGATTTAACTAAACATTTAGCCCATCATTGTTTTGCTGATGTTAAAATATTTTATTTTCATTAAGAGCTAATAAATGTGCAGAATTTCATAACTTTAGCAAATTAAAAAGTAAGGGAAAATCAATTACAGTATTTCCTTTTAACAATCATGAAGCAAGTTAAGGCAAAGAAGCCTTGAAATAATCCTGAAAACTTAAAAGTGGAATGACTGACTGCTGGATTCATTTTCTGTAAATCGATTTCACTCCATTTTACATACCTGTTAACTTGTGATCTTCTGAGATAATATATGTATTTTTAGGTTAGGTTATTTTATCTGTATTTAATGATTAGACATCTTGTATAATCTTTATGTATAGTTGAAAAAATCTAAATCACCAGATTAGTAAGGTTAAAGTATGCTAGTCAAAATAAGATGTTTTGTCTTAGAAAGTTTTGGCTTCAAATTTTAAATGTTTTTCCACTATCTCCATATATGGTTTTTTAATTTTTCCCCTTTTTAATAATAATGTCTGGTTTATTTTTAACATAAAAATTCAAATATAAGTTAGCAGGTATGCACATCTTTTCTTTGAAGTGTATCTAGTTAGCAGCACACGCACAAACATAAAACAAAATCTCTTTATTGACTATATTTTTAGCAACAAAGTAGAACAAATTGATAGTTTTAGAAATAAATATTAATTATTTAATAGGTTAAATGTTAACAATAGTTTTGCATATTATCATAGTGGGCAAGTAAAGTAAATTGTGAAAGGCATATTATTATTCAGTGTACCAATTAATGTTTTTTCCAATTTAATATTTTTTTTTTTAGTTATAAATGGTACACTTGATAATTTTTAGTGTTAAATAATTAAAAATGTTTTGTTACAGATATTCAAATTGCTGTAGATAATACAGTAATGCATAACTTTTATCTCTTATATTGTCAAGAATACAGGAAACCTGTATATTTTTTGAAAGTTTAAGAAGCATTTAAAGAAATGTTTCAAAGGTGTTAAAGAAAGTAGCATATTTAGAACATCTAAATAAGCTTTAATTCAATTACATAGTTAAGTGTTAAGAATCGCTATGAAATGTTATTCATCACAGCTAAATTATTTATTGAGAGAATAAATGTATTCTTGCAGTTCTGTAATTAATAATTGTTGATTTATTTTCAGCAAATATATTTAAGAAAATAGCTTGTAGGTTTGTTAATATTATTGTTAGTATTAAAATAGTTTAATGAATTCCTATAAAAGCTGGATGCTTATTAAAAGAATTTGGAATAAAAGTGATGGAATATTTTCTTTTTCTTGTTTTAAAATTGATTTTCAGTATCTGCCATTCTATTCGTCCATTTTTCTCTTTTACTCTGAAACCATAATAGCTTAACTTCTTTTAAAACTCTTTTAAGAACTAAACATGCTGCAGGTGTAGAACAGTTTTAGTGGGAAAAGTTTAGGGAACAGCCCGATACTGTCCATAACAGAAATTTCTCAATATTGGGCAAATAATCCCTTACCGTCCACATATCTTAAAATAATCTGTTTGTTTTAATGTTTCCAATATGTAAAGATTGTATTTTAAAGTTAGTGACAGGAAATAAATTACCTTATATAGTCCATCTGCCCATATCTGAATCTTTTCTGGCATTTTCGTCCCCTCTCCCTAATTTGATATTTATCAAGTAAAAGTTAAAATTGTTAATGATTAGTAGAAGAATTATTTCAATGTCTGAATTTGGAACTATTAAATATTTTATTATTACTTTATTGGATTTTTTTAAAAGATTTTATCGGAATTTCCCTCAGTAAATTTTGAAGCTTAAATTAGTGTACTTGCTTTATTTTTTATTTTATTGCATTGTGTTCTTTTAAAGCAATGCATGTTTTTAAACATTTTTTTTTAATTTTATGATTGCTAGAGATTTTTTCATATTTTCAGCATTATTAATTTTTAATCAAAAACGTTTGATTTGCTTTTGCTTTATCCAGGTGTTATTCTCTTAAATTTATTGATTATTTTGAAACTTTAATTTTATACATTTTTTCACTCCCCTCCCCCTTTTTTTCAGTTTCCTTTTTAAAAGCTTCATTTTGTTTGTACATACTTTGTCACTTATTTTCACACTATTAGTTTCATTGTTTGACTTATCTTCAATTCCTTGCATTTTGCATGTATCTCTCCTTCCCTACTCTTCTTATTTCTCTAGTCGAAGAAAGTTCTTTTTAAACTGTGTAAAAATAGCAAGTCTAGTTGTGTGATATATGATCAGAGTATTGTGATTATCTGTTCTTTTGCAGAAAAATCCAATTTAACGCTTTATTCTGCTGTTAGTTTTGTGTGTTTTTACTTCTGAAAGGTTTGAAATAACCTTTTGATTTAAAAAATTGTTGGTGTTTAGTTGTAAAATTTGACTAATCCAAAGATTTGTGTATATTGTTATGTGTATAAAGTGTTGGTAGGCAAGATTATATTTTGCCAAAATTTGAATTCTGAAACAGCAGAATGTGTTGTTTGTTAAAGCTTAAAACTTTTAAGGGGCAATTCTATTTTGTAAATTTGACAGTTTATACTTCTGGATATTGTGAATTGCCTTATGTGGCGATGTGATAGGTGATATTTAGCATGTGTATCACTAAAACAAATCAAAAATCAAATCTTAATTATTGATTTATTAAATCCTATCTATAAATTTTAAAAATTATTAGATCAGTTATCAAATTTTTAGAGTATTGGATATTTTAGTTTCTTACTCGTTTCTTAATTTTACTTGTAAACTATTTCTTTTTCTAGTGGAAGATATTAGTAAATCACTGTTTAAATGTGCATTGCAAAGTTTTATTGTTGTTGACATTTTAAAGAATTTGCTGGAGTCATGTTAACATTTTCATAATTTTGTACATACATTAATTTGTGTTTCCACCGATATTTGGAGAGTGTTAGGTTGCAATTTCATTAATATTTTGTGTTATTTTTAAATGCACACATAAATGACACATATGAATATTGAATTTGTGATAAAATATTTTTCATTTCCATATGCTTGAGTCATTTTTTTTTCTAGTACTGAAATGGATGTATTTGATCATTTTTAGCTTGCTGATATTAAAATCCAAAAATCAAATCAACTTTTTTTGTGTGTGTGTTTTTTTTCTATTTTTCAGGAAATAACATAAAATTCATTTTATAAAAGTGCATCTCTCCTTTCCTAATAGAATTGGAAAGGTTCAAAGAAAATAAAGGTCCTTTTATTTTTTAAAAAAAAATTCTTTTGCATACATTTATATTGTTATTATGATTCTTGGCAATTAATGTTTATAAACTGGTGCTACTGATTTTGATTATTCTTTGTATCAAAAAATGGACAGCACAACTTTATTATTATGAAGACATTTTCATTGACAATTTTGATCATAAGTTTGATCTTAATTATTACATGAATGTACCAGAAATTTATTTTAGTTGCACTGTAAACTGACTAAGAATGAATCCTTGAGAGAAAATGCCAATAGCACAAACCAGCTTGAGTTTGCAAGATGGTAATAAAAGATTGAGACTAATTCTGTAACTTACTAAAGGAACAACAGATAAAGCTGCATACACACAGGACCAATATATTTAGTTGTACCTATAGAACTGAATAGTTGGTAACTAAATAATCAGCTTATTTCCATGATGCAGTTTTTGCCATTCCACTATAAACAATGAGTGGCTGTAAAAGGTTTTGAGGAATTAACAAATGTGCTATACAGAGGTGTTAAAAGTTTATGGCGATTCTGCAATGTATCTTGCAAGATGTTTCAAAAAGCATTCACACTTCAAAAATAGAAAGATTACTTCATGATGTGAAATTCACTATGTAGAAACAAAGCAAATCATAGCAGTGGCTTCAAAGAGTGAACTTCCTAAACACATTCCAGAAGTACCCGGAACATTTTATTGCAATTAATAAGATTTCTTTAGGTGATAATGTATCCATATAGTTAAATAGCTTTTTGACATCAGAGTTAATCTTTAAACAATGATATCCATTTGTGTACACTATGGCTCAAAACTTATTAACCCCTTGGCTTTAATGTCCAAAAGAGCATTTTGCATATATGGACAAATTTCAACAGGCTAAAGGATACATGAAAAGGATATTTTTTAGCCATCTTAGGCATTTTATTACTTTATTGTACTTTTAATTGTATTTATAATTTTAATGTCATTTTTTATTGTACTTTTAATATTAACTAGTTGCCTCATGCTACCAGCTAGCTTGCCAAGGATATTAGTCATTTATTTTCAGGTAAATTCTTAGATATAACTTCAAGTCAGATAATTTTGCCAAATTGATTGACATCAAAATTATGTTATTTTAATTGTCTTATTCTGTTTGAATAGTCTGACACAGTCCCATATCATCATAGAGCTGTGAAATGCATAACTTTTCAGTTTATCTATTTTATAAACTTTGTGATATTATACTTCACTTCCCCCCCCCCTCTCGCTTGTTTACTCAGTAATTAAACAGTATCCTTCTTTTAGCTTCCAACAATAGAAGAAATCATTTCATTAAATATTTGATGAAACAAAGTAAACGGTTTGAATTTCAGGGCAACATTGTAATAAACTGTTGGCAATTAGAAAGAAAAAAAAAATATTTTTTAAAAATAGTCAAAATTCAGCAAAAATTCTCACAGTTGCAAAATTGGTATAAAAAGAATTTTTTTAAAATATTTTTAAACAATGGAAAATGCATTTTTGTGCTGTAATATTTTTGAAAGTTGGTGTGGAAAAGCGTCGAAATTCAACCTAATTTTAATTAAAATTTCAAAAAAATTGCTCCGAGAACATTTTTAACCTCTTTATATTTGGCAACTGTAGGTCAAACAGTCTGACCTATAGAGCGCATGCAAACATCTTTATTATTAATATTGATAATGATAGATGTGGAGGAATGCTTGTTTCTTAATTTTTTTATAAAATTCTATTTCATTATTTTAACAACTACTGAAGTTCTCAAACATATTCAGAAGATGTAATTCGCATATTTATATAAAACTACTCCTGTAGACACCAAAATATAATACCAAATTTTAATATATTTAGAACATAGTGACTTTGAATTATCGCGTTTACATATTTCTAAAATACAGATGGTCAATCTGATGTTGTATTTGGCTCAAAATCTTATAGGCGTCTAGACTATAGATATTAATTCTGCGTATCGAATTTTATCTATCTCTGTGTTTCCGTTTTGTAGTTATCGTGTTAAAGTATATTCAAACAGTCGGGCAGACAGATTTCCTTTGAGGAAATTTTGCACAAAATCTGATAGAAATCTACGAATTTAATATAAAGATGGTATACCTAATTTCATCCGTCTAGCAAAAAGCGTTTGAGTTATCTTTGTCACGGACAGATGGACATTTTCCAAAAATGTGTTTTTCGAACTCATGGGGGTCTAAAACGTGAAGATTCGTCAAAAACTCGAGTTCGAATTTTTTTATGATTAGAATTCTTTCTCTATACGAGAAAGTAAAAAGGAGTAGCGTTATTCATTGTATGATAAATAGATTTCTCATAAAAAACAAACTGAATTGTATATATCTTATTTATTTTATTACATATGAATTTTACCTATGCAAATATTAACACATAAAAAATTTGACCAGTCATTGAAAATCATTATTAGAACTGTCTGTTTCCGGTTCAGCCATTTTTGCTTATTCATATGGGAACTATACAAAAAGAAAGTATTGTAATCGTAACATAATTCAAACTCGAGATTTTGATGAATTTTCAAATTTCAGACCTTTACTGAAAACATGTTTTTGATATTATGCCTGTTTATGAGCACAATAACTTAAAGAATGTATTAAGTTAGGTATTTGGTATGGGACTTTTACCACCAAATTTGCAGATTTCTATCAAGTTTTGAACGAAATTCACTCGGCGGAAATCTGTTGTCTGACTGACTACAAGTGAATACGAAACAAAAAATATTGGAAATATAAAATTAGGTACATTTTAGCATCTGTATCAAATTTTGTACCAAATTCGTCCAGAATTGGACCGTTTATTGGTTTGCATTTTTGCAGTCACAATAATTAAAAAAATGTTGCAGTTTAGATGCATGAAAATTAATTTAACATTAAAGTTAAAAATTTTGAAATCATATCGGGTTATCTGTCTGTAAGCACGCCAACTCAAAAACTCTTTCAGCTAGAAGGGTAAAAATTGGCATATGATCTTATGAACAAATATGTAGATTTTGATAAAATTTTGAACAAAATCTGTTCAGAGGAAGTTTGGCTGTCTGAGTACAAGTAAACACGATAACCACAAACCGTAAAAAGCTAGAGTTTGATATAGATAAAGATAGACATCTCCGATTTCGGAAAATACTTTTGTGCTAGTTTGAGGGTCGAACTCGCAACATTAGGGCTCATAGCCAAGTAACATAACCACTAGACAAAAGTGATCACTCTTGTCCGGAGGTTGTTATCTAACTTATGAAGTTACCATCACACTTTTTTTTGGTATAATATTTGTCTGTCTGTTCGTCCGCTATATCTATCTGTGACAAAGATAGATATGATGAGACGTTTTCGGCTAGACTGGTGAAATTTAATATGGGATTTTTACACTAAATTTGTATATGCACAAGCATGCAAACGTGATAACTTAAAAACGCAGAAATTTAATATATGATTTTTTGACTAAGTTTGAAGTTCCGTGTTAAATTTTCGTTTCAATCGAAACGAACAAAGGGGGGGGGGCTGAAACTGTAATTTTATTTTCTAGTTCCTGTTTCAAAATGCCAAGGATCGCACGATAGAATCAGTAAAATACTAAATTCGCCCCAAAGATCAATATTTCTTAACTATAGTCTGTGTAATTTATGTAGGCGTTTCAAGGACACTCGTTTTTCCTACTCATCACTCTTTCTCCTTCTCCGTTGCCATGGTTTGGACAAAGCTTGTTTTTTTTTTTTTTTTTTTTCCCCATGCCAGTACGTTTCGAGCAGACAACCGGTTACGAGGTAGAAAATGTGACCTTGAACCGCCTACAGAAAATACACGAACTATAATGTTTGCCAATGCTGTTCAAGATATTCATAGCCTTACCCAAGGTTCACAACTTTTTACGAGTGGGGGGGAGGCTAACAACTTTATCAGAGAGTTCGTGAGAACCAATTCTCCAAAAACGTGAGACAGTTTTAATAGTATTACTGCCGCTGGTCTAAAGAATGCAGGATATCCTAGACAGTTTAGAGGAGGCGAACAAGCATGAATGCAATTTTCATGAGTCATTTTACACCCTGCTCGATGACATCACTATTCGACTTTTGTTTCCCGTGTTCTGCACTAATTACCTCTCAGTTTGTACATAGTTGAGCTTTATTCTTTTGCTACATTAGAATTTCTTTAACCTGTTAATAAGATAACATATCTTATTTGTGATATTTATTATTATTTCAATCTATATAAGGATGTAGAGAAATACTTGAGCCTATCCAGGTTTCCATTTTTTAACCCCTTAATCATCATGAACATAAGTCATGCTTGTAATGAATTATAAACTGTAATCATTCAAAGGCATTATAATTCGATTAAAATTTCAAAACGGAAGGTTTCATTTAATTAGATAATTAAAAAAAAAAAGCCCTAAAGAGTTGAGCAGTTAAATTTTTGTTTCTGTGATTTATTTGCAGATTTACATATAAAGTATTCTAAAATCGAATTAAATCATATATATTACTTTATGCGAATAAATTAATTTCACAATATTTTGCTTAAGATTTTCTCGCAAACTCTAATATCAATGCTATCCCTTCTTCCCGAATAAAATTAGGGACCTTGCTTAAGGGTTCTCAATGTCTTACATGACATTAGCGAAAAATCATTACGATGTATGGACCTTTGCCATGGATCTATACTTTTACTGAATCTTGTAAGCGACCTTTGGCGATTTTTTTGAGAGGGGGGGGGGCACTAAACCCTAGCATCCATACACAATAACCCGAAAATCGAAATTGTATTTTTAACGCCTTTTTTTCCACTCGCGAAATCACATACCAAATCTCATTTATTTGTGTTTTTGAGCCACCGCGTTTGCACGCAGGGTGAAGTACAGACGGACAAATGGTCAATCCTTTGATGGATTTGGTTCACAATTTTATTAGAATCTACATTTTTGATGCTAAACATGTGTGCCAAATTTTGTCTATCTAGCTCTTTATATTTTGTAGTTAATTTATTCTCTTATAGGTGGACTTCCAGATGGGCAGATATTTTCTGGTTAGATTCCGTCGAAAATTTGAGATATCTACAAATTTAGCATAAAGTCTGTGTACCGAATTTTATCCGTCCATTTCAAAGCGTTTTAGATGTATCGTGTTCACAGAATTACAAAGATACTAGCCGCTTTTGGCGATCAGTTTGTTTACCTGGATTATCGAGTTTTTAGGCTGTTAATTATTTATATGGGATGCATTTCTTTAAAAAAAACATTTCACCTTGTAATTTGATACGATTAAAACACATGAATTCAATTAAAACAGTTTACTTCAAATTACAAAGTGTATATACTACGAAATAAAAGCTGAAGTTAAAATCCTATTACGGATGGATTGATTGGTGGAAGTACATGCTTGAATGTTTTGATGGAGAGTTTGAATTCCATCATAACATTTAAAAACATTGTTTCAGATAGGGTAACAAATTGAATTAAAAATATTAAAATTAATTGAAAAATTGTACGAAAATGAAATTTATATCATAAAATAATTTTTTAATTAAATTTATATAATAAATACATATATTATTTGAAATATATATATATATATATATATTAAAAATATATTTTTAATATAATTAATTAAATATATATAATTTAATATAATTATTATATTATATTAAATATAATTAATTAAATATATAATTTTTATTATTTAAATATATATAAATTAAAGTATATATATTTTATATATATATTAAAAAAAATTTCTTAAGATAATACAAAAAGTATTTTTATTAGATAATTGTTTTGGAAGGTATGAGCATCAATTTCCGCTAGACTTAAGATTAATATATGGACGCCAAAATTGCTGTTTCTCGCCAAATATAATCGTGACATTTTATTTTTTTTAAATTGGATTTTTAAAAGCTTTTGTTATCATTTCTGGTATATACCCAAGACTGCAGACTTTTAGAGTTTTTTGGATGATTAGCACGATTTTGACCTACTTGGCGAGAAACCATACGTTAATCCTAAGTCTAAGCATGATTACGTGTCTGGCAACAGTAAGCCTATTTTTGCACTTGATTGAATTTTTTGAGTTTTAAGTCTGTTTTTTGATTTCTTTTATATCATCTTTCCTTTGACTGAATGCCCTCTTTGGTGACGCGAGGATCTATCTTCAGAAGACTTCTAATAACACTTTGTGTTCCGACCTGTCACTGTGCTGCCCTCTTGCAGCAAAGGGAAAAACACTTCAGTGTAGCGTGTAGCGTTAGCGAGTGTGTGTGCGGTAGCAAGGCTGCGCCTGCTAAGCAATGATGACCAGAATAAAGGGAAAAAGAGTCCAAATTTATTCTTGTGTTGTGATTTTTTAATAATGTGAGAGCTATCGACATAAATTTAGTGCATGTGTAATCATATGGTCCGTCTCGGAGGAGTGGAAATAGCGATCAGCGATGGATTACGTTTTTTTTGTGTGTGAAAATATGCGAAGTGGATTAGCGTAGGCTTAGGAAACGAAACTTGTGCTTGAGTGGTGTTTTTTGTTTCTGTTCTCTGTGTTTTCGCGTATTCTCTCGTCCCAATTCTCAAGGATAATTATTGTGGGTAAGTGTTCAATTACTTAAATTTTCATTATGTCTTTGTCTAGTTTGAAGAAAGACGAATTAAAGAGTTTGTGTACGGAATTAAATATTAAATTTGCATCTTCCGCTAAAGTTGTAGATTTGATAAGTATAATTGAGAATAGTGACATTTATAAGCAAAGAATTGAGGTTGTGAAAAATTTAATTAAAGAGATTTCAGACGAAAGAAGTAAAAATTCGGATCAAGCCGAAAACGAAAGGCGTTCATTAGAACAAAAATTGGAGATTGAAAGGCTTTCGCTTTTGCGTGTAGAGAAAGAAATAGAGCTTTTAAAACTCAGATCCTCATCGTGTGAGCTTAACGATAATGAACAGAGTTTTAGTTTAGAGAATTTAATTAAGAGTATCAAAGTTTTGACGATTTTTGTTCCCAAAAATGCTGAATGTTTTAATCTCTTTTTCAATTCGCTCGAAAAAGCTTTCAAAACAAAAGCAGTCAGTGATAAATTTAAAGCGGAAATTCTATTAAATCTTTTAGGGGATAGAATTGGCAATTTAATGGTTTATATCAAAGAAGAAGAGTTGAGTGACTATGAAAAAATTAAATCTATTGTCTTAAAACAATTTCAACCAACTTATCAAGAATGTCTAAAACAATTTAAAAGTGCAGTAAAATTGCCAACAGAAAATTATGCGCAATTTGCTTCAAGAGTTAGATCTGTTTTTGAGTATTACATTCAACTTCGTAATGTGAATGATTTTTCTAAATTGTGTGAGTTAATGGTTTCTGATCAGATTTTTAGCACTCTTCCTCAAGATTTAAAAAGTTATATCAGTATTAAACAAGGAGAATCTGTTTTTAATGTGCAGGAATTAAGTAGAGAATGTGATTTATTTGTGGCTTCTAAAACCGGAATCAAAACTGAGTTTTCCCGCGCATTCGTTACGAATAGAAATGAGCAAAGGAATTTCGGTAAAGGAAAATTTGAGAATCGTAATAGAAATGTTTCTAAAGTGTTCTTATCGAATACTAATTCTAAATGCGTTATGTGCCAGAACAACCACTCAATATTTAAATGTCAGGAATTTCAAAAACTTTCTGTTAGTGATAGAGTTGCATTTGTGAAATCCCAAAACTTATGTTTTAAATGCCTCTCACCAATATGCAATGTGAAAAAGTGTTCTGCAAGAAATTGCTTTTGTAATAAACCTCATAATAGGTTACTTCATTATCCCAGAGAGTTTGATCATTTCAGTGGGAGTGGTAAAACCGAAACTAGTACCATAAAGGGGAAAGTTCAACTTTAAACCCGGAAGTTAATTCCTTTTATCCAACTTCTTGCGCAACTAATGAAAATGAGCAATCGACATTTTCAGCTACGAGTACGGTTGAAAATAAGCAAATGAGAACTGTATTGTTAAGCACGGCTAAATTTTATATTCGAGATAAATTTGGGAATCTGCAATGTGTTAGAGGGTTGCTGGATGTAGGAAGTCAGTCCGATATTATGACTTCGGAGTGTGCAAACAGATTAGGGTTAAAACAAGAAAAAATAAATGTAACAATTTCATGTTTAAATAATTCCTCAATGACTGTTACCAAATTTATTAAAGCTGAAATTTCAAATGCTGATAAGAGCTTTAAGCAAAATTTTGAGTTTCTTGTTGTAGATAAAATCACTGAATTAACCCCAATTAAATATTTAAGTGTTAAAGAACAAATTCCTTCTAATATTAATTTGGCTGATAATTTTATGGTTCCCCAAAAAGTTGATTGTCTCCTAGGTGCTAAATCGTTCTATCATTTGTTGAGGCCAGAAAAGATCTACTCATCAAATGCAGAGTTGTTTTTTCAAAATAGTGTTTTTGGATTTTTGGCTTGCGGTAGTGTAATGGAATTTGATTCCCCAAAAATTCATTGTGGGTTAATTATTGATGAAGATTTAAACAATACCATGAAAAAATTCTGGGAACTAGAAACTGTTGAGTTAGAGACCCCTAAATCCCATGAGGCAAAAATCGCTGAGGAACATTTTGTTAAAACTCATTATAGAGAGCCTAGTGGAAAATATGTAGTCACAATCCCACTTAAAGAGGAACCTAGTTGTTTAGGTGAGTCTAAAAGTATAACATTAAAAAGATTAAATTCACTTTGGAGTATACTATCTCGTGATAAAACTTATTTAAAATTGTATGAAGAATTTATTAATGAGTATGAAAAGTTGGGACATATGAGAGACGTGACGCATGAGACAGAACCAGAAACAGTGTATTACATGCCCCATCATGGAGTATATAGACCAGAGAAAATGACCACTAAGCTTCGTGTAGTATTTAATGCCTCTAGTGAAACCACGAATGGAAATTCATTCAATAGCTTGCAAATTAATGGGGAAATTGTGCAGGAGGACTTAATTTCAATTATGATGCGATTCCGCAAACATCCATATGCATTTATTGCGGACATTGAGAAAATGTATAGGATGATTTACATTCATCCCAGTCAGCGAAACCTACAAAGAATACTTTGGAAGGACAGTGAGTATGGTTCAGTGAAAAAGTTTGAACTGTCGACAATTACTTATGGTACTACTAGTGCCCCATTTTTAGCTACTCGAACGCTAATTCAAATTGCAAGGGATGAAGGACACAATTTTCCCCTTGCAGCACCCGTTGTTGAGAAAGATTTTTATGTGGACGATGTGCTATCTGGTGCTAAGACTTTACCCGTATGCATAGAGATGCAACAGCAGCTCACTTCCATGTTAAAACGAGCTGGCATGAACTTGCATAAATGGCGAGGCAATCATCCTCAATTGTCTACCACTTCTGGATGCAACTACGACTTTGCAGACTGTGATAACAAAACTTTAGGTGTCACGTGGGACCATACTAATGACTGTTTTTGTTTTAAGGTGTCCATAACTTCAACGGATGTTCATACTAAACGAACAGTTCTATCCACAATAGCCAAGTTGTTTGACCCTCTGGGCCTCCTTGGTCCTGTGATTTCACTAGCGAAAATCTTTCTACAAAAATTGTGGCTTCTGAATCTTCAATGGGATGATCAGCTTCCTCCTGAAAATCATAGTGAATGGGAGAAGTTTTCAACCGAGTTACAGTGCATTAACAACATCAAGGTGAGCAGATGTATTCTTCCATTTTCCGACGTCGAAGCTATAGAGCTTCATGGGTTCAGCGACGCTTCTGAAGCTGCCTTTGGAGCTGTTGTGTACTGCAAATCCCAAACACCTGCTGGTGAGGTTGTTGTCAAGATGGTGGCCAGTAAATCCAGAGTGGCTCCACTGAAGAAGCTCACGATCCCGAGATTGGAGCTCTGCGCTGCTGTGCTGCTGGTGAAATTGATGCAGCGTATCCAGTCGGCTCTTCAATTGAAAGTGTCCAATTCCTATTACTGGAGCGATAGTATGATTGTGCTGTCATGGATTAAAAAAGAGACGTCCCAGTTAAAAACCTTCGTGGCAAACCGTGTAGCCACACTTCAAGACCTTTCGTGTCAGGATCAGTGGAGACATGTTTCGTCAGGAGATAATCCAGCTGATCTTATCAGTCGTGGTGTAAATCCGTCCAAAATGCTCAAGAGTAACTTGTGGTGGGAAGGCCCTGCCTTTCTAAAAGACAGTGAGTATCCGTGCAGAGAAATCTCTGACTCTGTGATAAAGGACGATGTAGACTGTGAACTCAAAAAAGTTCTATGAAATTCATGTGTTACTGATATTCTTAATTGTAGTAATAGTTATACTAATATATTGCATGTAATAAGTTATGTTTTCAGATTTCTCCACAACTTGAGGAGTCCAACTGAAAGGAGACTGGGTCCCTTGAAAACAGAAGAAATTAGGAAGGCTGAAACCTTCATAATAAAGGAAATCCAGAGTAGGGAATTTTCAGAAGAGTTAAGGTGTTTAAATAAAAATAAACCTGTTCTTGGCAAAAGTATGTCATCGGATGAAAGATTTAATATTATTATGGATTGATGAAAATTGTACAACTTTCGATTCTGTTTCACCATTATGGTAATGTGATAGAACTGCTGTTTTATGGAAATTATTCTGTTATAAGCAATTTTGTGAAATTTTTATATATTAACTGTTAAACTGCTTCATAGTATTGCATAAGAAATTGTGATTTAAATTAATGTAGCTATTTATATCAAACTCATGTGAAAATTGAATATAAGATTAATATCTGTTAGTAATATATAGAAAAAAAATATTTATTTTGTTATGCATATTACTTACTTTATTAAATATTTTCTATTCTCTAGCTTTATCCAAGTGAAAGGTAGAAAAAGATAATGTAAAAATCAATGAGTTAGTGCTTCTTAAAGATGAAAACCTACCCCCTCAAAATTGGGCATTAGGTAGAATAATTGAGTGTTATCTGGGTGAAGATAAAAGCGTCAGAGTTGTAAAAGTTAAAACTCAATCTGGAGTTTATAAAAGAGCCATTTCAAAAATTTGTATTTTACCTATTGATGTGTAATCTTATATTAGTGTTCTTTATTGTGTGATTAATGTTATTACCTTGTAATGTGTAGTGTTTAAAATCTAAATTTGTGTGTTTTTATTCAGCATTGTGCATTGAATTGTGATATTTCATAGTTTTTCCTTGTGTGTGTGTGTGTTGACAACATTATGTCAAGGCGGGCGGTATGTTCCGACCTGTCACTGTGCTGCCCTCTTGCAGCAAAGGGAAAAACACTTCAGTGTAGCGTTAGCGAGTGTGTGTGCGGTAGCAAGGCTGCGCCTGCTAAGCAATGATGACCAGAATAAAGGGAAAAAGAGTCCAAATTTATTCTTGTGTTGTGATTTTTTAATAATGTGAGAGCTATCGACATAAATTTAGTGCATGTGTAATCACTTTGCAACCCCATTAATTAGTAAGCGAAGCGTTTTATTCAGTACAACTGTAAAAATGTTCAATGAATGAAGTAGTCTGTAATTCGTATGATGTTTTCTTTATATTTGACTGTTGCTATTCTACAATTAGTAATAAGCTCGATTTCTGTACCATGTAAGGCAGCTTTATATATATAGAGAGATTTTCAGGATTCCATTAATCATACACTCTATTAATTTTACTATAAGTATCTTTTCCGGAAAACCTTTTTTTTTTTTTTTTTTTTTTTTTTTTCATATTGGATAACATTATAGTACCAATGTATAAGAACTAAAAAGTAATAATATTTCTAATTTTAAATCATCGCAGTTTGTAGTCCGCGTGGCCTAATGGATAAGGCGTCTGACTTCGAATCAGAAGATTGCAGGTTCGAGTCCTGTCGCGGACGGAAGGGGATGTTTTCTTTTAAATTTCCCATTTCAAATTTGCAAAAAATACACGCTGCCCCTAGCTTTTATCTATTGAAGAAAAACTAATTTTTTGACGTCGTAGAATTGATCTTTTTTTTTAAATCCTAATTTTTTTTTTCCCTGTCGATATTCAAGTCCTTTGGGCAAATGTGCCAACATGGATGTAAAAACGTCATAAATCCAGTTTCTCATTTTAATGTTTACTTAACAAATATCTTAGCAGTTAACTGTATTTTTTAAGTCCCTTTTTTAATTGTATCGAAACTCTTTATGAAAAGATATCTCTCCACACAGTTATTAACAATACGAAAATCACATTAAAATGTAAGTGGAATTTATCTAGTGCTATCAAAATGAAGATGGTCAAGGTCCTTAAAATCAAATATAACCTGTAATTTCTGCTCGAACAGATTTAACTCTACAGTTTGATCATTTACGCGCTTACGTCTTCCAACTGACTGCAGTGATTTAAAACTGCAATCTAATTATATGACTGCTTCTTTATTATAGTGAACCTATTTGCATCTTAATGGGAAGTAGGAAATTGCCTCTCTTCATCAAAAATTTATTTTATTATTTAAAAGTAAAAATCTTTCAAAACATAAAAAAAATGTAAATAAGGAATAATAAATTTAGCATTCTTTATAAATGGATGAACTAATAAACATCCTATGAATTAGTTTTGAAGGCTCTGTACTTCAATGCAATACTATCTACTATTCGTTTCAGGATCCTGAGACGTGCACTTTTCAAAGATTGAACTTCACTAAGGGGTGGTGGGCAGAAAGATGAGAAATTATTAGCCTCTTATTTCCGCGAATAATCTGATTTCAGTCTATTGCTAAATATAAATGTCTCCTTCTTCCATCTTTCTTCCCACCCCTTTTTTGACGAAATAAATGTTTCAAAACCGCAGATGGTTTCCCAATCCGAAAATGAACAGCAATCTTATAAAAATCGCTATTTATATTCAAAAGATATATTTTCAGTTATCTTTATGATGATTGATTGCGGGGGTATATAAATTGTATGCAAATAGCTATTGCACTAACCAGAAAATTTAGAACCAACAGCTTATTTGAGAATATGGATCTGAAATTTAATTACAGGGATAGATTTTCATTGTATTAATTTTATAAAATATTCAATAAGTTTTTTCAAAAGAACTTGCTATTTTAAATATGCTGTTTAGTGTTTTAAATTAATTGCTTACAATATTTAAATTTTTGTGTGTTTTTTAATATTTTTATCATTGATTATACTCGTTTTAATGTTTTAAGGACTGATTATATTAAAATAAAATGAGTTTTTAATGTTTTTAAGATTGAATATATTTAGCTTTTAAATCTCTTGTATCCTTCTAATATTCTTAGAATTCAGACTTCCCAACTTTTTAATTCTTAGTGTGTTTTTATATTAATTATATTTCATACTAAATACCCGATACGTTTCTTAATGTCCTTGCCACATCCACTGTTCATGACTTTTATTTTGTGTATTTGTTGTTCATATTGTTACACACTCTATTAATGGAGTTTTTCTTTTTCCTCTTGTGTTTATTTTCTTTTAATAAATAAATGCATTATTCACTCACATAATTCAGATAAACTGTAGCTATAAAGGCCATATGCCCAAAAAAAATTGTGTGCCACATTCCAGACAGAGGATGAGAATGTCCAGAAAATTCCGCGCATATATGCGCTCACGATACAAACAGATTAAAAGTTAGTAGTGCAGGAATAACAGTAAGCTACAAACCATTCATGGCTTAGAATATCTTAACCTTCACATTGGATTGTATCTCTTTAAATACAGTTTTATTTAACATTTACTGATAGTCTAGTCAAAGTGTTTAGCAATTTCTGAATGATTTTTCTCTCAAATGACAAGAAGGACTTGGTTACTAAAGTGAAGTTTCCTTCGCAAAGAGGTTTTTAGCTAGTTAATTATAAACTAGAAAGCGAATTTTTTTTCCAGAGAATATTAGAAAGCATATACAAATGGGAATTGTTGAATCAAGTAGATTAATTAATAAAAATGTCTGAGCGTTTTTATGACCACTGGACTGGAAACGAAGAGAACATTGCATGACAGTTTAAATCTAAAAACATATTTTTAATTTAAAAACCGCTTTATAAACTTTTGGAAACTATTAAAATACAAGTGAAAAAGTATTGAATTCAAAGGTTATATTTTGAATGGAAGATTAATGGAAAAAAGAACGTTTTATTACATCAAGTTTTTAATTAATGATATTGATTAAAACTGCCAAAAAACATTTCTGCGAAAGTTTAACGAGAATTCTGAATAAATTATTTTTATATACGAATATAATTATATACATATATATTTTTGTCATATTCGAAACCAACGGGAATGGTCTCCTCGCAACTCTGTACGCATTATCTTTAAGAAAGAAGTTATTCATCCCCCCCCCTTCATAAAACTGTGGACCTTGTACAAGGCGGTAAACAAAATTTTATTTTCAGAGTCCCATCTCCGATATTGTGTGTTTCGTAATGTAGTGAAATAAATAATAAAATAAAATATCCCAATAGGAGTAGTTGCTTTTTGCGTTTATATATTATAAACGAGAAAGTGAAAAGGAAAAACCCTTTTAGAATTCCTTCCGTATGAGGTGTTGGAAAATTAGAAGGAATCAACTAAATATATGTGCTCAACTGAACTCAATATGTCTGTCTGAAGAACTTCGAAGCAGTGAAGAGAAGCAATATCATTTGAGAGTCCAAGTTTTAAATGAACTGTAATGTTTACAGCTTCAAAAATGAATTATTCTATTGATGTTTAAGGAGACGGGAGATTCTATTAGGCATTTTTGGGAATTATTCACTTAGAGTTATGAAATTCTTCATGCATATGTATTGAAATATAAATGTGTCAAATTTCTTTTAAAAAAACTTTTTAAAATAATATATTTTTAAAAAATTAAAAGATAATTTTTTAAAATGTCGAAATATTTCAGGCGACACAATTTGTAATTGTTTTCTATTATTTTTTTTTCTTTTATTATCCAGTATAAATTAATTTGGAATAAAACTGTATATGATTTTGAAATTCCAATCGAATGCCAACTTTTTTTAGAAATATTTTTATGCACATTTACAGAATTTTCATCAGAACTTTGTTTTCTCAGAACTAAAATTGACTTTTAACTATCTAAAAGGACTCGAAATATAAATTGTATAACCCTATTTTCTTTTAATGTTTAACTGAAATCTTTATTATCAATTCGATTTAATTTCTCTAAAAATTAAGATACTTGGAACATTTCAAAGATATTTATATCTAATTATAATATCAGTTTCAGAAAAATAATTAAAATGTGCTTTTTGTTTGTTTGTTTCTATAGGCCTTTGAAATACTCATTATATTGAACAATATATCTTATAACAATATTTTAATTGAATCTGAACATATATTTTGATGAGGAAACGATCTAAAAAATTCCACGTTTCTATCCATTTTTGCTTATTTTGAAAGTAAGTAAAAATGGACATTAAATAACAGAAGCTACGTCAAATCTGAGTATTTTTCTTCAGCGTTTCCCCGATAATTTACTGAAGAATTATTTTTAGTAAATGTGTTACGAGCGCTTTTGGCTAAAAACTAGATTTAAGTCTAAGCATACTAGAGCTATAACTTACTTTCAGAACTCTAAAGTCGGAATTAATTGCACGCGAAACCAATATACTGTTTTTGTGTTTGGCAACATCTTGTAAATAGAATTGTAAATAAGAGATAATAAAATGGAGTCAGATTAACAATGAGTGAATTATTTTACATTACGAACCCCCATCTTGAATCTTATTAGAGGAGAAACGACTGAATGAAATCAAATCCAGATAGAGTCTCAACAAAATGTTCAGTATGCTATATTAAATAGTCAGCATTTATATCTGTTGATGTTAATTTAATTTTCAGAATTTTCTCCATTGACACTTATCAGTGTATAAAACCACTCAAGCTTACTGAATTTCGTACCTATTGGGAAAGCCCAAGGGAGAAAATGGAACCCTATTCACGGAATGATACGTTGGCTCATAGCAATGAAAACCATGAAATGAAGGAATTTCTGTTGCCATCGTGTCAATGATGCGTAGGAAAAGAATTCCAAAATCCAGGAATAATTTGTTAGCTTTAGAAATCAAAATTCCTGAATAGATTTTCTTCAAATTATTCTTAGAAATATCACGAAGTAAAATGAAGTTTTTAATTCTAGCTTTCATTACAACCAATAAAATGGCTAATTTTTTATAAGTTAAAAATTATTCCTTCGTATATAGAAAAATATTTTATATTTAATGCCATTCTTATTAAATTAAAATGCTATAGATATTTTGAATCATTTATTCTGAATTGTAACTTATCATGTCTAATTTTTATATTTAAAAATTTAGTACATATTTTTGGAGAAAATTCGATTTTGGGCGGTTTTTAAAAATAGTTTGGGTTAATGGATATCCTTATTTTAATTTAAATGTGTCAGAGATATGAAGAGGCGAAAGGAGAGAGAAGATTATGAAGGCGAAAAGATGGTTTTGTGTGTTTTGACTTGGTATATTATATATTACATTTTAGATATTAGCCATAAAAGCGCTTTCATTTCAAACAACGCCACATATATCTGCTATTATGTTATAAATACTGAAATTGAATCATGTCACAAGTGTTATGAACTATGGGCTCCTAAAGTTCTTAATTCTTTGTGGATTTGAGAAGGCACATTTTCTATTAAATTTAATGTTTAGATATCGTATTGCAATGGATAATGATAGAAATGATCGCTAACTATGAGAAAGTTTACTCTAATTTTCATTTGTATTACAACCATGGTTCTTGATGGCAAAATTATGTGTAAACAAACACTGAATGAGATTTGTGCGATCTAAGCCAAAGCTCCAAGTTCTCAGTAGAATTTAACACTTTACGTTATATAAACAAAGTAAATTTTAAAAGAAAAAAGTTTAAAAAATACTTTAATTATTCACAAATTTTCTATCTAAAAAGCTGGTTAAAACATTTAAATCACACAATTCTAAAAATTACTTTAAATTATATAAAATACATTTTTACAAAGAAATGTTATTTATACAACAGTCAAAATGTCAATAAATAAAATTATACATTTCACTGATTCAACATATAAACAAGCTTTGAAAGTTTATTAACCAGATCTTTAAAGAAAGATGTAATGATTTAGCTTAGACTTAAAAATATCAAGATATGGTACAGCACAACTTGTGATAAAACCTTCTGTTATTACTCGCACTATCTGTTGCATCTGTCGTCGATTCTAAAGCCTGCTGAATGATTTCAACTAAAGCGTGTTTGGGTCCATAATGTTCTTGAATGAGGGGAAGGCATGATCGCAGCAGTTCATTCTGTTTCTTTTTATCGTCTAAAGCACCATAAGCTAAACCTAGCTTGACTTTTGTTTCGACTACTTGTATATGATCAGAGCTGTAAAACTTTTCGAACAAAGCTATCGCTTTTTCCAGCAGTTTTATCTCTGTGTAACGATCATCTAAGTCTCTGTAAGCAGCTGCCAAACAAACAGTAGTTTCTGCAGATTCTAAATTCTCGCGGCCGAGGTTCTTTTCCAAGATTTTCAAAGCCTTCTCTAGCAAATCCTTTTTCCGGTGGTGATCTTCAAGTGTGCCACAAACCACTCCCAAGTTCACCAAACTCTTACCTACCTCAGAATGTTCTGGCCCGTAGATCGTCTCATTCAGACACAAAACTCTCTCAAGTATGTCTCGTTCTTTCAAATAATCTCCCTTCGCTCCATACGAAAATGCCAGGTTGGTCAAGGTGACAGACACCTTGACATGTTCTTCACCAAAACTGTTTTCGAAGTAAGACAAAGCTCTTTCTAACAGTTCGATTTCTTTGTCGTGCTGTCCCAAAGCGCCGTAAACAACTCCAAAATTGGCCAGAGCTTCTGCAATGTCTGGACCATTCTTATCAAACTGTTGCTCCACGATAGGCAATGCTCTTTGAAGTAGTTCTTTTGATTTGCGATGGTTATCCAGAAAAACATAGGCAGCCGCCAAATTCGCCAATTTCATTGCAAATTCTATGTTGTCTGAGCCATAGTGACTTTCGATTACAGGCAATGCTTGCTCCAGCAGTTGTTTTTGTTGCTGATGATTACCTAAATCGCCAAACGCCACTCCCAAACTGAATAATGTCTCGGCAGCATGGATGTCTTCCGAGTTCCAGTGTTCTTGAACAATTGGCAAGGCTTTGTCAAGAACTTCGTTTGCTTTTTTGTGGTCGTCTAGGAATATGTAAACCACTCCTAACCTTGTCAAAGCTTCGGCAAGCTTCAAGTTGACAAAACTACCTTCTTGATCTCGGTAAATCCGAATGGCATTGAGAAGGTAGTTTTTTCCTTCATTGTAGTTGCCCACGTTTACCTCGATGAATCCTAACTGAGATGAAATAACGGCCACCTCCACATGATTTGAATCGTAATGACTTTCGAAAATCTGCAACGCGTCTTTCAGAAATATTCTCTGGTCCTCGTCATCGGCTAATAGCTTAGAAAATTTTATCACATCTTCACCTTTTGGTTCATTTTCAATTTGCTGAACTGGCTTGGCGCCGTATTTGAGTAAAAGAGAATTTATTTTTTCTAATAAAGACATTTCTAAAACGATTCGTTTTCTAAAATGTTTGGATAAAAATTTAGAAATTTATTCCACTAAATTTTATGGAAATTTTTGGAGGTTGGTCAAAAATCAGGAAATCCTTGTATTGATATATTTTACGAATTGCAGCACACCCAACTACCAAAGAAATATGCAGGTTCTTCAACTGATCTTAACTTCGAAGGAATGAAGATTCCTTGCAACGTACACAATAACTTCAGATGAACAATACAGAAAATACCAATTTCATCTATAAGAGAGAAAAGTCATTAGAAAAAGATGCAAATACATCTCCATTCAACTCACAAACACTAGTTTTGATGTCTTTCTGGATGTGCCATTAATCGTAAATTATTTTTTGAAAAAGATGGAAGAATTGAGATTACTTATGGATATGCAATTTATGCTACATTCAGAGACTAGTTACTTTAGAGAAGGTATACATCCTACATGAGTTTGCACACAGACAAATGCTAGCCCTAGTTGACAGACGCGCCATCAGGATTATGTAACTAGCCTTCGAATAGTTTATATATGTTTCGATAAAGCTATATATATTTTAGAAATCTTCATTTTAGCATCTAAACACTTTTATTTTACTTCTGTTATGATATATCTGCACTTGGTGAGTAAAAGGCCAGTGGATCCCTTCCCCCAATACTTTTGCCAAAGTGTTTTAAAAAATGAGACGTCTTGAGCTAGTGAAATACAGTAAAATTAAATATTAACCATTTACATAATCTTTAATTAATTGAATATAACTTTATTGACCCTTTGTTTTAAAATAACACTAGATTTATTCATCGAATTGTAATTTTCCATATTTAAATATGCATTAAAATAGTAATTTAAATGATTCACACGAACATTCATATCTTACACATCTCAGGTGTCCTTCCTTTTTACTTTCTATTATATGAAATATAGAGAAATTATTGCAATTGTCAAAAAATTCGAACTTGAGATTTTAACAAATCTCCATGTTTTAAACTTCCCTGAGCTCAAAAAATACATTTTTAAACCAGCGGGAGTCATCTCCCCATAACTTTCTCGCCTACTCTCTAATAAAAGTGTTATCTTAGATAACTCCTCGTTTGGCATTGCCGTACAACAATTAGGAAATACGTATATTTGGGGAAAATTTAGCATTTTTACTGAATCCATCGTTGATCTTCCTTGATTTTTTCTGGCGATTATTTCTTGGCATACGGGTAAAAGTAAACGAAAATCGAATTTGTGTTTTAGATATGTTTTTTCAAACAGATTGAAATAAAAAAAATTTACACAATGCTACTCTTGCAGTTTCTTACCAAATTTGATATATTTTAGTCATTACATTTTTGTGTTACCGCGCTTACATGTTTCTGAAAGTACAGACCGATACAGTCAATCCTTAGTCATATCTGGTCCAAAATTTCATAGGTATCTACGCTATATATGTTAAATCTGTGTACTGAATTTGGGTGAAGTGAAGAATAGTGTGCCCCCGAGTTTGTCGCCAATATGGTAACCCATCGGAACGCTCTTCTAGCAACCCTAATGCTGTTTTATTTACTACTTTTTGAAATTTTTGAGTTGTACATGAACTACAACTATATTATGAAAAATGTTAAATTCAAAATATTAAAAAATATCGATTACAGATTTTAATTTTGTTTATTATAATTAAAAGTTTATTAAATAAAAAAAAGTTAAGCTTATAATTAAAAATTATTTTCTTTTTTTTAAATTCTTAATTCTTAATTTACGAAATCGTCTGCATTCTCACTTTAAAAGACAGCTGCAGTGGAATTCTTCGCAGTTCTCGTAATACTTTTGATGTTCTAATGGTTGGTTCCTTTCATAATTTGTTATGTCGGCAATTGTACAAGAATGGTTGTCGGATAAATGGGATGGAAGACAGTATTTCGAACCTGCAGAATGGATGAAGGGTGAGTGAAATATATATATATATATATATATATATATATATATTTACGAGTTAATGAAATTAGGAAAGGATGCTTGTTTGAAATTTTGTATGGAGAATGGTTTGATATCGAACCGGCAGAATGGATGAAGGGTGAGTGGAATATATTTTTTTATGAGTTGATGAAGTTGGGAAAAGGATGTTTGTTTGAAATTTTGTCTGGAGAATGTTTCGATTGCATCTTCCTCCATTCTTTTTTTCTTTTGGTTATATAATGTTCCTGTTATCGACACAGTCCGTATGTTCAATGTGCTAGCGAAGCTACTAGGTTCCTGCTCCCGCAGCTAGCGAACCCGTAGGATGTTTTTTTTTAAGTTAAAAAATTCTGCCCGGTGCCTTCTCCGCACCGGGTAGTCTGGGAAAAAAAAGTTCTAATTATATGGCGGGAAATAGTAACCATAACTGTTCCGGTTTGTTTATTTTGCCCGCCATCTTTATTGGCGACTTGGCATTGTTGGCGCAGCAAAGGGCACACTAACATTCACTTTTACCTTGAATTTTATCAATTTAGCTTCCGCCGCTTTGTAGTTATTTTGTTAATTTATATTTAAATATCGGAACAGACAGACTTTCTTTGCATGGAATTTGCTTAACTTTTGATAAAAATTCATAAATTCGGTATAAAGACCGCATATCAAATTTCACCCGTCTAGCTTGAAGCGTTTTTGAGTTATTTTCGTCTGTCTGTGACAAAGACGAAACCGCATGCCAAGAATTAGTTAACAAAATACTGGAGAAGGATCACAGAATAGATTTAGTAAAAATGCTAAAATTATGCCAAAGGTTCATATTAAGTAACTATTGTACGCAAGGCATTTTTTGACATAACACCGTTATTAGAGATTATGCGAGAAAGTGTTTTGGGAAGGGGGATACTTCAACAGGTTATTATATAGAAGAAACAATAAATATCGAAAATAAAAAGTGGCAATTAACTATAAATAAACTCGTAGATCAAGAGTCAATTTTCATATTCTTCAAAACTAAAAATTTCGCTCCAATTACCAATGAACGCATGAGTTAAAAGTGAAAAGATGGAAAAATTGCTTGTAATTGTTTACTGTGATAATAAGTTGGCATACTTCAAAACATTTTTGAGAGCATTTTCCGATTTATTAACCACTGTGATAATTGGGGCGCAATAACAGAGGGATCCCAGACAGTTGTTGGGTTGATATGACTGCTCAGTAATGATCCCTCGGGTAGTTATTGAGGTTTTATTTTTAATTGCCTGCCAAGACAAAGATAAAAATTTATTCTTAGAAAGAATGGAAAAATAAATACATACAAATGAAATGGAAGAAAATTATTTTTTCATTAAATTTATTTTTATGAGTAATGTATTCGCTGGTAGATCCATCTAAAGTTATTCAAATAGCCAAGGCTACAAAATGCGTATACATTTTCTAGAATAATATCTAAATAATGGCTAATGTATAGTAAAGTTAATGCATATTTTTGGAAATTTCAATTTTTAGTTCTTCCTATTTCAAATCCGGATATCTTATTTTGAATAACGTTTTTTTTTTTTTTTTTTTTTTTTTTTTTTTTTTTTGAGTTTTGAGGTTGAAATCAATCTTAACCCCTGATATGAAAACAAAACTTTGAATAACAAAATTCGGAATCGTAATTATAACAAAATGATTAATTTCAAAAATTGAAATTAAAATTGCTATTCATTTTTTAAGGATTTTCCATTTAGTAGACTTGACAAACCAATAACTTCGGTTACACAAAAAAAGCATTTCAATCAATAAATTATCAAAGATAAACAGAAAAGGTGTAAGTATATAAAGGAAAAAAATAAATGCAACATACCAATTGGTAATGCGTTTGTTTAATTTTAAAATTTAAAAGATTGAAGATTTAAAAAATTAACAGCTTTTATTTCGTACCTATATAATCAACGAAATACGACGCTATAAAACAAAATAGTTTGTTAATTTTAAATATAAACATTTTATTTTACTAATCAATCCGTTTATAAACACATAGATTAAAAGTTAAAATCTTAGTTTGTGTGCATTGGTAAGAGAAATTCGACGTACTGCAAAGAGATACAGGTACAGTTAGTCAAAAAAAATTCCTAATAATAAAACTAAAACATTTAAACATTGGAAGATCGGCTTTACCAGCAATAACTAAAGTGAAAAATATTTAAACCTATATAAATATTCCGTTGTGAAATCTATTTATAAGCGAATATTTTGATTATTCTGATTGTTATTCATTATTATTGTAGAATTTAGCTTCTATTTAAAATACAAGTTTACTATAGATATCAGTGCTATAACAAATGTTGAAAAAGGACCAGAGGAGAATGGATTCTTCAATTTTCATAAAAAGGCGGGTATAACTTCATCGTGTGGTTAAAAGAATAGAATACTGTTTCGTGATAATATTTCTTCTTTTTTAAGTTCTAAATTTGATTCAAATTTACAATTTTTTGTATAACATTTAGGTACTAAAATTCGTCCATTTAACTTGATATGTTTTTGCATTATCGCCTTCACATTTACATGAGTAGTCAAATCTGTAAATATTCAACGGTTAGAAAAAACACACAGTTTGTTCGCATTTTGATCAAATTATTATTATAATGGTGGAGTAGTATGACAAATTTTATTTATCTAGATTGTAGTATTTTTAAGCTGTAGCGTTCGCTTGAAATGCCTGGATTTATAGGCAAACGGATGGATTTTATCAACCATCAAATCAGTTCATGTTTCGTCTGCTGTTTTGCAAATCTACAAATTTGATATGAAAACCACTCGCTAAATTTCTTGAACCTATTTCGTTTTGTTACTGAGATATCGTGTTGATATATACTTATAGATCATTCCAAAATTATTATTCCGTTGCGGGTTGGTTAAAAAGTGGAAGATAATCAAAATTTTGTGTGTTTCTTGCATTTTTACTTCGTATTCATGAGAATTAAAAGAACGAATGTCTGACTTGAATGTCTATGAATCAACAATTTCATACTTTAATCTTAAATAAGTGATGCCATTATCATTTTAAGAATCGATTGAATCGATGTTGAATTTTCTACTCTTAACCCCTCTGCATACAATGGCATCTTAATCGCTCATCGAATTAAATTTTTAAATTCAAATCAGCAATAAAATATTAAATAACTAAAAATACAGAAATAATTAAAAATGGTTGAATATCTTAAATATCCTTACATTATTATAAAAATTAAAATAATAATAAATGTCCCAAATAGGATGTCATCTAATTAGGAAGTTAAGTAAATTCATAGATCAAGGGGTTAATTCGGATTGGGAAGAAATATAAATATCAGTAAAAAGCAGTGACTCATAAAATTTAGAGAAAATCATTTTTA
The DNA here is from genome assembly GCF_947563725.1 of Argiope bruennichi. Lineage (NCBI taxonomy): Eukaryota > Metazoa > Arthropoda > Arachnida > Araneae > Araneidae > Argiope > Argiope bruennichi. The sequence goes on from NC_079160.1 coordinate 115,974,912, forward strand.
TAAAACTAGCTGTGGAATTCAATTCTTGTCCTTCCCTCCCATCCCAAACATATAAATCAATATGCTTTTTTGGTGCAAGTTTTCTTCAATTAATTTTGGATCTTCATAATTTTTTGTTTCATATCAAAATATTTGGGTTCAAAAATCTTTACGTATAAACATCACCCACCGAGGTGGGAGGCACTTCAGAAATGAGGATGAGACGCTTCCGGTATAGCGGGTTGTTCTTGCTACCAGGGTGAGTACAGAAATGGTGTGGGGTCGACTGCCCCCTACCTATAACGGGACGTGCTTCCCTTGGGAAGGATTGTACAGTGGCTGGTGACTGCCCTTAGTTCACGCCAATGCTGTTGCGGCAGTCCGTCATTCAAATTTTTATCCGTGTGCCTCAGGCAGGTCGGAGTTATCATTGTATGATTATATGCACAAGTATTTAATTATGTTGAGTCAGAATTAAGCAAATTAATTTAAAATTAAGAAAAACAGTAATAAGAAAACTAAATCGTTATCATGCAAAACGTATTACGCAATATGCAAAACTTAATTTAATCCATATAAAAAAAGCATCAAAAATTCAAAATCTCGAAAAATTGCATCAAATTTCATGGAATGTGAAGTTTACAAAATAATTTTTATTCACTATTCACTTGACAGTTTTATGAATGATCAACACAAAATTAAATTTCTGAGGAAAAAAGATACCCATTGCATTGCTATATATATAGTATTCAAACAATGACTATCCAACTGTAAAGTTACTGTTAAAGGTTACATACTGAAATTCTCAAAACTTTTTGGACCCCGATTTACATTGCAAAAGTTAATAGTTGCGGATAAATAAAAGATTAAACATTATTTAGTATTATCTACATGAAAATTAACTTTATAAAACTCAAAGAATATTTAAAATTTCTTGAGAACAGACATATGAAATCGAAGATAGACGATTAAAAAAAATGATATTTAATAAACAAATCCAAATTTTATTTTCTCGTATACGTATATAAAAGTTTCTTTTTTTAAAAATTTATCATCAAGATTTTGTCGAATCTTCACATTTAAGAAATATTTATCACGTGAGTTGGAACTAATGTACCGAAATTAAATAGAATAAATATTTCATTTAGAGGATTTCATTTGTGAAATTTTTCAAAAAGGAACACTATCATTTATTGTATTTCAAGATAAATCATTATCAGAGAGATTAAATGAGATAGCAATTTATTTTCGTTACCTTCGTTTCGATGACATCTTGCATCGTTTATTCTAACAATACGTTATAAGCGATAAAAATGCCGCAACATTTACAAGTTATATATAAAAAATTTTTTATAAAAAGCTATACATTTTAATTTTTCTTAAACATTTTTGAAATAGGAACATTTATAAGTTTAGTATAATCGAATTATTTTCTTTTTTATTTAGGCTATGGAAACCTATTGAGGATATTTCCCAATTCTGATTCATTATCAGGCGTCGAGGACGTCATCTGAATTGGCACAATCTCATTTCGAAACTTCTACACAATGTTTGAAAAGGATGTTCAATAGATTTATTCAGTACCAATTGGAGGGATCCTTCATAAAATCAAAACTCTCCTTTCTTCCATCTTTCGTTCCTAAATTCGGTCACTCACTGGGTCATTGTGTCTCAGACACATGTCACCAGTGCCACCACTGGATATCATAACTGATCGAAAAAATTTGATACATTCGTTGCCATGATTGATGCTTGTGATTCGGACCATATCTAATAAGATGCTGCTATTAAGATTTGCTCGCTTGATTGTGGTAGAGAAGAAAATATATAATTAGTATGTATGAATCACAGGCGATTCACGAATTGAGCAACGTGTTAAAATAAGGGGATATAAATTAAGCACACGTTTGTTCTACTCCTCGCATCAAATTCTTCATTGACTGAGAACTTTTGCTGTCACGCGAATGTAAGTGACATAGCAATCAACGTGTTAAATTTTTAAATGTTCCATTTTCCTTCTATGGAATCGTATCTTCGGCTTTGGAAATCTGCTGTCTTACTGATTCAATTAAAAATTTATTGAATATTTGAGGGTATGACATTTTTATGTCGAGATATAGCGTCTTTAAATTAGAGTTTTTGACACTATCTTATGTTTGAGTGCTAATTCGATGCAGGTAAAAGCACAGGGGCCAACAGTTGTAGGAGAGTTCAGCTTCTAGTTTGAAATCTCATACGATTCGGACTTAAAAAAAATTATTAAGAATAAATTAATCAAGTTTAACTCTTAATTAGAACCGATAATGCGTACAAAAAGTGTGTTTATTATCACCATAGCATGCGTATATACGAATGTAGTAATTAAAACAATGGAAAGTATTGTAATATCTGTTAAAAATTCCAAAAAATAATGGAGAAAAATTGCTTGGAAATGAAATTGGTATCTCTGAGAAGTTTATATTTTGAACCTTAATATAGTGCAAAATTAGATTGTGAAATAATATGCTGTGATGATACTGAGAGGGAAAACGTCAGAATTAGTTTTTACTAAAACTCGAATTAAAATTTTGAAAATTTTTCTTAATAAGTACCTATTGCTTAAAAAGTAACTACATGCAAAATTTGATAACTAAACGGCCTAAAATGCCCAATGGTCTAAAGTGTATAGCGTTTCACATTTCGCATGCACGTGGCAGTTTTTAAATATTATGTCAATGCAATCATTATCATGTTATTCATGATATATCCTTTCAGGCATCACTCAAAACGGTGCATCATTTTGAACCTTTATCAATATTTTAAATTTTAATTATAAACATACCTACAGATTGGTAATAAGATATAGATTAATTTTTAGGAAAAATTCAACTAAAAAGAATGATATTTTTCGAAGCAATAAAGTCTTTGTATTAGCTGAATAATTATGCACTGAATTTCTTTTCCAAGTACAAAGGGTTAAAATTCACACTAATAAGGAGTAGAATGATCAAATTCTCTATTCGTTAATGAAACAATCACAATTCTTGAAGCTCAATTTCAGTGAAAAACCTTTCGAACTAATTACTGTGGTACTATGTATATCAAAACAGCAAATAATATAGCATAAATAACAAACATGCACAACATATGTAAGCATATAGATTATTCATATTCTAAAATAAAGAACGAGATTTTACTATAAAATACTTAAAGATATATAATTTTACAAAACTCCGTAACAGATACAATATACCGATGTTTATGTACAAACTAAAAACGAAATATAGGCAAATTCTTACCGGCACTGAAGGCTGTACGAGGCTTGATTTATTCGATAGCTCATCCTCTCGACACTGCAAAAAGCAATCTTCGAGCAGTTATCCACCTACTTTTTATCGTGGTCTTGATAGCCGCGAAATAACACTCTCTTATCGAATACGATATCACTCAATCTCATTTCATTTCTTGCAAAGCGGAAATTTCACGGTTTTATCTAAATGGAGTCGACTGATGCTCGCCTTGGGACCGCGCTTGCGATGAAAATAAGAAACAGTTAAGATTTCATTCATACGGTGACGTATGTGTGTGTATTGGCTTCCCGCGTGTTAAAATATTTATAAAAATTATGATGGATTTTTTTTTTTTTTTTTTTTTTTTTTTAGAAAAAAAGATTTTATTTAGTGAATTATTGGATGATGATTCGGAAAGATTCAACTTTTTATACAGCTATTATTAAAACAATTGAGTTTCATTTCATTAGGAAATGCTGCTACCTATTTTTAAGACCTACCTATAAGATTATATTTATTTAACATCTTTATAAAAATATGATGGATTTTTTTAATGGAAAAAAGTATTTTATTGTAAGCATTATTTTATTTAGTGAATTATTGAACGATGTTTTGGAAAGATTCCATTTTTTATGCAGCTATTATTAAAATAATTTAGTTTTATTTATTTATGAAATGATGCTACCTTCTTACAAAGATTTTATTTATTTAATTTATATTTATAAAAAAATAATGGAGTTTTTTATGGAAAAAATTATTTTGTTGTAAGCATCATTTTATTTAGTGAATTAAAGAAGATTCAATTTTTTTATGCAGATATTATTAAAACAAGTGAGTTCCATTTATTTATGAAATGCTGCTACCTTCTTACAGAGAGTTCATTTATTTAAATTATATTTATGAAAATAAGATGGAAAAATAATTTTGTTGTAGGCATTTTATTTAGTGATATTTAATACATGTTGCTTGGGAGAGAATCGATTTTTTATACAGCTATTTTTAAACTATTTTTTAATAATAGCAATTAAACAATTAATTAATAATTTTTTAATAATTTTAATAATTATTTTTTAATAATTTTATTTCTTTTTTTAATTATTGCTACCTTCTTACAAATATTTTATTTATTTAATTTATATTTATAAAAATATGATAGAATTCTTTTGGTGGAAAAAATTTTGTTTTAAGCATAATTTTATTTAGTGAATTATTGAAGGATGCTTTGGCAATATTCCATTTTTTTTTATGCAGGTATTATTAAAACAGTTGAGTTTTTATTAATTTATGAAATGCCGCTACCTTCTTACAAAAATTTTGCTTATTTAACTTGTATTTATAAAAATAGGGTGAAATTTTTTATGGAAAAAATAATTTTGTTTTAAGCATAATTTTATTTATTGAATTATTGAAGGATATTTTGGAAAGATTCAATTTTTATGCAGATATTATTAAAACAATAGAGTTTCATTTCTTTATGAAAGGCTGATACCTTCTTACAAATATTTTATTTACTTAATTTATAATAGGTGTCCCAAAATTAAAGCCAAGATTTGAATTTGCCATCATTCGTGCAGTAAAATATTGGCAACCCTATTAAAATCCCATTTGCCAGCTGATAGTTTATTGTTAGTAAAAACGGAGCGTTACACGACAGAAGAAAGTGTTTTCACTGTTGAACAATATTTCAAAAATACTGAAAGTTTGGCGGCTACAGTTCGAAAATTTGAGAATTGGCCCCTTTGATCGTGTGATTTAACATGACTGGATTTCTTTTTATGGTGTTAATTGAAGTCAAATGTCCATGCCAACAAGCACGCATGCATTGAAGAATGAAATTCAAAGTTGCATCAACAATATTAACCACATTTATGCAAAATGATCACGGAAAATGTAGACAAAAGAGTGCGTATGTGCCAGCATTGCATGGAGACCATTTGTCCTAAGTGTTATTCCATATAAAACTCTATCCTGTGTTCTTTTCGATTCAATAAAATATAACAATTTAAAGAATAAAATTGTGTTTCTTATTTAATTCAAATCTTGCGTTAACGCGTTGTTCCTTGTAACGCCATTTTTACTAAGACTATCAACTGCCAAATGTTTTTTTTTTATTTTTTAAATAAGGTTGTCAACACATTACTGCTAGAATAGTGGCAAATTCAAATCTTGCGATACTTTTGGGGCACCCCATATTTATAAAAATATGATGGAATTTTTTTTTTATGGAAAAAATCATTTTGTTGGTAGCATCATTTTATTTAGTGAATTATTGAAGGATGTTTTGGGAAGATTCCATTTTTTGATACAGCTTTTATTAAAACAATTAAATTTCATTTCTCTATGAAATGCTGCTACCTTCTTACAAAGAATTCATTTATTTAACTTATAATTATAAAAATATGATGGAATTCTTTTGGTGGAAAAAAAATTTTTTAAGCTTCATTTTATTTAGTGAATTATTGAAGGATGCTTTGGGAAGATTCCATTTTTTTATGCAGCTATTATTAAAACAATTGAGTTTTATTAAATTATGAAATGCTGCTACTTTCTTACAAAATTTTTCCTTATTTATCTTGTATTTATAAAAATATGATGGAATATTTTTTTTTTGGAAAAAATAAGTTTTTTTTTTAAGCATAATTTTATTTAGTGAATTATCGGAGGATGTTTTGGAAAGATTCCATCTTTTTTATGCAGCGACTGTTAAAACAACTGAGTTCATTTCTTTATGAAATACTGATACCTTCTTATAAAGATTTTATTTATTTAAATAATATTTATAAAAATATAATGTTTGGGAAATATGATTTTTTGATGGGCAAAATAATTTTGTTATAAGCATTTCTTTATTTAGTGATATAGAATGTATGTATTTAGGAGAGACTCGATTTGTTTTATGTAGCTATTGTTAAAATACTTAAACTTCAATCTTTTTACTTTCTGAAATACATAGTAAAGAGAAAATATAGTAACTGTCAAAAAAATTCGAACTCGAGATTTTGACGAATCTCCAAGTTATAGAACTACCTGAGTTCGAAAAACGCATTTTTAGGGGAATGTCCGTCCCTCTATCTGTGACAAAGATAACTCAAAAATGCTTTAAGCTTGACGAATGAAATTTGATAGACGGCCTTTTTACCAAATTTGTAGATTTCTGTCATAATTTGAGCGAATTCCACTCAGAGTAAGTCTGTCTTTTCGGCTCTTCGAATATAAGTTAACACTGTAACTATAAGAGAGCTAGATATATTAAATCCTATGCATAAATTTTTAGACACTTATGCAATCTTGAGCCAAATCCGCCAATGGATTGACCGTCTGTCGATCTGTACTTTTAGAAACATGTAAGCGCGATTCCTCAAAAATTAAATTATTTAAATATTTCAAATTTAGTATAGGATTTTTGTAGCTACTAGTGTAGTTTTAGGTCAAATTTTTGTTCCAAACGGTCGGTAAAATATGAATTCTATTTTCGGATACTTTTAACCGTATCCTAAGGATTAATCGCCAAATAACTAACCAAGGATAACACGATAGATTCAGTCAGCGCATTTCTGAAACTGAAACCAATAAGACAAAACAAAACTACTGCCTTTCTTTTTCAGACTATTGCCATACAAATTAATGAGCATCCTAATTACCTTTTAGCAGGTCAACTTAGTTTAAAAAATAGATTAAAATTAAGTAAAAATAAATTTGAGAATTTTTAGAAAAACTATCAATATGTTGAGAAAAAGACATGTAATAAACTTTTTTAGTTACATTTTTTTAAATATTAAAAAAAATATCAAAAAATTACTTTTGAACTTTTTGCTTTATACCGGAAATAAATAAAAACGAGCGACACTTTGATTTCAAAATCTAGATGCTAGATCGCATTTCACAAATGAAAATTGAATAGGAATTTGGAAGAGTACATATTGACTTTTCACACGAAACATGAAAGGAGGAATGAAATAATCTTAGTCAATTAAACGAAATGTAACTTTCCAAAAGATAGGAAGCTAGGTTTTAATGCATTTAAAGAGTCTTTCAAGGGTCACTTCGAGTACGAGGATGATATGTTGCCATTTACATGGGTTTGGAGTTCCATGAAAGTATAATAATGGTGATGTTAATTAGACAATGGATCCCCATCTCTGATGACGGGTCATATGTCGTCTCGAGGATTTTACTCAGGCACGTAATTGGGTGAACTATTCATGGTTTACAATTATTGTATTATTAATCATGGAGATCCCGTCATTTTACTTGATTGAATATCTTGTTATATATTTCTTGTAATACAAACTAAATCATGAATATGGTGGTAAGATTTTGGGTTTGGAGGCCTAAAGATTTAAGGTTCGAAACCAATTTTATTGGAGATAGAAGTCTTTGGATCTTGCATATGCTAGATACAACTCTGAGGATCAAATGTCTTGCATCTGATGTGGTACGGTGAAGTTTATCTTCGGTATCTTCGTCGACATCTGACAATGGGTAAGAATCACAGGATTCTATGATAAATATGTGTACAAAATGGGGATGAATGAAATTTTGCCAGGGCTGGCTGCGTTTCACTTCTTCGTAATACGTGATTAAAAATACAAGGTGATTACGAAAAAAAAAAAAAACCTATCCCGATATATAAGACCGTATCTTAACATAGCGTTCACAGGAAAGGAATAAAATTCTGGTATTTTGAGGTATGCGTTTAGGTATCATATGAAAAACAATAATTAAGCTCTAACAGTTACGTTTACAGTGACAAAATTTCAAAATTTTCAAATGGCAACATCAACGTTTTTTATTGGGATATGTTCTCCATAGCTAAAAACAATATATATCATTGGAACAGTACCTGCAGCACGAAAATCATCACCAAACTAAGAAGAAAAGAAAAGAGAAAATTGGCAATAGCAGCAGAGAAATAACAGAAAAACACATTTTATTGTGTTTCACAAATTTTCTACTTGGCCTGCTTCAACCCCGATGACATTTTACATGCATCAGATGGTGTCTAGAACCAAAGCACGCGCCATGCCGAAATGAATCTGTTGGAATTTACGTCTCTGGTAGGCACACAGCAGTTGTTTTCTCTTTTCTTCTTAGTATGTGATCTTAGTGCAACAGGTATCGTTCGAACGCTATTTATTGTTTTTAGCTATGGAGAACACATTCCAATAAAAAACAATGGTGTTGCCATTTGAAAATTTCGTCACCGTAAACATAACTGTTAAAGCTTAACTGATGTTTTTCATATGATTCCCGAGTGCATACCTCAAAATACCTTGAACAAAAATTTTATTCCTTTCCTGTGAAAGGTATGATAGATACGGTCTCATGTATGGGGATAGTTTTATATATATATAATACCCTGTATATCAATTATGTAAAATATTGTACTGAGTTCAATACAATTTTATTTACTACTAGCCGCCTTTGGCGACCAGCCGGTTCGCCAATCTTAATGTTCGTTAAAATTTTCATAATTAAATATTTTATGCAATCCCTACTTTAATAGCTTCTTCATCAAAATATTTTAAAACTTCAAATTTTGATAGGCATATAATTTACTCATAATATTATAAACGCCTTCAGTCATAACGTAATATGTATCTCTCTCATTTTCTGTTAGCACCCGTAGAATTTATGCTTTAAATTAAAGTGGAAAGAATTAATCTGCAATTAATATAATAATATTTTTTACTGAAACAAAGCATTTTTTTATAATCTGATTAATGAAAATAGAGTCACTCAGCGTTTAAACTTTATGGGCACTAAAGAATATCTTTTTCAATTTACGTATTATCTCAAGAATTTGTCAACAAAATTTTCTTAGATTCATCATGAGCAGATCGATTCATTAACAATGTTTACTTTTAAATGCATCAAACACTAAGAAAATGAAACGAATCGTTTAAAATAGACGGTTTAAAACAGGTTTTAAAAAAACTACTTAAAAAACGATGCACTTAAAACTATAAGCATATACAAAAAATATATAACTAACATAAATACATTTTAATTACAAAAGCATGCAACGAACCTAAAAAAAATTTAAATCCAGTCCGCATCCGTTGATAATAATTCGTCAACACAATGCGGAATTCAGAACACAAAGCGCATGCGTGAATTTTCAACGCCAGTTACGTAACGCAAATACGTGGGGTTTTTTCTACGCCAGTTGGGGTAACGCTATGCGGATTAGAAATTTTTAATTTCCTTTATTCTGTTTTATTTTAATTCAAAAGTACTTCAGAATGAATCTGAAGGATCGATTAATTAACAATGTTTAATTTTAAATGCATCAAACATTAAGAAAATAAACAGAATCGTTTGAAATAATCCGCCGAAAAGTACTAACCCTAGCCTTATTACTGTTGGGAGAAAAAAAAACCGGAAGTTTTACTCATTTGGCGGTGACGAAAATGGAAGATTTTTTTGGCGGTAAAGTTGGCGGTGGGGAAAATGGAAGATTTTTTTGGTGGGAAAGTTAGTTTTTAATTAATAATTAAAATTTCAAAAAAAGGGACCCCAGGTGCACATTCCCGACCTCTAAGGTATACATGTACCAAATTTGATAGCTGTATGTCAAATGACCTGGCCTGTAGAGCGCCAACACACACACACACACACATTGAGCTTTATTATAAGTATAGATATAGATAATCGTGTTATTTCTACGTGGATTGTTATTCTTTCCGCATTTTTCCTATTCAAAAATTACAGTTGGCTATTAGAGATCGAAAATCACCAGCTCACCAGAATCATTTTATGGTATGCTGTCGGTATGGTTAGCATATATTGAAGATGTACGGGGGCTACGTTGGTCAGATAAAATCTACGTGAGTAAATTTGACGCACAATGGCTAATCTAATCTTCCAATACCTTCTTGTTTATTTGATGTATAATGCGGGGATTAAATGTTCATTAGATGTTTATTGGCGGATGAGTGGATGAAACCTATTACTATTGTCCCCTTATACATAACTTCATAATACAATAAAGGGAAAGAAGCATAGGTTTTGGCTCTAGTTTTGCGCCACTCCCTTTTACTTTCTCGTATACGAAGTACAGAGAAAGCATTGTAATCGTTCAAAAATTCGAACTCGAGATTTTGGCGAATCTCCAAGTTTTAGACCTCCCTGAGTTCGAAAAACACATTTTTAGAAAATGTCCGTCTGTCTGTGACAAAGATAACTCAAAACCTCTTTGAACTAGAAGGATGAAATTTGGTATACTGTTTTTATACCAAATTTGTACATTTTTGTCAAATTCTAAGCAAATTCGGTTCGAGGAAGTCTATCTGTCCAACTGTTTGAATATAAATTAGCACAATTACTACAAAACGTAGAAATCTAGATAGATAAACTTTAGTACATTGATTTAATATCTTTAATATAGACCAGATTTTTAGTGAAATTCACCAAGTATTGACTGTCTGTAAGTCTGTGCTTTTAGAAACATATAAACGTAATAACTCAAAAACGCAGTGACTTAAATATATCAAATTTAGTACGTGATTTTGGGACTTTAAGTGTAATTTTATGTCAAATTTTTGTTAAAATCAGTTACTGGAAGCCAAATTTGAAACTTATGACCAAATGCTAGGGATTATTCGCCAAAACACTCGCCAAAATAGATTCAGGTAAAAAAGCTAAATCCACAGCAAAGATTAATATTTCGTAACTATTGTACGACAATGCCATTTCAGGCGAGTAAAATTTGGCAAAACCAGTGCTGCTGGGTTTTTCCTTTAACCAAATGAGTCATAATTTTGATGCAGACTTACAATTCTAATGAAAAAATTTAATATTTAGTTTTTCCTACTTAGCGATTTAAGTTATCGTGTTGCCATGAACGGAAGAAATTCTTGTACTGCCCAGTATTCCGTTGCCGTGAACAGAGTACTGAGCGGTTTGTCCAGTATTTGATATAAATATGTAAATTTGGTGAAAAAAGACACATTCATATTTAATATCTATAACTCATTGCAGTTTTGAGTTATCGTTTTCATAGACAGACACACTAACTCCAAAAATATTTGGACTTGGAGATATCACAATTAACTATTCCTATAGGCATTGAAGCTTATGGATAAAATATGAAAATTACTAGAACGCCATAGCATCACAAGTGGGAATTTTGGCTGAGTCCCAAGGACCGCCATGTTACAACCCTTTCCGTAGGGGCCCGTCCCACCACCGGTAGGGATGAGACAATCCCACTACATTTCTGTACCCACAAGGCTGGCGAGAACCAACCAACCTGCTGGAAGCTTTCCCTCTCCATTTTTGAAGTGCTGCCTCCCCAAATAAAGGGACTAAGAGTTCTTGAAACCTGAAGATTCTTCAAAATGCCCAATCAACTTTTTGATAATACTGTCACGTAGGTACTTTAGTGTGGAACTCAATGACGCACACAAGAAGTAGAGGTAAACCAATTTATTAACTCAACTCTGAACTCAGAACACAGTGACTGACAGATCTTCTGCTTTTATATTAGCAGGGAAAGTTCCAGAATACTTTTCTGGAGACAGTAAGAAAAGTCCAGAACACTTATCTGATAAACTAAAGAAAGGTCTAGAATCTTCTGGTACATGAAATAAAGGAATTAAACATTTACACAGACTGTGAATCGCATTGTCTCTAGCGGGATTTGAACTTACGATGTCTTGATTATGAGACCAGTGCTATGACCATTCGGCCATGGAGAGTCGACTTCATGTTTTCAATGCGTTAATATTTGAATTTGGCAATATTCCAATTTATGTATAAATCTTGCATATATAATTTGCATACAAAGCAATGACAAATTAGCAATTCTTAGAATTTAATGTAACAAGGAAAAAAAAAAAAAAGAAACAGTGAACATCTCACAGTTTCTGTGAAGGAATAAGAACTGGTAAATTGGTAATTTGAGAATGCAATGGATATTTGAGAGAAAAACGTTTCGAACACGTTATCTTCCAAACTTGAAAGCGAAATTCAGGGTTAGTTACTGTACGAATTTACTGAAAACCAGAGCAGTCAAATATTTTTTTCCAAAAGAGTTCCATTCCTCTTAAAGCCATCCCTGATGTTACGATTGGTAAAAATACTTAAGTAAGTCTCTGAATTACTCTAGAATTTAGTTCTGATATATGAGAAAAAGTTACCCCTGGTTAAAATTTAGGTAAAAATCGACCCAAATTTGTATTCCGTTTGTAGGGAACATTTAATAGCCTCAACTAGCTGTACTTAGATAAAGCACAAAACGGCCTACCAATCTACATATATAAAATGTTAATGTACGTGGCACAGAAATTGTGCTTATTACTTACTGTCCATGCTTACAAACCATCAAACGAATTTCAGACTGCTTCATTCATTGAATATTTTTACAGTTATATTGAATTAAACGCTTCACTTAGTCAATTAATGAAGCTGCAAAATATTATTAGAATTATTAGGTTTCGTCAAAAAGTGCATTCAGTCAGAGGAAAGTAGATATAAAAGAAATAGACTTCAAACAAAAAGTTTAATCGAGTGAAAAAATAGGCTTCCATCTAGAGATAAATAATCGTGGTAAGGTTTCAGATTAATTAACGGTTTCTTGACAAGCACATCAAAATCGTGCCAATCATCCGTGCTGGTATTCTGGATGGATAACAGAAGTGGTAACAAATGACTTTTAGAGATTGCAAAAATTTGGCGAAACACTCGTCTCAAAATATTTTAATTTTGGCGACCGCACATTAATTTCAAGTCTAGCCGTATCGTTATGACTTCATATTTTTTAAAGCAATTATCTTATAAAAAATGGTCTTTGTATTATATTAAGACTCAAAAATTATCTTTTTAATGATACAATTTAATTTCTGCACAATTTCCTCTTTAACAGAATATTTTTAATTCAATTTGATGCATTACATGAAAAATATTTTTAAATACTATGAAGGAATTCAAATTATACATCAAAACATTCAATCGCTTGTTTTTAACTCGGTAGTAGGACTTTCACTTCCGCTTTTATTTCGAATTAAATGTACTTTTTAATTTGCAGTATACTGATTGAATTCATGTTTTTCAGTTGCATCAAATAAAAAAATTAATCATTTAATAAAAGTCGATAAATTGGGCGAGCGAACTGGTCGCCATAAGTGGCTAGTTTTGAATAAGCAAGTTAAAAATGTAATTGGAAGTTAAATTCTGTTGCCTTATTAACCTTTTTTATCTGGTTAATGTTATTCAGAAACGAAATGCCATAATTTACTACGCCACTGACGTAAATTCCCAGTGCTTTACTAGGCCTAATTGCATTTTTCATTGCAAATTTAATCGAGTCAGTATCTTTCCGCAAAGCAGGATTGGACATTTTTAAAAACACCTTCATTAATTCCTTAGATAAACTGCATACCATCATTAATTGGAAGAAGTTCTCTAAACAATTATTTTCTACTCTTTCGCTTCCCATGTTTCTTTTATTTTGGAAGAAAAGAACATTAAATCAGATTATATTAATCTTCATTCAATTGTCAAGTGAGTCATCTAGTCTTTTTCTCTCTGTTTGGTAATTAAATCTGTAAATTAAGCATTTACTACATTTGTTTCTGAATGAAAAAGCATTAGGGATTTTCTACTTTAATTCAAAATAAAATGGGATTTGTCTTCTGTAATGAAAGCCTTATAAGAATGAAGTGACTCAGAGCTTGAGTTTCCCTGCCCCATGGAAGTGAAACCTGGAATTTATTTTTATTTCGGTTTGGGCAGAAATATTTTCAATTTCCTCTCGATATTTCGAAGAAATTGAATCGCTCGTTATTATAACACAAAAATATTTTTAGGCTTATACATTCTTTGCGAGTTGTATAATAAAAAAGGTTACTTGTGTTTTTGCCAATGTTAAAGTTATAATAAAAAAATCACTTTTTTCGGATGTTAACACAGAAATACTCTATGATACCGACAGATATACACTTTATAATCTGGAAATTAATGGGTGTAAAATTTGTCGTTGTTTCTAACGGCACTTGTCTTAGACAAGCCCGCTGATGAAGTCTATTTTATGACGAAGAGCTATTTTAAGCCGAGAGAGTGTCTCTTGTTTTTCAATAGCACCATCTAGGGTCAAGAGTACGTCTTAGCTGCTCACGCGTCACAACTCTTCTTACGAGACGGACTTCATTCGTGCATTTCATTCACTGATCCACAGATTATAATTTAGACCTGAATCAGAGAACGATCACTTCTGAACCAGTTCCCACAGTGATATTACTCTCGACATGTGACCACCACAGATTTATACTTGCGGCAGGTACCACACATATGGAGGGTCTTCGGCTGGTGGGAAGCGAATTTACAATTCAAGGGATGCGAATCTAACGCTCTACCAACCAGGCTATCCCGACTTGTAAAATTTGTAAAGCACAGAATGTAAAGCTAGGTAGTAAAGCTTTGGTAGCTACAAATTGTCAACTACGAATTTGTTAGCTGACAAAAGATTTTCATTTTTAGTTAACATTAGTTTGTTAAGTTAGAATTCTCTATTCCTTCTGTCAACATTAGTTTTTTATTTAGCATTCTCTCAACAATAGTTTTTTAGTTAGAATTTTCTATTCCTTCTCTCAACATTATTTTTTTATTTAGCATTCACTATTCATTCTCTCAACATTTGTTTTTTTTTAGTTAGAATTCTCTATTCCTTCTGTCAACATTAGTTTTTTTATTTAGCATTCTCTCAACAATAGTTTTTTAGTTAGAATTTTCTATTCCTTCTCTCAACATTATTTTTTTATTTAGCATTCACTATTCATTCTCTCAACATTTGTTTTTTTATTTAGAATTTTCTATTCCTTCTCCCAACATTAGTTTTCTATTTAGCATTCACTATTCATTCTCTCAATATTGGTTTATTTAGTTAGTTGAATGAAACTGACAAAACATTTTCATGATACGATGTTCCGAATTCAAGATTAAAAATTTCGAATTTTTTTTTTTTTAGTTAATCTTTGCACCAATTTCAAAAGAGTTGCAAATACAAAATTCTATAGTATTCTCTTTTCAATTTTTTTTGGATACTCTCACTAGAGGATATATCTTATGGCACATTGTTAAAATAATTTTATTTATATATCATGAATGTTGAAATTCTAAGCTACTTTATGGCAGTGGAATCGTCGATTATCAGCAATTTCTTCGTGTATAATACTGCATCTGACTCATACATCCGGTAACAGAATTTCAAATAGTTATTAATAAGTCAAAATAGCAATGAATTAAACATACAAAATCTTTGAGAAGCTTAAGAATTTCTCCTTTAGTTCTTAAGCTAGTCATTCAAGAACAATTTGACATAAGAAAACCAACACACTGCACGCCTAAGACGTAAGAGAATTGGTAAGCCGGTCAGTTTTCGAAAGGTATAGACCGGAAAATTGGATATCCAGTTCTTCTAAATTTCAGTCATATCATTAGCTGAATGAGGATGGTGAAAGATGTGTGGATGTGGCAATATATAGGGTGTTCATTAATTATTGTCGGGGTTTCCGTACCTCATAACTTTCGAATAAAAAATATTACGCAAAAACCGATTGCGTATTCGTATATTACAACTCAAAGAATTTTACGTGGCAACAATGCGATCTTAGCGCATTTGCAGTCTGGGTAATTATGACGTCATAAATAGAAATGGCGAACCGTGCAAGAAAAAGCAATGTGTGTATTGTATAAATCAGTCATAACTACTCAACGTCGCTTCAGGACCACGTACAAGAAAGATCCTCCTTCGGATAATTCTATCAGACGCTGGTTAACACAATTTCAGGATACTGGTAGCGTTCTACACCGAAAGGGAGCGGGAAGACCGAACACTTCGCAGGAAAATGTTGATCGCATCCAAGAAACGTTTACTCGTAGTCCACGAAAATCAACGAGACAAGCAGCTGTGTAGTTACATATACCGCATACGACGATATGGAACATTCTCTGTAACCGCCTTCTTCTGAATGCCTACAAAGTGGTAATTGTGCAAGCTTTGGATGCGATCAACAAAAAGGTAATTTACCATTTAGGTGGGCAATATGGCAAAAATCTGCACTTTCACTGGAAAAATTTTAATATAATTAACCAACCATCTAATTAGGATAATAAATATTCAGGTCAAAGGATAAAATATGGCAGCTCCATTTATTGTTAAAATTCACTAGTAATTGTGCCATTTTCATGAACATTCATAATACTTTTGAAATATATTATGGTACTGAAATTGCATGATTCTTCTTTGATTGCTAAACCTCTGCAAAAATGTCGCTAAAGATTTTACAATTTCGACTTTGGCGTTTGGACTCTTGATCAAAAAGTGAAAAAAAGAGTGAACTAATATCGGAAATAAATAGAAAGATTATATCGCTTTAATGACTTTAAATTGCGTCTAATATGTGTATCCTAAATTTTACTAATCTAGGGTGGTGATCATTTACTGATCTGTTACTATCAGCATATCTGGATATAAAGATATTTCTTGCCACAATAGTATGAAAATCAGTCCTTATCAAAAATTTCTGATAATTTTGCAATTTCGGGGGGGGGGGAAACTTCTGCCGGAGAGCAACGCGTACAGTCAAAGAAGTTTAATGAAATGAAAATTAATATAAATTGTTTGCTTATTTATTTATGTACATGTGAGTACATCAATACCGAAGCACAAGTGCGTTGTAGAAATTTTGAGACGATGTGATAATCATAGAAGGGTTCACACGAGGCCAACTATAGCGAGCACTGGAAAGCCATGCCTACCACAGGAATATCATGTGACCCCAACTGGACAGTGAGAAATGGTTGTCTCATAGGGACAACTATTTATCATTGACCGAATGCGGTCACGTGATCTTCCTGAAGTAGGTGTGACCTTCAATTGCTTGCAATAGTTGGCCTTGTGTGAACCCTGCTTAAGATAGTGTCTTCTTCACCTGACCAAGCTCAAAATTATCATTCACAATCACTTCATACCTTGCGAAAAGAAAGAAGAGGTGACACTGCATTTCACTTTTTTGCGCATTCATTTCAGCTGATCATCCCCGATAACAGTTCATCAACTTCACCACAATCTTTCAGTGAACGTGTGGCAACGGTACACCACACGTCCATTAATATCTAGTGTGCGTACTGTGGTGAGAGAGATTTCCATCGCACCTAATTTCCTTTTAGTTCATTTGATCTACGAGAGATTAGTACACGCCATGCCAATACGAATCGAATTTTCTGTGAAGATAGATCTTGGAAATCCACCACTGCACTGGATGATGAAAAAGGGTCATATATTGGGCTGCTTTAGGTTCAGATGAAAATAGCTTTCATTTAGCTTCGAAAGAGTGTAACAGCGTTCACACGAGGTCAACTATTGCGTGCAATAGAAGGCCACGCCTATTTCAATGGGACAATGGTAAACAGTTGCCCCGATCAGACAACCATTTGCCACTATCCCATTGCTGACATATGATTTTCCTGAGGGAGGCGCGACCTTCCATTACCTGGTATGAACACTGCTTACAACTGAACTATAATTTTTGAATCCCGATCCGATGACTGGTTAACACTGAGTTGGAACTCCCAATTCCCCTGAAGGTGGGTAAGTTTGATATAGGACGGTTGGATTTAAATTGTAGCAATTCTACATGTATAAGAGGCAATCAAATGAAAACGAGACAGACTACATAATAAGAATGACACGGAAGTTGGCAACGTAGATTGGAATATATATATATATATATATATATATATATATATATATATATATATATATATATATATATATATATGTGTGTGTGTGTGTGTGTGTGTGTGTGTGTGTGTGTGCGACGTCTATTGGGAATCAGAAAGGAATGGTGTGAATTATCACCGCTATATTGTTTGTACGTTAGACGTGCTCATTTCAGTGAGTTATATGTTCGTCCGACATCACTACGGCTGAGAAGAACGAGGGACAACGTGCTGGCTGTGTAAGGAATGTCAGGAAATGAAAGTTATGTCGAATGTCTACTGTGTATGGCGAATGAAATATGTCACGTACGTATGAGTGGAATGAACCATATTAAAAAGAAGGTCGAATCACTACAATGCCTGCAACGATATTATGATATTGTTTCCTGTCCTATGTTGTTGCGGGAGTTGAAATTTGGTTCCATCATTTTGAACTGGAGAGCAAGTGCAGGAGGAAACAATGGAAGCACTTAGATTCGCCCTCACCGAAAAAATTCAAATAAATTCAAATTCCCGCTAATTATGGGAAAATCATGGTGACCTTTTTATTTGAATGCAATGGCCCGCTTCTAATTCAAACTTAACCAAGAGCTGGTGAGAGAGAAAGCTTAACTGTCATCGGCCCAGGGAGCAGAACGAGTAATATAAAGCCTCTGCCCTCCCGTGAGCAGCACACCTTCTCGTGGTTTGGTTAGTTATGGAGGGAGCGCTCCTACATTTCCTAGCGAATGGCGTAGCAGAGCGCTTGGATTCAATTCCAACTCTAATTGAATGTCTGTTTCCACCCGCGCCTCTGGGTACCAGATCCCAGGGATAATGGCGGGTTTCGGCCCAGTGTAATGCTGGTCGGTTCCAAAACTGGCACCTTATTCGCTCACAGGTTCGTGGGAATGTTAAGCGGCTTGGGACACCGCCCTGGTTCCCGCTGTGGGCTGGTCTTTTGGTGGGTAAGCTGTCGAAGAGCTTTGGGTGTGGCACCTCTACACTCGCAGGTGTTACGAAGAGTCCATCTTGTTGGACACTCGGTTGGTCCCTGTGCGTGTGGTGACCTGCCATATTTGGATTTGAACAGCTTCGGTTGCGGAATCTCTCCTGGATCCGTTTCTCCCAGAGAATAAGGACTACGGGTCTGATGGTTTCGGCTGAAAAGATCTCTAGTGGTGTTCTTCATGGGTTGTCTTTTCCGGCTTATTCTGCCAAGCCCGTGAGGAAGGTTGTGACTTCTCAGTTTGTGATTGTACGGTTGCAACGGGTCCTCCGGTTATACTGTGCAAAGACCTAGTTGTTGGCCGGTCGAGTGTGTCTCCGTTCTATCTGCTAATCCAACCTCTTGACAGCGCCAAGAATCTTATCTCATGTTTCATAGCAATTGTAACGTTCTCTCAGCGAATATGTCAGCACTCATCAATCTGATGCTATAGAAAACGAGATTCACCTGAGTAGCAAGTTCTCCTGGATAGCTTTCTGGTGCATAGTTGATTCATAATGGCCAACAATGCTTCGATGGTAGCGAGTCGATCACTCTTAACCAGGCGATAGAAGTAATGCTCACCACATTCATTAACAGCCGTGGTGTCCTATATTTTACATGCTTGAACTGTACACTGTCATTTCGGCACTGCGTAAATACCTCGCGAAATCTGTGGTTTCTGAAATGTTGTTGCTACGTGGTGTGTATCTGATGATCGTACCTTTTTCATAGTCCATTAAATAATGTGACTTATACACTACTGCTATAAGAAACGTAAAATTCAGAAATTGTCGGAACTCCCCCCCCCCCGAGTTGGGCTATCTCCTGTCATTGCTGTTCCTATCAAAGCGAGTTGATCTGATTTGAGCTGGTATTTCTTTCTGGTGGTATTGAAGAAAGGGTAAGAGAAGGTACAGGGAGCTGCTTGGCCATTGGTTGTTCGTGTTAAGAGTGACATTCGTGTTGCTGTTTATAAAATTTATTGAGTTTGATTATTATTAAATTAATTTTTTAATATTAATCTGAGAATTCAGACTTCAATATATATATATAGAATTTATTAAAATAAGAGAACGTTTCTGGGTCTTTTGAATTTAGGGTCAGTATTGTAGATACTCATTCTCTTAACTGCTCCGTTTTCATTCGTTTCAAGATTTTTATAAAAGTTTACTGAAATCTTGATTTCTTTTTTAACCCTTTCACTGCCAGAGAAATTTCATAGCATGGAATAGCATTTCATAGCATCGTAATTTTGACCCACGGTCAGATGACGAGGACGACACCTGAGCTGGCACCACTAATGGGAGGACGTTTGGTTCCGATGGATTTAACGTGCACTAGACCGGCTTACTAGATAGAGGATGTTGGCGAACTAGATTCAATTTTGAACTATACAAACTCTGTAGGCAATCACAGATAATACTGGTTATCTGGAGCAATAGGGTAAGATGGTTCAGTAATATCTAAAAAAGCCCTGAAAACAGCGCCCTCAAAATATCCACTTTTAAAAATCCCATGGGATCCCGGGCTAGAGGAAGACCTTCAACTAGATGGTTGGATGATGTGGAAAGATACCCGAGTGTGCAGATGATAAGGGACTGGAAGGGAGCTGCGGGGGGACGGAAAGCGCTGGAAAGTGCGCGTGGTTGAGGCAGACAAGATATGCAAGGGGCTGTTGTGCTCATGAAGCAGAAGAACCGTTTATACGACTATTCTTCGTGGAATCGGTCTTGAACCCGAAACCCTCCAGTCCCAAAGGCGATACCTTACAACCAGGCCCCCGCGCCCCGCATCTGGTCGTATAGTCCAAAGCAGGATATGCGTAAGTTAGTATTGGACGCAAATAGGATGTGAAAAGTGTAAGAACACGTATTCTTGAAACCATCTTTATATACCTTCCAACAAACAGGTTTTTCAGTCTTATCAGTGACTGACCACAACCCTGCTTACGTCAACCTTCGTGGTGGTCATAATATTGTGATTCGACTGCCTATTTCCTAATTTTAGAGGTTCTATATTTCGCTTTTTATAAAACTAAGTAGATATTCAACAGAACTAACTAAATATTCAACAGAATCTTTCTTCCCTATCTTTCTATAATGGAAGAAAACGAAGGATTCGAAATTTAGCAGAACAATAAAAATAACTTCGATTCATTCAATCTATTTTTAAAAATTATGCAAGAATTATTTTTTAAAATTTCTAAAATTGAGTAAAAGTCAATTAACAATATTATTGCAAGTCAATTAAATTAGCATCATTAGAAAGACTATTTTTAAAATTTTAAAAATGGTGTAAAAATCACTTTTATGAAATAATATTTTCGTAAGTTATCATAAAAACTCCCACCGAGATTTCGCGTCATTTTTAATTTTTAAAAATGCTCCTACCGTTCCTATATCTACCTTCTAATATATATCTGTACCCAATTTGATAGTTCTTGGTAAAGCGATCTATCTTGAAAAACACAAAAACATTTATCCCTCTTTATCAATAGAAATTACCAAATCAAGAACGGGTTTCCGACTCAGAATTACTATGCAATTCCGAATAATATCAGTTTACCTTACTTCTTGTAGAAGTTTGTAAACCTTCATTTGGGATACCCTGTATTTGTATTTATATAAATGTGACAACTAGCAAATACAGTGACTTTAACACATGAAATTCGAAAGGTGGCCTGGCCCTTAATTTAGCACTAAATTGAGGAGAAAATCTCAATCTCAATATAATCTTTCTCAAATATATCGTTTAACTATTTTTTTGAATAATTTCTCTGTGATAAAATTTATTTTATTTGATGATAAATATAGGACTTATTAGCCGCCTTTGGAGACCAGCTAGTTCGCCAGTCTTAATACTTGTTAAAATTTTCAATTAAATATTTTATGCAGCTTGTCTTTTAATAGCTTCTTCATCAAAATATTTTTAAGCTTCAAATTTGGATAGTCATGCAATTCAATCATACTGTTTAGTATAAAGGCCTTAAGCCATAATGTACTATCTCTCTAAGCTCCTGAAAAATTTCAAATTAAAGTGAAAATGATTAAATTGCAATTAATATAAAAACATTTTTTTACTCAAACTAAGCAATTAAAAAAAATATGAAAACGGAAAAGAGTCATCCAGCATTTACGTTTTATGTGTTACAGAATAATTTCCATAATTTATGCAATATCTCAAGAATTATTCGCCAAAAATTTCTCAGTTTCATCATAAAATTCAGTTTTTAGTTTTACTTTCAAATGGATTTAAATAACGTAAATAACATTATTTTATTTTGTTTCGCTCTATAAATATAATTCAAAAAATTATGAAATCTAAATTTTATACAGTCTTTTAGTTTCAAAAAATCATATTCTCCGAAATATTCTTTACACTTCACCATCTAAATAAATAAATGAACTTTTCTATCTTCTTCTATCAAATCTCATCGATTTATGTAGTTTTGGATAAAATACACTGGCGGAAAAAAAAAATCCCAACACCAAGAAGGACTTGTGCTAGATAAACAAAATTTGGTAGGCATGTTTATACATCTGAAAGATGACATCGATTCAAATTTCGCGCTTTCCGCATAAGTGTGGCGCTAATAGCTCCACTCAGAATTTACATATCAGATTTGCTTTAAATGCATTCTGTAAAGTTCGTGAGCTTTATTTATCTTTGAAATCTGATGTATTGAGTTGGTGTTAAGAAGAGGAAGAAGCCATTATCAACAGCTCTCCGAGTTAGAACGAGGTCGTGTAATAGGGCTACGAGAAAGTGGATTTTCTTCCCGCGATATTGCAGAAAGATTTGGCCGGAATTTATTCATTGTGAATGATTGTTGGCAGCAGTGGTAAAGGGATGATACTGCTTCAAGAAGACCGGGTTCTGGGCGGCCAAGTGGCAATACTGAGAAGAAAGACCGCCCTTTTCGGCGTACGGCTGTGGCGCATCAGACTGCGTCTATGGAAGAAATGAGAGCTGCAGTTAGTACCACAGTGACACAACGAACTGTTAGAAAGCGGTTACTTCAAGGACAGCTCCGAGCCAGAAGCCCTGTAGCGTGCATTTCACTGACACCAAACCATTGCCTTTTGCGACGCCAGTGGTTTCAATCCGGAGCTCATTGGAGGCCGGAGTGGAGATCTGTTGTGTTTTCTGATGAAAGCAGGTTCTGCCTTGGTGCCAGTGATCGACGTGTGTTGGTCAGGAAGAGGCCAGGGGAACA
This sequence comes from Argiope bruennichi, assembly GCF_947563725.1. Classification (NCBI taxonomy): domain Eukaryota; kingdom Metazoa; phylum Arthropoda; class Arachnida; order Araneae; family Araneidae; genus Argiope; species Argiope bruennichi. Next base: position 115,998,070 of record NC_079160.1, read on the forward strand.
CTACAATCAAACTGTCTGCAGCCTAGACACACTGGATCTAAACCTGGAGTCATGGTCCGGGAAGCAATTTCCTATGATAGCAGGAGCCCTCTCGGGTTATCCCAAACACACTGACTGCAAATTTGTACGTCAGTCTGGTAATTCAACCTGTTGAGCTGCCATTCATGAACAGCATTCCAGGGAGAGTTTTCCAACAAGATAACGCTCGCATTCATACCGCTGTTGCAATGCAACGTGCTCTACAGAGTGTCTACATGTCATCTTGGTCTACAAGATCACCAGATCTGTCTCCAACTGAGCAAGTATGGGATATCATTGGAGGACAACTCCAGCATCATCCACAGCCAGCACTGACAGTCCCAGTAATGACAGAACATGTACGACAAGCATGGAACTCCATACCACAAAGTGACATTCGGCACCTGTATGATACAATGCATGAACTTTTGCAGGCTTGCATTCAAAATTCTGGAGGATACACCGGTTATTAATGTAACAAAATTTCACATTTGAAATGTATTTTCTTGAGCTTAAATTAACTTGTGATCTTGAAAATTTAACCAATTAAGCATGTTAAATAGAGAAGAGAAATACTTTGTCCAAATGTAATTGTCAAATTGAAAGTTTAAAAAGATTATATATATATATATATATATATATATATATATATATATATATATATATATATATATATATATATATATATATATATATATATATATATATATATATATATATATATATATATATATAATTTCTTAATCAGAAGGTATTTTCGAAGACGTGAAGAGACTTTCGATTGCTTGATGTCATTTTATTTCATCTCGGAGAAGCACGCATTATGTATAAGCAGGAGCAACGAGCCCACACAACACAGAAAGAAAATGAGGGAAAAGCTGATAAACCTTTTATCCCTGATCTTATATACTGTAATGTTTTGATAGGGGTTTCCATCGTATGTCAATCAAAATGCAAGAGAAACACACGGATCTTTTAGAGGAATTTGTAAAGTCATCGGTATTTTGTCCCTTCACGCAGAGCGTATGAAAGTGTCGGTGTTTAGCCGATTCAGCAATTTTTTTATAAAGCTTCTGTTGAATTAATTAAGTAGAGAAAGTGGAATTGGATCAGGGAATAAGAGAATATTTTAGAATGAAGTTACTATGGGCTAAATTAAGATAAAACTTTGGGAATTAATTTGGATTAAATTAAATTAAGAGTATTAATATATATATATATAATGTAGGCATAATTTTTTATGAAGCTTAAGGCTGTTTCGAAGATAGTGAAGAGACTTTGCATTTTTAAATTCGCTTTAATCCATCCCGGGAAGGCGTAATTTCTTTAAAAGAAGATGAAAACAAGGCACGTCCGCTCACAGCAACAGATTAGGCAAGAAGTGGGGGGAAGAGAGAGAGAAATAAATTATGCCTAGTCTTTTATAACATGAGATATTGATAGGGAAAATATTTTTTCGCAGTGCTAATATATTATTAAGATTCTCATAGGGATTTCTAACGCATGTCAATTCTGATAATGGAAACACAGGGATTTTTTTAAAAGAATGTGCTTACTGGATATTTTTCTACCCTTTCACGCGGTCTTGTGAATTGCTGACTTAAGCATCTTACAAAGCTTCTATTGAATTAATTAAATATAAAAAGTGGAATGGGATATGGAAGTAAGAGAATATTTTAGTATGAAGTTACTATGGCTAAATTAAGATAAAACTTTGGAAATTAATTTGGGTTTAAATTCAAGTTCTTTATCATTACGTATATGTATGTATATAGAGACACGCACAGAAGTCTCGTAATTGTTTCAAATCCGTAAACCGGTTTAAACTGGTTAATGACTTAAATTAAATAAGACAAATAATGACTTAAAAATAATAATGTTCTCACATGATGACTTGAAATTTGAGATCGTAGATTTCATTTTTTAAAAATATTTATTTCATTTCATACAGTCACGTGCTGAATATTACACTTTTCTTGATTTAATTTCTAGTAACAGCTAACTTATTTTTTTGTTTGTACTTGCATCAATATGATGGCAACACATTGATAAAGACTAATTTTTTCCATACACGCTTAACGTGCACAAGCAAGTTAAATTAATTTAATTTTATACGAAATAAATTGTTGAAAATTATGGTTAAAATATTTTTTTAAAAAATTCCTTAAAAATAGAAATTTAATTTATAGGTTAAAACATTGATATCATTGAAAAAATGACTTTTTGAACTTCAATAGGATGTAAAATCTTTTTTGTGGAATATCTTCGAAAGTTATCGCGGTAAATTGGCGAACTTTCGCTTGATTTTTAATGAATTAAAATTTTAATTAAAAATTCAAAAAAAAAAAAAATGTCTGAAGTGCACATTCCCGACCTCCAAGTTATACACGTGCCAAATTTGGTAGTTGTAGATCGAACGGTCTGGCCCGTAGAGCGCCACACACATTGAGTTTTATTATAAGTATAGATTAGCTTTACTTCTAAAGCAAATTGTGCATAACTTTATTTAGATGCATTATACTGATTTTAAATGGAGTAAAAAAGAATTTCCTTAATATTTTACATTTTTTATTTTCATAAAGGTTAACAATGAGAGAGTCTCCACAAAACTTTCTCGCTTACTCTCTCATAAAGCCTAGTAATTCTTTCATGATGAAAATAAGTTCCGAAATACAGATGTGTGAGGTGAATTTAGCATTTTTTATTATATCTATCGTATGATCCTTGGCGATAATCTCCTGGCATATGAATAATACTACCAGAATAGGGAATTTGTGTTTTAAATGCTTTTTCTAACCGACTGAAAATGAATTTGACATAGAATTGTAAATGCAGTTGCATACCGAATTTCATATATTTAAGTCACTGCGTTTTCGAGTTACAGCGTTTATATACTTGTAAAAAACTGACAAAAAGTCAACCCCTGGATGGATTCGACCCAGAATTTGTCAAGTATCTACAATTCTGATGCTAAATGTGTGTATCAAATTTTATACATTTAGTTCTTTTCTTTCTGTAGTTAACTTGTATTCATACAGCCGGATAGACAGATTTCCTCTGATTGGAGTTTACTTCAAATTAGATAGCTATCTCTGAATTTGGTGTAAAGACCGTGTATCAAATATCACACGTATAGCTCAAAGCATTTTTGAGCTATCATCTTCACAGACAGACATTATACCAAAAATCTGTTTTTCCAACTTATGGAGGTTCAAATGATGAGATTTGTCAAATTTTTTTTTGGTTGATTACAACACTTCCCCTCTGTTCCCTATATGAGCAAGCAATCAGTGGGAATGGTCTCCTCAAAACTTCCCCTCTGTTCCCTATATGAGCAAGTAATCAGTGGGAATGGTCTCCCCAAAACTTCCCCTCTGTTCCGTATATGAGCAAGTAATCAGTTGGAATGGTCTCCCAAAAACTTCCCCTCTGTTCCCTATATGAGCAAGTAATCAGTGGGAATGGTCTCCCAAAAACTTCCCCTCTGTTCCCTATATGAGCAAGTAATCAGTGGGAATGGTCTCTCAAAAACTTCCCCTCTGTTCCCTATATGAGCAAGTAATCAGTTGGAATGGTCTCCCAAAAACTTCCCCTCTGTTCCCTATATGAGCAAGTAATCAGTTGGAATGGTCTCCCAAAAACTTCCCCTCTGTTCCCTATATGAGCAAGTAATCAGTTGGAATGGTCTCCCAAAAACTTCCCCTCTGTTCCCTATATGAGCAAGTAATCAGTTGGAATGGTCTCCCAAAAACTTACCCTCTGTTCCCTATATGAGCAAGTAATCAGTGGGAATGGTCTCCCAAAAACTTCCCCTCTGTTCCCTATATGAGCAAGTAATCAGTTGGAATGGTCTCCCAAAAACTTCCCCTCTGTTCCCTATATGAGCAAGTAATGAGTGGGAATGGTCTCCCAAAAACTTCCCCTCTGTTCCCTATATGAGCAAGTAATCAGTTGGAATGGTCTCCCAAAAACTTCCCCTCTGTTCCCTATATGAGCAAGTAATCAGTGGGAATGGTCTCCCAAAAACTTCCCCTCTGTTCCCTATATGAGCAAGTAATCAGTGGGAATGGTCTCCCAAAAACTTCCCCTCTGTTCCCTATATGAGCAAGTAATCAGTTGGAATGGTCTCCCAAAAACTTCCCATCTGTTCCCTATATGAGCAAGTAATCAGTTGGAATGGTCTCCCAAAAACTTCCCATCTGTTCCCTATATGAGCAAGTAATCAGTGGGAATGGTCTCCCAAAAACTTCACATCTGTTCCCTATATGAGCAAGTAATCAGTGGGAATGGTCTCCCAAAAACTTCCCCTCTGTTCCCTATATGAGCAAGTAATCAGTGGGAATGGTCTCCCAAAAACTTCCCCTCTGTTCCCTATATGAGCAAGTAATCAGTTGGAATGGTCTCCCAAAAACTTCCCCTCTGTTCCCTATATGAGCAAGTAATCAGTGGGAATGGCCTCCCAAAAACTTCCCCTCTGTTCCTTATATGAGCAAGCAATCAGTGGGAATGGTCTCCTCAAAACTTCCCCTCTGTTCCCTATATGAGCAAGTAATCAGTGAGAATGGTCTCCCAAAAACTTCCCCTCTGTTCCCTATATGAGCAAGTAATCAGTGGGAATGGTCTCCCAAAAACTTCCCCTCTGTTCCCTATATGAGCAAGTAATCAGTGGGAATGGTCTCCCAAAAACTTCCCCTCTGTTCCCTATATGAGCAAGTAATCAGTGGGAATGGTCTCTCAAAAACTTCCCCTCTGTTCCCTATATGAGCAAGTAATCAGTTGGAATGGTCTCCCAAAAACTTCCCCTCTGTTCCCTATATGAGCAAGTAATCAGTGGGAATGGTCTCCCAAAAACTTCCCCTCTGTTCCGTATATGAGCAAGTAATCAGTGGGAATGGTCTCCCAAAAACTTCCCCTCTGTTCCCTATATGAGCAAGTAATCAGTTGGAATGGTCTCCCAAAAACTTCCCCTCTGTTCCCTATATGAGCAAGTAGTCAGTTGGAATGGTCTCCCAAAAACTTCCCCTCTGTTCCCTATATGAGCAAGTAGTCAGTGGGAATGGTCTCCCAAAAACTTCCCATCTGTTCCCTATATGAGCAAGTAATCAGTGGGAATGGTCTCCCAAAAACTTCCCCTCTGTTCCCTATATGAGCAAGTAATCAGTGGGAATGGTCTCCCAAAAACTTCCCCTCTGTTCCCTATATGAGCAAGTAATCAGTGGGAATGGTCTCCCAAAAACTTCCCCTCTGTTCCCTATATGAGCAAGTAATCAGTGGGAATGGTCTCCCAAAAACTTCCCCTCTGTTCCCTATATGAACAAGTAATCAGTGGGAATGGTCTCTCAAAAACTTCCCCTCTGTTCCGTACATGAGCAAGTAATCAGTGCGGGTGATATCCCGAAAACTTTCACACACACACTTTAATAAAGTCAGTGTCCCAAAGATACTGACATACAATAGTTATGAAACATTCACCTTTGGTGTGAATCTAGCATTTTTACTGAATCTATCTATTCATTCCTGGCATGTAATTAATTGCATCCGAAAATGGAATTTCTGTTTTAGATACATTTTTCCCCAGCCTGTTGAAGAAAAAAATGACACTAGTCAAAAAATTCCATACCGAATTTGATATATTTAAACAGTGCTTTTGAGTTATCGCGTTTACGTGTTTCTGAAAGTACAGGCCGACAGACAGTCAACTCCTTGTTGGATTTGGCGCAAAATTTGAATCTATCTATCTATCTCTCTTCGCTTTGTAATGATCGTGTTAACTTATATTTGGACAATCGGTCTTCCTTTGAACAGATTTTACTCTAAATTTGATACAAATCTGCAAATGTGGCGTTAAAACCGTCTACCGAATTTCAACTCTATCACAGATACATTACATACATCAGCGGTTCTTAACCTATGTGTCGCGACCCAAAATTGGGTCGCGAAGCATATTTCTTGGGTCGCGCTGAGTCGAACCAAAAAAGTTAGTAATACACCAAATAATAAGTAATACCAACACCTCCTAGAAGAGTTATTCACTAATACAATGTTTCGGTTTTACCGCTCTTCGCGAATGGCCTTCCGGAAGTGACGTCCCATTCCTGTCCTGAGGCTTTCTCTTCTAGGAGGTGTTGGTAATACGCACGCCATTGCTTTGCGTGCGCGCAGACTCAGTAAGCTCTCTGTCAAAAACTCGTTTCTGCGTATTGTGTTGCGAATAACAATGAAACGTGTAATAGCAGTGAAACGTGAATACAAGCATTTTAGAAACAAATTTTGTCTTATTATTAATAGTGGAGTGATCAAGCTGCAGTGCATATTGTAAAATTGTAATCTCCCTAATAATGGCAAAACGTGAATACAAGGAAGCATTTTTAGAATTAGGTTTTACTTGCATTTATGATCGAGGAGTGAACAAGCTGCAATGCGTGTTGTGCAGGTTCTCATTAAAACTGTATGACTTGCATTTAAAATTTAAAACACTTAACATATGTATTGATATTTCTTTTTTTTAGGAATAAGTTAAAATGTCAATTATTTTCAAAAAGTTATAAATATATTTTAATTTCGTCAATAATAATTATTAAAAACACTTGATTATTAATTAAATTTTCCTTGGATCGAAAAATACTTTTGTTTATCTTTATTATTAAAAAAATAAATAAAAAATGTTTAAGTTAAAAAAAATCATCATCGTTGGATTGAAGATTTTTTAAAAATACGATCTAAAATAAAGCAATGAAAAATTTTTGACTGTTTTTTGGGTCTCGACATGAACATATTTCTCAAATATGGGTCGAGGCTTTAAAAGGTTAAGAACCACTGACATACATAGACATTTTACAATTTTTTTTTTTGAACTTGGGTAGGTCTAAAACATGGAGATTCGTCAAAATGTCGAGTATGAATTTTTTGACAATTTTCTCTATACTACGTACATATGAAAGTGAAAATGTTTCAAGACATTTCAGATATCCGCAAGTACAAGATACAGTTAATAAAAACAGCAGGTTAAGATGAGATAGTAACTTCTAAAAATATTTGCAATTACATAGAGAGCAAGAAACAAGGAAGTCTCTCTAATAGAGGTTTGATTTGCTAGCAAGTTTTTCTCTTCTTCCACTCTAGAAAAAAAAATAATTATTATGATAATTCTATGTTGCACTGACTTTGTTTAGTTATATCATAGTATGCTTTAAATACTATACGAAATCTATTTTGATCTGAAGCTCAAAAACTTTAAAATGCCATTAAAATACAATACCTTTGAAAGAACATTTTCAGACAAAGAGTCAAGTTCAAAAAAAGAGTTTCAATTTTTTAAAAGTGTCTTTATTATAGCAATAAAAGTTATAGTAATAAAAGGTCCATATTCACAAATTTCTTCTCAAAATAAAATAAAACAAATCTCATCATGGCATTTCACATAAAACGAAGACATAGGAACTCTAGAAAATGCATACACACTATTCCAACACGAACAATCTCCAAATTAAAGGCAAGTAAATGCGCTTACCTTTGTTTTGTTGGTTGGAATCTCTTTTAGTTTACATACTGGTGTTGTTGTCTCCATCTGCAGCTGAAAATCTCAAATATCTAATTAGTGGCAGGTTCAGTGACTGTATGACTCATTAACATGGGGAACTTCTCTTTAAGATATTATTTTAATAGTTACTTGATTATAGGTTACATGATTAAGAATATATTTACAAGTTAGAAGAGTATAAAACGCGTTCGTTGGTTGCCGCCAAATCGAGAGGAAGTCAACAAACCCCTGGTGGTGAGAAGGGAAAGTTCTTCACAGTTAAAACTGGTTACAGTTAAGGCCTGGTATCCAACACTCTCCCACCTTTGAGTTTCGTAAAGACTTTAGATACTCAAACCAATGAGTCTAGGAGAGCATTGGGCTTTAAAAGCCGGCCATAACGGGATCTTCTTGGTTGTCTCACATCTGAAACAGCATGAGAGTCACTAGAGGTAGGTGTACCATCAGGAATCATCATTGTGGATGGAGAATCACTCTTTGGGAGACACGGGATAGCAGATTTTTCACTTTGGCTGACCTCAAGAGGAAAAAGTCTCTGGATTGGACGTAGGAAAGACCCAGATTTGGTCTGGACTTCCACGAGACGAACTTTCTTGTCTTTTCCAAGATATAATTTGATGACTCTTCCCAAAGGCCAATTTATTCGCTTGACGTTACTATCACCGATGAGAACAATGTCTCCTTCTTTAATTTTAGATTCATTACGAATCTTTGAAAATTCTCTAAGATGTCCAAGATATTCGATTCTGAAACGTTTTCTGAGATCTTGACACACTTTTTGCCTGTAGAAGAATCTTTTATTCATTCTCTTAGCATCTATTTGATCTATATCTGGAACTCCTATTTCTTTTACATCTTGTAAAAACATAGCAGGTGTTAATGCTATAAGGTCCTCATTGTCTTCACTTAAGTATGTCAAAGGTCTTGAATTTATAATGCCCTCAGCATCACATAGTACAGTGTACAATTCTTCAAATTGTAAGGAGGCCTTTCCAAGAATTTTTCTTAAGATAGATTTCAACATACCTATAAGCCTTTCCCAAAATCCGCCCCACCATGGGGCTGATGGGGGGTTGAATTTCCATAGGATTTTCTTTACTGAGGCATATTCTTGTATTTTCACCCAATCAACAGATTTCAGCTCATTAGAAGTACCCACTAAGTTGGTTCCATTATCTGAATAAATTGTAGCTGGTCTTCCTCTTCTAGAAATAAACCTTCGTAAAGCTAGAATAAAACTATCTGTTGATAAACTAGTTACCAGCTCGATGTGGACTGCGCGATAAACTGCGCATGTAAAAAGTACAGCCCAACATTTGCTTTTGTTTTTCAAATATAGTGGTCCGCACAAGTCAACTCCTACTACTTCAAAAACATAAGCATCTCTGACGCGATCTTCGGGTAGTGGAGCACTTGCTACTTCTAATGGCCGAGATGAAAAACGTTGACATATTACACAATTCCTTATTACTTGACGTATTGTCTTCCTGCTTTTTAAGATCCAATAATTCTCTCTTAAACTCGACATCAAAATCTGTATCCCAGCATGACTAAGTTCAACATGCTTTTCAAAAATAAGTTTTCCAATAACATCATGCTTTGAAGGCAGCAAAATTGGAAATCTAAATGTTGGTAGATCACTTCTTTGAGAAATTTTGGTCTTTACTCTTAATAAACCATCTGAATCCAGGAATGTCTGTAAGTTCAGTTTTTCATTCCCCAAAAAACATTGACTTTGAACTTGTTTTAAAATGTACTTTTCTGCAGCCTCTACTTCTTCAAAATCTAGGGTACCGAATTTTCTTTCTTTTTTCTGGGTTTTAGCATTTTTATAAAAACGAAAAATCCAAGCCGTGATTCTGGTCATTTTTCGGAAAGAAGATACCTTAGAAAAGTACTCTAATTGCTCTGTCGTGGTGTTAGTGACAGACACAATAGATTTTCTTTTTTCGGAGTTTACAACGTCGAGATCTGGCATAGTTTCCGAAACAGGCCAATCTTCTATAGGCATTCTCAGCCAATTTGGACCCTTCCACCAAAGAGATTTCACAAGTTCCTCTGCATTGGAACCTCGTGATGGAAGGTCAGCTGGGTTTAATGTTCCACTTATGTGCCTCCAGTCTTCAGGATTGGTGAGTTTACGGATTTCCAGTACCCTGTTGTAAACAAACGTGGCCCAATTCTCATTTCTTTTGATCCAATACAAAGCATTCATAGAGTCAGACCAGTAGAAGATTGGTATGTTCTCAAGTCCAAGTTCGGATATGGTTGCTTTTGCCAATCTAGCACCAATAGTACAGGACAAAAGTTCTAGGCGTGGAATAGAGATCTTTTTCAAAGGAGCAACTCTATTTCTAGCTTGTATTAACTGGCACGACGTGCTATCAGCAGATTCAGCTCTCAAGAAGATACATGTAGCGTAGGCACTCTGACTTGCGTCACAAAAAACATGGATGGAAAATTTGGAATCTTCTGCAAAGTCCTCACGTACACATCTTGGTATTTCAAGATCATTCAATTTCGGTAACTTCATCTTCCAGCGTTCGAATCTTTCAGTTATCAGCAGAGGGAGTTCAGCATCCCAGGACAGACCCAATTTCCAGCATTCCTGCAACAAAGATTTGGGCTCTAGAGTCACTGGACAAGAAAATCCTATCGGATCAAAGATTCGATGAACGGTTGACAGGATTTTTCTTTTTGTAATAGGTCCTTTATCTTCTTTCATCAAACTTTTCAAATCTAGAGATATAGTGTCCTTTGGTAAATTCCACAGAAGCCCAAGAACTGGAACCTTTCGGTCTTCTTGCCTTTCTTCAGTTTTGTCTTCAGTAGGAGAATGCTCCCACCCTCGAAGTTCAAACTTGGCAGTAGATAATAGTGCTTGTGATTCCGAAATAAATCTAGCGAGTTCTTCTCTTCTGTTGACGCTGAAAACACAATTATCAACGTAGAAGGACCTCATAAGTTGCTGGGCTGTTTCCTTGAGATGATCTGGGGCGTTTTTTAAATGAAGTTCTAATGTAGCTCCTAGAAGGAAAGGACTGGAGGAGATTCCGAACACAACTCTTTTGTGCTGCAGGATCTTGATATTTCCGTCTTTTCTTCTATCCTTCCATAAAAATCTGAGATATGGTCTATCTCGTTCTTGTAATCCAATTTGCAGAAAGGCCTTCTTAATGTCAGATATCACTCCATATTTTTCAACACGAAAGCGATTTATGAGAGATGGAATGAGTTCTACAAGATTTGGTCCCTTTTCGAGGCAGTCATTAATAGAAGGTGTATTCTTTTCTTTAGCTGAACCATCAAAAACGGGTCGAACTTTGGTCGTCGAATTCTCCTTGAAGACAGGATGGTGAGGTAAGAAATGCTGTCCTTCTTTGATTTCTTGCATAGGATCAACTTCTTCAATGATACCCTCATTCTGCCAATCCTGAAAAACATCATCATAATCGGCCAGCTTCTCGACACGTTCTAAGGCTTTAATACAACTGTTAAGTCTTCGTTCAGCTAACTTTCTGCCATCAGGAAGAGGTGGATGATCATGTATCCACGGTAGACTGACAATGTAGCGCCCCTCGTTATCTCGTGTTACACTGCGTTCAAAATGTTCCTTAGCCGCTTCTTCTAGTTCTTTTCTACTTTGAGTTTCCGCAGGGTCATTGATATTCAATGTATCAAGCCTCCAAAGATCGGATATATTTACGTCGTTGACAAGTAGCGACATTAGCGTGCTGGAACTATCATTTTTATTAATTCCTGATCTTCCAATAACTGTCCACCCTAACTTGGTGTTCATCGCAATTAGATCAGGCGAAAGTTTTTTAATTTCTCCTGTAAATAATCTGGCTGCCGTATCTGCCCCTAATAATATGTGAATCTCCTTGGGATCGTTTTCATACAAACAAAGATTTTCATCTAAGCAAATATCACTAACAAATATACCCAATTGTTTTACTTCTTCGATGTTTTTAGAATCTAATTTGGGAAGAGAAGTGCAAATTTTATTCTGATCCATTACTTCTACATTACAACAGAAATTATTTTCTGTATTACGCAATTTAATGGAATATATCTTGTGGTTTTCCCGCCTTTTCAGTCCTCCGAAAAGTCCATGAGTCACCGTTTGTTCCCCAAGACACTTCAATTTCATTACATCCGCTACGTATTTGCTGACATACGACCTCTGGCTCCCGAGGTCAATGATCGATCTAACATAGTGTTTTAAACCATTATTTTCGACGCTAACAATTAAAGTCTGCAGATAAACCTCCCTGGAACATAAATTATTCGCCAACGTGAAATTTTCATTTAAAAGATTATTCTCATCCTTACTTTCATTAAAATGGGTATTATTTTTCGGAACAGAATTATCTTGATTGCATAATATGGATAAATGTTTTTTACCACAGAGAGTACAAACTATTTTTGACCTACAAAATTTAGCAACATGAAATTGCTTTGCACAAATAAAACACGCAGCTTTTTTAGACAGTATACGTTTCCGTTCTTCCAAACTTAAAGTACGTACGTATTCACAATCAACAACATCATGAAATTTATTGCAGAATAAGCATTCCGGTGTTTTTATTTTTACTTCAGAACTAATCAATTCTGAACTGCTAAATCTCTTTGCAGTGGAACATCTAGGATTATTTATTTTTCCGCTAGTTGAGTCATAACGCAACGGGTGAAATGAATACTTTTCTTTTTTCGAACTCACGGGAGAAGCATACATTAACGATCGTTCTTTTGCTTTCAGCTGAAGAGACAGGAAGTCGAGCAATTCATCTATTTCATATTTATCCGATTTCATGTTTTTATTATATTCTAAAACGAGATCGGGGGGAAGGCATTTTAACAGGATTGGGCAAAGTAGGTTTTCGTAGGTTTCTTTCAAAACATTAAGAGATTCAAGAGATCGGATTTCTGTCTGTATATTATCAAACATTTTTCTGAATGATACAATATCATCTGAGTTCTTTAGTGGGCAGATACGCAGTAAATTATTCAAATGGGTATTAATGAGAACATCTGATCTTCCGAAGCGTTCTTTAAGTAATTTTATGGCGATTTCGTAATTTTCTGGTGTAAATGTAAATCCTTCTATGGTACTAAGGGCAGAACCACCTAGGTGTGCTTTTAAGTAATTAAATTTACTGACTTCACTTAATGAATCATTTTCATGTATGGCTGATTCAAAGGAGTTCCAAAATGAAAGCCATAAACTTGATTGCCCGTAGAATTTAGATATCGCAAGTTTTGGCAATTTAATGTTCGATGATTCTTTATAACAGGAACTTGGAACATTCAAAGAATCAACATTTTTTGTTCGTTCGCGTATTTTTTTTGTCGCTCTAAATTTCCAAGTTATAATTTTTTGGGTGTATTCCGATACTTCTTTTACTTCTTTTTCTAATTTGTCCTCGGAAACGAATTCTTCAATTTGTGAATCTAGATTCTTTAATTCACTTGACTCAACAGCAAGCTGCTCTAACATTTCTTCTAACATATCGACATTTACATCTGTTTTCGTTAGCTCTGTTTCAATAGTTTTACAAATTTTGGTAACAGATGTTCTCAATACTCCCCGTTTCTTTTTTAACCTGCCACTTTTATCATCCATTTTTAGAATTGAAAAGTTCGAAATTTATATTCAGTAAGATTCAATCATATATAAATTCAATAATAATAATAAATCAGTTCAAAATTCTAATATATATTTTTCAGCTCTAAATTGGAATAAACTACACCAATTATGCCGACAGGGATGCCAAATAATATTCCAACACGAACAATCTCCAAATTAAAGGCAAGTAAATGCGCTTACCTTTGTTTTGTTGGTTGGAATCTCTTTTAGTTTACATACTGGTGTTGTTGTCTCCATCTGCAGCTGAAAATCTCAAATATCTAATTAGTGGCAGGTTCAGTGACTGTATGACTCATTAACATGGGGAACTTCTCTTTAAGATATTATTTTAATAGTTACTTGATTATAGGTTACATGATTAAGAATATATTTACAAGTTAGAAGAGTATAAAACGCGTTCGTTGGTTGCCGCCAAATCGAGAGGAAGTCAACAAACCCCTGGTGGTGAGAAGGGAAAGTTCTTCACAGTTAAAACTGGTTACAGTTAAGGCCTGGTATCCAACACACACATTAGATGATTTCAAAAAATTAAAAACATTTTTTGCAAAATGGAGAAAAAAAAATTAAATGAAAGATACCTGTTAAAAGTAACTAAATGAATTAAAAATAAATAAGGAACATGGCCTCGTATAGAAGTTTTATAAAACAGTTTTGTTTAAATTACTCGGCAATAAAAAGCAAATGCTTGTTTATTATTAACATATTTTAATGCAAGCATATGAGGAATTTTTAATATTAACACTCCGTTTTCTCATGAAATTAAATAATTTGTTTATGTAAATCTGCTTCACAAATCAATACAGCATCATCAACACAGCAATAAACATACAATCATTCAAAGTAGACATTTATTTTAACCATCTTTAATAAAATAAAACCATTTTTCTTTCTCCTATTTCATATAATCTTTATATATTAGAAAAATTCTTTTCATTATAATATTTAAAAAATTTTCGTGCACAAAATACTTTAATACACATTTCATACATGTATGGTTTCCATCTATTATGAGTCCAGGTAAACAACGACACAAAATCCGGGCGTGAAATTATTTTATCAAGGAGGTATGGGGCAAAGAACTATTCTAAATTACGCACTTGGTACACGCATTTTATTACTAAAATTGTGCAAGTTGTCATTGATAATAAAACTAAGCGTGCTGTTACAAGTCTAAAGAAATTTGCTTTACGAAATGAAAAAATGGACTATTACACATTCATAAATTATTACATTTCTATTACTATCTTATTTTAGAATTGTATATAAAAAAAACTGAAATTACATGTATCACGAACTTTTAGTCAGTGTCGATGAGAATTTGTCAAAATGTTCTTGCTCAAAAAAAGCTTCACATACTTTACAGGTGCATGGGTTGTTCGCACTCGACGGCAAGTGTCAGCAGGTATGCATTTAAAGCTATAAGATAAAAGTCACATGCCAGCTATTTCTGTTTTCTTGTGCGTCCGTAAATGTTTTTTGAGAGAAGAATTATGAGTAAAGGATTTATTACAAATGTCACATGCATACGGTTTCTCTCCCGTATGTATTCGTAAATGTGCCTTTAAAATGGAGCCATGAGCAAATGCTTCATTACATATCTCACATACGTACGGTTTCTCTTTCGTATGTGTTCGTAAATGCGTCTTTAAATTATGTTGCTGAGAAAAAGCTCTACTGCAAATGTCGCAGGCATACGGCTTCTCTTTTGTATGAGTAAATAAATGTACTTTTAAATGCCCCTTCTGAGAAAACTGTTTGTTACACGTTTCACATGTAAACGATTTCTCTTTTTTGACTAATGTATTCTCTTTCGTATGCGTTAATGCATGACCTTTCAAACCCCAAAGAGTAGAAAACGCTCTACTGCAAATATCACAAGCATATCGTTTTTCATCTGAATGGCTCTGTAAATGGGTTTTTAAATATTGGTTTCCAGAAAATCCACCATTACATGTGTCACGGACATGCGGTTTTTCTTTTATATGTGATTTTAAATTAGCTTGCTGGGAAAATGTTTTATTACGCAAACCACATTCAAACCATTCTTCTTTCGTATGCACCTGTTCATGCACTTTTAAAGCCTTCTGCCCATTGAAAGTTTTTTTACAAATATCGCAAGCATATGGCTTCTCGTTTGTATGCGTCCGTAGATGTCTTTTGAGAGTATAATTATAAGAAAATGATTTATAACAAATGTCACATGTATATGGTTTATTTTGCATATGTATTAGTAAGTGCATATTCAACGCTGAACTCCGAGTAAATGATTTATTACAAATTTTACATGCATACGGTTTCTCTCCCGTATGAGTTCGTAAATGTACCTTTAAAGTGGAGCTGTGAGCAAATGCTTCATTACATATGTCACATAGGAATGGTTTCTCTTCCGTATGTATTCGTAAATGTATCTTTAAATTATATCGCTGAGAAAAAGCTCTATTGCAAACGTCGCAGACATACGGCTTCTGTTCTGTATGAGTAAATAAATGTCTTTTTAAACGCCACTTCTGAAAAAACTGTTTGTTACACATTTCACATGTAAACGGTTGCTCTTTTGTATGAGTAAATAAATGTAATTTTAAATTCGTCTTCTGAGAAAATTGTTTATTACACATTTCACATGTAATCAGTTTCTCTTTCATATGCATTAATAGAGGACTTTTCAAACCCCACTCAGTAGAAAACGTTTTACTGCTAATGTCACACGCATTTCGTTTCTCATCTGAATGGCTCTGCAAGTGTGTTTTTAAATATTGTTTTCGAGAAAATCCTTTATTACACGTGCCACAGATATGCGGTTTTTCTTTTGCATGTGTTAATAAATTCATTTTTAAAGTTGTACTCTGAATAATGTTTTATTACAAATGTTACATGCATACGGCTTTTCTTTTGTATGTATTAATATATGTGGTTTTAAATTCACTTGCTGGGAAAATGTTTTATTATAAAAACCACATTCAAACGGTCGCTCTTTCGTATGCACTTTTAAAACCGCTCACGCAGATAAAGTTTTATTACAAATATTGCAAGCATATGGCTTTTCTTTTGTATGGTTCCGTAAATGTGTCTTTAAATTTAGCAAATAAGAATAGGTTTTATTGCATATGACACATTTGTACAACTTTTCTTTTGTATGCACTTGTGAATATCTCTTTGAATATAAATTTTCAGAAAATACTTCATTACACATGTTATGTGTAAACGACAGCTCTTTCGTATTCCTCCATAAGTGTGCTTTCAAATTTTGGTGGCCAGAAAATGTTTGACAACAGACATCGCATGCATAAGGTTTTTCTTGCAGATGGATGTTCAGATGCTTTTTGAAATACGATTTTTCAAAAGTGCAAATTGTTTCTCTTTTGTTGAGCACTGGAATCACTGGCATATGGCTTATCCATTGTGTAAGTAATAAGAAAATGGCGTTTTAAAAAACAATTTATTCTGAAAAACTGCATTTCGTTAATAACGAAACGAAAACTTCCCTTTAATGTCAGTTTGTAAAAGGAAATTTAAAAGTTCGTGCAGTCTAAGTTGCTTGCTCCGTATATTACACACACGAAGTTTCTTCTTTGAATGAACCAAAAGTTGAGTCTTTAAATTTGTTTGTGGACATTATGTTTTACAATGAGGGAGCATAAAACTTCTCTCCTGTGTAAACACATAAAAATATCCACAATCGTGTATTAATATATAATACAAATTATATCTGAAACAAAGCTTTTTAACACACATAAATGAAAAGTAATTCTTTTCCATTTCATGGTGTTAGAATGAACGAAGATACTCCGTATGTTGGAGACTGAATCTCATGATATTGGAACGCTCTCGCCTCTTCGTTATCACTTTGCACTGGACAGATGCGGTCGTTCTCACTCCTAGGCAACACTTCGAATCTACACCATTCCGTTGTTTTAAAACCTAAATAAAAGAAAGTAATTATTGTAAATTTACAATCCGAGCAACTAAAAAATAGGTAAAAAATTAAATGATATATACAGCTCTTAGAAATAATTCTCACGCTAGAATATTTGTAAAGAATGCCACCAAAATGCAGGTTTTCTTCTCTGCAATAACACAACTTAGAATTTCTAGAAAACATTTTAATGGAAATACAGAAAAGTTTTATTTGATTGGAAAAATGTTTAAGTAATAGCATTCTTCTTTTCCTTCCCCTATTTGTCACATTCCGATTTATACAAAAATCTATAGATAGACTTAAATTACCAGTTAATTTCAAAAAAAAAAAAAAAAAAAAAAAATCCAAAGAATTTGTGGAATTTTTATAGATAGACTTTATTTTTATAGACGAATAAAATTGGTTAATTATTAGGAATAAGAAATAATAATAATTATTTATTTTATAAATCGTGGTAATATAGAAAAATCAAGAATTTTTTGGCAGTATTAAAGAAAATGTATACCACTAGGTGGCGTTATAGATTTTAAAGCTATTTAAAGCGAGATAAAAGACGAGAACCAAGTAGTAGAAAATTAAAGTTATTTATTGTTATCCCTTTTAATCTTAAATTAATATGTACAGGAGCATGAGGTTTGTGACCAGTCAGAAAAGTACCTACGCAGTTCACAGCATAGAATATTTCTTTTACTATGACTATTTCAATATAAAGTGAATATCGTTTGTAGTGATGACTTAAGATTAGAAATTCAGTAAAACTCGTAAAATTTCAGAAATGAATTAAACAACAGTTGATAAATTTTCGTAATACCTACAGTCTCCAGCTGGTTTTTTGGTTGGCTCTTTCATACTGAACACGTGGCATTTATGCCGGGTTTATACTAGGTTAGATATAAGAGGGCCCGTAGGCAGCGCAAGTCTAAAAAGGGACTGATTTATGGTTGCCACAATTTCATAAGGCCATTCCATGCTTAGCTATAATTTGTCGTCCGTGAATTTTTCTTTTTCACTGCATATCGCATTAAAATGACGGATATTTACACAAAGAAACATTGTAAAAAAAAGGTGTATATATAACTTTGGAAAACCATTAAAAAATGGCAAATAAAATGAAAAAAAAAACATAACATCGCATCAGGAAGAACAAACAGCAAAAATGTTAGAATTAATCTATGATAAGTGATCAATTTTTTTTCAAGCCAAAAAACATCTGCCAAATACTATAAACGCATGCGCAGTAAGGGGGGGGGGTACAATACAGATACATGTTGTTGCCCCATTGGGACAATTACTTGTCATCGACCGAATGGCATTTTTCAGCCTTTTTACGCAAGTGTTGCCTACTAGCCATCATATAACTGGCCAAATGAAGATAAGGCATTACTCACAGTGAACAATGTTCTATGGTCAGAGTTTTGGCGGATTGAGATACGAGGATAGAACCTTGGACCTTGTGGTTCGCAGTTCAGTAACATAACCATAATGCAAAAGCAATTGCCCGTGCAGCGTAGTTGTTAATTGGCTTATATGCTATTCACCACAGACTCTCCCTCCAGTGAGTCGGAGGTGAGACGAACGATATGGCTGTTGAGTAGTGATGTATTTAGCTGTTGTCTAATGGGCCTGTACCCAGTTGACAACAATAGTACCAGTTGGGCCTGTACCCAGCGTAGTTGTTAACTGGCTAATATGCTATTCACCACACAGTCGTTCGCCGCGACCTTCTTTATAGGTAACCACTTTCCCATTTGATCATCGAAATTAACCACTATAAGTGAATTATTGGTCAGTAGAGCTGGCGGATTTTGAATTTTATTTAGGTACGAGGGATACGTTCCATACTATTTTGATCAATGTAACCAATCGATCGCCAAATCTGGGATCACTGCAATTGACGAGTAACATAGTTGTAAAATTCACAAATTCAATGAATTATAAAATATCAGGATGATTTCAAGAAGATGATTTAAGTATTATAATACACCCACTTAATTATTATAATATTTATAAATGCAAAACTTCTGCTTCAATATAATTGTAAACTGGGGTGCCACACTGTGAAATAAACCAACACACTTATACATTTTCACAATGGTATTAGAAAATAGGCAATTAGAATTTTGATTAAATTAAAAATATTTCGAAACGTGAACTAAATCGACTTTTACTAGAGGAAGACTTCATAATGTGCCCTTACTTACAAACAAAATGCTTACTTACTTTACTGATACCTCTAATGAGTAATAGGATCATATGCTTGAGGCTGTTTAATGTGTTAAGCAATCCATTAAAGACTTTTTGAAAAAGAAAGACCACTTAACTTCCCTTTCCCAAATAAAAAGAACGAATCAGGATTTCAAACAGATTTATTCTGAACCAATTATAACGGTTAAATTACACCAAATATAAAATAATTAGTTTTTTTTTTCTTTTTTTTTTATGGTTCAACCCATGAATAAAAGGAGAAAATAATTTTTCTGATAGAAACTACTTTATCCATCCTTGTGGGCAATACAATTTTGAACACCATTTGTTAATACCAATAAACAGTAAAACATAGGTTTTCCAGTAAATTTATGAAAACAATTTAATAAGGTACTTTATTTCATTTCTATAACATTATTTTGTTTGTAAAAGTATACTTCAACATTTTTGGGAAAAATTATTATTGTATTCAGGATATAATGTTTAATATTTCATTAAATATGTTTAAAATAAAAACCTGATTTCCAAGTTAATGTTGAATAATAACCATTTTCATTACAAATTCAAATGCCAATTGAGTCAATTCACATGCAAGTACAACTGTGGATGCAATAAAATGCATGCAATATTACTTTTCTTTCTTACCACAGGATGTAATAGATCCCAAATCTTAAGTGATTGAATGCATTTGACATATATAGAACAGGCATTCATTCCATTATACAGTGAAAATTTATGATTAGAAAGAAAAATTATCAATAAAAAAATCAAATTATGCAAAAAAAGGAGTAATTATTAAAATGTATACACACACACACATATTATATATATATATATATATATAACATAAATTCAGAATGCAAATTAATATATTCATCTAAAATAAAAGGGCAAAAGCAATTTTTGTAGTAAAATCTATTAGCTTAATTAACATTACAACAACAATCAAATTATTAGATGGCAAGGGTAACTTAACGAGTATAACCATGGATTCAATAAAATGCATACAGTGTTATATTTCTTTCCTACCACAGGATGCAAACAGATCCCAAAGTTTAACTGACAGATTTATATGAGCAGGAATTCATTTCATTTCAGATTTATATGAGTATTTAATATATATATGAGCAGGAATTCATTTCATTATATGACAAAAATTTACAATTACAAGGAAAAATTAACAATTTTTTTAAAAAAAATCAAAGTGTGCAAAAATAATTTGTGCTAATTATTAAAAATAATGTGTTAATTATTAAAAGTAATTTTCTTGAAAAAAATCATTTTTCCCAAATCCTAGTGATTAGAATTTTCCTCTGAAAAATATCTTCATACCAATATCAAATTATTAAATTGTAGATAAAAAAATGAATAACTTTTTCCATCTTAAGCAAAATAGATTATTTATCTTCAATTTAAAAAAATAAATAAATAAAATTAGGATAATATACTTTCAGGATAATAAACCATTCTATTACTTTGAAAAAAAAAAGCATTAGTTAACAAAAGAGTATTCTAAATTGACAGAAAAATGTGTCTCTGACTTTATATATACAGGTGGTTATTAAAATAATGGAAACACGAATAAAAGTAACATTTTTGAATGTGTTTCGTAAGCATTAAAATATAATAATAGTCACCAATGTTTTTTTATAAATAGCACTGTATATATTCTAGTAGTATGTGCTAGCTTTATTGAAATTCTGTAATTCGTGGATTTTTTTCAACATCGTAAAATGTTGGACTTCTCAGATTTTCAAAGAGGTCAAATTGTAGGAGCCCGTCTAGCTGAAGCAGGTATAAATGAAACATTCCAACTTTTAGGGATTTCCAGAGGTACAATATCTAAAGTCATGACCGCATACACATAATGCAGCTAGACAAGCACGGCAAAGCAAAATAGTAAGTGGAAAGAGAAGCTCACTGAAAGAGACCGACGGGTATTGAAGTTGATTGTAATGTTTAAAAAGCAAACAATTGCAGAAAAAATAACAGCAGAGCTCAATCTCCATCTGAATTCTCCAGTGTCAGTGATAACAGTTAGAAGGCACCTTCATAAACAGAACATTTATAGCAGAGCAGCAATTCCCAAGCCACTTGTCACAAATGCAAATTGTAAACATCATCTACAGTGGTTCACACTCACAAAACTTGGTCGACTGATAAGTGGAAGAAAGTAAAATGGTCTGACGAATTGTGTTTCACACTTTTCCCTGCAACCGTAAGGGTGCACATTTGGAGATCATATGCACAAGTGTATGATTATGATTGTCTCCTTCCAACTGTCAAGCATGGAGGTGGACCTGTCATTATATGGGCAGCCATGTTGTGGTTTTCTGCCAAACCAATCGTAACCCCGAAAGGAAGGATCACTGAGGAGAAGTACACATAAATTTTAGCTGACCAGGTCCATCCTATGATGCAAACTTTGTTTCCTGCAAGAGATGGAATTTCCCAAGATGATAATGCACATATCCATGCAGTGAGACTTGTCCAATCACGGTTTGATAAACACCAGATGAAGTTAAGCATCTGCCCTTGGCCTGTGCATTCACCCAACCTCAATATAATTGAAACGTTATGGTCTATTTTAGAGCATTCAATATGGAATCAATATCCTCTGCCGGCATCTCTCTCAGAACTTTCACAATATCTCCAGGAAGAATGGTACAATATTCCTCTAAACACTATTCAACACTTATATGAATTGATTCCTAGGCAAATCCAAGTTGTATTACATGCCAAAGGTGGTCCTACATCATACAAATAAACAATTCTTTATAAATCTAAAGTGTTTCCATTATTTTGATAACCATCTGTATACGCGCATGCACACGCACACACACAAACATATATATATATATATATATATACACACACTATCTCTCTCTCTCTCTCTCTCTCTCTATATATATATATATATATACACACACACACATATATACACCTATTTAACATGAATTCTGAATGCAAACTATTATGTACATCTAAAATAAAAGGGCAACAGCATTTTTTTATAGTAAAATCAATTAGCTTCAATTAGCATTGTAACAATCCACATTAACATTGTAACTTATGAACTCAGCATATTTGTAATTTCTGTAGGAGTAAACAAAGCACTAATAAATCCCTTTACTTTTCAGGTGATTTATATATATATATTTACTTTGTCATGACTTTCAAAGCAAGTATCCTTTGGTACATGCTTATATAAAAAGTATAAAAAGGAAAAAGATAAAATAAATATTATTATAAGATTTAAAATATTTGTAATCACTTTTGGAACATTCTATTATCATTAATATCTTATGTTTTGAACTTTTAGGCTGAAAAGTTAATTTGTTGCTTATAAATAAGCATAAACTGTAAGATATAATAATGCAACATTTAGGATTTTCATGTATGTAGCAATATCCATATATTCAACAAATTAAAAATTTTATTGCATGAAGCTTGAATTACTAAGTAAAGACATCAATAAAAGATAGGATATTTAATATTAACAAAAATAATTCATTTTGAATAATTGTTTCATTTAAAATAAATTGAAAATTTTAAATGCAGTAACTGAAATAATTTATTTACAGTGATCTATCTAAAAGTAATTCTATTAATAATGTTTTAAACAAACAGAAATAATAATAATAAAAAACAGATAAATTCAATGAGAGATAATAAGAAACCAGGTTTTTTTTAAAAAAACGTTTTTAAACTTTCCCAATTTAATAAAACAAGATTGTAAGTTAAAAAATATACTTTCATGTAAATAATATTATATATATATATAATTTTTCAGAACATTAAAAGCAAATAAAAAAAGAAATATAATATTCTAACATATGAAATCTAGAGAATTTTGATAATATATGTCATTCAGGAAACAAAAAAGTAAAATATCAAAAATACTTAAGAGACACCTAACTAAAAAAAAAATTGCATAAATACAGGGAAAAAAAAAAAAAAAAACTGTATCCCTAAAAGAAAGAAAATGTATGCACGTAAAAATGTATTTAATCTGTTCAATACACTTTCATTAAAAATAATAATTTCAAAAAAATATATAAAACATGCTTCATTCATTTACATTTTCAAATTATAAAATACTCTATTAAAGTGTAAAAATGTAACCTTATTTTCTAAACAAAATTATCATTGCTTTCATCAAAATTTAAAAACTAATTCAAATAGTATTACAAGAGATCCTAGAAATATGCATAATCATAGAACAATGAAAAATATATTCATTTTAATCATCTACTAATAAAAAATTCTTACATGAAAAAAGATAAAAATATATAGAGCAGTAACTCACCAACACAGAATTCATTAAATGTACTTATAGATCAGAAAATTTTACTTGCTAATCATAATAATTTTTCCATTGCATAGTAAGTCACGGATTTTCCACAACAAATTGTAAATTAAAGCGAAATTGAAGAAGTCGTGGCGCCATACATAAGGCGTGTTCTGAGGGTACTTAATTTACTGTTGATGGTCCGGATGTCGCTACATTGTTTACCTTTTGCATCGCCAAACCGGTTACTGCTAATCTCCGCACAGCTCTCTGTTAAATCCTGCGTGATGGAGAATGCGCAGTAACGTATTTTTTACGGCGCACTGATACATGAATTTGTTATGGATGTATCACTATTGCCAGAAAACCCTGGTTAGAACCCTGGTCCTGTGAACCATGTTCGAGATTTCAATCGTAACGGGTGGCATAAAGCTTGTAACATTTTTTCTTGTCCGTTGTTTTGACACCACTTCATTTGTAAAAAGATTCGTTTCACTTTAAGTGCGAAGACATTGGCGAAGCCAAAATAGTTCAAGCTTTATGCCACCCGTGGTTAAAGCTCTGGTCATCATCAGTGGTTAAAGCTCTGGTCTCGTAAACCAGGGGTCGTGACTTCTCTCCTCACTGGTGGCTTAATGGTTGGAATTTTTTTTTCTTGTCCGGTGTTTGGACATCACCGGACAATGATTCTTTTTACTTTGAGTTCGAAAAGACAAATGAAGCCATTATAGCTCGATGGTTAGAGTACTGGTCTTGTAAACCCGGGCTCTCGAGTTCAATCTTCACTGGTGGCTTGATGCATGTTATTATTTTTTTTTTCTTGTCCGGTGTTTTGACATCACTTCACTTGTAAAATTATTCTTTCCCCTTTAAGAGCGAGGATACAGACGAAGCCACCTTAGCTCAGTATTTAGAGCACTGGTTTTGTAAACCAGGTGTTGGGAGTTCAGTCCACACTGGTGGTGTGATGCTTGTAAATTTTTTTTCTTGTCCGGTGTTTCGTCATCACTTCACTTGTAAAAAGATTCTTTTCACTTTGAGTTCGAGAAAACTTACGAAGCCACCATAGCTCAGTTGTCAGTGCACTGGACATGTAAACCAGGGGTCATGAGTTCAATCTTCACTTGTGGCTTGATACTTGCTACTTCTTTTCTTGTCCGGTGTTTTGACATCACTTCACTTATAAAAATATTCTTTTCACTTTAAGTTCGAGGACGTACAAGAAGCCATCATAGCTCAGTAGTTAACGCACTGATCATAAAACGTGAGTTCATTCCTTCTGGTGACTAGAATTTAGAGTTGGTTTTTTCATTTCTGATTGTTCAATATTTTACTGAGGAAGCCATTAAAAACAAGTTTTCAAAACGTTTAAATGAAAATTTTAAAAAAGTGAAAAGAGTTCATTGCAAACATAGTTTTTGAAATAATAGCTCCCACGTTGAAATATTCGAACCTACTAGGAAAAATCCCAATAGATTTCTAGTCCATCGCTTTAACCACGCGTCCAAGACTACACTCACAAACGTATATTTGCACTTATTCAAATATTGTCGACATGACATAATATATTTCGTGGGGTGTCTAAATTAGTACTTTAATATTAAGAATAGTCAGATGGTCGCTTAATAGGCTAGTGTTAAATAAATGTAGTAATACATTTATAAATGTAAGATAATACATACTTAAATATAAATTATAAATGTAAGATAATACATAAATATAAATATATAAATTATAAATGTAAGATAATACATACTTAAAATATAAATGTAAGATAATACATTTATATTTTGCGTTTAATAAGACTACAAAATTTGAAAAATATTCTTTATAACAATTTATTTCATTTATGATTAAAACAGACATTCGTAGTCGGTAGGATTCGAACCTACGCGGGAAAACGCCAATGGATTTCTAGTTCTTCGCCTTAACTAATCAGCCACGACTACACGCACAAATGTTCTGTCTACGTCTTCAAATATTGTCGTCATGCTATAGTATCGTTTTCTTTCGGGGGGTGATTAAATTAATATTTTATATTGAGAACAGACAGATGGTCGCTTAATTGGCTAGCGTTAAATGAATGCGAAATAAGATAATCCATTTATATTTTACGTTTAATAAGACTACAAAATTAGAAAAATATTCCTTATAACATTTTATTTCATTTAGGATTAAAACAGACATGTTCATTTCGTAGTCGGTGTTATTTGAACCTTCGCGGGAAAATCCTAATCGATTTCTATTCCATCGCCTTAACCACTAGGCCACGACTACACGCACAAATGCTTCTTTCTACGGCTTCAAATATTTTCGCCACGCTCTAGTATCTTTTACATTCGTGGGGTGATTAAATTAGTACTTTATTATTGTGAAATGCCCTTTAGAACTACGTTAATTTGAAATGTTCAAGAAAAGAACAAAAAAAAAAAAAAAAAAAAAAACCATTTTGGAGGCAACTGAATCGCAGTTTAAATTATTCAATACAAAATATAATGTAATAATTTTAATAATTTTTCAAAGAAACTTTGCAATTTAAAATTACTTAAAAGAAGAATTCCCGAGATTCCAGCAGCACTTTTTAAGTTTCACCTTATATTTTATGTTAATAAATTTATTTGGTTTTCATACATAGACTAAAGTCTGAATCTCGGTAGTTTTTATACATACATGGAATTTAATCTTAGGCACATACAGGGAACTTTGGAAAGCCACGAATTCCGAAAGTGAGTAAAAATAAAACATGTACTAGTAAAGCGTGATTTCTCTCAACGGATCTTTCTCTGTGTTACGAGCCCAGCACGCTTCTATTTCGCCACTCTGCTTCATAGGTTGCAGCTTCCTATCAGTATTACTTCCATTAGTTTATATTAAAAAAATATTATGTTATTTTAATTTAAATGGTGTTTGTGTAGTTAAAAGATTTAAATGTTAGTAGAATAGTTTATATATTTAAAAAAAAATTATTCTATTATTTTAATTTAAACATGTAATAGGTGTCATATTTTTTATAAGCTTTAAATGTCAGTGGACAGTAAGTGATATTGTTCAATTTGCTTTATTTGACTCTATATATATTTATAATTATAAACAATCGATATTTCGATATAAATTATATATAAACCAAATTAAGGGATCAACTAAATGGGGATCTTTACTATTGGCAGTTTTAAAAATATCCGACGAAATTATGATTACATATTACAGTGACGGTACATAGCTTAGCCTGAGCTAATTATTTAATCCTATTTCATTAATTTCTATGCTACTAATCCACTATCTGGTGCTCGCCCTTTAAGAATAAAATCTGAACTTCTCTTTGCTCTTTTTCATGCTCATATTCTTATATCCCCCCCCATCATATTGTCCTTCATACTTATCTAAAACAGAGCAAACGATCTACTTTTTGTTTATCACCAGTATTATAATTACATTTCTGTATTTAAATCCAAAAGTCTCACCTTCTTGTGATTGTTTTAATCCCTGTGCCTTTTGGGCGATTTCTTTACTGAAAATATTTCGAAGAAGACGAACGATAGTTTAGTAAAGTCTATCTGCTTATGAGTTGTTTCATCTCCATTAGTTAGGTTTCATTTTGCTTGTTTCATCTTGAAATTTTCGTTAAGACATTACAAATGACATTCTTTTATTGAAATACTCCGTTTCTTTTCACCGTATGTTAGCTATTCTATGGTGACTTAAAAATATTTTTGCCTTCTTCTTTGGAACCTCATATTTTAGTAGATATTGAAAACTTATTGGCATTTGAACATCGGGTAGGATAAAGTAAGTTTTTTTCCCATGTTTTGTGTTTTCATTTATAAGTCTGATGATTAATTAAAGAATCAATTTTCATTTATTATTTTGGAGATTTGATTGGAAATTCTCTTTACAATAAAATAATTCTAATCGTGAAATTTTTTTAATACTCTGCAACATTTTAAAGTTTCTTAAAAAGCAAAAGTGCCTCCTTATTTATATTTTGTTTAGAATCAATTAAAATCTCTGCTAAGGAAATCGCTTATTTGGTGGACTACTGAAGGAGTTTTTTTGAAATTTTAATTTTAATTCGCGCTCTTTATCTTTCTGAAATTTTGGTAACTGTAAAAAAAAAAAAAAAAATGAAGCTTATAAGAAATGTACTAATTCATATAGCAAGAAATTACTCATTATGGGAATTGTAATTTCAAAACAACTTTGGCCAAATTGGCCTTAAAATTGTAATAATTAAAACCTTGGCCACATTTTTATATTAAGAGAAAATTTATTTGATTTAAAAAAACTATTCTACTTTATAATTAAATTGAATAATTGGAAGTTTATTTTTCAAGTGCAGAAATATCTACGCGTCTTACTTTCTGTGTAAATTGCTATTCTAGAAAATATCTCAATTATTTATATCCCATATATTTTAGAAAATATATATATGACAAAAAATAAAATATTTCTGAAAATTTTCGCTAAATCTTGGCTATTACTCGATTCTGGCAGTGCAGTTAGTGTTAATCTCTTCTTCAGTGTAATAACTGGTCTTAAATTTAGCATTACAACTTGTGAAAACGATTTAAATCAGACGATATTTTTTATAAGATTGGTGGTTGAGAGGGGGCCAGATTTAAAAATTTGCGATTAATTTTAATTCGCTTTCGTGCAATCATATATTTGCACGAGATGCGTAACAATAAAGATTCCTAAGAGAAATTTCACTTAATTCTATTATGGAATTTAAGTCAAATGTTGCCCCAGTTAAAAACATAACTCCCCACTTGAGTTTTCGAAGTTTTACGCCAGTTGGAAACTGGCTTATTTTCCGCTGAATCTTTCGAGTTCAACCAAGTTACATACTTCACTTTTTAACACTGACCTGCATGCATCTGTCGCAATAAATTTTTATTTTCAGTTAAAAAATTAGTTTATTTTCAGAAGTATGCGAATATATATTTAAACATTGTATCGAAATAGAAGTCTAAAAAATTTATAAATTTGAGGTTAACATTCGGAAATGGACATCGCCTTGTCTGAATGAGATTAAAGGGATGCTGCTTTGGTGTAGAGCAGAAATTTGGAGTATGGAATATCTGCTTAGATGCCTTTCTCGACCTCTGCTTATAGTTTTAAACTTACGAGGTCAATTCTAAAAGGAAAAGCCCCCTGAGTAATTTCAAAATGAAATATTCCTTTTAATACTTACATCTTCCTTGACACCGAGGTTGTGCCTCCGGCAAACTCGTCATTCTTTGGTCACCACAGCCGATGCCAAACATATAATTCTTAAATTATTTATAGTTAATTGATTTATGCCGCTCATCCTAAACTAGCCGAAACAGTAAATACCTGAGAAATGATTTGTTAATTACTGTTAAAGCGGAATTTTGGTACTTTTGCTTTGCTTTTGAA
This sequence comes from Argiope bruennichi, assembly GCF_947563725.1. Taxonomy (NCBI): domain Eukaryota; kingdom Metazoa; phylum Arthropoda; class Arachnida; order Araneae; family Araneidae; genus Argiope; species Argiope bruennichi. Next base: position 116,027,087 of record NC_079160.1, read on the forward strand.
TAGTTTTATTCAAATACAGCCATTTTTTTCAGAGTATTAAGAGAACTAGAATAGCGCATCGTTACTGTACTGATTTAGCCCATCGATAAATGCACAGCATTTTTTTTTACTGTGCATCTTGGCAATTCCAGGTATACTTCGATGAGCAAGCGCAGATGAAAACTAGTTTGTTTTTGAAACAAATATTGCTCCGTTTTTTCTTGAATACAATTAAACTTCCTTGATAAAGTTTCTGTAAATTCTTAAAGAACAAAAATATAATACAGCGTCTTAGATAAGGCTTAAAAATTTTATTAATCGAATGTTTGGTTTTTATTAACCAAGGCTGGTCTGTTAAAGTTTTAGCTTAAATCTAAAATTTTATCAAAAGGTTTTGTCATAGATTTCAAATTTGATTTCAACAGAGCAGTAATAGGAAGTGCCAGTTTGCATCTTTCGTCAAATATATGCAGCTATTTGTGAAAAAGCAAAATGTTAACTATTTTTATCCTGTAACGTATAAAAACAATGTTTTATAAAATTATACTTGCCCTCCATTAAATAGTTTTTAAGCATACCATACCAAAAATATTACAAAATGGCATTGAATGAAGTTTTTAAATAAAATATTATATTTTTGAATTTTTCTTATCATAGGAATATTTAAAGAAATCGGATTAAAATCATATTTTTGTAATATATCAACAAAAATGTTAAAGCTTGTTTCTCCGCAATTTTCCTTGAATGCTACACACGCAGTTTACCTTATAGTAAAGAAGTTTTAATGACGTATTGGATGCCAGATCAGTGAGCGTTAACTTTAATGGCAAAAATAAATCTTATTCAAAATTGTATTAAGAATCGGTATTTCTTGGAGAACATAGATAATTTCAGACTATAGAAGTGCAAGAGTTAAAGCAAGTCATTCGAATTATTTCTTGGGAAAGCTAATCGGTTGTGAATTCAAGCAGCACTGTTGCTTTATTCAGTAACGATTTACTGGTTATGTGTGTATCATTGATACCTGCAGAACTGTATTTGTATATGCAGTGACTGTTTTATTACCCGTTTCTTGATTCTCCAGTGGAATAACTTATTAAACTTATCACTGCACTAATCGGAGGAGGACAAAGCGTTCGTTGTTTTTTAAATTTGTAAACTTATGAAATTTATGAAATATTTTTAACCGCGTAACTGTTTTGCCCGAATGCCATACGTGCATCGATTTATCGAATTTTGATAGTTGTAAGCAAAAAGTAAACAATTCATACCGATTATAATTCAATATTAAAATTACTTCGAATACATCGATAAATCAAGTGTTCAATGGATTTCCATTTGAATGAAAATAAGAAAATATTCCCAAATTAGAAGGTGTCATCTTATTAGATATCAAAGAAAATAAAACAGTTAAGGGACTAATCTATTGATATTGAAACTTTATTCCAGGAAAACTTAAATTTTATTGATTCCTTTGCTTATAGTGAACGAATACTTCTCGAAATATAGAATAATTGATAATAAAAGCTTTAATTTCTTAAAAAAAGCTTTAATTTGTTAATAAAAGCTTTGAAATTATGTGAGCACAGACATTCTAGTTGATTTTGTTCTCATATAGATGTAATTGCCAATTACGCAAAACAAAAAAAGGCCAGAGGCAATCAAGAAGCAGTGATATATCTATTTCAATGAGAGGAAATTTTAATTAAATATTTTAAAGAAAAACTTGTTAGTTACCAAGATATCGGTATTTATTTCCTGCAGTTTTGATTCACTGTGCGCTAGTTTCTAGATTAATATTTTAACGGATTAAGTCATCTTATGAATTCTTCACAGTAAGTATTCAGATGACAGCTTTTATTACTATATATATTATGCAAATATAATCTCAACTTGAGAAATGCTATCTTCAGTTGAAATTTATTTCACTCAGGGTGGATACATTTGAAATCTATATTTCATTTAGCTTTAATGTGTTATTCGTAATATTTTTTGCAACATTGTTTCTTCAAAATTTATCGAGTATATAAAAGCTGTTCCATTTCCTAACGATTGATAAAATTTCTTTTTCCAGGTCCTGTATGCCGTAGAATATTATTGCTATGCTGAATAGGAAAAGACATCTAAACTTTACCTAGGCACAGTGGAAAATAGTACGGATTAAGTTCATGCCTCACAGTCCAATAGAGGACACTATTAAAACAAGCATGTGTTATTTTTTGCCATGGCCTGCCTATATAACAGGCAAAGCACATGAGTTTTTTAGAATCATCTCAATCGCATTTAACTACACCCAGGTAAGACCATATAATTTTGGAATCTTCGACCCTCAGGACTGATAGTGTAACATTAGGAAAATTCTACATAACTATCTCATGTTGCCATCCTAAAGCTTAATATAAACTTTCGCCAAAAGATTAAAATATTTAATGAAGTAACAATGAGCTATGTTGGAAATTGAGAGAAAATTAGTTGAATTATTTAATAAAATGTCGTTCTCGGAGTAAGATATGAGTCGGCCTGAATTTTAATTAAACTCGAATATTTCTCTAAGTATGTAATGAAGACACTTCAGTGAATTCTCCAAAGATTTCGCTAAACATAAAACCTTTAATTCCTATAAGCATTGTTTTTAAAATGTTTGTGATGAGTTTACTAATGCTTTAATCCCATTCGTCATTCGTCGAATCAATATCTGTATATACATTTTGTCTAATTCGTTTCGATTAAGTTTAGCTTGATTCCATCCCGGGATATTTATAGTTAATGAAATGCTTTATCCTATTAATTGAAAAATCCATGAAACTTTTCCACAAGCTTCTGTTGAATTTATTAATTCTAATGCAAATGAAATATCCGTTTTTTATTAATTGCAATTAATAAACTTGTAAACATTCCTACGATTCGTTGATATTTAGGGGTTATGTAAAATCGTGTTTTTTATAATAAGCAAACTGTTTTCTTATCCTACGGCTTACATTTTAAGTTTATGAGAGTTAAAAGAACGATATTTAATAGATTTAACTTTTATTACCGTGTTTAAATTTTAAATATTAGTTAACTCGTAAAAAAATATGATAAATGTGAGATTTCAGAACACTTTGGGAAGATATTCAGAAAAATTTCATTCTGTGTTTAAAGAATAATCGCAGTTTCAAATAAAGAAAATGACAAAATCAAACAAATATCATTACTAGAGTTTCAAAGATTATGAAATTATCCGAAATACGATTAAATGATTTCGATATCTTAGGAGAAAATGCATACATTATTAAAAAAATCACGGAAGTTTTTCCAAGAACTAGGTACTTCAAGGGATTCAGTGGAATGAACATAATGTTTTTACCATTGAACAAAATGTCATATTTTGTAATTATTATCAAAATTCTGTAGCTCCTAGATTTCTATTTTTAGCAACAGTTAATATAGCATCTGTTATGAGAGATATGCATTTTATTTTGACAATCCCTCTTATCGAATTCATTGCATTAACTCTATCTTTATGGCCGCTATCTGTTCCATTTTATCTCTCACTCTATATCGTAAAAATAAAAGGGATGTAATAACTAGTGTAATTATATTCTCTTTGACCCGTTTGATGAAGTCAACTCGTTTAATAAACTCATATTAAAAGCTTAATCTTAATAACAAATTTAAATGGTTGTTCCAAAACTTTTTATAAGCGCCATTTGCAAATTTTTCTTCCGTCATTGAAAATGTTATTAATTTTGATTCTTTTGGCCTTAGAAATCCCGAACAGTACATTAAAAATAAATATCTGAGCCATTGCGTTTTTAAATTGCTTTCTCTTGATATTCTAAGTACTAATAATTTAAAAACTGTACTTAAAAGCTCCATTTTTTCACATGGCCTATTATATCCAGCTACTTTCAAGAGCGAACACTAAAACATTTTCATGTATAGGCTAAGCATTAGCACTGTTTATCTGGATTCCTTAGAATAATAAATACCTCTGAACAGGCTGAATATATAGAATATAGTTTAGAAGTATGTTTTCATTTTTCGGTATTGGGACACTTCCGTCATCAGGACAATTCCATACGGGACATAAAAGTAGTCATCCGTAGCTCATTCAAAAGAGGGGTTAGTGAGTAATTAGCTTAGGGTTGCTAAAGTATAGAATTCTGCATAAGTATAAAAAAATTAGACGAAAGGAACCGTGTGTATTAACGTTTAATCTGTCTCCTTGAGCAAGACACTAAAGGTTTAATTTAAAAATAAAGTGAAATGTACTTGTACAAAAATTAATTTTTTGCTCCCCTCGTCCTATTTCTTTAAAATATAATTACTTTTTATTTTTGCAACAATGCTCAATAGAACTTCTCTCTGCTTAAATAGAAATTGTATCGTCGGAGAATTTCTAATTACAATATCCGTAGAAATTTGTTGCAAAATATGACGTTTGGATTGAAGACAATGGATAACGCCTATGGATTATATAAGGAATGTAATAATTGAGAAATAATAGATAAGTATGAATTTAGGTGACGATATCCTAGTAATAATGTAACGGCACCATTGCCTAAAATGTGGTGACTGAGATCGGGGCAGCAGGTATTATTTGGGGTTTGAGTTCTTTTAGTAACTAACTTCCCAAGTGTCAAAAAGGAACATGATTTAAAGTGAGAATTGTGGAATATACTTGAGATTTATGTAAAGAAATATTGACATTGAGAGCGTTTTGAGCTCTGCATCACGTCTGTGTATATGTGATGTCGGCTGCACGCCACGTTTGTGAATGGTATACGAATTTCGAATCTCGGCAGTAAATAAATTGCGAATTATTATAATTGACCTGAATATGTACAGTACGAAAATTGCTGTTCATAGCAATGAATGACAGGAAAAAGCGAGGGCAATGGAAGTGACAATGGGTTATCTGGAGAGGCGCGTGGAACGAGGTAGTATGTAGACTGAAGTATAGGGAATAGGGCTGCAAGATGCGTGAGGACAGTGAGGTGTGTGGAATGGGGCTGCAAGATGCGTGAGGACAGTGAGGTGTATGGAATGGGGCTGCAAGATGTGGGTGTGGAATGGGGCTGCAAGATGTGGGTGTGGAATGGGGCTGCAAGATGTGGGTGTGGAATGGGGCTGCAAGATGTGGGTGTGGAATGGGGCTGCAAGATGTGGGTGTGGAATGGGGCTGCAAGATGTGGGTGTGGAATGGGGCTGCAAGATGTGGGTGTGGAATGGGGCTGCAAGATGTGGGTGTGGAATGGGGCTGCAAGATGTGGGTGTGGAATGGGGCTGCAAGATGTGGGTGTGGAATGGGGCTGCAAGATGTGGGTGTGGAATGGGGCTGCAAGATGTGGGTGTGGAATGGGGCTGCAAGATGTGGGTGTGGAATGGGGCTGCAAGATGTGGGTGTGGAATGGGGCTGCAAGATGTGGGTGTGGAATGGGGCTGCAAGATGTGGGTGTGGAATGGGGCTGCAAGATGTGGGTGTGGAATGGGGCTGCAAGATGTGGGTGTGGAATGGGGCTGCAAGATGTGGGTGTGGAATGGGGCTGCAAGATGTGGGTGTGGAATGGGGCTGCAAGATGTGGGTGTGGAATGGGGCTGCAAGATGTGGGTGTGGAATGGGGCTGCAAGATGTGGGTGTGGAATGGGGCTGCAAGATGTGGGTGTGGAATGGGGCTGCAAGATGTGGGTGTGGAATGGGGCTGCAAGATGTGGGTGTGGAATGGGGCTGCAAGATGTGGGTGTGGAATGGGGCTGCAAGATGGGTGAGGTGTGGAATGGGGCTGCAAGATGGGTGAGGTGTGGAATGGGGCTGCAAGATGGGTGAGGTGTGGAATGGGGCTGCAAGATGGGTGAGGTGTGGAGTGAGTAGAACGAGAATTTGAGTTTATTAGGTGCGTGTAGATCGGTTATGTGTTTAGATTGGTTTTTAAATTGTGTGGATTGTAGCTGTGGGTAATGTCTGGGGAGCAGCAACTGTTGATCTTAGTTGTGTGTGGGCAATGCTTGGAGCGTGGCAGTTTCGGATCTTGGCTGTGTGTGGGTAATGCTTGGAGCGTGGCAGTTTCGGATCTTGGCTGTGTGTGGGTAATGCTTGGAGCGTGGCAGTTTCGGATCTTGGCTGTGTGTGGGTAATGCGTGGCAGTTTCGGATCTTGGCTGTGTGTGGGTAATGCGTGGCAGTTTCGGATCTTGGCTGTGTGTGGGTAATGCGTGGCAGTTTCGGATCTTGGCTGTGTGTGGGTAATGCGTGGCAGTTTCGGATCTTGGCTGTGTGTGGGTAATGCGTGGCAGTTTCGGATCTTGGTTGTGTGTGGGTAATGCGTGGCAGTTTCGGATCTTGGTTGTGTGTGGGCAATGTGTGGAGTGCGGCAGTTGTCTGTCTGTGTGTGGGCAATGTGTGGAGTGCGGCAGTTGTCTGTCTGTGTGTGGGCAATGTGTGGAGTGCGGCAGTTGTCTGTCTGTGTGGGCAATGTGTGGAGTGCGGCAGTTGTCTGTCTGTGTGTGGGCAATGAGTGGAGTGCGGCAGTTGTCTGTCTGTGTGTGGGCAATGAGTGGAGTGCGGCAGTTGTCTGTCTGTGTGTGGGCAATGAGTGGAGTGCGGCAGTTGTCTGTCTGTGTGTGGGCAATGAGTGGAGTGCGGCAGTTGTCTGTCTGTGTGTGGGCAATGAGTGGAGTGCGGCAGTTGTCTGTCTGTGTGTGGGCAATGAGTGGAGTGCGGCAGTTGTCTGTCTGTGTGTGGGCAATGAGTGGAGTGCGGCAGTTGTCTGTCTGTGTGTGGGCAATGAGTGGAGTGCGGCAGTTGTCTGTCTGTCTGTGGGCAATGTGTGGAGTGCGGCAGTTGTCTGTCTGTGTGTGGGTAATGTGTGGTAATTGTGTGGCGAAATTTCAATTATGGAGAGATATGTGAATCGTGTGTGAATCAATGACTGCAGTATGGAGATGGTTGAATTTTGGGAAAGATGCGGATTATATCAATGTTTAAGGAAATGGGCTATAATAGTGTTTTTAGCCGTGTTAGTGGTAATGTGTGAATCATGATCTTGGAGATGGGTAATACTTTGAGAGTTAAAAAGAAGTCAAATGAAGGAAGAAATTTTCGCTTTTATTGTCAGTATAATGTAAGCAAAGGAAGCTTTCAGTATGTTATATTCCAAGGTTGAAATGTTGTGGAGAAAGTATCCATAAATATTTTTAAGACTGAAATCGGATATTCTTCCGCTGCGAAATTGAGTTTTCATCCAGCCATACCTCAATGGCCACATTTGTTGCTTATGGATGGTATGTCAATTTTTAAGTTAAAGCGTATAATAAAATTCAGTTTTCCCTGTTAAAACTTTTGGACTTTCTATAGAAATTTATCAGCGCGTAGATTAGATTTTTGTAACCATGATTCTGACTGATTCAAAAGGTATATGGGTTCACTATTGGTGAAAGCCGTAAGGCATGGCAGATATTTTAAAATGTCAACTATAAAAAAAAAGTTTTTAGATTTTGTAATAAAACTTTTGGATGAAAAATTTATTTTCATATGCATCATAAGTGAGGTTCAATTATTCTTTCTCTCTTTCATAATAAAATGAATTACTTTTAAGAACTAAGTACTTCAAAGAGTATTGATCTTTAGTAGATTTCAGAGATTACAAAGAATTCAATTAATTTTGGTTGTTGCCAAAGTCCATAAAATAGTTTCTAAATATTAAATTTTTAGATCAGATTAACAAAAATTAATTTACAGGATTCAATACCAAGTCCATTAAAAAATTTTTATATTTCTAATGTCCTCTACAGAACTTCACCCACTATACTTGCTCTTATTGAAAATGAAATATCCAAACATGTCACTGTATTAAATCACAGGCACATAAAAAAATTCCACTTATCTTTGTGAATGTTACTTATACATCAATTTTAGCACATTACAGCATATTCAAATACCAAGATGATGCAAACTAGTCTTATCACACCTTTAAAGGTACTTATGCTAAAGACATACAAAAAGTAAAGCTTCCTTTTCAATTGAGTGTTTCCTAGATTACTCGACATTTAAAAGGAATATTTAATCTTTTCGGTATGGTGGTTCAGCGATGCATTATTCATTTATTGGTCATGGATAGATATACACTAAATGCAACATTAGCATATAAATTTAATGTCATTTCGAGAATTTTCGCTTAAACAAATCGTTTCAATTCTAGTAAATCTGATTTGAATTTTAAGTGCTTAAAATGTTAAAGCCTATATTTCAATAAACTGAATCGTTAGACACGTTAAATTTAAAATGGAATAAAATAAGAGGCATTGTAGACAATAAAATCATCCTTTGAGATTTCATGACATAATAAAAATCAGTCGCCATCAATTTTGATAAATTTTGGTTTGAATTTGGGTATTCTTACCAATGGAAGAATTAGTTAAAAAAAATTTTTGGAAAATCTAAAAATGGATTTCGTCAGGCATTTATACAACTAGGATTTTTAATTTCCTTGATAGAGCAGTTTTGGAAATGTTTTCAATGTCGAAAAGATGAAAAGAAATGTTTAAATTAAAATTATGTTTGTCAGTTAAACAATGTTAGGCATCGACAGTTAACTTCAATCTACAATAAATATTTCAACCTAGAATTTATTTAGCTTAAGAATTTGTTTGTGATCTCAATCCGACTTCAACTGTACTTATTTTATTAATTGGTGCAATTTATTGATTGTAATAAATAAGTGCTTAAAGTTCTTAAGGCTATCGAAAGATTCAATAATTTGATCAAATATTAGTTCATTTTATAGCATCTTTTGATTTATTTTAAAAGCTTTTACTTTCTTTTAATAATGAAATCAATCGCCTCAATTGAGTTAAATTAGAATCATCTAATCACCTTTTAATAATGAAATCAATCGCCCCAATTGAGTTAAATTAGATTAATCTAATCACCTTTTAATAATGAAATCAATCGTCCAAACTGAGTTAAATTAGAATCATCGAATCAACTTTTAATAATGAAATCAATCGCCCAAACTGAGTTAAATTAGAATCATCGAATCAACTTTTAATAATGAAATCAATCGCCCAAACTGAGTTAAATTAGAATCATCGAATCAACTTTTAATAATGAAATCAATCGCCCAAACTGAGTTAAATTAGAATCATCGAATCACCTTTTAATAATGAAATCAATCGCCCAAACTGAGTTAAATTAGAATCATCGAATCATCTTTTAATAATGAAATTAATCGCACCAACTGAGCTAAATTAGAATCATCTAATCGCGTCTTTGGATAATACCATAAACATTGAAATTTCTGAAATTCTTACATTCGTTTGAATTATTTTCAAGATATGGAATTGTGTATTATTCCTCATTCACAGAATAAAATTTATCTAATTCTTCCCAAAATGCTCTGAAATCTCGCATTTAGCATACAGTTTCAAATAACAGCTGATATATAGGTTTAAGGACAATATTCGTTAGCTGCTTGTCTGATTATAATTCTTAGTTTCCCTTTAATTTGGCGATTTCGGAACTTCATTAAATGTCAAGGGGATGTCAGACTAGAGATGCAGTTTTGATTTTTTTTTGTAATAAGTTACAAATAAAAATTGTCGGTAACTGATTTCAAACCTCAAATAATAATAATTAAAAAAAATGACCCTGTGAAGTTAGTTTTTGATAAAGTATCAGAAGACTACTCAAGCCAAAAATTGATCGCGTATATTAATTGAAATGAATACATGCGTTAAACCTGTGCTATCGAAAGAACCGATGTTTTATCAAATAGCAAAAATGGGAAATACTTGCTTAAAGAATTAATGAAAAAGGTTTTCTAATCATTTCAATACATATAAAAGCAATTGGAAAGTTGGAGACCGATCACATCTTTCAAATTTCAACAAGGACTTGTTAATTTGATTATCTATCAATTCCTATTCAACTTTAAGATCTGGAACAGTAATAATTCTTCATTCAAAGATTAAAATTCATCTGAATATCTAGTTAAAATTTTCCTGAAACATTTTGTATTTATCATTTGATATTTATCGTTCTCGTTTATTATCAAAAGTTTTATGCACTTTTCAATCAATCGGATAAAGCATTAAAGAAACTAAGAATATTTTGAGATAAAATTAAGCCAAACTTAAACGAAACTTATTGGTTTGATTGATATTATAAATTAGGATTAAACTAATAGCAAAAATCTAAATTATAAACGATATATCTGAGACTAAAAGCTTTTATTAAATTTAAAGCATTTAAATGCATTAAAATTTTTAATTTATGAAGTGGATTTGTTACAAACCTGTGAGAAATAATCGTTTTTTTCTAATGCAGGAAAATTTATTTTTTTCATTCAACTGACATTCCTTAATACAATAATTGTCTTTCTTTTGGTATCAATTTTGTATTGATAAATTTCCGTTTCATTAAGTATTTCTAATCTTTAGAAAGTTCTTCGAAAGCTGTAGTAGGGCATCATGCGATAGTTGCAAAATTATATAATTTTAAGGGGGGTGAAACCCGATTCTAAGCTGCAAGAATTCCAGAATTATTTGGTCTTAGGCTGGTGTAATCACATTAAACAAAGGCTATCTTTATATGATCGGTAATAAGTGAACTGGGAAGAATGAAAGAGTGGACTTTATTATGAACTCAGTGTAAAGGAACCTCATAGATATTATTCATGAAGATAAGTTGCTTTCATTATTACATACTGAAGCTTCTTTAACAGCCTGCAAACGGAAAATTACCTGCTATGTACTATAACCGACTCCAGGGCTTTAAATGCATTTTCCGTGTCCCTGAAATAAAAATCTGCAGAAAGATCCTCTTCTATGATGTAGATAAAGCAATCTTGCATGTATAAATGAATTAGTGAATGAATTATGAATTTCAATTAACAGTTACTACTTAAGAAACGGAATTGAAATAATGGAAAGTGAATCTTTGGAATATTTTTACGCCAATTCCAGTTTATTTTAGAATTTGAATGCAATCGAAGTTTGAGATAAAAATTATTTACTAAACCGCTTCGAAGTTTAACATTAAATTTGAACGCTACTTATGAATTGCTTTCAATTATCTATTCATCTAGAGTTTTAGAAAATTTGAGAATACACATCTATAGATTACTTCAGAAATACAGTTTTTGTTCTAGATAATAGAAAATAATCTTCTCAAATCTAATAAGTATAGACAAGACAAGATGAAATGCATTACTGATAATGAAGCAGCACGGTGAAGAGTTTGTGGAATTCAACGACACTTTTTCACTGCTTGTGGAGCGTTTATTTTCTTAATTTTAAACCCATCTTCACTGGTGAAGGACTTAACTGTTAATTTAGCCATGGAAAGACATCTTTCTCCATCTGCAGAGCGTTTCCTTTCTGAAGATTAAGCCCATCTTCATCCGAGAATAATTACAATGAAGATCAAGATTAATTGTTAAGGTTGCCAGGAAGAGGATGTCATTCTTCATTTGCAGAATATAGAAACTTCAATTCCAGAGCTATTCTTGTTAAGTGGGAAGATGAGCATTCAAAACGGAGATCGTCTATCAACTTGCCAAACAATATGGCCATGACAACAATGATCGAGACCGGATAATTAGGTAAGCATTAATTTATTAAATTCTTAATTTATTAAGAAATTCTTAATTTATTCTTAAATTCTTAATTTATTTTTAAATATTCTTAATTTTTCCTATCCAAATTCAATAAATTGTATCCAAGTTGTATGCTTGTAACGGCATATCAGGGAAATGCAAATAGTTAAAAAAATTTCGTATGTTTTTGGATTATAATAACAGTAGTCAAAACGGAGATTCCAATCAGAATCGAGTTTTTTAAACAATTTTTAAAGTTTTTCTTCAGAAATATCATTAACTGTATGTAGAACAAATGTACTTGGTGTCACCGGAAGATTTCAAGAGGAAAACTCAATAAGTCTTTACTTGATGCTTAGAATTAAATATTCAATTTATTTTACGTCGTACAGTTTCGATTACTGAAGGCAATGGAGTTAATTTATCAACCAGCAAAACATTTTTCTATTTTAAAAGTGAGTTTTTTCAATTTCAGCGAAGTTAAAATCTGAGACTAATTTAGTTTTCAGATAAATATGATCCGAAAACTGAATTAGTATCGACAAAAATATTATGAATTTGATGAACATATCAATGGACTAACATATCTTAAATACTTAAATTTTTTTTTGTCTAAGAATGTTCAAATTAAAAAAAAAAAAAAAAAAAACCACCACGCACTATTATACCTGATCTGTGTTATTGTTACTCTGTATTCTTCGTGCTAATCTATATTAATATTTGTTTTAATTGTACTAAATTGTGTCACACAATTTTTTCAGATTCTTCTTCATGAATATAAGATATTTAAACATAGTTGGATTATTTTGAACATGCTTCAATGGAACCTGGAGCTATTATGTTTATCCCGAGAATTCCTTGCTTACAGATGAATAATGTAGTGGAGGATATCAAGAAACGCTAGTTCCTGACGGTTTAAGAGACTTGAAAGTACTTCACTTGATGCATTTTAATTAACAATTTGATATTGAGAATTCATAAAAATATAAAATCCAACAGAATAGTAAAACGATCTATTCCATGTCATAGGCAATCTTTATACAACAATGTTCTTCTCGAAAATTATATCTTGGGAGCCTTTACTGATTCTAATTCAAGGTCAATGAATGTAAAATATCTTTGCAAATTTTTTTGTCATTCTCTTTTTAAATATTTGTGGGGTTCTTGTGTGGACCATTAGTTGAGACTTTTTTTTATTCTTTTGGGCAAACAAAACATGGATGGCAACTTACATGGTTACTCCAGACTGTCATAATTGTTAGTAGACCATTTTGTATGCATATTTGCATTCATTTGGTTTTCAAAAGATAAATCTGTCATACCTCACAACTTCATTTAAAATCGTAGCGAAAATTTTGATTGAAATATCAGCTTTGGTGGAAATAATTTTGATTCTGGATAAATTATATATTTCAACTCTGTAATGTATTGTTTCAATAGATTTATACAGTTTTATGTCTGCTCTTAAGCTTTCGAGTTAAGCTTACTAGAAGTTTCGGAACCTGAAATGCTTATTTTCTACTATGTATGGACAAAATATGCCTTTCGTCCTTCCAGACTTAATCTCTTATCTGTATGTGCGGGAAAAAAGTGTTACTGCTTATTAAACTCTTGCCTATATATCTTCATGACCACATATAATAACGATATGGGCTGCAGTTTGAACAGCTACAAGAACTTTAATTAGAATAAATGTATCAAACTTTTTCTCTTTCCTCTACTATCCTTTCATATATTTGTTGTTACTAATCCCAGATCTGGATAAGTCCCAGATGAGTCTAAAAAAACTTCCAAAACTCCGATCAATAAAATCAGGAAACTTTAACATGTCGTCTTTGGTAAACCCCAACAATCGATGCGAGAGGGAAATCCTGGTCAGTTTTGCAGCAATGGCATTCCAAAAAGAGCTTTCATTGTTGCTGGAAGGTGACTACATTGTGTCCGCTTATAAATCGCGAGTCGTCTGTTTTCTGGTAGGCTTATTCTGGAAATGTAGAGCCTCCTGAGTCATCGAAGCACCATTATTAGGTGGAGCGGTCCAAAAGCTTCCAGTTTTTTTAATTGAGATGGTTTCACTACTAGTGAATGCTTTATCTCCATGCATGGCTTCAGTATAAACAATCTTATCAAAGCTTCCGGTAGCTCATTGCCATGTTGCTTAACTTGGAATGTGAGCCATTGAAAGTGAATGGAATGTCACAAGAATAGCCGAAAGATAAGAAATAAAATATTCAGAGAATATCTTGTTCCTACATTCGTCCAATCAGAAAGGTGCCGAATACCGATACGTCTCTCTATTAAAATCCAGTCCAGTAGCAGTGTCTTCATAATACCAGACTTGCATTGCAGTAAGCTATAGCCTGCATATAGAACAGTGGTCAAAAATGACAATTATATCAGCTGCAATTTATGTGCTACCAAAAATTTCTCTATCGGTTTTGCTACCATCGGCATACATCATAAGGGCAGATTGAGAGATGAATTGAATGGTCTCTTGAGCTGTTTCTATGACTTTTTAGATACTCTTAGAAAGCTCTACATGGAAGTTTATTTTATAAGGATCTAACCTATAGTTAAAAAGTTTCAAGAAGGCAGCATCACATTATTTGAGGCCATGGCTAATTCTTTTGCCAAAGAAAATAGGCTTGTGTCCTCTTCAAATGCTCATTATTGTGCCAGGAATGAAGAGATGCAATAGTTTTTTTGATCATTGTAAATGGAAAGTTTTATTCTAGGTAGTGTGAAAGGCATTAACGTCCTTTTCAAGAAAAGGAGTGAAATGTTTGTTAGAGAATGAGTTATATTTGTAGAATTTCGTGTTTACTAAAATTTCCTCTTCTCTACGCATTAGTTTTCCGACACTCATTTGACACAATGAAATCAGAGGGATGGACGTTGTTTTTTCAGGCATTTTTTTAAACGAATGACATGGAATTTGTTTAAAGAATTTTATATATTTTCTTATTTGTTGAATAAGTGGTTTTATTTCTTTGAATATGATTGTGTTTTTATGTGTGAAGTGTTGATGTTATAAACTTCAAATCTGAAACTAAATCTGTTTTGCTTCCTTCAGTTAATATTTTAAAGAAATTTCTAAATATTTATTTACTGATAAAACTAAAAATGTGATATTTATCGTTTGAAGTAATCAACGTTGAAATGATGGCAAAAAAAAAAAAAAAAAAAAAAAAAGAAAGAAAACAGTCCTCCATGCATAATGTGAAAAATAATGAAAAGAAATAAAGCAGTATCAACAAAATGACTGAATATTTTGAAAGAAATTGGTTTGAAATGATTGGTTTCAGATTTGCAGTTGATTTCTGAATCAGTTATAAAAGCTCTGAAAATTTAAATATTGGTTTTCGCAAAATAAAGCTGAAAGTTGTCTATTAAGAATCGATCGACTTAATTGAAGTTTTTTTGTAACATAATTTACATGCATGTTTTTAATTTTTGTTTAAAATTTAATGATCTATTGTTTTTTAATTTTTTACTGTCATCATTTATATAATGTTATTCAAAATGTATTTATAACTTTAAATTTCATTTTAAAAGTTAATATTTTTTATTTACAATTATTTTTATGTATAAAATGTATATTTCTATTCTTATTATAAATCTTACATTTCTTAAAAATTGAGATTTGTGGTGCATGTTTAAGACTTAATTATGAATAAAAATTTACTTTAAGAAAATCGTATTACACTGAAAACTTTCAAAAATTTTTTTAAATTCTTTTTTATTTACATAAGCATTTATAAGAAGAACGTTAAAAAGAACTTTATTTTTGGTAACTTTTTTAGATTTTAAAAGTCGTTAAACCAATTTTTATAGATGTTTAGATTAAAAGTGAAATAATTTACCTATTTTATTGTAAGAATATTTACAAAAGGTTTGATTTTTCATAAAATTGTGTATCTAAAAATCAATTATAATGCCTTCTTTATTATTCTACTAGTAAGTTTAAAATGTTGTTTATCATCTTCAATAACTCGTTCAGTTTAAATATCAGACCTTTAATTTTCATCTATATTCAAAATCATTTTTTAATCTATATAAATAACTTCCCATTTGTTGCATCCATTTAAAAATATTTTTGGATAGTTTTTAAAGACTTTTTAAAAATCTTGTATCTGATGCATTTAAGCTTTAATTTTCTACAGAATACTTTCTGGTTAAATCAATTATTTAAATTTTATTAATTTTTTTCTCTTAAGATTCCTGGTGGCTGAGCGCGCCAGCCAATCAGGAATCTTTCAAAATTTTATTTGATCATCATGCCTGATCCCCATGGTGATGAAATATGCTTTGTGAGAAATGACACATTTAATTTCAGCAGAAAATTGTTTATGAATGAATCGCTGTAGTGCATTTTAGGGAAAAAACAAAACTGTTGAATGGATGTGATGAATGGTAAAATTAGTCTATTAAATATTAAATTCTATTGGGAACTTTACTACTTAATATAATTTTAAAAAACTTAAATTCTGAATCGTAAATCTCTTAAAATAAAATTTATAGAAATATCCACAATTTTACTATAAACTTCTCAAATTACTGAATATTTCGTCTTGTTTCTTAAATTTAATTCCTTGCTTGGAAAATTATACTGTTAAATAAATTGATATCTTAAATAGATGTTTTGCTTTCTCAATTGTTTAAATAATTTTTATAGAATATAAAAGGAATAAAATTTCCTTTTTAAGTATTTTAATTATTGTATCGAATAATCGTTTCATATTGTATTTATTTTATTTTCGATGTTTTATAGTTTGGAAACTGAATTTTTGTGTCTGTATAAAAACTTGTAAATAAAATTTATTTTTTGTATTAGTCTTTATTTTTTATTAATTTCTAAGCTTCATAATTTAGATGATTTTAAAATCTGACGTATTTTTAAATTTCCTAATATAAATATTGATCGTGAATGATGTAGGAATGTAGATATTTATTTAAAGAAAATAGAATAAAATCAGGAATAAAAATTAATTTTAAATGAACAATTTATTTTTAATTTATACTTTATTATTTTATTGATTTGAGCAATATAACACTAGGGTTTATCCTCTTGGGTTAATATATCGATTTCAGAAATTTATTCTAAATATTTAAATCTTTTGCCTGCAATAGAATCATAACATTTTAAATTTAATTTGTCATCTGGTTTAATTCATCAATTGTTTTAACTAAAAATATAGCGGAGTGTGGCTTTAACTGCGATAACTTCCCAAAGTATTGCAGCACAAAAATGAGTTTTACATCGTAGAATTAAAAAAAAATGAATTTCAATCAAACCAATTTTTTTGCCGTATGAATTTTTAATTCTTAATTAACTTAAAATTTTTTAAACATTTCCCATTTATAATATATTTCATTGTTGAAGTGAAACTCCAATTTTATCATTGTTGCTATTAATGTTTTATCTTAGTTTTTTTTTTTTTTTTGATACGAAGATTTGCCTTATTTTTCATTTTGTATTGGTTAAAATACAAGACCAGCTTTTGATGAAAATTTGAGATTCTATTTGTTCATAATTAAGGTTTAAACTTAGAATCAAGCAATTGTGGAAGGTTAAGCAATGCTGTCCTTTCCTATGATATAATAGCATATATAAAGATGCATAAAAAAATTAAAGAAATGCATAGCATTTAACACCATCTGCTGCTGTTTATCACTGGGACACTAACGGGAAGGTGCGGTCTTAGAGACCGCGCTCGAAGAAATAACTGAATTATTTTAAAAGTCATCCGCTTAAATCGGATGAAAAAGTGCACGTGTATTGAAGTTCACAAAACAGAAAGCTACAGAGTCAATCCATTCAATTGAGCTAAAAATAGAATAGGGGTGACCGAAAATCCCTCGTGAGAGGTCTCACAGACCGCACGTCCCCAGTTAAGGGTTAATTAACTGGCTCAATGCGAAAAATTCAAGGCAACTGTAAAAACGTTCAGCTGAAACGTTCAATTCAGTTTAAAATGTGTAGAATGATTTGTTTACATTTGTAATAAGTAGCAATTATTTAATAGTACATTAAAATAAGAAATAATTTCCTTACTACGAACGCTAGTATTTTATATGTATAAATTGTTCTGACTATAAAATATTTGAACCAAAGAACAAAACTAGAACAGATGCAACGATTATCGCCTTTAAGCAGAGTGGCGCAGTGGAAGCGTGCTGGGACCATAACCCAGAGGTCCGTGGATCGAAACCACGCTCTGCTAGTTATTGTTTTGTTTTCGTCTCTTTGCCATTTCAGCACTTATCAAAGTTGATTTGACTAATCTTTTGTACATAAATAAGCTGGCGCTTAATCAAAAGCTTAATTCTTCGTAACATAATCACTTTTTCTGACGATCTTTATCAGCTCAATGTATATAGTTCAGACAGTAGGAAGAAAATAGCAATCGAATGAAAAAATAAAAAAAAAAAATAATCATCGAATTAAATAAAGACATTTTCTTTTTTTTCTTAATGGTTTTCTGTAGCAAAACTTATTTAATGATTCTAAAAAAAAAGGGTGGCAAATAGTTGTTGATAAATGAATTGAAGGTATAGAGTTAAAATCCTTTCTTTTAATACAAAAAAAAATTAATCACTTTTATATATTAATTGTGATACAAAAGAAATAAAAAGGAAAGAAAGAGGAGAGAGGGAAAAGGAAGTATTTAATTTTTTATATAATCGCCATTAAAAAAGACAATTTTACTAGACAAATAATGAAACTATAAAAAGATTATTGAGAAAAAAAAACTGTCTTTGTTTCCTTTTCCTTTTTTTTTTCCTTTTTCCAACGGTAATAACGTTTTATTATTACCGTTTAAAATTTCAGAATTAAATTTTTGAATGTTCCAATTTTAAAACTATTTTTTTTTTGTAATGTTGACAATTTTTTAAAAATATTTTCTTGTATAGTTTCCAAATGTAATTCCCATTGTTGTAAATAAAATAAAATAATCATTTTCATTTTTTTATCAATATTTAACTTTGTTTTTTTTCTCTTCACTTTTTAAAAGCTAAGAAATGAACATTTTGTTTAATTTTTTTATGTCTTTTGACAATGTTGTAATGAATTTTTATTCTCTTATTTTATTTCCTTAATATTTTGGAAGAGTTTGAAAACAAAGCTGTCTTTATAAATATTAGGCATCTTAAGGATTATAATAACTATGTTGTATGATTATATTTAGTTATTCATTGATTTTTTTATCCGTATGCTTCAATCCTGTTAACACGCTAACGAAGGTGCTTATATTATTTATATAAAATATGCACTTATTTAGGGTTTATTGAATCATGATTATGGAATCATTTCCTTGTATTTAAATCTAATGAAAATAATTAAATCTCTATACTATTAGACCCATAAGGTATATTTCGTTTGAAATAAGTTTTTTTTTGAAATGTTACTATGATAACTTGATATAATTAATATCGTTTTCACAATTTTTAATGAAATGAAATTTGATTATTAAAAGAAAAATGAATTTGTAGAATTAAAGAAAAAAAAAAATTCTTGTACTAAATCTTTAAGAAATTTTTTTGTCAAGAATGGTAATAAAATTATATATATATATATATATATATATATATATATATATATATATATATATATATATTATTTCTCAGAATTATTTCGTTTAGACTGTTTATTACTGACTTACAGACCGAGTAACTAATTTTTTAATATAGATTACTTCTCGACTTCTTTATACTGAATTTATTCGTATATTTATTACAAGTAAAACGTAACAAATGAAAATAATAAACGATTTTCATTTATATTCTAAAAATTTGTTTTCCAATAATAAGATTTCCAAAAGCACTATTAACATTTCAAAAATCACAACATAAAATTTAAAAAAGATATAAATTCGTAAGCAATGAGTGCTACTTAAGAAGCCAGGATATATTTTAAATGATAACATTTAAATTTTGTAATTTTTTATTCCTTTTCATATATACAAACACATTCTCTTTATCTCTACCACATTTATTCGCTATTAAAATGAAGAAAATTTTAGATGAACAGACAAAAATGAAGCCTTTTTTTTCCAAAATTTTCTTCTTAGTAAACTCTGTGATTAAATCGAAAATTTTAAAAGACTAACATCTCCTGGACACGAAACGAATCTCAACTTCTGTGTTATTTTGTGGATGAAAATAACAATAAATGTTTCAAATAAAACGTAACATCTATTAAGGAGAGAAAATAAGTTAGAAATTCAAAGGATGAAATTAGTTGTTGTTAAACCTGTATCAAATGCGACAAAATTTAAACCGCCCGAACAAGGACTCTAACCCTGGACCGTTAGGTTAAAGGCCTAACGTTCTACCGACTGAGGTATCCGGGCTTTGATAGATGATACGTACTTTATCGTTGCAATAAAGCAAACAGTTATAAGGACGGAACTTCGTTTTTTCTCTACTTGCTGCTATACGAAATATACAAAACAAAAAGTATTGAAATTGACCAAAAAATTCTAACTCAAAAGTTTTGCCAATCTTTAAATTTCTGATCTCACTGAGTTCGAAAAATAAACTTTTGAAATTATTTCTGTCTGTATTCCTGAACTAAAACTGAAAAAGGTTTTGAAATTGACGGATGAAAATTCGTTCGCTGTATACTTTGAACCACATTTCTAGATTTTTGTAGAATTTTAAATGAAATCCGTTAGAAGGATGTCTGTCTCTCCGTCTGTCGGAAAACAAATGAACACGATTATTAAAAAGAACAATTACGAAAAATATCGGATTAAATTCAGTGAGAGGCAGCTTGGGCAGATATTTCAGGGTGCAAAGTCACCTTTGTATTACAAAAAGTGGAACGCACATATCCCTTGTTGCAAATTTTGGGACGAAGTTAGGATAAAATGAGTACATAATGCATTTTCAATACCAAATATAAAGAAAGGAATTAACAAATTCTACCAAACTCTACCAATGGATCCATTGCCTCATCTTACTATTCATCAATAATTTATTATATAAACAGCAGCCTGAAATTAACGTCTACTTGTCTGAATAAGAATCACTTTAATTACGCCAAACGCTTGAAATCCTTCTGTCATAAAAATTAGAGAATATTTTTTCTGTATTTGCAAAGCAATATGAAAACTAAAGGGTTTCATTTTATGAGCAGATTCGGTAAAAAGGCCATCATAGGTCAGTGGTTAGAGCAGTGGTCTCGTAAACCAGGGGTCGTGAGTTCAATCCTCACTGGTGGCTTGATTAAAATGATATCTTTTTCTTGTTCTATGTTTCGATACCTTAAGTATAAAGAAAGTTTTCACTTCTAGGGAGAGTCAAAACACAGAGCCGTCATAGCTGAGTGGTTAGAGCCCTGGTCTTGTAGACCATTGGTTGTGAGTTCAATCCTCATTGGCGGTTTGATGAAAGTGATTTTTTTCCCTTGTTCTGTGTTTGGATACCTTTCGTATAAAGAAAGTTTCCACTTCAAGGGCGATTCAAAACACAGAGACATCATAGCTGAGTAGTTAGAGCACTGCTCTTGTAAACCAGGGGTGGTGAGTTCAATTCTCACTGGTGGTTTGATGACAGTTTTTTTTCTTGCCCTATGTTTCGATACCTATCGTAGAAAGAGAGTTTTCACTTCAGAGCGATTCAAAACACAGAGACATCATAGCTCAGTGGTTAGAGCACTGGTGTTGTAAACCAGGGGTCGTGGGTTCAATCCTCACTGGTGGCTTGATGAAAGTGATTTTTTTTCTTTGCCTTGTGTTTCGATGCCTAACGTATAAAGAAAGTTTTCACTTCAAGAGCGAGACAAAACACAGAGCCAGCATAGCTCAGTGGTTAGAGTACTGGTCGTGCAAACCAGGGGTTGTGATTTAAATCCTCACTGGTGGCTTGATGAAAGTGATTTTCTTTCTTGCCTTGTGTTTCGATACCTAACGTATAAAGAAAGTTTTCACTTCAAGGGCGAGTCAAAAAACTAATCCATCATAGCACAGTGGTTAGAAAGCTGTCCTTGTAGACCATTGGTTGTGAGTTCAATCCTCACTGGTGGCTTGATGAAAGTGATTATTTATTCTTGCACTAGGTTTCGATACCTTACGTATACAGAAAGTTTTCAATTCAAGGACGAATCAAAACACAGAATCATCATAGATCAATAGTTAGAAAGCTGTCCTTGTAGACTAGTGGTTGTGAGTTCAATCTTCACTGGTGTCTTTTTGAATGTGGATTTTTTCTTCTTCTGTGTTTTGATACCTCTCGTATAAAGAAAGTTTTTATTTCATGGGCGAGTCAAAGCAAAGAGATATCATAGCTCTGTCGTTAGAGCACTTCTCTTGTAAACCAGGGGTAGTGAGTTCAATTTTGACTAGTGGTTTGATGACAGTTTTTTTTTTTTTTTTTTGCCCTATGTTTCGATACCTAACGTATAAAGAGAGTTTTCACTTCAAGGCGATTCAAAACACAGAGCCATTATAGCTGAGAGGTTAGAACACTGGTCTTGTAAACGAGGGGTAGGGAGTTCAATCCTTACTGGTGGCTTTGAAATTCATTTTTTTTCTTGCCTTGTGTTTCGATAACTTACGTATAAAGAAAAATTTCACTTCAAGGGCGAGTCAAAACACAGAGCCATCATAGCTCAGTGGTTAGAGCCCTGGTCTTGTAGATCATTGGGTGTGAGTTCAATCGACGCTGGCGGCTTGATGAAACTCATATTTGATTTTTTGTTCTGTGTTTGGATAGCTTTCGTGTAAAGAAAGTTTTCACTTCAAGGGCAGTTTAAAACACAGAGCCATCATAGCTCAGTGGTTAGAGCAGTACTCTTTTAAACCAGTGGTCGTGAGTTCAATCCTCACTGATGGCTTGATGAAAGTGATTTTTTAATCTTGCACTATGTTTCTATATCTTTCGTATAAAGAAAGTTTTCAATTCAAGGGCGAATCAAATCACCGAGCCATCATAGCTCAGAGGTTAGCGCACTGGTCTTGTAAACCAGGGGTCGTGAGTTCAATTTGAGTCAATTCACGGTCACGTGTCAGGTACCAAGCAAATCGTTACTGTTCAATTTTCAACCGTTCTGCGCATTTCGGGATGTCTGCCGATAACGGTGGTGAAACCATTGTTTAGTATATGTTACGCTAGCCGATGAATTATTAAAAACTTCTGATTTTTTTTTAAAGATATTATTTTGAATTATTTTCTCCAAATTTTCGTAGTCATATAATTGTATTTCTTATATTAAAATTTTAATTAGTATTTTCAATAGAATTATTGTTTTTGCATAATTAATTAACGTCGCTTTTTAATTCGTTTGGTGCTGCTTTATTCTTTCCTTTCCCAAATCCTTTTTTATCTAAAGGATACATTTTAACAAATGACTATGGCAGTATTTTTGAAAAATTACATATGTTCTTTTTTTTACATATTGTTTAAATATTATTGAATGTTGAATCTTATAAATATAATTCTTTTTAAAAATAAATTATTACTTTTACATAAATTAATATTTTAAAGCTTACTAATAAAATCATTACATTTTTTTTTCTTATGTAATGATTTTTATTAATATTGAGACTTTGATGTTTTCATTTTGCTCAGAGGAAAGAACATGAAATTCAAATTAGTACATATTGAATAAATTATGTTTACAATTTCAAATTATGAAATATAAAAGGTACAGATACCTTTTTTTTAAATCTATGCAACTTATGAATCAGTTATTTCATTTTAATTTGTAGAGATCATTAAAGGAAAACAAACAAAATTACACTTTCATATTTTTTATTTACACATTACAAATATATATATATATATATATATATATATATATATATATATATATATATATATGATAATTATTTGAAAAAATATGATCAAATGGATGTTTCAATATACTCACTAATTCAAAAAACTAAAAAACTATTTATCAACATTTATTTTTCTAGACATTTAGAAAAAATATAAACACAGTATGACAAGAATGTCAATGTAAATGATGAAATCAATTTTATTCAACAGAAACATGCCAAATACTAAACAACAGTTTTTTTTATCACGAATAAAAACATTATGTTGAACAATATACTTTTAAAGCAAAATATTTATGAAATTCTTTTTAAATGTTAAAGTTACATTGATAAAAATCATATTGAATGAATATCATAAAATAAAACATACAATACAGTAAATTTAATAAACAAGAATAAGGTCATGATATATATAAATATATATATATATATATATATATATAGAGAGAGAGAGAGAGAGAGAGAGAAGTTAAATAGGATATAAAGATGAGTTGGAAGAAACACTTTTATACTTTTACAGAATTTTATAATTCAAAATTGATATGTTAAAAAAATAGGAGAAAAAAAAAAGAGTGAAACATGCATGTAGCAATGAAGTTGGGAATAAATATTATATAATAAATGCTGATATGGAAATTGATTTTCAATGAAAAGACCTGTATTTATTAAAACAGAAATCACTGAGGTGCACAATGGCATAACATGATATTATGATAACAGTCAATTTCAGTTTAAATACAATAAACTATTGACATTTCATTTTTAACAATAGAAAAGTTGTTTGATATAAATTCACTTTGAATCCATCACAAATCTGCAAATGTAATTAGAAAACTAGTAATAATGCTTTCTGGAGCCATCCATTTTGCTCTTTTGTTATTAGACATGATTACCCAGCAATAACTGAATAACATGAATTACTAAAAGATAAAGAAAACTTTAAGGTTCATAAAAAAATGTAAAACCTCATAATGCATTTTATTATAATGCCAAAAACTAAAAATCAAATGCAAAAATTATTTGACGTTAATTAATGGTTTTTAAACTTAACTAATTTATATACTTAATTAAATGACATGTATTTTCAAAACTGAAATATATATACATATTTCTTATATATATATTTCTTATATATTTATCAAATTAAGAGCACTTTTAATAAAATACACCAATTATATATTTATTATAACAGTCAATAAGAAAATTCAATTTTCAGTAGTTAGTAAAGATTTCACTTATTAAATAAATCTTTAAGAAATTTATTCATTTCCATCTAAGCATTACAGCAGTTGTTATTTTTGCAGCAGGAGTTTGTTTACTTACATTAATTAAATTTAGATAAGATTTTTTAGAAAATGCAATGTAATATTCATGTAAACAATTTAAAACCTTCTAAGCATATTCAAAATTTTCAGTAATTTCATCAAATGAGAATAAAGTAAATTAGAAATGCTCTCACGATTTTGTTTGATTGTTTTTGTTGGCAAATCGCTTACCAAATTCTTTTTTTCGAAGAATTTTTCTAAAAATTTACTGGAACATTTTCGATTACTGGAATTCCATTTACAATTTAATAAATGGACACACACTGAATGAATTCTTCAAAATGATCGGAGCATATCACCGACTTCGAAGGCTTGAAAAAATCTATACCAAAGGTACCAACCCTAGTCAGAATTGTTGAAAGGAAAATAAGAAAACATTTTATCATGACAGTCACTATTGTGTTTCGCATTAAAGCATCCATCAGCACAAAAGTATTTCCTTTTTTAGCCCATAATA